>NC_136412.1:185626754-186826754 GCF_051521515.1 Lactuca serriola | reverse complement strand
ATATCAGTGAGTAAAACCTTAAGAGAGCCTCCCAATCGTCCTTAGCTTGAGAGTGAGTGTTTTGGAGCTAAAAGTGCCTTGGTGTGTTAGTGAAGAAGAAGGAGAGGAGCGTGTAGAGGCTAGAGATTGAAGTGCAAGTTTGGATCTGAGATCTACAGAGGAAGGAGCTGCATTTGGAGGTATAAAGTTCACAACTTTCCTCTTTATTTTGGTTTGATGTTTCATGGACTATTTTAGGGTTAAAAGTCCCAAAGGTGGAGACTTTATGAGTGTAATGTGCTCCATGGACCTAGATATGTCCCATTTCAGTGGTATTTGTGTTATAAATCCATAAAGTTTCCATCTTGGTCGTGCATATGAGGTTATGCATGAGTATTGAGCTTTCTAGTGTTAGGAAGTGGAGTATTATGGGTGTTAGTGACTTGTCCAGCCATGCGAAGGCTTAAAGTCGCCGACTTTATGGATTAAGAAGGTTATAAATCGTCAGATCTAGAAGTTAGACATGGGTCTTAACGGATTAAGACCCCAAAATGCTTAGAGTCTGAAATTGGGAGTTACGTTGGGCGTAATCCCAGTACGCGCGGCATAAGCAGCCACGCACCCTATTATCTGTGAAGGCACCGGGTACGCCTAGCGTACATGTGTGGTACGCAGCGTAACCTGGGGAGTTGACTTTTTTTGAATTTTTGGGTTTGGTCAACTTTAGGGTCTTTGAGCCATGAGAGGGGTAAAATGGTCTTTTACCCTTGTGACAATACTAAGAGGAGGAATAGTCTAGCCTTGAGAGATGTATTGATTTAGAGGGTTTATTTCATATGATTAGGCGGAGGCTAGACCGGATTTTACAGAGTTCGAGATTTTACCGAGTTACCCGAGGTGAGTCTTCTCACTATACTTTAACTAGAGTGGTAATTAGAGTTATGTATCAGCGTATTTTGTATGCTTTTGCATGATGTGATTTCTATGAGCTTTATGCTATGTATGCTACAGAGTTTACATAGTTAGGACAGGAAGGTCCATAGAGTTAGGGCCAGAGGGCCCACAGAGTTATGGGACTGGAGGGTCCCACTGAGACACATTGACCAGAGGGGCAAATAGAGTTATAGCCTCGAGTGGATAATATGTGTTGTGTATAGTATTTTGGGGAACTCACTAAGCAGTTACGAGATATGTTATGATATGATACGCATGCTAGAGTAGGATAGGTATTCTTTTTAGGACTAGAGTGGCATGATTTGTGATGCCTTAGCCTAGGGATTTTGCTTCTAGGAGATGCTTGAGAGTGAATAGATAGCAGCGAGGAGCTTATGAGAGGTCTGCTAGAGAGTAGACAATGCATAGAGAGAGTGAGAGAGAGAGAGTAGAGTACTTGAGATTTGGAATCCTAGGTGGAAGACTTGGGGTGAATATTGATGCGGTGTGGATGGTAGTATTGGGCCCGTACTACCGAAGGCACCAGATCAGTGCGCAACCCTAGTAAGAATCCTTAGGGTACCAGGGATCAAGTAGGATTGGGATATCGAGTGTGTGCACACTCGAGCGAGTCTATAATATCTTGTGTTGTAGTTCAGAGAGACAACATGGTAGGGACACGCCACATGCCAGGGACTAATGAGGGGGGTGTCAGCGATGAGGAGCTCCGCCAGATGATTCATGATGAGGTGGCTGCTGCCATCCGCGCTTAGATTCCAGAGATGTTCAGGTCTATCTAGACCACCCTGATCGAGACTTTTAATGAGCGTTATGATGCTCTTACTGATGCTGTTGTTGCTGCAGCCAGTGCAGCTGTTGCTGCTGCCACGCCGCAGGAGGGGTGACATGTTGTTGTACTGGGAGTTCAGCAACTTGAAGCCACCAGAGTTTGATGCGACTCAGGATCTGATAGTTGCGACGAGGTGGATCTCTGACATTGAGGGGTGCTTGTACACATGTTCATATTCGGAGCATCTGAGGGTTCGGTTCGCGCTGAACCAGCTTCGCTTGGGGGCAAAGGATTGGTGGAAGTTTGTGACAATGCACTATTCTTCTGCAGAACTTATTGCGGTGACCTGGGAGAGGTTCACCGCTATGTGTCGTGATGAGTACGTTCCCCTGGTGGAAAGGGAGCGATTGGCCCAGGAGTTCTTTACCCTCAAGCAGGGTACAATGTCTGTTACTGTGATCACCAGGATGTTTCATGAGAGGGCGATATTCTGCCCTGAGCACGTGTCTTCTAAGTAGGCACGTATGAGCTGGTATTTGAGCATTTTGAGGAGAGACATCCACGAGTTCGTGGCAAACTCAACGTACCAGACATTTGCCGAGCATCAGGCAAATGCCTGGAATAGGGAGATTGAGCTAGACACTCAGTCCAGGGAGGAGGCGGAGTCTCAGGGGAGGGATCGGCGACCGGCTCAGCCCCAACCGGCTGCCAAGCGGGCTAGGCCCGCCGATTCGAGATCAGGGAACCAGAAGGGCCGAACTTGTGGAAAGTGAGTCAAGAGTCATGAGGGGGTGTGCAGAGTAGGGTCTTGCTACAAGTGTGGCAAGGAGGGGCATATGGCCAAGGATTGCCCCAAGGGTTTTTGGAGTTTGTTTTCACTACAACCAGACTGCACACCGGAAGGTGAAGTGTCCGCAATTGCGAGGGTCAGCTTAGGGAGCTTATCAGGGGTCTGTCCTTGCTGCTGTTCGAGCTATAGAGAGTCGGCCGGTGAAACCCGAGGCGCCGAAGGCTCGCGGGAGAGCCTTCTAGTTGACAGCGGAGGAGGTCCGCGCAGCACCCGATGTTGTGGCTGGTATCTATTCTTTCATATGTTTATCCTGAGTTTGTGGTGTTATGCTTATATTGTGATACGCGTAGGTATATTTATTGTGTGTTCTATGCCTGCTTTGGTGTTATTTGACTCGGGTTCGAGTCGGTCTTTTGTGTCGTTAGCCTTTAGTCAGCACATCAGTTTCCATAACTGACGAGAGAGTAGTGTATGCCACTGATGTGATTCGAGGATGTGTACTCGAGATATTCGGCGATCGGTTTCCGATTGATTTGGTCCCGATTGCTATGGGAGATGTCTGTGTCATCGTGGGCATGGACTGGTTGAGCAGATTTGGAGCGGTTATCGACTGCGAGCGGAAGCTGTTGACCATACGAGACCCTAGTGGGGGAGTTCCTACGGTGTATGGCGAGGGTACCTGTTCTGGGTCAATGTTTTGTTCAGCCGCGAGGGCGAGGCAGAGTCTACATCAGGGCTGTAGTGGGTATGTGGCTTATGTGATGGATACAAGGGTAGGTGCAGAGAGACCGAGGTCGGTCGATGAGGTCCCGATAGTTCCTGATCTCCCGAATGTTTTCCCCGAGGAGTTACCAGGTGTGCCTCCCGAGAGGCAGGTGGAGTTCCGTATTGACTTGGTTCCGGGGGCAGCGCCTATCGCCAAGGCGCCCTATCGCCTTGCACCTCCAGAGATTCAGGAGTTATTCTCGCAGCTTCAGGAGCTGCTGGGAAATGGGTTTATACGGCCGGGTAGTTCGCCGTGGGGAGCACCGTCCTTTTTGTGAAGAAAAAGGATGGTTCACACCAGATGTGCATTGATTACCGGGAGTTGAACAAGCTGACGGTCAAGAACCGTTACCCCTTACCGAGGATCGAAGATTTGTTCGATCAGTTGCAGGGAGCGTCTTGGTTTTCCAATATTGATTTCAGGTCTGGATATCATCAGATGAGGGTGTATGATGAGGATATCCAGAAAACAGCGTTCAGGGCTCGTTATGGGCATTACGAGTTCGTGGTGATGCCTTTCGGGCTCACCAATGCATCAGCGGCATTCATGGATCTCATGAATAGGGTGTGCATGCCGATGTTGGATCGTTCGGCGATCGTATTCATTGATGATATATTGGTGTATTTGAGGTCCAGAGAGCAGCCTAAGGAGTGTTTGAGGGAGATCCTCAGAGTTCTGAGATCGGAGAGATTGAGGCGGTGATGAGGTGGGAGGTATCGAGATCCCCTTCGGAGATCAGGAGTTTCCTGGGGTTGGCCGAATATTATCGGAGATTCATTTAGGATTTCTCCAGGATTGTGGTTACCCTCACCAGGCTGACCCGTAAGGGCGTGGCTTTCAGTTGGGGCCCGGAGCAGCAGGCCTCATTCGAGACACTTCGCCAAAGATTGTGTGAAGCCCCAGTGTTGGCCTTTCAGGAGGGAATGGAGGAATTTGTGGTATACTATGACGCATCGATATCGGGACTGGGTGCTGTGCTGATGCAGAGGGGGCATGTGATAGCATACGCATCGAGGCAGCCGAAGCTTCATGGGACGAGTTATCCTACGCACGATCTGGAGTTGGGGGGCTATGGTGTTCGCCCTCAAGATCCGACATCAATATTTGTATGGGGTTCGGTGTACCATATACACGGACCACAAAAGCTTGAAGTATCCGATGGATCAACCCAACCTGAACATGCATCAGAGGAGATGGTTGGATGTGGTAAAGGATTATGAGAGTGAGATCCTGTACCACCCGGGCAAGGCAAACATGGTAGCCGATGCTTTGAGTCGCAGGGCCGAGAGTGCCCCTTGCGAGATGTATGTATGAGGTTGAAATGGATGACTCCGGTGTTGGACACCATTCGGGAGGCCTAGGTGGAGGCCATGAGACCGAAGAACCGCAAGTGAGAGCGGGTGATTGGGCAGATATCAGAGTTCATTGCCGATACTAGGGGGTTGATGACCATCCGGGGTCGGATTTGGGTGACATTTGAGGGTGGGGCACGTCCTATTTTGATGGAGGAGGCAAACAGGTCGAGGTTTTCGATCCATCCCGGGGCCACTAAGATGTATTTGGACCTGAAAAGAGATTATTGGTGGCCCTATATGAAGAGGGATGTGGCTTGGTTTGTAGAGAGGTGCTTGACCTGTCGAAGGGTTAAGGCTGAGCACCAGTGTCCGCATGGCATGTTGCAGCCTCTTCCCCAGTTGAAGTGGGAACAAATTTCCATGGATTTTATCACCAAATTGCCGAGGACTGCGAGAGGCGTCGATGTAATTTGGGTGATCGTTGATCGGATGACGAAGAGCGCTCATTTTCTAGCTATCAGTGGGAGCTCTTCTGCAGAGAGGCTGGCAGAAGTGTATGTGAGAGAAGTGGTATTGCGGCATGGTGTGCCGATCTCGATTGTGTCGGATCGAGATGTGCGTTTCACTTGCAGGTTCTGGAAGAAGTTCCATGAGGAGTTGGGTACTAGGATGCATTCCAGTACCGCTTACCACCTACAGACGGACGGACAGAGTGAGCAGACGATTCAGACCCTCGAGGACATGCTTCGAGCATGTGTGTTGGATTTTGGAGGGTGTTGGGACACGTATCTGCGTTTGGTTGATTTTTCTTATAACAACAGCCACCATTCGAGCATTGGTATGCCTCCCTTTAAGTTATTGTATGGGAAGAGGTTTCAGACTCCTATTTGTTGGGGAGATGTAGGGCAGCGAATGATGGGCAGAACTGAGACAGTGCTTCAGATGACATAGCAAATACAGCATGTTAGACAGAGATTGCTGACGGCCCAGAGTCGCCAGAAGAGTTATGCGGATAGGCGTCGATCCGAGCTTAAATTCCAGGTTGGAGATTTTGTACTCCTGAAAGTGTCTCCTTGGAAAGGAGTGATCCGATTCAGGAAAAGGGGTAAGTTGGGGACCCAGTATATTGGACCTTTCAGGGTTACTGCAAGGGTGGGTAGGGTAACATACCGATTGGAGCTACCTACGGAGTTGAGCCAGATTCATGATACCTTCCACGTGTCTCAGCTAAGGAAGTGTATAGTCGACGAGTTGGCAGTGGTACAATTGGCGGATATCCAAGTGGACGCGGGTCTGAATTATGTTAAGAGACCGATAGCGATATTGGCTAGGAAGGTCAAGGTTCTGAGGAACAAGGAGGTGCCACTCGTTCAGGTCCAATGGCAGCACCAGAAGGGGTCCGAGCTAACTTAGGAGCCGGAGTCAGAGATGCGGGAGACTTCGAGGGCAAAGTCTAGTTCTAGTGGGGGAGAATTGTAACATCCCGAATTTCAGGTAAAGCTATTATACCCTTCCATTTTGTCGAGTTGCCAAAAGTGGTCCCTTGAAAGAGTTCTTGTAGCAAATAAGTAAACTGGGCGTACTGGGGAGTATGTCGCACGTACTCATGCGCTTAACTTGGACGCGGACTCGCTTGGGTACGTTGGGCGTACCTAGGGTTACACTGGGCATAATGGGTTTAGATGCAAACCCTAATATTTGTAGTGCACTATATAATGGATGCTAAGACTCATTTCTCAGCCTCCATATCAGTGAGTAAAAGCCTAAGAGAGCCTGCCACTCGTCCTGAGCTTGAGAGTGAGTGTTTTGGAGCTAAAAGTGGCTTCGTGTGTTAGTGAAGAAGAAGGAGAGGAGCTTGTGGAGGCTAGAGCTTGAAGTGCAAGTTTGGATCTGAGATCTACAGAGGAAGGAGCAGCATTTGGAGGTATAATGTTCAAAACTTTCCGCTTCATTTTGGTTTGATGTTTCATGGACCGTTTTAGTGTTAAAAGTCCCAAAGGTGGAGACTTTAAGAGTGTAATGTGCTCCATGGACCTAGATCTGTCCCATTTCAGTGCTATTTGTGTTATAAATACATAAAGTTTCCATCTTGGCGGTGGATATTAGGTTATGCATCAGTATTGAGCTTTCTAGTGTTAGGAAGTGGAGTATTATGGGTGTTAGTGACTTGTCCAGCCATGCAAAGGCTTAAAGTCGCCGACTTTATGGATTAAGAAGGTTATAAATGGTCAGATCTAGAAGTTGGACGTGGGTCTTAATGGATTAAGACCCCAAAATTCTTAGAGTCTGAAACTAGGAGTTACGCTAGGTGTAATCCCAAAATGTGCGGTGTAAGGGGCCGTGCACCCCGTTTTCTGTGAAGGCACCGGGTACAGCGTACATGTGATGTACGTGCAGCATAACCCGGGGAGTTGACTTTTGTTGACTTCTAGGGTTTTGGTCAACTTTAGGGTCTTTGAGCCATTAGAGGGGTAAAATGGTCTTTTACCCTTCTGAGAGTACTAAGAGGAGGAATAGTCTATCCTTGAGAGATGTATTGATTTAGAGTGTTTATTTCATATGATTAGGCGGAGGCTAGACCCGATTTTACAGAGTTCGAGATTTTACAGAGTTACCAGAGATGAGTCTTCTCAATATACTTTACCTAGAGTGGTAATTAGAGTTATGTAACAGAGTACTTTGTATGCTTTTGCATAATGTGATTTCTATGTTCTTTATGCTATGTATGTTACCGAGTTTACAGAGTTAGGACTGGAAGGTCCACATAGTTAGGGCCAGAGGGCCCACAGAGTTATGGGACTGGAGGGTCCCACTCAGACACATTGACCAGAGGGTCAAACAGAGTTATAGCCTCGAGTGGATAATATGTGTTGTGTATGGTATTTTAGGGAACTCACTAAGCATTTATGCTTACAGAGTTGTGTAATGTGTTTCAGGTACCAGTGAGGATCGCGGGAAGGCGCCGGCTTGATCAGTACACACACGAGGAGTTTTTATATTTTGATCTTGGGATGTGATGTTTTATTTTGACTATGTGATACAATGGTGTTTGTACAACAATTATGAATGACAATGTGTTTTATAAAATGTGAAAAAATATTTTTAAAATTTGGGTGTTACATGACTGTCATGCATCGTCTCACCAACTTGTTCAGCAAGCTTGGTTGCCCTCTAATCACTTTTTCTTTGAGCAGTGGCAGGAGAGTCGTTTGAGCTCGGAGAAGACATATACTCCTCAAGATTCTTGAAGTGCGGGGGAGTCTCTGGTTTTTCAGGAGAATTTTCAACATGAAGAGAGGAGTTGTGAGGTGGAGTGTGATGCGATGGTTGTGGTGAAGATTGTTTTTCAGGTTGCGGTGAGGGTTGTGTTGTGGGAATTTTTTCAGTAGAGACTGGGGGAGTTTGATGGTGTGAGAGGGATTGGTTGGAATGCTGGACTTCTTCACTTCCCCCTCTTGAGTAGTTCAGACCCGGAGCCTCCTCAAGCCATTAACGAAGGCCATTTACCTTGTCAAACACCATTTGAAATTGTTCTTTAAGGGCTTCTGCCAGTTGTTGATTATTGGGAATGGTGGGGTTGAAGAGTAGTTTATGGATCTCCTTTGTGAGTTGAAGAATTTCTGGCCCATGGAAGTTGGCAGATAGAGATTGTTGCATTCTGCTGATTGTTGTTTGGAGAACGGATATTGCAGACTCATAAGCAGTATGAGTCTCAGCAATCAACTTCTCAGAGTGTGATGCTTTATCCGCAATGGCTGCTTGGAGATCGGTTTTGATTGTGGTAGCCTCGAAGATGAGGCGTTCCACAGCAGCCATAAATTCCTTATGATCAGCTTGACGATTATTGTCAAGTGATCTGATCCCCATTTCAACATTCAGAGAGATATGCTCTGCAACCATTCTCTCTCTGGTTTCTAGCCTTTCGATTCTTTCCATCAGGGACTGCTGTCCCAGAATGTCTTCTGCTTGCGGTTGATTTGGCTTGACTGCAGCTAACATTTGATAAACCTTAGCCTGTAGACTGAGAAATTCCTTCCTTGTCACTGTCTGCTTCTTCTTCTTCTTTTTCTTCTTCTTTTCCTTTGGCTTAGAGGTGGAGTGATGAGAACCACTAGACTCTTCATCTTCATCAAACATCATTAGGTCGTCATCAGAAGGAGAGGGTTTGTTTACCTCTTGTATTTCGTCATCTTTGAAGCCAAAAATGGGAGCAGAACTCACTTCGATTTCCGGTTCGTCATCTTGTGAACCTGCAGCAGTGGGAAAAGGCGGAGCTTGAGAGACAAGTTGAGCAGCAGCAACTTCCTTAGCTTTCTGAACTATTTCGGCCAATGAGGACATCCAGTCTTGATCCTTGAGGATGGTGGCTACGGGATAAGGAGAGGGTTGATATTTGCTCCAAGAATCACTCGAGTCTTCACCGTTAATTCCTGTAAATCGCACCAAGGTGTTCCTTGGGTTCACAGATCCTTGCACATTTGTGCTCACCGTGCCTAAACCACCTATTTCTAATGAAAGCAGAGTACGATTTCCTGAGCTTCCTCGGTCTCCTTGACCCATAGTCAAGTTTGGCCTCTGCTCAGTTCCGGCATGGGCGGAAGAAGTGCCCTGCAAATGGGAGTGTGTTTGTAGTGTTTGGGTGACATTGAACAGGATGGAGTTCAACTCCTCGGGTGAAAAGATACGCAGTCAGGAAGCCCTGGAGACTTTAGGGCAAGGAACAGTATCATCCCTTTGGGAATTTACTGGTGATGAGTCTCCACTTTGCTGTGATTCAGACTCACTTTCTGTGTCTGAAAGGAAAAAGACGGTGGTATTGAATGGATGTGCAGGCATCCCAAGGACTACCGGAGCCTGTTGAGAGGCTGAGGTATCGGTCCGGTCATGCATTTGGCTAGTAGGATTAGGTTTTCGTTTCTTGAGGATAGAGATAGGTTGGTTATCCTCTTCAGAATCACTGCTGGAGTCATGGCGACTTGATTCAACAGTTGTGACTGCGGGTGGAGTTTTTCTTTTCTTTGAGGGTTTGGAGGTTTTGGGAGCATCCTTTTTAGGAGTTCCAGATTTCTTTGAATGACGGGGGCCATGAAGCGCAGGAACCTTGGTCTTTCGTCTTTGGGAGTGAGAGATGTTTGAGAGAGTTCTAGAAGAAGGTGTTGGATTAGTGTCTAAGGCTGTAACTATATTTGGTAAGTACTTGACCCGGTTGTGCATGGTCCTTTTGGGTTGCCTTGACCATAGCAACTTGACAGGGTGATTTGTAAAGAGAGAAGAGATATTATTATTAATATATTATGAGAGTAATATATTAAAGGAATAATAATATTATTTAATTAATATAAGTCATTAATTAATTAAGAATTAATTTGGTGACTTAAAGAGGTTAATTGAATAAAGGGGCATAAACTGTCAAATGTATGATAGTTGTGTTTTTGGGCTATGAATCCTTATGGATATTAGGGGGGACGAATTTTAGGGTTAGGATATCTTAAATTCGTCCAAGCCTCATATCTAGAAGGATATTTGGATTGCTTAGGGCCTAAGTTATTCAATTAGGGTTAAGGGTGTAACCGTAGTAGCTCATAGTATAAATAGACCCCATGGGTGAGGGAAATCGGCCAGTCTTGCAAGAAAGAAACCCTAGAGCCGATTTCCTCACCTCCTCTCTCTCTCAAGATCATCCTCTTGCTAGTTGGTGTTTGTAAGCCATTAGAGGAGTGACAATTGTGACTCTAAGCTCCAAGAACAAGAAGTTTCAAGCAATCAACTTAAGGTATTCTTCTAGATCTGATTTCATATGTTATGATTCAATTGTTTACACTAGATCTAGAATTGTAATCCTTGGATACATTGCATGTTGAATTAGAGAAACCTAGATCCAAGCATTAGGGTTTTCATGTGCACATAGGAAAGTTCTTATGGCTCAAACCCATCAGTGGTATCAGAGCTTTGATTGATTTCTATTGAATTGATGCTTTGATTGATTGCTTTTGCTTGAAAAAAAATTCAATTTATGTGATTCTGACTGGTGAACTCGACGAGTAGCTCCAAGTCGGCAAGTTCACAGTGGAACTCGGCGAGTTCTAGCGCCAGTTAGAGTTGATTTCGGGATTTCTTGCTGTTTTGCTTGAGGATACTTGCCATAATTGTTTTGGGTCATTAAAATCCGAATTTTATCATATATTTGAGTATATTCTTGACCAAACAAAAGATAATTACCATTTAATTGAATAATAATTTCCTTATATGATAATAATTGATTATTTGAATTGAATTGGTGAATTGTCTTGCAAGTAATATTGACTAGATCAAATTTATATAATTTAATTAGTTGATTTATATTATTTTCTATTTAATCCTTATGTTTTGAAAATTTTAAAACTTGTCCTCAAGTTTTGAAATTTAAGTTTTATGATTAAAAGTTTAATTTGAATAATTTAAATTTCAAACCCTAGAATTTTACAAGTTTAAAATTCAACACTATACTATTATATTATTACAAGCTTAATATATATATATATATATATATATATATATATATATATATATATATATATATATATTATGATCTAAAATGCTAGTCTTACTGTTAGTAGGCCTCATTCACGAAGCCAATCTATAAGGTGGGTATAAGGTTGCTGCCTATAAAATGGCGCTTAATGGGTGTACACTCACACCCACCGCTTGCTTGACTGGTGGAGGGTCGTTAGCCAAACGGGTAGGATAGGGCAATCCTCTCCTCATTAATAAGTATAATGAATCCATATAAAGTAACTAAACGTGTTTCATTAAATGCCCAATCTTAGTTACTTTAGGAAAAGCGAATTGATGCAATCCCATGAAATTACACTTTGTACCCTCGCTGAGAAGTTAGTGGAGCGCCTGTGGTTAACTGGCACACTAATTGGTTCTAAGAAATTGTAGCAAAGGGTGACTCATTGTTTGTCATAGTTTGATGGAGCATGTGTGGTTTACCGGCACATCGAATAGATGACTGTAACAATGAGGGCATTACGTATATTTGAATGGTTATTCACACCCGCTTTGTGATCCTCGGCATCCCAGTCACAAACTAGAAGGGCATATCGAGATTTAAACATGCCATTGAAAAGTTAAATGAATCTCAAAGATATCTAGGAATTCTCAATACATGTAAAACTTAAGCTTATGCTTTTCTTGGTGAAGAATTAGTGAATCGTCATTCACTTACCTCCAAATTATTTGCATGTTGGATTACTGCGTCCCTTTTCTAATGTGTAAATAATGTCGTTGGGTCCTAGCCCTAATTTTTCATTTTGGGTGTTAATTAGGGACTTACCTCTAATCAAACTTTGTTCCTTTCTATTTATATATGTCAAACGCGAACAACGCTGCTGCTAGCTCATTCATGCTAATGAGCGTTTGTCAAAAACTGACTTTTGACGGATCGAAATTTAGCGAATGGATAAGATACATTCTCACGATTGCGCGCTACGAGGACAAAGAGTAAGTCCTTGACGAGAAGCTCGAAAAGATCAATCCTGAAATCGCTACTCCCGAAGAAATGGATGTCTTTGAGACCCATGAGCATGATGCATTGAAAGTCCATTGCATTATGCTAGCCACGATGAACCTCAAATTCCAAAAGTCCTATGAGGTCATGTATCCGTACGAGATGCATCAAGACTTAATGGAGAGATACCACCAAAGCACGAGGCAAGAGCGCTATGAGATCATAAGGAATATGATCACTGCTAAGATGAGATGTGGAGAGTCTCTAACCGTGCACTTGCAAAAGATGCAAAGATATGTTGATCATCTTCACAAGTTGAATGTCAACTTTGGGGAAGATTTGGCTATCGACATTGTTCTTCACTCCTTGCCCTCGTGCTATAACCAATTTAGGATGACCTACCTAATGAACAAGGAAGAAGTCACCCTAAGAAAACTCCAAGGGCTCCTAAGGACTGCTGAGAGCAACCTCAAGGACAAGTGTGTTGCATTAACTCCCAATCCACCCACTGGTCCTGTTTTGGCTATTGGGTAGGGAAGGGGAAAGAAGAGGAAGGCTTCTTCAAAGAGCCAGCACAAGGGAAAGTCCCAAGATGGTTCCTCTTCTAGTGGGACCAAGGTTGGCCCTGCTAAGCCCAACCCAAACCCAAATGAGGCAGAGTGCCACCATTGCCACAAAATAGGGCATTGGAAGAGAAGTTGCACGGAATATCAGCAAGCTATCAAGGATGGGAAGATCAAGCCATCTTTTGCAGGTATTTACACAATTAAATCTAATGATTCATCTCATGCTATTTCTTGGGTTCTTGATACAGGATGTGGTTATCACATTTGTTCTGATTTGCGGGGACTAAGAAGAAATATGGATGTGGAGCATGGAAGAATAAATCTAATCATGGGGAGCAGAAGATCGTCGCCTGTGAACAAGATTGGAGTGTATTCTCTAGTGCTTAGTAATGGATTGAATTTAGATTTAAATAACTGTTGTTACTCGCCAGATATGGCAAGAAACATCATTTCGTTTCATGGTTTATTTAGACAAGGATTTAGATATTCGTTTAATAATGAGAATGGTTCGATTTATGCTTATCTAAATGGTGTTTTATATTTTGATGCAATGCCTTGTAATGGAATTTATGAAACTGTTATGGTTATAGATAACCTAGGAAATGATGTGTTGTGTATGGATTCTTCCAATAGTATGGATAAAGCATGCTTGTGGCATTGTCGTCTTGGACATGTCAAAAAGAAGTGCATAGCCCAACTCCAAAATGATGGAGTGTTGGAGTCATTTGAACTTAGGGAAGATGACACGTGCGAATCTTGTTTACTTGGAAAGATGACCAAGTCACCCTTCACTGGCACTTGTGAGAGGGGTTAGGGTTTATTGGATCTCATACACACCGACGTGTGTGGGCCCTTTAGATCCACCATAAAGGATAGAAACCACTTCTACGTTACTTTCACCGATGATTATAGTAGATATGGGTATATTTACTTAATCAAGCACAAGTCAGAAATGTTTGAAAAGTTCAAAGAGTTCAAACATGAAGTGGAGAATCAATTGGGCATGAAAATTAAGATGCTTCGATCCGATCGAGGAGGAGAGTACCTAAGTCTTGAATTCCACGACTATCTCAAGGAATGCAGAATAGTTTCGCAATTGACGCCACATAGGACACCGCAGTTGAATGGTGTGGCAGAAAGGCGTAATCGAACCTTGTTAGACATGGTTCGTTCTATGATGAGTCGTGCTTCACTACCTATCCCATTCTGGGGGTATGCCTTAGAGACTGCCACCCATATCTTTAACCGAGTCCCTACAAAGAAGGTTGCCAAAACACCTCACGAGATGTGGACAGGTAAAGATCTCTCGTTGGCACATATCAAGGTTTGGGGTTGTAAGGTTTTCGTAAGATGAGAAACTCACGAAATGCTCGAACCTCATAGTGAGCAGTGTATTTTCATCGGCTACCTGCAAAAAATCCTTTGGATATCTCTTCTATAGACCGAGTGACAATGTTGTCTTCGTTGTGAGGAGAGGAGTTTTTCGAGAATGAGAAATCATAAGCCAAGGGGATAGTGGGAGGTAAATTGATCTTGAAGAGATTCAAGAGTCGAGCGATGAAGGAACCTCTAATGCTGACACTGAAACAGAGGAGGAAACTCCGGTTGAACCAATTAATGAGTCCTTATCTCTTAGATGTTCCGAAAGAGTTAGATTTCAACCCCAGTTTTATGGCTTTCATATTACTACCGAAGGGGACACATATATTGGTGATGGTACACTAATAAATCTAGATGAACCTAATATCTATAAGGAAGCCATGGCAGGCCCAGAGTCTGCAAAATGGAAAGAGGCAATGGACAACAAGATTCAGTCCATGTATGACAACCAAGTTTGGGATTTGGTTGACAATGTAACCAGATGTAAGACGGTTGGGTGCAAATGGATCTTCAAGAAGAAGACCGACGTGGATGGGAATGTGCACATGTATAAGGCATGATTGGTTACGAAGGGCTTTACTCAAACTCCCGGAGTTCACTATGATGAGACCTTCTCCCCAGTTGCTAAAATAAAGTCTATTAGGGTGATGCTTGCCATTGCTGCATTTCATGATTATGAGATATGGCAGATGGATGTCAAAACCGCTTTCCTTAATGGGAAGTTGGTTGAGGATGTTTACATGGCTCCGCCAGAGGGTTTTTTCGATACGAAGCATCCCAATAGAGTGTGCAAGCTTGAGAAGTCCATTTAAGGACTTAAGCAAGCATCTCGTAGATGGAATCTTTGCTTCGATGAGAAAGTCAAAGAGCTTGGATTTGTACGAAGTGAAGATGAATCATGTGTATATGTCATGGCCAGTGGGAGTATAGTTAGCTTCCTCGTTTTGTATGTCGATGACATAATGCTCATAGGAAACCACATCCCGACTCTGCAGGAGGTTAAGTCCTGTCTCGGGAAGTGCTTCCTTATGAAGGACCTCGGAGAGGCTTCCTATATTTTGGGAATAAGGATAGTGAGAGAACGAAGTAATTGACTAATAGGACTTAGTCAAAATACTTACTTGGATAAGGTACTAAAACCCGAAGAAGGGAGAACTACCGATACAAAGTAATGCCAAATTGAGTAAGACTCAAAGTCCGAGTACAGAAGCCGAGATAGCTGAGATGAGCCGAGTACTTTACGCTTCCACAGTTGGCTCAATCATGTATGCTATGACTTGTACTTGCCCGGATGAGGTCTTTGCTTTGATCATGGTCAGTAGATATCAAGGGAACCCTGGCAGAGCTCATTGGATCGCGGTCAAGAATATCCTTAAGTACCTTCAGAGGACCAAGGAATGGTTTTTAGTCCTCGGAGGGAGTGATGACTTAAAGGTGAGAGGGTATAGTGACGCTAGCTTCCAGACCGACAGGGACAACTACCGTTCGCAGTCGAGCTGGGTCTTTACCCTTAATGGAGGAGCAGTGACTTGGAAAAGTTCCAAGCAAGAGACCGTAGCTGATTCAACGTGCGAATCAGAGTACATTACAGGGAGCGAAGCGTCAAAGGAGGCGATGTGGTTGAAGAACTTCATTGGTGACCTTGGAGTTGTGCCTTCCATGAAAGAGCCTATGGAAATTTTCTGTGATAATGAAGGAGCGGTTGCCTTGACCAAGGAACCGAGCGATCATGATAGATCTTGACATATCGATAGAAAATATCACTTTATTAGACATCGACTAGAAGAAGGATACCTCGTAGTAAAGAGGGTATCGTCAGAGGATAACCCAGCAGATTTGCTTACTAAGGGACTGAGTAGGGTTAAGCACTTGCAGCACACTACGAGCATTAGGCTGAAAGACGATATTAGTTTGGATTAGATAGTTTAGAAACATGTAATAGAAAAATGTAATTGACATTTGATGATTAAATAAAGGAGTATTATTTATAAGTAAAGCTATTGTCTTATGTTAATTGTTTAACTATTGTTTCACTTTGCATGTTTTGACTTTCTGAATAATTGAGTTATCAAGAATAATCGAATTATTCGAATGGTCCACAATCGTTCATATGTTGGAAGTAGGTATGTATGAAGATTGTCATGAAGTGGTGTGTAGATTGTCTAAAAGGTATTAGACATGGAAAAGGTTTGCTACAACATTCATGAGTGCTTATGAACAAGTTTTGAGCATTAGAGTAAACCCGCCCTTGCTGGAATCACTTTATGGAGTGTACCGCAAGTGATCGCAAGACGATAATATCATATGGTCTTAAAACCAAGATATATGGTTTATAGTTTATTAATTGGTTGTGCATTGACAATGCGAAACCGCATCAGTAAATTGATGTCATAAAACACATTGTTGTGTATAGTTGATTAGTAAATAGTAAATGCATATAAGTCGTAGTTTATCTGCTACTTTTATCCTAAGAGGGTAAAAGCGATATCAGGGCCCCTCGATGATTTAATTTGACTTATGTGTCGGGCCCGGTCTGGACTGAGTTGATGTGTTCAATTAAATTCTATGTCAAATGAATCTGAGATCGAGAAACCAACTGTTGGACAATAAGTATGACTATGTACCATGAGATTGTCCGCATAATATCTAAACAGATGACTATATGATCCCTTATCTAAAGCACAGGATACTGATAAGATCAGATTTCGACAGCGTCTTTGAGAGTTACGATTGCTAATCGGATTGTGTTTGTATATACAGTTACTAGACTTATCCAAGTGGGAGACTGTCAGATTAGTGTCTAAGGCTGTAACTATATTTGGTAAGTACTTGACCCGGTTGTGCATGGTCTTTTTGGGTTTCCTTCACCATAGCAACTTGACAGGGTGATTTGTAAAGAAAGAAGAGATATTATTATTAATATATTATGAGAGGAATATATTAATGGAATAATAATATTATTTAATTAATATACGTCATAAATTAATTAAGAATTAATTTGGTGACTTAAAGAGATTAATTGAATAAAGGGGCATAAACTGTCAAATGTATGATAGTTGTGTTTTTGGGCTATGAATCCTTATGGATATTAGGGGGGACGAATTTTAGGGTTAGGATATCTTAAATTCGTCCAAGCCTCATATCTAGAAGGATATTTGGATTGCTTAGGGCCTAAGTTATTCAATTAGGGTTAAGGGTGTAACCGTAGTAGCTCATAGTATAAATAGACCCCATGGGTGAGGGAAATCGGCCACTCTTGCAAGAAAGAAACCCTAGAGCCGATTTCCTCACCTGCTCTCTCTCTCAAGATCATCCTCTTGCTAGTTGGTGTTTGTAAGCCATTAGAGGAGTGACAATTGTGACTCTAAGCTCCAAGAACAAGAAGTTTCAAGCAATCAACTTAAGGTGTTCTTCTAGGTCTGATTTCATATGTTATGATTCAATTGTTTACACTAGATCTACAATTGTAAGCCTTGGATACATTGCATGTTCAATTAGAGAAACCTAGATCCAAGCATTAGGGTTTACATGTGCACATAGGAAAGTTCTTATGGCTCAAAACCATCAGAAGGGACTACGGTACCTTCTAGGTTTAAGGTTGCGGATGGAAGAGGCAGGGTAGGAAGGTAAGGGTCAGTACCTGTCGTAGCCTCAATGTGGTCTGAGACATCAGCAGTCTCGAGACCAAGGGAAGAAAGAATATGTGAAGGGAGTCTTCGGATAGGACCAAAAATTGTTTGATCAGAGGAAGGGTTGTACCTATTTAGATCTTTGGTGACGAAGAAGTTGATGTCACCACCCATGTCAATTCCAGCATCCGCATGCAAATCAGAAATGCAGAGAGAGCAAAACCTAGCAAAAGTAAGCTCGGTTGGGTTCTGCCTTGGTCTCTCCTTGGGAATGTGTTGCAGAATGTCATCCCAAAGGATCTTACTATAGTTCACATCGTGGCCTGTGTAGATACTCCAAAACTGTTACATTAACTTTAGGCCCATGTTATCTGTGCCTGTGGTTCTGCCAGAAAGATTGTGGATGATAAAATGACATACAAACTGCCAGGCCGCAGACAATTGGTTCTTTTTGATTCACCAATTCCTTTGATCTTCTTCTGATAGCCCATCTGATACAGTGCTGAGGTGATGTTCGCCATTGATGGTGTGAAGAACTTAACGGAGGGATGAATCAGAGGGTTAATGGCTGTAAGAAACTTTTCTTTGGATAGAATGACCAAAGAATCGTTAATAAGGTTTAAGTGAACTTCTTGGGGGTTGTGAATTGGGCGATAGGCAGAGAAAGCACATTCATAGAGAGTGGAGATTGGAACAATATCAGTGAAGGCTTCAAAGGGACCAGATAGAGGATGATTCTTCAAGAACATGATCATCAGTTTTGTGGGAGCATTGTATATGGGATGATCTTCGAAAACTGCTCTGAAATTGCAAGAGGCTATTGAGGGAGAGTCTGAACCAGTTGGGTTTACTGATCTAGAGGCTTTTGAATGTTTCTTTGATGCACCAGATTTCACCATTGTTGAGTTTGAAAGAGCATGAAGGATGCATAAAAGGATTGAGGGTTTTGAGAGCATAAACATTTCTTTGTGGAGAAGGAAAGGGTTTTATAGTGGTTTATTGGAGAGGGAAACGTTTATTATTTTTTTTGACCTAAGTGAAATTGGGTATAAAACGTTTGGGTTTCTCTCTCAATTGGCATCTTTAATCTTAACCACAGATTGAAAAAAAGGGATAAAGATTAAAATTGGGATTAACCAGAAAAAGGACTCTGTGCATTTAATGAAATGTCAGAAGTGTATCACGTCTTGAGAACCTGTGGAGGGGGATGGGAAAAATCCGTTGGATAAAGTAGAAGTTGTAGAGGATGTAATGGTTTAGGGTAAGAGGAAAAGACATATTAGAGGATTTGATTTGGAAACTCTTTTATTTTGTCGTCATACCTAAAATAGATCTGACACGAGGTTTTTGGAAGAAAAGAATGTGACAGTTTCTCAAAGGAATGTTTTTATTTAATGTTTTATTTAATGAAGGATCATTAAATAGCACACTATTTTTGTTTTTTTTAAATGAACCGTCTGGAAATGAATTAATGCTGAGGATGACTTCATCATTGCAGATGGCTTCTTTGTCATTGCAGATGACTGCAGTAGGAGAAACTGAGAAGAGTACTTATACAAAAAGTTAGTAACAATAAGTAAGATAAACCTGTGAAAGATAGATATAACATATGGTTGCGGTACATTGACTGCGGTACACAAGATGTACCAAAACCATCTGTTATAAATGTCTTTCAGCTAGAACTGCACTGGAGACCAAGAGGGTCTGTGGTACCTATCAATTCAAGAAGAATTGGGGGTCCGGATTCATCATCCCTAACATTTGTAAGAACGCATGGAGTTTGGTAGAGTCAAGTGCTTTTGTAAAGACATCAGCAATCTCTTCAAGAGTATGGACAAAGATGAGTTCGATGTTACCTTTCAGAATGTGGTCTTTGATGAAATGATACCGTAGTTCAATATGTTTCGTCTTGGAGTGTTGAATAGGATTATGAGAAATCGCTATGGCACTTTCAGAATCACAATAGATTGGTATCCGCAACATTCTATATCCGTAGTCTAACAGTTGTGTCATAGGGACCTTAGCCGAGGAGCAGTTGTCCATAAAGTATTTCTTCAAAAGTTCAGTGGTTTACTTCTCTTGATGAATGAATATCCCTTGTTGAATTTGTTTGACTTGAAGACCTAGAAAGAAGTTAATCTCTCTATTCATGCTCATTTGAAATTTGTTTGTCATGAGCATAGCAAAATCATTCACCATTCCTTGATCAGTTGATCGAAAGATGATATCATCCATGTAAATTTGTACAAGAATAAGGTGGTCACCGTTTGCTTTTCTAAACAACGTACGTGGGATCAATCACTCCTGTTTTGTAGCCTGAAGAGACTCGGAATCCAAAAAGAGTCTCGTACCAAGCTCTTGGATCTTGCTTCAGACTTTAGGCTGCCTTTTGAAGCTTGTAGCAGTGGTCAGGGAATTCAATATTTTCAAACCATGGAGGTTGTTGCAAATAAACCTTTTCTTTCAATTCCCCATTCAGAAAGACACTCTTAAAATCCATTTGGTGTACCTTGATGTTTTTGTGAGTAGAATATGCTAAAAATATTTCAATTGCTTCCATTCTTGCCACCGGAGCATTTGTTTCATCGTAGTCAACACCTTCCAGTTGACTATACCCTTTTGCAACTAGTCTTGCCTTATTTCTGATAACCGCACTAGATTCATCTAACTTGTTTTTGAACACCCATATTGGTCCAACAATAGTATGGCCTTGCGGTATGGGAACAAGTTGCCACACTTTGTTTCTTTCGAATTCCTCTAGTTCTTCTTGCATTGCAGAAATCCATTCATGTTCCAATAATGCTTCTTTGATCGATCGGGGCTCGACTGCAGACACGAATGCTGCGTAGTGACAATGGTCAGATAAGTCTTTGGCAGATCGAGTGTGGATACCTGCGGATGGATTACCAATGATTTGACATGGTGGGTGGTCCTTTGTCCATACGTGTAGACGAGGCATCAGATGGTCAGCGACTACGGTAGAAGGAATGTTTTCAATATCAGAGGTTTCTTCGGATGGGGATGGTAGTTCCCCCTGGATTTAATAACATCCTGCAAACTTATCTTGGCTTGTTGGAGCGAGAATGAAATTTTCTTGAGCAGCTTGGAGAGGTTCCCCCTGGATTGCTGATGGGAGTTCCTCTAGAACCTGAGAAGGTTCCCCCTGAACTGCTGATGGGAGAGAAATGGTTCTTGAATCGGATCGAGTGTCAATGGTCTCTATGATTTCATCATCCGAATCCGAAGATGCGTTTCATGGTAGTGATCTTTTGAGGAGATGAGCTTGAGCGTCATCAAATACTAGAACCTCGATGCTTGTTGCTTGATCCCGAGTAGAGCTTTCCCCCTGAACCGGAGAGGTGAAAGTATTGAGTGATGCTACTTCGGATAGAGATGGACCAGAAACATCAGCGTGTTGTTGTTGAGCAGTTGGTGACACAAGAACTTTGGATAGTTTCGTAGTTTCAACAGCGTCCAAAAGATCATCATAATTGACTTTAACCAGGTTTAGAGGACCTGAAGAAGCAGGAGTATCACTTTCCATGATGGTAGTGGTTTCAGTAGATGGAGGGGTGTTGCGGATGTAGGAGTCATCAAATTTCACATCGAAACTTTCAATGATAAGCCTCGTACGTCTGATAAGGACCCGATAAGCAACCTTGTTCGTAGAGTAGCCAAGAAAAATGCCTTCATCAGACTTTGGTGCAAATTTGTTAAGTTGATCTCTGTTAGTGATCACAAAACATCTACATCCAAAGATGTGAAAGAAAGGAACATTTGGTTTTCGGTTGTTGAGACCCTCATATGGTGTTTTATTGAGGCGTTTGCACACGATGCTTCGGTTTTGAACAAAGCATGCGGTTGCTACGGCTTCAGCCCAGAAGTAAATAGGAAGATGTGCAAAGTTGAGCATGGATCTGGCTGCTTCGACTAAAGTACGGTTCCTTCGCTCTACTACACCATTTTGTTGAGGTGTATAAGGAGCTGAAAAATTATGAGATATACCTTTTGACACCAAGAAGTTGTTGAAAGGATGATTAGTGAATTCAGTGCCATTATCACTGCGGATGCGTCTTACATGCAGCTTGATCTGGAGTTCTATTTCTTTGATGAAGTTTATTAGAATCTATGGTGTTTCGGATTTGATTATGAGCAAGAATACCCAAGTGAAGCGAGTGAAGTCATCAACTATAACCAGTATGTACTTTTTGTGATGAACATTGGCTACAGTTGATGGACCGCAGAGATCAATATGTAGAAGCTCTAGTGGTTCAGATATTAATGAGTCAATCACCCCATTACTTTTTGTGATGAAGATTGGTTACAGTTGATGGACCGCAGAGATCAATATGTAGAAGCTCTAGTGGTTCAGATATTGATGAGCCAATCACCATGGGGTGACATGCTTTGGACTGCTTACCACATTAACAAGCAGGACATGGAGTGTCATTGCTGAACTTGAGAATAGGTAATCCTCTAACCAGCTCTTCAGTAACCAAGGTGTTGATATACTTAAAGTTGAGATGAGCGGGCTTGTGGTGCCATAACTAGCTAACTTCGGATACAACACTGGAGAGAAAACACAGTTGCGGTTTTCCAATGATGAGAGAAACATCCAGAGGATACATGGTACCCTCGGATCGTGACTTGATCAGGCAGGTGCTTCTATCACTCGTCATAACATAACAGAATTGATCATCAAACTCAACTCGATGGTTTGCCTTACATAGTTGGCCAAAACCGATGAGATTGTGTTTAAGGCTTTCTACATAAGCAACCTTCTTAATTGAAAAGTTCCCCGTAGTGACTACACCGTAACCTAGGATGATTCCATTCGCATTGTTGCCAAATGTAACATTTCCACCGTTGCATACAGGCATGAAATCCCGAAGGTATTCTAACCTTTCGGTCATGTGCAAGGAGCAGGCACTATCGATCAACCATTCTTCTTCTTCATCCTTCTTACATAAAGCCTACAGACGTTAAGTGGTTAATTTGGTCACCCAAGTGAGTTTGGAGACCTTAGTTACATCCGATGTTTCAAACGATGCATGATGTGAGGTTGTAAGGATAGGTTTCAAGTCAACTTTCAAGCCTAGTCCTGGGTGCTTGAGATTTTTTGGAGCTTTGTGAGATTGAGGATAGTTACGAGTCTTTTGAGAACGATGAGATTTGTCATGGGAGAAGATATTTTGACACTAACATTGACACATTAACCTTTGTTGGGTCAAAAATATGGTTTATACTTTACTTTTCATGGCAAATGTATTTTTCTGTAATATTTTTGGAGTTTACGGTCATGTTTATGGTTGAGTTTACGGCCGTAAACCCATTTACGGCGTATGTCCACCAAGACCATGTTCCCCTTGTATACACATAGGTGTTTGGGTGTGAGGAACAGATTGATGAACCCTAGAGAGTTTACGGCCAGAGAGACAGAAGAACTATTGTGTGTTAGTGTGTGTGTGTGTGTGAATCTCTTGTATCTGGGTCGTCATTCTATTCATTAATACATTGAGATTCATCATCTAATTCTTCTCCTTCTCTTCTTATTGTGATCAGGCATCATCCGTTTGATTGGGATTCTGCACCATCAAACGGATCTGATTGATACACGGGCATATTAGGGACTTACAATTGGTATCAGAGCCAAGTTGTATCAGTCAATTTGGTCAGATTTAGGGCATTATTTGATCTTATTTTCAAAATATTCTTGCGTTTTTGGATAGATCTCTGAAAATTAAGGGGGGTTTGTTCTTCGTGTTTTCATAAAAAAATGTTTTTGATCGAGTTTTGGAGCAAAAAGGGGCAAAAATCACTGTTTTTGGTCGTAACCTGCGAGGGGTGGTGGCGAGCAGCTTGGGTTTCCGAGGAGTTCACGGCACGAGGTTTGCGGCCTCGGGTCAGAGTATACGGCTCAACAGTTTGTGGCTCGGTCTCGCACATTTCCGGCTTCTGAGTTCTCGGCCTAGCACCTCGGCCTCGCAAGCGCAGCCTCGCAAGAACCACCCTCGCTTCGCATTAAAAAAATTCAGACGAGACTTTGGAGGTGCTCGGGATCGAACACGCGACCTCTAGCTCGCATTCCTTTAGCGCCTTATCCAACTCAGCTACCTGATCACTTGTTACATTCCTTCGAAAATTAAGCTATAACCCGTCTTTTTCGTAGCAAGTTTTCCTATTTTGACACTTTTATCCCAAAATTCAATTCCTTTTAAATTTTAAATTCCTTTATCATCCAAAATTTAATATATATATATATATATATATATATATATATATATATATATATATATATATATGTTGGATTAGTGTCTAAGTCCATAACTATTTTGGTATGTACTTGACCCGATTATGAGCATGGTCCTTTTGGGTTGCCTTCACCATAGCAATATGTAGGATGATTTAAGGAGAGAAAGGTTTAAATATGATTTATTAATATATTATGAGAATAATATATTAAAGGAGAAATCATATTGTTTAATTAATATTAGTCAAGAATTAATTGATAATTAATTTTGTGGCTAAAAGAGATTAAATAAATTTAGGGGACTGAAGTTGTAATTATAAGATAATTAGAATTGGGCTATGGATCACCTAATAATATATAGGTTGGACGAATTCTATGGGAAGCCCATTAGAAATCGTCCAAGGGATATGTTTAAGGAGTCCATGGGCTGCTTAGGGCCTAAGCAGTCAGATTAGGGTTTCCTAGTTGTAAACCCTAATAGCCTACATGTATATAAAGGGCCCCTATGCCCCAAAAACGTGGACAAGTCTTCCATTAGGGTTTCCAGCCGTTTTTGGGCAGCCTCTCTTCTTCTCCTCTTCATCCAAGTTGCGTATGGTGTTTGTGACTCCATTAGAGGTGCATCACTTGAGGCACTAAGCTTTTGAAGCCAATCCAAGAAAGGAATTGATTGTTATTGCTATATAACAATCAAAGGTAATTCTCTAAACCCTAATTCAGTTCATAATATGTTAGATTTAAGTTTATTAGTCTTGGATTCAAAGCATGTACAATAGAGAAACCTATATCCAAGCATTAGGGTTTGTATGAGCACATAGGATTGTTCTTATGCCTAAAACCCATCAGTGGTATCAGAGCTTTGATTGGTTTCAGTTGTATGTGATGCTTAACTGTTTTATTTACTGAAAAATCGATTTTTGGCCTCTGCCCGACCTGACTCGGTGAGTCAGTAGATGAACTCGGCGAGTCTGTCCCTGACTCGGCGAGTCTAGTCCCTGACTCGGCGAGTCCAGGGGTCAGACAGAGCGAATTTCGGGTTTTTGCTGCTGTTTTGACTTGGATTTGATACCTAATTCTTTTTTTAAAGTTAAAATCCGATTTTTATCTTAAATTAGTGATTATCCTTGCCAAAACAATAGATAATTTCAAATCTTTTAAATAATAGTTTGTTTATATGATAAATATGGACTATTTCAAATTATTTGGTAATTATCTAATGACTAAAATAAGATTAGGTCAAATATAGATAATTGTGAAATTAATTGTTTAATTTGAATTATTTGTTATTTGATCCCTAATGTTTTGAAATGTTTAAAAACTTGCCATCAAGTTTTTGGAATTTAATAGTTAATTAAAAGTTTAATTTTGAAATGTTAAATTCTAAAACCCGAGTATTTTGAAAAGTTCAAATCACACCCTTATGGTTTTATTAATTAATTAAAGTGTATAATTTAAGGTGATTTAATAAACCCATAAAGTTTTGGTTTACATTTAATTAAATTAAAAGTATAACTTTACTAAATTAAACCACCTAGTATTTTAAAAGTTTAAAATACACCCTATACTATATATAACATTAAACGTCTAATATTATATATATATATATATATATATATATATATATATATGTATGAGTAAACAGTCAGTCTTACCATTAGTAGGCCTCATTCACGAAGCTGGTCTATATGGGGTGTTTAAGGAAATTGCCTATAAAATGGTGATTGAATGGGTATCCTCTCTTACCCACCGCGCTCTTGACTAGTGGAGGGTCGTTAGCCGAACGGGTAGGATAGGACAAAAACCTTCCATTATAAGTATAATGAAGTACAAAGTAACTAAATGCTTTTAAAAATTCCCAAATCATAGTTACTTTAGGAAAAATGTGAAATTGTATGCTAATCCATAGAATTACACTTCGTACCCTTGTCAAACGTTAGTGGAGCGTGTGTGGTTAACCGGCACACTAATTTGGGGATGACATTGGTAGCGAAGGGTGACTTGATGCTTATCATAGATCAATGGAGCGTGTGTGGCTAACCGGCACATTGATTAGGTGATAGTAGCATTGGGCGCACCACGTGATTCATATGGTTATTCACACCTTATTTGTGATCCTCGGCATCCCAGTCACAAATAGTAGGGCATAATCGAGATTAAACATGCCATTGAAAAGTTCAATGAATCTCAAAAGATCTAGGAGTTTCAATTCATTTAAAACTTAAACTTCCTTTTCGTTTTTCATGGTGGAAATTGGTAAATCGTCATTTACCTACCTTCAAATATTCTGCAACTAGATTACGGCATCCCTTTTCTAGGTTGTAGAGTATTGTGTTGGATCCCAGCTTGATGTTTCATTTGGGTGTTGCATCAAGAATTCTAATCAACCTAATTTGAATTTTCTCCCGTTTTGTAGATGTCTACATCTTACAATGGTCTTCCCAAATCCTTTGGAACAAGCTTTCCAAAAGAAGATGACGTTCCGAGATACGATCAAGGAAATGAGAGTCATGCTTCACTTCCTCCACCTCCTCCAATTGTTCTCCCTAAGCCACAAGTTCAAAGGCTTGAAATGTTCAGGCTCACTCAAGCCCTTTTGGCGAGTAAACACGAAGATGGGAAACCTGTGTGTGCACACGTCTTAGAGATGAAGTCACACATTGATAGGTTAAGCATGTTGGGTGTCGAGAATTCAAGCGAGTTGGCTGTTGACTGGGTTCTTCAGTCAGTTCCTGAATCATATAGTGAGTTCGTTAGAGAGTACTATATGATGGACCACGACGTGACCCTAATTGATCTCACCTATTTGCTTATAGCTGCTGAATCAGCAATGATTTGGCGTGCTGGTCAAGCCAATTTGTCTAGTGAATCAAACTCCCAAACTTCAATGGACACTGGCAACATTGGAAGTCCAGAAAGAACTAAGTCTGTGATTGTCCGATGTGCTGTGCCAAAGGAGTCCATTTGCTTTTATTGCCAAGAGAAGGGGCATTGGAGACGAAGCTGCCCTAACTACTTGAAAGATCTAAGAGATGGGAGAGTCAAGACGTATGGCTCTACTTCAGGTAAAATCCATTATCTAACTCTTTTTAAGTTCCTATTCTAGATTCTTAATACATGATGTGATAAGATTGCATTTTGATGTTTTGTAGGATCAAAGAAAAGAGAGGAAGCTTAAGGGAAGAAGTGAGTTGGATCTAATCGTGAAGAAATGGATTTCGATCGCATTACTTGAAGATTGGATTCTTGAGCTACTACTTGGAGTTAGAATAGATTGTTAAGAAATATGTAATAACATAGTTTTTTCAATTGAATTGCATTGTAAGGACAAATTTTTTTCCGCAGTAAAATGAATTTTGATTTTATCTTATTTATTTATCCTTGCAATGGCATGTATAAAAAAAATAAAAAAAAATAATAATTTGATGTTTGAATGTTTCTATTATTAGCAATAATGGATTTGATTCTTAATTATGTTATTTGTGGAAATGTCAAAAGTTTACCAAATAGGAGAGTTTCTCATCGCCCAAGTTTCAATTGGACAGAAACTTGGAATCATGCAATGTATATTGTATGATGAATGAAAAACTTTCACATTTGGGAAACTTAGACTAATTCTTTGACAAAGTGTCAATTGAAGGACTAGGAGATCAAGTACACTAGGTTGTGCGTTGATCAAGTCCACCACAAGTGTGACAAAGATATTCGTCATGATTTACTAAAGTTTAGTAAATATGATTATACTTATAAGATTGAGTATAATTCTGAGTTAACTGAAATAGTTTCAATCAAGAGCAGAACGAATAAGAAGAATGAAGAAGGCAGGAAGATAAAAGTTTCTCCATTCTAAGAAGAAGGGAGAGTACCTTTTATTGTGTTTTATGATGAAGTCTTAATGATTAAGAACCATATCTCAATTGATCCTCTAAGTGAGTCTTAGTGCATTTGCATGTCTAAGAAGAGGAATCGAGAATTGTAGAAATGGTTAAATCAAAGAGTCAATCATACTTCGTTCCAATATCAAGTCTTAGAGTCATACTCCAAGATTGTGACATTGAGTGACAAGTCTTAAGTAGGTTTATCACACTCATCAAATGTGGAATTTGGAAAAGTTTTCTTATTCTTGCACATTAGAAATTTGTAAGTTGTGATGTCTTGGATAAGACAAAGGCCAACTAGGACCAATTTATGAAGTGTTTTGTCTTGATAAGAACTACACTAACTCTCGAATATTTGCTTTGTCAAGAAATGTTTCTTGACAAGAGAATCTTATATGTCAAGGAGTCAGTGGGAGTCTTAATGGTCTTGAAAGGTTTCAAGAACAAATCAAGAATATACCTTATCGATCATCACTAGCACACGACTTGAGGTTTGCAACCTATCGTGCTGACATTATTTTGTTTCTATGCCATTCCAATTGAGTTAATTGTGTATGTGAGTTCTATGAGTTCTCATTTGAATGCATACTAGAGCCTTAGTCGATGGAAAGTACATTGATATGTAAGGACAAGTTACTAAACTACTTGGAAGACATGGTGGGCACTCGTGCTACCATAAGGCAAGAAATCAAGATTAAGAAAATTCAGTCCATATGAGTTTGGATTTGTCGCAAACCTTGGTTTTGGAAAATTCACATGGATAGGAACTCATACACCATAAAATCTAAGTGTCATAAGATTCCCTCCTTCATGAAAATGACTGTGAGGAAATGCTTTCACTAAAAGGGATTTTAAGAAGACAGCGATTGTGAAAATTGTATTCTCAAAATTCGATTATGGTTACGGCATCCCTTTCCATAGTTCGAATTATGAGATTTGGCAATTAGTTTCAACATTTGGAACTTAGTAACATAAGTTCTTAATTGTTTAAACACACATATGATCTATCTAAGACAAAGGTGTATAAGTTTAAGAAGCTTAGATAAAGGCTTATCGAAGCATCTGGTATTAGAAATATGAATTTCAGAAATTCAATAGGCATTGTTTTCTGGAAGTTCATTTGTTTTCTGAATACATGTCAAAGCTAGTGGGAGCATAAGTGTTATGCTTATATGATAATAATCATCATGATAGTGGGAGCATAAGTGTTATGCTTGTATGATTATTATGGCGAGTATTGCAAGTTAGCAATATTAATTATAGAAAAACAAAGATTCAATTTGCAAAGTTGCATGGGTTGAAAAGTTGTTTTAATATAATTAAGGGAGAGAATATTATACTTCGTTTCAAAATCTAAAGCTTAGATTAAGAAATTTTAATAGTTTCAGTCAAAGGATACATTGTGAGTTCTTAAAATTCGATTATGATTACGGCATCCCTCTTCATAGTTCGAATTATGAGAACATGACACATAAAATATTATGGCAAAAGATTGGTAAAGTATCATATCTTTATATGAGACATTATGCATCGTGTCCCATATACTTCGGGTATAGGATCGATTGCAAATGCTATAATAATTTACCATTCTAAAATTTTCCAAATGTTTAGCCCATTAAGAGGGAAAAAGGACTAGAATGGATTTTGACTAAAATTATTAAACAACTATCAAAGGACGATCCAAAGTTCGCTGAGGATTGGTCGCTTGTGAGTAGTTGGAAGTATGGTATTGGATGGACCATATCGACATTATTATGAATAGATAAGATTCTATTAAGAATGAGTTGTCATATGGCAAATGTGGAAATGTTTCCATATTGGGAGTTGGATATTAAGAATCTATGTCTAGATTAGAAACTTTTATGCAAGAAGGATGTTCAAAGGAATGTACTTTGAATGTGAGACTTCACGTCTATAGAATTGTCTTGTAACAAATTCTAAGTAAGTACTTTGTAATTTCATTAGCCAAGTCTTGGTGACTTTTGTGCTATGACTTTACGAAAGCATCGTTGCATAAAATGTTAGAATCTAGCATATCCTAGTAGTGGAAGAACCTTGTGTTCTTACACTAATAATGGGGATTGAGGAATTGTGAAATGAGAATCATTGGAAAAGTTTTCAATTGTTCTATTTCACAAAGCATGGACCATAGGAAACAAAGTGTGCATGCTTAGAGCATGGGACAGTTGTCGTTGTAATTCAAGTAATAAGTTGATTATCTAAAACAGTAAATGATAATAATGAGTAATCAATATGGTGGATAAATAGAAGTGTTTTATTTACTCTCACAAGTTTGAGGCCATATAGGTTTAAGTATTATTGTTATGTTTCAATTTGCATGTTTTGACTTCCAGAATAACTAGGATATTCAAACATCCACAGTCGGTCATACGTTGGGAGTAGGTGTGAATAAAGACTGTCATGAATCTGTCTGTAGATTGTCTGAAGTGTTTAGACATGGCACAAGTTTGTTGTAGAGTTCATGAGTGCTTTGATAAGATTAGAGTATTGGATCAAACCCACGCTCACTTGGATCACTTCATGGATTTATCACGAGTGATTAGTGACACGATAATATTGTATATTCTTGAAACCGAGATGGGTGAGTTGTTATTTGTTGGTCGGTTACACATTGATAATAAGTAAACGCACCAGTAACTTGGTGTTATAAAACTTATTGTTGTGTGTGACTCGATCAATAAATGCAAGCGAGCATTTGAGTCAAAGTTTATCCATTCCTTTTACCCAAAGTGGGATAAAAGCGATATCTGTGGGCCTCTCGATGATTTAGTGATGACACCTAAGCACTTGGCCAAGCCGGGACTAAGTTGATGTGTTCAAATGTAGTCTGTTATCAGTCGTCATAAATCGGAAGTCGGGAAAAAAAGTATAGAGAGAATGATTAAAATTCATGTCTTTTGTCTATACGATATCTTGAGAATGGAGGAATATATAATCCCTTATCTAAAGGACACGCTACTTGATAAGATCAGAGTTGACAGCGGCTTTTGAAAGCTACGATTGCTGATCAGGTTCTGAAGTCATACAGAAAATAGTTATTAGACTTATCCAAGTGAGAGACTGTTGGATTAGTGTCTAAGTCCATAACTATTTTGGTATGTACTTGACCCGATTATGAGCATGGTCCTTTTGGGTTGCCTTCACCATAGCAATATGTAGGATGATTTAAGGAGAGAAAGGTTTAAATATGATTTATTAATATATTATGAGAATAATATATTAAAGCAGAAATCATATTGTTTAATTAATATTAGTCAAGAATTAATTGATAATTAATTTTGTGGCTAAAAGAGATTAATTAAACTTAGGGGACTGAAGTTGTAATTATAAGATAAATATAATTGGGCTATGGATCACCTAATAATATATAGGTTGGATGAATTATATGGGAAGCCCATTAGAAATCGTCCAAGGGATATGTTTAAGGAGTCCATGGGCTGCTTAGGGCCTAAGCAGTCAGATTAGGGTTTCCTAGTTGTAAACCCTAATAGCCTACATGTATATAAAGGGCCCCTATGCCCCAAAAACGTGGACAAGTCTTCCATTAGGGTTTCCAGGCGTTTTTGGGCAGCCTCTCTTCTTCTCCTCTTCATCCAAGTTGCATATGGTGTTTGTGACTCCATTAGAGGTGCAGCACTTGAGGCACTAAGCTTTTGAAGCCAATCCAAGCAAGGAATTGATTGTTATTTCTATATAACAATCAACGGTAATTATCTAAACCCTAATTCAGTTCATAATATGTTAGATCTAAGTTTATTAGTCTTGGATTCAAAGCATGTACAATAGAGAAACCTAGATCCAAGCATTAGGGCTTGTATGAGCACATAGGATTGTTCTTATGCCTAAAACCCATCAATATATATATATATATATATATATATATATATATATATATATATATATATATATATATATATATATATAAATATATATATATATATATATATATATATATAAACAAAAAATAAATAAATAAATAAATAAATAATATTAATAAATAATTAAAAAAAAATTATTTTTGACATTTTATTTAAAATTTTGACTTTGACTTCCAAGTTTGATCTGTGATTTTAAACTTTGACTTTTTCGTTTAACTTTTAAACTTTCAAATTTAGCTTTTCGGTTTGACTTTTAAGTTTGACTTTTCAAGGTTGGCTTTTGAGTTTAATTTTTAAAATTTGACTTTTAAGTTTGACTTTTAAGTTTAACTTTTTAAATTTGACTTTTAAGTTTGACTTTTCAAGTTTGTTTTTTCAATCTAACCTTTTAAATTTGACTTTTAAGGTTGACTTTTGAGGTTTATAATCAAAGGATTTGACTTTTAAGTTTGAAATTGGGTCTTAGTTGTGCTTTTTTAATTGATTTTAAGGTCTACAAGGGAGTTCAAACATGAAAGAGAGTCGTCAGGATATGTTAAGACAAAATTTCAACTTTTTCGATTTTATCCCTGGAGAAACCCTTGAAACTCAGTTGCAGCGATTTACTACACTCACTACTAAGATGAATATAGCCAGGATCTTCTTGACTAAGTCCGAGATCAACAAAAAGCTGCTGAATTCACTTCCGAAATCGTGGGATATGAACGTGGCTATCATCAAGAAAACAAAAGATCTCAATCATCTTAGTCTTGCTGATGTAATTCAAGAACTTCATGCTTTGAAGTGTAGAGAAACAATGAGTTCTGAAAACATTCCAGTTACTGAAGTTACATGTACTCCAGCTTATGAAGCCACTATTAAATTTCTTCGGGAACAAATTGATTTATTTAAGAGAGAAGTTGAGGACCTGAGATATGAAGGATATTAACTCAGGAAAGGACAGAAACCCCTGAAGGCTGAATTAGAAGCAAAAACCAAGGACTTTAGGAAACTTCAGGAAGACTATAGCAACAAGTGTGAAAATTATGATTATATTAAGAGACAACTTGCTGTTGTAATTGAAGAACTTGACGCTCTAAAAAATAAGTGTGGAAAAATAGATGTCAATTTTAAAAATTATACCGCGTCAAGTCAGACAGTCGAGTCCTTATATGAAACCCAATTAAAATTCAAAGAAAATAAAAACAAGGGTCTAGGGTATGATAGTGTACCTCCTCCTTATAATCATAACTACACATCCATCCCTATGACACAGGACGAAACTGACAGGGAGCCACATCTTCGATATGGAAAACGAGCTGGATTTGTGTCAGGAGGAGTTATTAATGTTGAAAATACTGATGTTTCTGTTAGATGTGCAGGTAAAGTAGCAGAGGATGAGAACAAGGAAAGTTCTTCTGAACAAACAAACGACCCCTTGAACTCTAAATTTGTTACTCCTAACTAACCTGCTGTTGAGAAATACAGGCCTCCAATTCCAATGCAACAAAGTGCCTGTTGCAATTGTGCATGTGGGAACAACAAGAAACGAGGCAAAGATACGCCACCAGGGGCAGGAAGAGATAACTTCACAGTGAAGATAAAGACTTGTTTTCACTGTGGAACACCTGGACACATTGCCAGAAATTGTCCTAATCGCGCATATGTTCCCTACTATGCACAAGGTTGGCAGAACGCGCCAAGAGGGATATTTTTCAAAAGAAACCCCTCAAAGTCACGTTCAGACAATGCCGACTGGAATGCCATGAAGGACAAGAATTCAACTCCCAAGGCCAAGCATCCAACTCCCAAGGTCAAGCATCCAACTCCCAAGAACATGAAGGGAATGTTGGCCCAGAAGTCTAGTTCAAGAGATGCTCCGGTGAAGCCAAGACCGATTAGGTCAAAGTCATCTAGGCAGCTGGCATCAAGTTCCAAATCAAGTGCCGAGGCACCCATCGGATTGAACAAAAAATGGGTTAAACCCGAATATAGATGGGTACCAAAGGTGAAAACTCCCAAATTTCCTAATGCTTCTAACGTTTCTACATATTATGTTTGTGATAAGCAGGATATGTCATGGGAGAGAGTACCGTGCAAGGATGACAAAGGTCGACCCAGTTTCAAAATGGACTGGGTTCCAAAGACCAATTAATCTCGACCTGTGTCAGAGCAGCTATGGAGGCATATCATCATACTTCGTTTTGTTGGCAGTGCCTGTTCCAAGCACATGATAGGAGGCATCTCTCAACTGTACAACACTCAAAACATTGTTTGGGAGAATGTGTCCTTTGCAGGAAGGGAAGAAAAGAAGTGATCACTCACGGGGTTTGTGCTTAATGACATGAAGAATTTTCGGATCTGTTTTGAGTTTACGCATGATGTTCTTAGACCTTCTGAATGTAGATTCAATCGGTGAATTACGGTTTGCGTTTTCTTCTCTATACTCCTGAGTTTTTCTTAAGCTGATTCGCTTTAAAGACCAAATTTTGTTTTAGGATAGTTTAAATTTGCACATTTACTTTCGTTTCTCTCCTACACACAAATTTAGGGGGAGAAATAAAAACAAAACAAAAATTAAAAAAAAAAATCCAAAAATATTAGAAAATCAAAAAATCAAAAATATAATGTTAATGGAATGTGCTTGTAGGAGATGGTTTGGGAAATGAAATTAGCAAGTGATAACGAACAATATGAATTGGCGTAACGTACCTAAGTTGAATCATCTACGCTCTGTGTTCGATGTGCTGGTAGGCACGAAAGATTTTAAATGGACTTGACTAGGGAAAGTTGAAACTAATGAATTTAAGGACTTGACAAACTTTGACCTAGTTAGATTCGTTTAACCTGATTTCACGATGCTCGGATAGGTTGAGCAGGGAGATATACATGGAAATCTACCGGTCACATTAAATAACCCATATCAAGAACTGTGGATTCACTTTTCCTTGATGTGCGGATTCTGTCCTTAATTCCGGTTGGATGCGGCGACTGGTAAATTCCGATAAATTAGGTCTGTAGAATATCATTTTCTTTCTTTCCGTCTGTTAGTCATATGTTGTCTCCTTTACGTGACTTCCAATCCGACCTCTTACACAACATATGCAACTCTATTTCTCTACAGGCTATATATATGAAATTCCTCTCATCTGTTAGCCATATGTTGTCTCCTTTGCGTGACTTCTAATCCCACCTGGTACACAGCATATGCAACCTTCTACTTTTCAACCCCTCTGAAACAATAAGTAATAGAATTCTGAATCTATACTCTCTCTGAATGATTGTCTGCTCACCCGGTGTAAGGAGTACTCTGGAAGTTCTTGATGGCTGGGGCATATCAGGAAGCAGGAAACATGTTCTAGTACATTTAAAATTGAACACATACAGATTGTCTATAGATCTCGCTACTCAATTTAGGTGGAAAACGATATCCTTGGTTGTAGTCAGTTAAATGGTCATAAGAAAAATTTATTTAATAATTAGGGCCAATTATGATACAAAAGTTACAATTAGATATACGCATGTATCATGTCATTGGTAAATTGTCCAAAATTGTCACAAATTTTTCGTGCTTAAGTGGACCACAATACTGGTGAACGGTCAGACGAAGATGTGAAGATAAGGGTATTGACAAGTGGAATAAGGTTGTCCAACAACTTTGATCCCAAATCACTCTTAAAGTTTGCTATTACTTTGGTTTTTGTTAAGTTTGTTCATAGTGTTCTTCTAATTTAAATATTAGGGGAGAAATAAAAAAAATTCAGAAAATAAAAAATTAAAAAAAGAGGGTATTATTTCTATTTTATTTCTTTTTCAGAAAATATGAAAAATCCAAAAATATTTTTGTTTTTGTTTAAATTTGTGTGCTATGTTTTCTTTTAGTTTTGTTTTGTCTTGAAAAGTAATTTTAGGTGAAGATGAAACTCATGGAGTTTGTGTTGAAGATTTCTGAGCCAAGTCTTCGTCCGTGAGCATCGAAGAATTCTCATTTGAAGGAGCAAGAAATGAAGATTATTTTTCAACATTCAATCTTTCAACCCCAGAAGCAAGGTGAAGCAGAAATTGAAGATTATGTGACAGATTGCATTAAAGCCTCCTCAATCAGTCTGCTGCTATCTATGAACCTGCTTAAATAATCCAGAAGATTTGTTCCCTCTAATGTTCTCTCTGATGTTCTCTCTGAAAATTCTCAAGCTGAAAGTGCTATCTTTTAAGAATCAGTACGTCAAGCCTCCTCACCCAATGTACGTTCAATGCCAAATTTTGAAGAAAAGCCCAAGTGCTCAAGATGAAGTCATTCATTGAAGATTCATCAAGTTCATCTTGAAGTTGTGAAGAATTTGAAGATAAATGTTGAAGCCAATCTCCCATTGAAGATTGACAAGAAGAGCCAGCTACTTTTTAGGGGAGCTTGTTGGGTCATTGTGACAACCGTCCATTTTCAGTCAAGTTAAAGTCAACTAAAGTCAACAAGTCAAACCGGTCAACTCAATTTGCCCATGGGTACTAGAGTTTACGTTATGTAATTTCTAAACAACTCGCTATTCTAATGAGAGATCATAAATCGAAAAGTGCGTACATCTAGATCTCTTTAACCTAAAACTGTGGTACGTGGCGAGCCAAACCGATAAAACAATGTTGCATACTCATCGGGAGTATGCAAGATCCTTAAACAAGGCTTAACGGGGTTTACGGACCTTGCATTGCGAAGCTAGACACTCACATTCATCACACACGAAACCGCTCTCAATCGTTTTCACTCTATCCCTTCATATCGAGAATCTCTCCCAAATCTCTCCAAGAATGTGAGATCTCCCCAAATATCTCTTTGTATGAGAAATCTCTCCAAGAATGTCAAATCTCTCCCAAATCTCTCCAAGAATGTGAAATCTCTCCCAAATATCTCTTTGTATGAGAAATCTCTCCAAGAATGTCAAATCCTTCCCAAATCTCTCTAAGAATGTGAAATCTCTCCTAAATATCTCTTTATATGAGAAATATCTCCAAGAATGTCAAATCTCTCCCAAATCTCTCTAAGTATGAGAAATCTCTCCCAAATATCTCTTTGTATGATAAATCTCTCCAAGAATGTCAAATCTCTCCCAAATCTCTCTAGGTATGTGAAATCTCTCCCAAATATCTCTTTGTATGAGAAATCTCTCCAAGAATGTCAAATCTCTCCCAAATCTCTCTAAGAATGTGAAATCTCTCCAAAATATCTCTTTGTATGAGAAATCTCTCCAAGAATGTCAAATCTCTCCCAAATCTCTCTAAGAATGTGAAATCTCTCCAAAATATCTCTTTGTATGAGAAATCTCTCCAAGAATGTCAAATCTCTCTAAGTATGTGAAATCTCTCCCAAATATCTCTTTGTATGAGAAATCTCTCCAAGAATGTCAAATCTCTCCCAAATCTCTCTAAGTATGTGGAATCTCTCTCAAATCTCTCTCAAGATCTCTCTCAACTTTCTATAATTACTCGAGGCATCCCGACCCTCGAATTTGGCGAAAACAGCCCAAAAACGGATGTCTATGCGAAAAACGGACTTAAGGAGCCGAAACCCCTCTTAGGACCCGAAAGTCCTCTTAGGACCCGAACCCTTCTGAGCCGAAGGATGCTGAACCGAACCTCACTCAAAGAACCGAACCCGAAGGCTCCTAGAACCGAACCTCGCACATCACCCGAACCCGAACGTTCGGTACATTTCGGGTCTGATCACCTTCGCTTCTGAGACAGAGCCTTCGCTTCTGAGACTACTGAGCCTTCGCCTCTCGCTTCCTCGCCCCCTTCGCTTCGCGCCTAGCAGCATTAGGGACCGAACCCAGCCTCAGAAGGACCGAACCTCGGCCAGGACCGAGAGATCTCGCTGGGAAGCCTCTTTTCTCCCGGTTTTCGACTAATGTTGCGTTTTAGGCCCGTTTTTAATTGTTTTAACACAGGATTTTCACCCAAAACTTTATTTTAACATATAAGGACCCTTAATTATTAATTAATCATGTTTTTATGGATAAAACCTTATCCAATAGACTGGGTGAAGTACAAAGGTAGAGTGTTGACTTTACTTTATTCTATGACACAAGCAACCACTCCCATACCCACTCCATGTCACTATTCATCATCAGCCCATCCCTAGTCACTTCATAAGTCTTTTCTCATTATTTTCAGCCATTCCCACGTTCTTAGAGTTGGAACATCCACACTCTCTCCTCACACTTCATTCATTCTCTCATTTTTCCATCAAGAACCACACTCCAAACTCTCTCATCTTTCTCTCTCAAATTCGAGAACTTCAAGGCATACTCCAAGACTTTTTCTCCTTCATTTAGTAAGTATCATCATCTTTCTTATGATTATTACACATCCTCCTACTCAAAATCATAGACTGCTTACACAAACATCATCACCTTCTTGTTAGATCTTCGAATCTTCAAGTGATTCATCAAGTGTTCTTGAGTTGAACACTTCTCTTCTTCAACACTTATCTACTGAAATCACTCAAGGTCAGTTCATACCCCTACATTTTCATGTTTTCTCAAGTTTTTAGGGGGGGGGGGGGGGGGGGGGGAATACAAGTTAAAACACCAAGAACATAACTAAACTTTTCTAACATCCTTCATCAGAAAAGTTCAACTCCATTCACGGACTATTTTGGACAACTTAAATATTTTTGTTTTCAAAACTGTTTTAGGTGTAAGTAGTTCCAGTTCTTAGCTTTAAAATGACTACTTGCACATCTCCATGCGAGTTTTCTACAATTTATGGTGATTTTTACAAAACTGCCTATCATTTCAAACACCAATCCGGACCAGTCTGTGATTATGGACTGTTTCACCCAAGTTGGAGGTCATTAAAAATCATGATAAAAATTATGAATAAACTAGACACATTTTGGGAACTCTCAGAATTTACGGATTTAGTTTTCGACTTCGTATGATTTTTCTATGACTTTTCTAAAACAGCACAGAAAGGTTAAATTTAGTTAACAACATATAACTTTCATAACACTTTGTATTATGTTGAGCAAAGTCTATAACAATAAGATCTAAGTATTGAATGTGTTTCCTTGTTAGTTTATCATCATAAACTGAAACTTAGTCATTCATGATAAGATTATTCATTCATTTAGAACACATATATTAAGCTATTATGAGCATAGTTTATGGATTCATAACACAAATGCGTTTTCATAAAAGAGTTCTTATACATTACAAATGTTTTGGATAAACTATAAAATAGGTATAGTTTATGTATCATTTACTTATATATCTACACATATAGGCATGTAATTGATAATATAAAACCACAAAATAAGATTTGTAAAACCTTTGAACATAATTATTATCTAAGAAAAGATCGACTTGATGTCAATCTATAAAACGGTTTGAAGGCATGGGTTTGATAAGAAAGTTAAGTATACAGAAACATTTGTTTGAAACACAATTGTAAATAAGTTTGAAATGAAACATACATAGTAAAATGTACAGTGTAATAAGGAGTTTTAAACACATAAAGTGTTTATGAAAAACATTTGAAGGAAATTGTTTGGTAAAACGGCTAATGAGTAGCCAATCATTTGAAGGCTGCTTTTTAATCAAATGATTTATATAATAACTAGCATGATTCTACTTGTATCCCCCCCCCCCCATAAAACATTTAAAAACAGTTAAAACATTGATTAAGGGGTATGAACTCACCTGTTGTGGGTGATACGGATGCACTGAAGAGGTAGGACTGCTAGGTGTCAAGTGAAGTCTTGAACACACTCTATGATCCTAGTTAACATATAATATCACATATATGTAACAAATTAGTCTATAAACAACTAATAAACAAGTCAAGACACCCTAGGACATGCTAAACACCTTTATCAAGTGTTATTAGCCTCTAGGATTGTATCTAAGTGTTTGTAGGGGAAGCTATTGTGTGTAGGGCTCAAGGAAAACTCCACCATGAAGTTCACGGCCCTAATGACACTACCAAATGCGTTTACGGTCATCAACTCATGATTTTACGACCGTAAGCTCATACTTATGTTACCATTTGATGTTTGATGCTCTATAAGGCCCTAATAAGCATTTCTACTTAATGGCTTGGTCTATGGAAGAGTTTAGGGCATTATATAACTCCTTTTAGGAGTTTATGGCCCTGGGACCATATCCCATGGAGATTGTGGCTGTAATCTCCCTTGGATGGGTGTTCTTGGTGTTTTCAAGTCCCTAAATCAACAAGGAACTAAACTATGCTAGTGTACAAGGCTTTAGAAGAGTTTATAGCACCATTTGGCACTATTGTTTGGAGTTCACGGCCCTGGAACTTCTTGGGCCATGAACACCTTACTCTTCGTGTTCTAATGGTGTTTGCAAGTCCTAAACTCATTAGGGTACATGTCTAAACTAGTCTCTTGGCTTAAGGAAGGCTTTTAGGGTGTTTTGGCACCTAAAAATGGAGTTCACGGCCCAAGAAAATCCTTGGCCGTGAACTCACTTCTAGCCTTTGATGCTTAATTGTTTTGTGGTCTAAACATGTAATGGTAGCTTCTAGGTTGATTTCCAAGGCTTTGAGGGACATTAGGCACACTTTGGTTCTTAAAAAGGAGTTTACTCCCTAAGGTGTTCTTGGGCGGTAAACTCACAGATCTTTGTGTTTTCCTATGATTTCTAGTGCATTAAGCATATAAGAAGCTTTAAAACAACACTAGATAGAAGTACTCACTTTCCGGAATGAAAGTCCGAAGATCCTTGAGAGAGAATTCGACTTTTCTCTAGTTGGAAATGTAACTTATGAAATAATATGGTTCAGAATTCTATATATAGTCCTGGGATTTTTGGCAGAAATTATTTTATTCCTGAAATGAACTCTAATATCATCGAGTTTTGGAAAAACAGTGTTGCACAAAACCCTGGTGCAACCACTCTCCTGATATCTCCTTAAGTGTAAATCATGAAATACTCAAACTTATACCTAAAAGTCTGGAAATTCTCTGTAACTGTTCTACTTCTATTGGCTGGATATGGTTTGTACATAATGGAAATTTCGGGTTGTCACAGAAGGCATACACATGGACCCATCCAAAATCAAGGCGATAGAGAATTGGTCAGCACCGAAGACGCCCACATAAATCCGCCAATTCTTAGGTCTCGCTGGCTATTATCGCAAATTTATCCAAAAAATTTCCAGAATTGCCAAACCCTTAACCAATCTGACTCAGAAAGGCGTACTCTTTTGTTGGAGTGAAAAGCAAGACACTGCGTACCAAATGTTGAAGCAGGCCCTATGCGGCACACTTATCCTATCTCTGGCCGAAGGGACGGAGGACTTCGTTGTTTACTGCGATGCATCCAATCAGGGTTTAGGCTGTGTGCTTATGCAGCGGGGAAAAGTTATCGCCTACGCCTTAAGACAATTTAAAACATAAGAAATAAACTACACAACTCAGGACTTAGAACTGGGAGCAGTGGTCTTCGCATTGAAGATATGGAGACATTACCTCTACGGAACCAAGTGCACGATCTTCACTAACCATAAAAGACTGCAACACATATTCGACTAGAAGGAGTTGAATATGAGACAACAACGATGGGTAGAGCTACTCAGCGATTATGAGTGTGAAATACGCTACCATCCCGGCAAGGCCAATAAGGTGGCAGATGGCCTTAGTCGGAAGGAATGCTCAGGTCGTAGAGTGAAGGACCTGACCATGACTATCCATTCCTATTTATCCGCACAAATCAAGGAGGCTCAGCTGGAAGCCTTAAAATTAGAGAACATGTTGAATGAATCCTTAAGAGGAATGGATAAGAACCTAGAGATCAAGGGAGATGGAGTCTATTATTTCATGGACCGGATCTGGACCCCAAAGTTTGGTGGTTATAGAGAGGTTGTCATAAACGAAGCTCACAATACAAGATACTCCATTCATCCAGGTTCGGATAAGATGTACCTCGATCTCAAGAAGTTGTATCGGTGGCCAAACATGAAAGCAGAGATCGCTACCTTTGTGGGCAAGTTCCTGAATTGCGCCAAAGTGAAGGTCGAATATCATAAGTCCTCAGGTCTGCTCCAGCAGCCAGAGATACCTGAGTGGAAGTGGGAGAGGATTACCATGGATTTTATCACCAAATTACCCAAATCTCCGAGTGGGTATGACGCCATCTGGGTAATTGTCAACCGACTTACTAAATCTGCCCACTTCCTGCCGATCAAGGAAAGCTTCAAAATAGAGAGGCTCATGCGAATCTACATTAAAGAGATAGTCTGACTGCACGGTGTGCCTGTATCCATTATCTCCGATCGAGATAGCAGTTTCAACTCGAGATTTTGGCAGTCCCTGCAGAAAGCTCTTGGAACTAAGCTGGATATGAGCATAACTTACCATGCCCAGATAGAAGGTCAAAGTGAGAGAACCATCCAGACCTTGGAAGACATGTTGAGAGCATGTGTCATTGACTTTGGTAAGTTGTGGGACACCCATCTACCCTTGGTTGAATTCTCCTACAACAACAGCTACCACACCAGTACCAAGGTTGCGTCGTTTGATGGCCTATATGGCCATAAGTGCATATCCCCTCTGTGCTGGGCTGAGGTAGGCAACACACAGCTAGCCAAGGGACAAGTCCCCGACAACACTCTCACAGGCCCATAAATAATCCGCGAAACCACTGAAAAGATCATACAAATCCGGGAACGACTGAAAAGCCTCACGGGACCGACAAAAGACCTACGCTGATAAACGACAAAAACCCTTGAAGTTCCAGGTTGGAGACCGTGTTATCCTAAAGGTCTCACCCTGGAAAGGCTTGGTACGCTTTGGAAAGCGTGGAAAGCTGAATCCGAGATACATAGGAGCTTTCGAGATCCTCGCTAGGATCGGTCCCGTGGCATACATACTCCGTTTACCTCACGCTCTTAATAACATTCATCATGTCTTCCACGTCTCGAACCTTAAAAAGTGATTATTCGACGAGACTATTACGATTCCCATCGATGAGATTAAAACAACGAGAACCTCAACTTTGTGGAAGAATCAATCGAAATCATGGACCGGGAGGTCAAGCGAACAAAGCAAAGTCGCATCCCGATAGTGAAGGTTCACTAGAATGCCAAGAGGCAACCTGAATTCACTTGGGAGCACCAGGATTCAATGAAACAGAAGTATCCCCATCTTTTCTAAATATATGATTTCTATCTTTATTCTTGAATTTCGGGACGAAATTTCCTCTAACGAGGGGATGATGTGACAACCAGACTCTTTTATTCTGTAAAGATTCATCAATTCCATCAATATTAAACTCAATTATGTTACCTTTTAACGTCGTTTAAGGGTTCGTTTAAGTGTTCTAAGCTTGAGTACAGTCGGGAATGAGATTAGGGATGAGTCAACAAGTGTCATAAGGACAAAACCGGGCCATACACCCTCTTGGGAGGTGTGTACGGCCGTACACACGGGTGTGCGGTCACACACCCACCCCCAACCGCACACTCCCCTCTATAAATAGGAGGAGACCCCTTCATTCATTCTTTTCTTTGGCTGTACTCTAGTTTCTCTCTCTAGAATCTTCATCCAAGAACACTCTAAAGGCCTAAAAAACGTGAAGTACTCCATCATTTAACTTGTTATACTGGTAAGACACCATGATCATAGCGTAAATTCTTCATGTTCTTCATCCTTTGAAGGTGTACGACCGCACACCTTCATAAGGTGGTCGTACACACTTAAAAGACTCTCCAAAGTGAGAGTTTGGCCCTCATCTAGTAGCTTGGACTTGGTATTAACCTTGAATCACGTAAAAATTCACATTTTGGGCGTAGATGAAGAGTTTACGGCCGCACACTCCCTTTTACGGCCACACACACATCCTCCCCACCGTACACCCACTCTGATGCTCATATTTGGCCTCAAACGTGCAATAACACTCAGTATGGGACCTGGAACACTAATTGGATGCCTGTAGGATCTTGAAAACATGTCCAAAACACTCCACATCATGAGTGTATGGCTGTACACTTATGGGCCGTACACACCCTTAGGGTGGCCATACACCTCCCTCATTCGATCATATATGGTTCCGACACTTAGTTCAAGCATTTCCAGGTCCTCAGAGTGGTTTGCCGTCATGTTTAGTCATGGAATACCCTAAATCTAATACACATATGTGTTACCATGTGTTAATAGGATCCACTTGAGTACGAAACATCAGTTGACACTCAGCACTCATCCCGATCGTACACTCAAATCCTACATTAAACAGTGAGTTCATACCGCTATACTTTTATAAATTTTTAAAACATTTTCAGGGGGGATACAAGCCAAACATAATGGTTTTCACAACTTAAAAACTGATGCATTTACAATAATTTTTACATCAAACATTTAGATTCTTTATCCCTTTTGTAATATGCGGAGGATACGGGACATTTTCCAAACATAATTGCATAGTTTTCGGAACAGTACATGAACACAACTTACCAGTCAAACTATAATAGGTATACTTTAGGAAATACATTACCAGCTTTACGAATTCAAACTACGTATCAATTCAAACAAATAATCTATGACTAATTTAGTTTATCCATACAGAGAACAAGAGTATCTTACTAAATAATTATTTTATGTATAATTGTTTATATTCTACACCATTTAATAACGATATCGAACTCGAGAACAACCGAACTACACATAAACTAGTTAATACAGGATTGTGAGACCTATCTTCGTTATGCCCCTCGGGGTACCAATAAATTTGTCACACCCCGAAACTGATGGCGGAAACATTCCGGGGCGGAGTGACGTGATGTGTAGTATCACAATAGTTGTATCATAGTAAGCGAAGTAAACACAACCATTACACTGTAAAATGAATATTTACATTGGTCAAAAACATGATTTATACATAATAGTATATAGCAAATAAAAAGACGTGACGTCAAAATGTTCCGTCTTCTCCAAAAGTTGGCAAGAGTACCTGTCTATTGATGCCCTGAGAATACAAGATGTTTTAAAAGTATGAGCATAAAGATGGTGACTTATTAAGCGTATAATTATGGTGAAAGAAATGTTTCTTTGATTCTTCGAAAATTTGTTTCCCATGAATATCCCATATTTTCTTATGAAAGAGTTTTGATTATCCATTAGTTATACATTAAACGGCCTGTTTACGAAAGGTTAAGTTATCTGGAAAAACCCATATTTTCCTTATAAGTTGGTGGTTGATTTTCGATTCTAATATGAGGTGTGCAAGTATCTACGATACTTGTATCGATGGATGTAGTATCCTTGAAAAACCATAGTTACTCGTTGTGAGATGTATTAGTCTTATTACATAAATAAACTAATAAAATAGGTAGTGAACTAGATCCTAAGGGCGTTACTGATGCCCTCTAGTAATCAAATCAGTTATTACTTTGAGGTTAGTTCACTCGTTTCATTATTACAAAAGTAAATTCTTGTTACCTAAGTTGCGAGTTCCATAACCGTACTTAGACTGAATAAGGCACGAAACGGGGGCCAATATCTTTTATGACTTTGTCACCCCTGAACTCACCGGTTCCACTGTAGCTAGCGGCGAGGTTGCAGGATAGTCAGTCCCATATAGATCTACACACAATAGTCACGTTCTCCATCCAAGAGATTATGGTTATAAGTCGTAGTCCTCCATTCACGAATCCGAGGGAGTGTTACCAAGGACATGTCTCAAACTTAGCCTAACAAATTTACAAGTAATAGTATGAAAATCCTGCTGATGGTTTACATGAATCCTTTATAATAATACATATTATAGCATGATTCGTAAGTTTCTTGCTTTAGATTTGAAAAATGTTTCTACGAGTTGATTCCTTAATCGATTGGTAAAACGGTTTTCTGAGTTAAAAGCATACTGAACATGAAATCATTTTATGCAAATGAGATAATTTGAGTACAAGTTTCCTTGTACTTTTGCTTGTATACCCCCCCTGAAAACATGAAAAACTCGAAAAAAGCATAGGGGTATGATCTCACTGTTTGATGTAGGATCTTGTGTATCATTTTTTACAAATGTTGAATGTCAACCGATGTTTCGTACGCAAGTGGATCCTATTAACATGTGATGACACATATGCATGTTAAAATTAGGGTGTTTCATGATTAAACATGAAGGGAAACCACCCTAAAGACTTGGAAATTCTTGTCGGGACCCTATATGATCAAATAAGGGAGGTGTAGGGCCATGTGAGTGGGTGTGCGGCCAGGATGTATGTGCGGTTGCACACATGAGTGTGCGGCCGTACAGAGGGTGTGTGCGGCCGTACATAGGAGTATGCGGCCGTAAACTCCTCATTTGTGCCCGAAATGTCGATTTTGAGGAGTTCTAGTGCTAATACCAAGTCTAACTAGTAAATGGAGGCCAAACTCTTCACTTTGGAGAGTTTTGTTGTGTGTGCGGCCACCTTATGAAGGTCTGCGGCCGTTCACCTTCAAAGGACAAAGAACACTATGAGTTTTAAGCTTAGATTCAGGTGTTTTACCAATGTAGCAAGCTGATTGATGGAGTGGTTCACGTTGTTGAGGCCCTTAGAGTGTTCTTTGGATGATGTTTCTAGAGAGAGAAAGTAGAGGGAGAGTAGGGTGCAGCTAAAGGAAGAAAGAGTGAATGAAGGGGGGTCTCTTCCAATATATAGGGTCGGGCGTGAGTCTGGAGGGTGTGTGCGGCTGGCTGGCCGCACACGCGGGTGTGCGGCCGCACACACCTTCTTTGGTGTGTTTGGCCCGATTTTGTGATGCTACACACTTTCTAACCTTACTTAAGACTCATATCTAGGTTATACTAAGCCTAGAGTACTCATGTGGACCCACAATTTTATTAAAAGATGATCAATTCGAGTTAAATATTGATATACAGATCAATTGCACAAGATAAATGTTTCGGGTTGTCAAATCATTCCCTCGTTAGAGGGAATTTCATCCCAAAATTCAAAAGAGATGAGGATATTTCTGGTTCATCTGATCTTCGCGCTCCCAAGTGAATTCCGGTCCTCGCTTGGCATTCCAGCGAACCTTCACTATCGGGATGTGACTTTGTTTTGTTCGTTTGATCTCCCTATCCATGATTTTGATTTGTTCTTCCACAAAGTTTATATTCTCATTGATTTCAATCTCATCATGAGGGATAATAAAATTCTCGTCGGATAAGCACTTCTTAAGGTTCGAGACATGGAAGAAGGGATGAATGTTACTAAGCTCTTGAGTTAATCGGAGTTTGTAGGCTACAGGACCGATCCTGGCGAGGATCTCGAACGGTCCTATGTATCTTGGATTCAACTTTCCACGCTTTCCGAAGCGTATCATTCCTTTCCAGGGTGAGACTTTTAGCAGGACATGGTCTCCAGCCTAGAATTCCAAGGTTTTTCGTCGTTTATCGGCATAGCTCTTTTATCTATCGCGTGAGGCTTTCAGTGATTCTCGGATTTGCACGATCTTTTTTGTGGTTTCACAGATGATTTCTGACCCTGTGAGAGTGCTATCTGGGACTTGCCCCTTGGCTAGCTGCGTGTCGCAAACCTCAGCCCAGCACAGATGGGATATGCACTTGCGACCATAGAGAGCTTCGAAAGGCGCAACCTTAATGCTGGTATGATAATTGTTGTTGTAGTAAAATTCAACATAAGGAAGATGAGTGTCCCATGACGTGCCGAAATCGATAACACAGGCTCTCAACATATCTTCCAAGGTTTGGATGGTCCTCTCACTCTGCCTATCTGTCTGAGGATGGTAAGTTGTGCTCATATCCAGCTTAGTTCCAAGAGCCTTTTGGGGTGACTGCCAGAATCTCGAAGTGAACCTGCTATCTCGGTCAGAGATAATGGATATAGGTAGACCATGCAGTCGAATATCTCTTGGATGTAGATTCGTGTGAGTCTCTCCATTTTGAAATTTTCCTTGATTGGCAGGAAGTGAGCGGATTTAGTTAATCGGTCGACAATTACCCAAATGGTGTTGTACCCCCTCGGAGATTTAGGTAATTTGGTGATCAAATCCATAGTAATCCTCTCCCACTTCCATTCAGGTATCTCTGGCTGATGGAGTAGACCTGAGGGCTTTGGACATTCGAACTTCACCTTGGCGCAAGTTAGACACTTGCCCACGAAGGTAGCGATCTCGACTTTCATGTTCGGCCACCAATACAGTTTCTTAAGATCGAGATACATCTTGTCCGATCCTGGGTGAACGAAGTATCTAGTCTTGTGTGCTTCATTTATTACAACCTCTCTGTATCCACTAAACTTTGGGGTCCAGATACGGTCCATGAAATAATAGACTCTGTCTCCCTTGATCTCTAGTTTCTTTTCTATTCCTCTCAAGGCTTCACCCATCATGGTCTCTGGTCTTAAGGCTTCCAACTGAGCCCCCTTGATTTGCATGGATAAATAGGAATGGATAGTCATGGTCAGTACCCTCACTCTAAAATCTGAGTATTCCTTCCGGTTGAGGGCATCTGCCACCATATTGGCGTTGCCGGGATGGTAGCGGATTTTGCACTCGTAATCTTTGAGTAGCTCAACCCATTGACGTTGCCTCATGTTTAACTCCTTCTGATCAAAGATGTGTTGTAGGATTTTATGGTCAGTGAAGATAGTGCACTTGGTTCCGTAGAGATAATGTCTCCATATCATCAATGCAAAGACTACTGCTCCCAACTCCACATCGTGCGTTGTGTAGTTGACTTCGTGTGCTTTTAGCTATCTTGATGCATAAGCAATGACTTTTCCTCGATGCATGAGCACGCAACCTAGGCCCTGATTGGATGCATCACAATAGACAACGAAGTCCTCCGTCCCTTCATGCAGAGACAAGACAGGTGCGCTGCATAGGGCCCGCTTCAATGTTTGGAACACAGTTTCTTGCTTCTCACTCCAACAAAAGGGTACGCCTTTCTGATTTAGAGTGGTTAAGGGTTTGGCAATTTTAGAGAAATTCTGGATAAATCTACGATAGTAGCAAGCGAGACGCAAGAATTGACGGATTTCGGTGGGTGGCTTTGGTGCTAACCAGTTCTCTATCGCATTGATTTTGGAGGGGTCCACGTGTATGACTTCCTCGCTTACCACGTGAAATAGGAAGGTTACTTTTCGAATCCATAATTCACACTTGGAGAATTTCGCGTACAGCTTCTCCGTCCTTAAGGTTTCTAGTACCAATCTCAAGTATTGTTTGTGATCTTCCTCGCTCCTGGAGTAGACAGGTATATCGTCTATGAATACGAAGACGAACTTGTCCAGGAAAGGACGACACACCTGTTTCATCAAGTCCATGAACACAACCGGTGCGTTGGTTAGACCGAACAGCATAACTATGAATTCGTAGTGACCATATCGAGTATGAAATGTTGTTTTAGGAACATCATCCTCATGGACTCGTAGATGATGGTACCCTGATCTTAAATCTATTTTCGAGAAGTATCTGGCTCCTTGAAGTTGGTCGAAGAGATCATCGATTCGAGGAAGAGGGTAACGGTTTTTGACAGGGAGCTTGTTCAGCTCCTTATAATCGATACACATTCGAAAGGATTCGTCCTTCTTTTTCACGAACAAGATCGAAGTCCCCCAGGGTGAGGAACTCGGTCTAATGAATCCTCTACTGAGCAACTCATTGAGTTAACTAGATAGCTCCTACATTTTTGCTGGTGCTAGGGGATATGGAGATTTAGCTACGGGAGAAGCTCCGAGGACTAAGTAAATGCGAAACTCAACTTGGCGTTCGGGAGGGATTCCTGGGAGATCTTCGGGAAAAATATCAAAAATTTGTAGACTTTGGGGATGCTCTCGAGGTCCTTAACTTCCTGCTTCTCATTGATGATGTGGGCTAGGAATGCATAACACTCCTTCCGTAGGAGTTTCTGGGCTTTGATGCACGAAATGTTGCGAAGATTCGAACTGAGTTTATCATCGTAGATTACAAGAGTTTTATCCAGGGAAAGATTGAGACGGATAGATTTTTTGAAATAAAGGATATCAGCACGATTGGGGCTCAACCAATCCACGCCGATGATGACGTCAAAGCTTTTTATAGAGACTGGTATAAGATCCATGGAAAATGAATGATCGTTCAAAGTAAGGGTACAGCCCACGAATATGTCATTAGTGCTCTCCTTCTTACCGTTAGCCATTTTGACGGTAAACGTTTCGGTTAAAATTTGGGATTTATGTTTAAGAAAATGCTTGAATGCGTGACTAACAAAACTTCTTTCAACACCTGAGTCGAAATGAATGCATGCATAAGAGTTGTCGACGAGGAACATACCCGAAACAATGGTAGGTTCAGCCACAGCCTCCCCTTGTCCCATAGCTAGTACTCTGCCGGTGTTGCCAGTTGTTGCTGCCTTGGGGCAGTTCCTCTTGTAATGTCCGATTTCCCCACAGCCGTAACAGTCTTGTCCAACACCTGCTCCAGAGGCCTGATCGGTTGTTTGGGATGGGTTTTTGCAGCCTCGATCCAGGTGACCCTTCTTACCATAGTTGTTGCAAAGCATCTTACGACATGGACCAGGGATGCGGTGATGATAACTGCACTTATTGCACCAAGGGAGGGTACCAGTATACCAACTGGTAGATGCTTGAGTTGCAGGAGCAATAGCAGGGGTAGTAGCTGCATGGACTCCCACCGTTTGCTGTTTCTTTGAGGATTCTTACTAAGATTGACCCTTCCTCTGCTTCCAGAATTTTCTCTTCTCACCTCTCCCTTTATCCGGTTTAGTGGTGGCAGTCACTTCATCGAGATCGACTCCATGATCAATCAGATTCTGCGCCAGGAACTTGGTCACTTCCTTTGGTTGGCTGGGTCAGCCCCCAAATGTATCTTTCAACCTTTTTGCTTTCCAGGGTGACCATTCCCGGGCAGAGAAGCACTAGGTCTTCAAACCTAGATGTGTAGGCGGCAACATCAGAACCCTTCGTCTTTAGGTTCCAGAGTTCGTGCTCCAGTTTCTAAATTTCACCCCGAGGGCAGTACTCAACAAGCATGAGCTCTTTCAAGCTCTCCTAACCCATAGCAGTTGCCACTAGTAGGGTTAGGGATTTGACGCGGCCAGTCCACCAGGTCAGTACCCTATTGGCGAAGGTGCAAGCAACGAATTTTACTTTGTTGACCTCTGAACAGGAACATATTTCGAAAATGGACTCGATATTTTCGAACCATTGAGTTAGGACACTAACACCTTCAGTTCCATCGAAGGATGTGGGTTTTGCGTTCATCAATTCCTTATCTGAGCACTCTTTTTGGTGCCCCTCACCACCTTCATGATATTGGGGATGCATACCACCTCCCTGTCCACTAGATCCGCCAGGGTTCATTTGTTACATTGCGGCAGCCACAATCGCAGTAACCGCTGCTTGAAGCATAGCGGGATCAAACTGGGGAGGTGGTGGTAGTGGTGGAGTGTCGTTGTTCCTTTTGATAAGTCTTCTTCAGGGAGGCATCTTGTTCTAAAAAGAATCAGGAAGAAGAGGGTGGTAAGTCCTCTAAATCGAACCAAGAGATATGAAGCAAGAATATATATCTCATTGTGATGGTTCGAGTCTTCTACTAAGCGACAAGAAAAATGAAAGTTACTAATGCAAGTAAGTTATCGCTAAGGAATGAATAAGTAGCAACACTAGGAATGAATTTCTAAAATGTATTTGGCTCTGACTAAATACTCCTATAGTATTTTAAGTTGTATGGATACCGGGTAAGTTTTAGGCATGTTGCAACACCAAAGCACATGTTGGTCATGTGTCGAATGAATATTGTTGATCAGGCTATATTGACCCTAGACATGATTACATAACTGCCCAGGTTTAATCTCAGTGTTCAACATCCAAAATACTTTTGTTTTGTTCTACTTGTGAGAAGGATTCTGGTACTCGAGTATACTTGTATATTCTTTGTAAAAATACTTATATTTTAAAAGTATACTTTTAGTTCAGACCACTTTAGCCCCATAGTGTTTATAGTTGTATACCATGTAAGGTTCGGTATACTTAGTTCAATATTAACAATTGCTCTGATGCCAATCTGTCACACCCCGAACCCGATAGTGGAAACGTTCTGGGGCGGAGTGACGTCATGCGTAGTATCACAACAGTTGTATTATTCTAAGCGAAATAAACACAACCATTACACTATAATATGAATATTTACATTGTTCATAAACATGATTTATACATAATAGTATATAGCAAAATAAAAGACGTGACTTAAAAATGCTCTGTCTTCTCCAAAAGTTGGCAAGAGTACCTGTCTATTGATGCCCTGAGAATACAAGCAGTTTTAAAAGTATCAACATAAAGCTGGTGACTTCATAAACGTATAATTCCGGTGAAAGAAATGTTTCTTTGATTCTTATGAAAGAGTTTTTATTATCCATTAGTTATACATTAAACGGCCTGTTTACAAAAGGTTAAGTTATCCCAGGAAATACCCATATTTTCCTTATAAGTTGATAGTTGATTTTCGATTCTGATACGAGGTGTACAAGTATCTTCCATACTTGAATCAATGGATGTAGTATCCTTGAAAAACCCTGGTTACTCGCTGTGAGATGTATTAGTCTTATTACATAAATAAACTAATAAAATACGTAGTGAACTAGATCCTAAGGGCGTTACTAATGCCCTCTAGTAATCAAATCGTTATTACATTGAGGTTAGTTCACTCGTTTCATTATTACAAAAGTAAATTTTCGTTACCTAAGTTGTGAGTGCCATAACCGTACTTAGACTGGATAAGGCACGAAACGGGGGCCAGTATCTTTTATGATTTTGTCACCCCTGAACTCAACGGTTCCGCTATAGCTAGCAGCGAGGATGCGGGATAGTCAGTCCCATATAGATCTATACACAATAGTCACGTTCTCCCTCCAAGAGATTCTGGTTATAAGTCGTAGTCCTCCACTCACGAATCCGAGGGAGCGTTAGCAAGGACATGTCTCAAAAGTAGCCTAACAAATGTACAAATTTTGAGTGTCAACCGATGTTTCGTACGCAAGTGGATCCTATTAACATGTGATGACATATATGTATGTTAGAATTACGGTGTTTCACGATTAATCATGACGGGAAACCTCTCTAAAGAATTCGAAATTCTTGTCGGGACCCTATATGATCAAATAAGGGAGGTGTAGGGCCATTTGAGTGGGTGTGCGGCCAGGGTATGCGGCTAGGCTGTGTGTGTGGTTGCACACAAGAGTGTGCGGCTGTACAAAGGGTGTGTGCGGCTGTACACAGAAGTGTGTGGCCGTACACTCCTCATTTGTGCCCGAAATGTCGATTTTCAGGTGTTCTAGTGCTAATACCAAGTCCAACTAGTAAATGGAGGCCAAAGTCTTCACTTTGGAGATTTTTAGTGTGTGTGTGGCCACCTTATGAAGGTGTGCGGCCGTACACCTTCAAAGGATGAAGAATACGAAGAACACTATGTGTTTTAAGCTTAGATTCAGGTGTTTTACCAATATAGCAAGCTGATTGATGGAGTTGTTCATGTTCTTGAGGCCCTTAGATTGTTCTTTGGATGATGTTTCTAGAGAGAGAAAGTAGAGAGAGTATGGTGCAGCCAAATGAAGAATGTGTGAATGAAGGGGGGGGGGGGTCTCTTGCAATATATAGGGTCGGGTGTGAGGCTGGAGGGTGTGTGCGGCTGGGTGTGCGGCCGGCTGGCCGCACACGCGGGTGTGTGGCCGCACACACCTTCTTTGGTGTGTTTGGCCCGATTTTTTGATGCTACACACTTTCTAACCCTACATATGACTCATATCTAGGTTATACTAATCCCAGAATACTCATATGGACCCATAATTCTGTTAAAAGATGATAAATTTGAGTTTAATATTGATATACAGATTAATTACACAGGATAAAAGTTTCAGGTTGTCACAAAATCCTCACCGTTAGTATAACCAGATTCTCTTGTAGGGAGACCGTGAAATTCGTGAATAGATCTATTTGGGACTGACAATCCCACACCTGAACTGTTAGTTACAGTTAGGCGGGCACGCCTGGGGTAACAAATTTTGTTGTAACACCCCAAAAATACAAGCCAAATTTGAACTTTCTAATACATGTTAAAATCGTTAAGTTATTACAGTTTGTTTTCAAAATATTTCATACATCAGAGTATCCCCAGAATCAATCATGAAAATATGAGGTGGTGCACGATCACGCCTTCGCCTTCCCTCAATCATTAGAAGTGCCTGAAACAAAATAAATAACTATAAGCCCGAAGCTTAGTGAGTTTCCCCAATATACCAGCGCCATACAAACATAACCATATCATATAACCAATATAGAACAACATGCATAATGAGTCATCAGCCTGACTGGACCGCCTCACAGGGCTTCAGTCTATCTGGACTGCTCTTCGGGCCTGCAGCACGTCTGGACCGCCACGTAGGGCCTACAGCCTATCTGGACCGCTCGCCGGGTATGTTGGCCTACAACACAAACCAGTACCACCTCAACCTAACCCCCAATCAAACAAACATGTGCACATAAATATCATATGCTAGCTCATTTCATATAACAGTCAAACCGATCTAACAGATCACCAATCATAGCAACATCCCAATAACCGGGATACAGACCTAACCGGTCACTAACATAGCATCATACTATAACTAGGACAATCATGTGCTGTTAGTCCCAAAAATGATGGATCCAATTCAGTAATCAATGAAGCAAATAGCAATCAAATTGAAGTGTAGAAGGAGTAGAAAAGAGATGACATCAAGCATGCACACATCTATATCATAAATGTCAAGTACACCTTGAGAAGTACATACACTGCACTGTTCAGCAACAAGTACAATCTGACACAAATCAGTCCCTACAAATAGTACCCTTACCAGCACACAAGTGTCCAGCCATACACGCATGTGCGGCCGCACACACAAGTGAGGTTGCACACATATATCAAGTCTAAATCACTACACTGCCTTACATACACTGCCACCCTAATAAGAACTATACAAAATTAATGCCTAGCTCAAACCACAATATTATGGACTTTTAATCTCCCCCTTGGTTTGAGGCTAGCATAGTCTTGATTTTCATTCATTTGGCTTCTCAACCAGCTTTAGATCTGATCTTCCCATGGAGCCCATCCACATCCTTCCGTTAATGATTGTAGCCACCATTGTAGTAAACTCTTTGGTAGCAGCTTCCATAATGACTTTTCTGCAAATGATCTGGTGATGAGCCAGAGTTCGGATATCCCTATCTCTGAATCGAAGAAGATCTTTGGCACTTATCAACCTCAGAACTTGTTCTCGATCCTTGACTTTAATAGCAGCAGTTGCAGTTTCGTCATCATAAGCCCAAAATTCCATTTTATCAAGATATCCCTCCTGGAAGTGTTAAGGGATAGGAATTTCCTTCTGCTGTTTTTTCGTAGGCCAAAGAATGATCTTCATCTGTTCGCCTGATTCCGGATCAAGAATTTCTTTGTGTTTTTGATACAACGTTCTTGCAGTCTTCATTGATGGAAAATTTTCTTTTACTTGCCTGTCAAGAAACCTTTTGAAGTTAGAAGCACTTGGATCTTCCAAGGGATTGTGGAATGGGGCTTTGGATAATTCAGCTAGATCAACTTTGGTCCAAGAGTTAAAATCATGGGTTCTCTTGTAATACTCAGGATTGCCTGAGTTTCTTTTCACAACCCACATATTTCTTTCAGGATCAAAGGCCCACATTCGAATTCCTGATCTATCTCCAAACTCGTCACCAAATCTTCTTTTCTTTAGATTAGTCACAGCCAGAACAGGGTCTTTTGCCTTGCGATTCTCATTCGAGTTCTTCATGAATAGTATAACTTCGCTCTTGTTCGCTGTTACGGTTCTTTTTCCCTGTTTGATCGTTATTCAGGCTCTGCTTCCTTCTGGCTCCTTGTCAAATCTATTGACAATAGTGGTTGTTCTAGGAGCAGGTGAATCGACAGGAAGGTCGTCAGAAACAGACTGTGAGTGGGCTGTGGGAGGATCATCGATTCCATGTGGCTATTGGAAAAGGGCCTTGACTCTGTCTCCAAATTCGTCATACAAAATGTTCTTGAGATTGAAGTAGCTAGCTGTCACTGCACCAAGACTCGTTTGTAGGTCTTTAATCGGCTTTGTCTTTTCCTCATCCTTTGCTCTAAGCTCTTCAATGTAAGAAGTGATTTGATCCATCTGAATGGTCTTTTTAATGAGTTCTTGACGGAGAATCCCAATTTCTTCACAAAGATCAGACGAGGAAGATTTATCATCACCTGTGCACTCCTCTCTAAATGATAATCCTTTGCCACGAGAGGAGGTTGGAATTTGTTGGGCCATGTGTTTCGCCAATCTAATTGAAGCTTCATCCTTAGAAGGTCTAGTGGGAGAATATTATGGGATGGATGATGAGCCGTATGTTTCAAACATGGTTCTCAGGCCTTCATCAGGTTGTGTTAGTGGAGTGTAAGCAGTAGTAGCAGTGACTGTGGAGAAAACTTGAGGTGCACTTCTCACAATAGGTACCTCCAGACTCCCAATTGATTGACTTGTTTCCATGGAGGACTGAGAGGTTTGGGGCTGAGTTGAATCAGGAACAATTTGAGCGGATGTTGAGATAGTTGACACAGAGGGAGGAATCTCTGAGATCACATCTCCTTGACTTATGGAGTTGATCTACTTTGGAAAGTGTGGTTTCCGATGATGCTTTCCTTGAGCGCAGGAAACACATTTTTCAAATGTAATGAAATCTCTGACAGGTAACCCTCGGACCAGTTCGTTCTTTGCCAGCCGATCAAGTTCTTTGCATTAGCGTCACCGAGACGACGATGCCACAACATCGCATTTTGTTCAGAAGCTTTGGAGAAAAGGCATGTGAATTTGTCAGGGATATTGTTGTTCATGTCTATAATCTAGGCATTCCCATCCCGCTTAGATTTTACAAGAATCCAGTCTTCCGGAATGACAACACCAGGCTTTAAGATCAGACACTCCTTATCTGTGAAATGAGTAGAGTAACCCTTGTCACAGATCTGGGATACGCTCAGCAAGCTATGCTTTAGTTCAGGATCAAAGTTAACATTCTCAAAATTCAACACTCCATTTCAAATAGTTCCTTTTTGAGTAATTTTTCCGCCCTCTCCGCCCGCAAAGGAAACATATCCTCCATTAAAAGTTTGAATGTCATGCAGTTGGGATATGTCTCCAGTCATGTGCCGGTAGCAGCCGCTATCGACATACCAGGGTCTGACGACATTCCTCTGCAACTGTCCCTGCACAATGAGCAGAATTATTTAGTTTTGGGGACCCAGGTCATCACAATCCTGGGTTGACAGTTTCCTTTCACATATTTTTCATTTGATTCTTTCTTTTCATTTGATTTAGAGGTTAATGGTGACTGATCTGAAGTTGATTTTGATGGTGATTTTGGTATCCACTGAAAGTTAGGTTTTTAAAATTTGTTAGTTTGCTTCGAGCCAGTGGATTTTCTACTTAAAGAGTTTGAAGATCCGGTCTTGCCCTTTGACAAATTCGACTTAGGCTTAGCCTGAGTGGATTTTGGCAAACTCTTGTTGTTTTTACGGAAATCCTGTTTATTCTTTTGAGAATTCGCCATTTTCTTGTTTGAATTTGTGTTCAAGTCAACATTTCGAGAACGAGTTCTGGGGGTTTTTCTAGTTAAAAATCGTCCCCGAAATTCGTTCTCCCCTCTTTTTGTTGTCTGAGAAACAAACCTCCGGTTCATACAATTTCTTACAATGTGTCCAGCAGTGCCACAGTAAAAACAGATTTGTTTATTATCAATGGTTTTGACACTGCTGTTAGGAGATGTATTCTTTCCTTTTTCAATTTTAACGCTTCCACACTTGCAAGATCCATCACAGGATTTTGAAGCATATGTGGAAGGTGCAAAGACATTTAAATCAGATTTAGCAGTTTTATCAGAAACAACACCATCATTAATAGAAGTATCAGACTAAAATAATACACCACCAAACACAAAAACATTAGCGTTTGATTTTGACACAGACTCATCACAGAAATTAACACCAAACTTAGACACAAGATTATTTGACTCAAATGTTTCAGCTTCATGATCCCCCTGAACTACTGATATATATCTGCAATTAAGGTAGAAACGTTAGTATGCAAATTCTCATTATTAGACTGTATTGCCTGCTTAGAAGCTGACTTTCCATATACCATGCGAGGTTCTCTGTCAATTTCTTCTTGAGACAAGGGAATAGCAGTGTAGTTGGATTGAAGGGAGGAGGGACACTCTTAAATCCTAGTCCAAGTTTTATTTGATTACCATGAGTGATATCTCTCCAGTGCGATTGACCTTCGATCATTTTTGCAATCTTTTCAATTGACCCATTGTATTTTTTGAAATTAAATTCAGCGTTTTCAAAACGATTTTTCAATGTGTCAAGTTTCGCGGTTACAGCAGCAAATTTTCTTTTGAGATGATCATAGTTATCACATTTGTTGCTGTAATCGTCTTGCAATTTTTTAAAGTCTTTTGTTTTATTTTCTAATTGATTTTTTAAGGGCTTTTGATTTTTCCTAAGTGTATATCCCTCATATTTCAAGTCCTCATTCTCTCTTTTGATTATCTCAATTTGATCTCTCAAAAATTTAACAGTTTTAATACAAGACTGAGAACAACCGAATTCACTAACCTCAGGTTTGACAGGTTCTGGAGTGGTTTGTACCATGAATGCAGATTGAAGATTCATCATCTCGTCTTCCGGATCTGCTTCCATTTCTTCTTCATCTTCATCCTTGATTTGAGAAAAATGTGCCTTTTCAGGTCGCGAAATGTTTAGGGCCTGAATTTGATCTTCCCAGCTAAAAGATTGGGCCACCATAGCGAAGTTTGTCGACTAATTGTTTGAAGATGACCCTTTGTTGTTGTTGTGGACATAAGTCACTGGCACCATGGTTCTTTCCGAGTTCTCTCGTCGATCGGGTTTTGGACATTCCCTTGCAAAGTGTCCAGGTTCATGACAATTGTAACAGCACAACTTTCCTTTACTAGATCCCATTTTCTTGTCAGAATTTACACCCCAGTTGTTCATTCTAGTTTTCTTGGAGAATTGTTTAGCCCTAAATACTGCCATTGCCATTTGCCAAGTAATGTCCATCTCTTGCACATCCTCTGGATGGATTTGGTCGAGATCAGCGAATGAGAGCTGTGGATAGAGTTCTCCGGCCACAAAGGCATTGTAGCAGTTCACTCACCCGGTAGCGAGAGCCATATTTTCCTCCTTCTCACTTACAGATGAACTTTGAGAACCAATTACGTGAGTTTGAACTGAAACAGCTGTGGAAGAACCAACACTAGAACCAACTTGAGATATGTTTTGAGATTGAGGGACTTGAGTTTGTTGCATTTGAGGTATTTTGTATGGTATGGTTTGATGGGCTGCATATGGTTGAACTTGAGGAACATGAACTTGAGAATTTGGATGAGTGGTAAAGCTTGAGAAAGCGGTGTTGTTGTTTTGCATTCCAAGACTAGTTGTAGAGTACGAGTTGACATGGTTGATTTCTCTTTGTTTATCATCAAGATCACAAGCTTTGATGATTGCCATTGTTTCGGCTAAGCTCAATCGATTTAGGTCTTTTGTCTGCTTAATCACTAAGACATTCATGTCCCAGGATTTTGGAAGGGAATTTAGCAGCTTTTTGTTGATCTCGGACCATGTAACCATCACACTTGCGGATCTCATTTCAGTGGTCAATGTGATAAACCTTTGTAGTTGATTTTCCTGTGTTTCTCCCAAAACGTAGTTGAACATGTTGAATTTTTGTCGGAGCATGTCTTGTCGGATTTGATTCATGTCTTCATTTCCTTCGTAGACTTCTATGAGCGCTTCCCACAATGCCTTTGCTTATGTGTATTCACAAAATCCTTGAGCAATCTCAGCAGACAATGCCATGGTGAGTGTAGCGAGTGCCTTTTCTTGTTCCTCAACTCTTTCAAAGTCATCATCAGTGTAGTTTTCAACCTGTTTGTCAATTACAGTGCCATCTTCTAGAGTGGATGTAATCCAAATCGGACCTCTTAAAATACTTCTCCAAATTTTGAAATCTTTCATCTTGATATACTTTTCAATTTGATTTTTCCATTCAGGAAATCCTTCAGCTGAAAACAATCTGGGAATTCGAGTAGTGGTTCCCATAATTGCATCTGAATCTTGATGAGCAATCACGCTTTGAGATTCCATTTTGACAAGCCTAAGTGATTGTTACAGCACACACAAAGTATAACTGCACACGCAACTTCAACCGCACATGCAACTTCAACTGCACATGCAACTTCAATCGCACACTAGGCAGCACACCTTCAAACAGTGAACCGCACACCTTCAACAGTTAACCGCACACACTTAAAATGCTACTCGTACAAACGATTTTCTTAGATTTTTTGTGAAACTTGATTTCAAACTAATGAAAACTATTGAAAATAGGAATCAAACAGCAGTTCTTTGATCAAATGCACTTCAAAAAGAGTGAAATATTTCAACCTGACACTCTAAAATACTTCAATTGATACCAAATTGGCTCTGATACCAATTGTTAGTCCTAAAAATGATGGATCTAATTCAGTAATCAATGAAGCAAATAGCAATCAAAATGAAGTGTAGAAGGAGTAGAAAAGAGATGACTTTAAGCATGCACACATCTATATCATAAATGTCAAGTACACCTTAAGAAGTACACACACTGCACTGTTAAGCAACAAGTACAATCTGACACAAATCAGTCCCTATAAATAGTACCCTCACCAGCACACAAGTGTGCAGCCATACACGCGTGTACGGCTGCACACATGAGTGAGCATGCACACATATATCAAGTCTAAATCACTACACTGCCTTACATACACCGCCACCCTAATAAGAACTATACAAAATTAATGCCTAGGTCAAACCACAATATTATGGACTTTCAGACCATGAACCCCCCTCCCAAGCTTCAAAAACATGAGTATCTCTTCTATCCCCTAGTTAGACTTGTTAAATTCTTGATTCCTAGCCTTGGATCATCACAAAATGCACGATCATCAAGAGCTTACGACCGTAAACCCTTTCATGCCCGTAAACTCTTGTGTTGGTGCATGTTTTGGCTTCAAACTCCTTCAAGACCAAACCTAGGACCAATAACACTTAGGGAATGCTTGTTAGATCCATAAAACACCTCGTTTGCAAGCTCTTCAATGAGTGTAAGTCCGTAAACACCATGACCGTACACTCATTGGCCGAAAACTCCCGTAGGCCATAAACACAATGGTCGTAAACTCCATTGTGTGGCCATAAAACTCTTAGATGCAATCCTATGTGATTATAACACTTCAATATAAGTGCTTCCTAGTTTCTAAGGTGATTCTCTATCATGATTAGTTTCCTAAACACTAATTATCTACATATATGTGTCATTATATGCTTATTACGATCCGCTTGTGCCCGACATTTCACATAGCACTTAGCAACCTACAACCGATCTTACATTCGTATCACTCACTACAGGTGAGTTCATACCCCTTAATCTATTTTTTAAATGATTTTAAATTCTTTTATGGGGTGAATACAATTTGATAACATTATAGCTGTTATATCAATCGCATGTGATTAATAACTATCAAACAAGTGGATTTTCTTATACAGCAAACTGTTTTATCAAACAAACTCTTCAAACATTTTATAAACTGACATCAAGTCATTTGTTACCATTCAAATGGTTAAAACTCTTTTATATGTTAAACTCTTAATAAAACTCTTCAAACTGTGACAACCCCAAATCTATTGCTGTTACGAATCCCATCTTCACTAACGGAATGCGTCGCTATATGTTATTTATGTAATATTTGGAGTCGTCAATAAACAATTATCTAGTTATTTATATGTCTTGATATAATCATAGTAAATATAACTTGTATGTGTTAACCCCGTTTAACCAAATAGAGTTATATTACTTTTCAACCATTTCACCCGGGTAAAAAGTTTTAACCCCGTTAAACTTTAGCATCGGGTAGCCGTGTATCGGGTGCAATACCCGAGAACATATGTAAACAAATGGGCACTACATTTAAGCTTTTTACCACACCTTCACACTCTCTCACTACTTTCTCTCTCTAGACCCGAACCCGACTCCAAAACCGCGAATTCCGGCTTCCAAACTTAAGGACTTATTCCCTATCTTATTCTAAACATACTCCATTGTAATTAGAGGCCAAAAATCATAGAAAACAAGGATCAAAAGGGAGTTTACAGCCTAAGAAGCCCCTTAGGCCGTAAACACCTAAAAACTTTCCAAAATCCCCGTTTTTCCTTCCTTTAAGCTCATATACTAATTAAGGGATTTACCTAAGGGAGTTTGGACATTAAAACATAAAGAATTGAGGCCTAAAAAGGAGTTTACGGCCCAAGCTTATGCTTAGGCCGTAAACACCCAAAAATCTTGGATTAAGTCCCAAAAACTCATCTAGGGTGTTTAGTAATTTAGCCTTGACACTAGGAGATGTTTAAGTACATTAAACAACACCATTTGAGGACAAAAAGAGGAGTTTACGGCCAAGCCTAAGCTTGGGCCGTAAACACCCAAATTTTATGTCAAACAAGTCACAAAAACTTATCTAGGGCATGTAAGGAAATTAGCTAAGGCCCTTGGAAGTGTGTTGTACCATTAAACACCCCATTTTGAAGCCAAATGAAGGGTTTACGGCCAAGGTTATGCTTGGGCCGTAAACTCCCCAATATTTATGCCAAAATGTCCCAAAACTCCATATAAGGCCTTATAGTAATTATCTAAGATGAAGGGAGGTGTGTTGTACCATTTAAACATCCTTTTTGAGGGATTAAATGGAGTTTATGGCCCAAGCACAAGCCTTGGCCATAAACTCCCCAAAATGTCACTAAATGAGGGTTTAAACCCTCCATATTAGTTCAAGACACTTGCTAGTAAATTAGGGAAGTGAAATAAGGCCTTAAACTTGCATTTTGGAGGACCACATGAGTTTACGGCCAAGCCTAGGGGGCTTACGGCCGTAAACTCCCAAGGAGTGGCCTTTGGGCCGTAAACTCCAAGGGAGTGAACTCATGGACCCTCCTGTAAATCATTCTTGGCCTTGTACCACTCCCGGGAACCCCTTCTAGGCCCTAAAACCCCGAAACGATGCTAGAATGCCCAAATACTATATGAAAAGCATAAGATGATTAACTTCTTGTAAAATACATATTTCATATGACATTAGGGTCCTAAAAAGGTACTCAAGTTGTTATTTGGTACCAATCGCTCAAACGACACTTTTACCCGATTTACCCGATTCACCCGATTTACGCGATTTCAGGTGAGTTCATACCCTTTTAATGAACCTTTGAAATGTTTTAAATATTTTAGGGGGGAGATACAAGTTACTTACATATGTTTATGGGACGTTTTACAGAATGATTTTCCACATTACGAGGATTAATCACATGTGATTCACTATCCTTAGTTCAAATCACATGTGATTTATCACTATGCCTTATAAACAGATTTATACATTTTCAAGACTATTTTTGGACAGCAAGCCAGATTTTAAATGTTCTTTTGGAAAATACTTTTATTAAATCAATTTACTTATAAAATGTAACCACTCCGATATATTTATATAAGTAAGACTTGGAGGACTTAGGACCGATATCTCGCCTTATTTCCTGTTCTTGTTTGATTGTGGGCTTAGGGTAGTAGTTATCTGTCCGACTGTCGTTGATTTCTTAGTTATATAACTTGTATATTAGTATGGGATACGAATATTTCTCTTTTCACTAAATACTAAAGTCACTAACATGTTAAGAACCATCCACATTAAGATAACTATAATAGGTATAGTTAATGTTGCTACTGCTACTACTCGCTAAAGTCACTACTCTCTACACTATAATACTCACTATTACCAGACAATACACTAGTAAGAGAATACACTATGATCAATACTAAAAGATTACTACACTATAACAAAAGAGAAAACACTAAACAAACAATAATACACTAACCCACTACGAGATACTCTATTCGCTACCCACTACGCCCAGAGTTTTCCGGCAGGAAGACGACACTACATGTATAGATCTATACGGGGCAGACGCTATTACATCCCGACTGTTAATTTCAGTCCGCGCCGTGGAGGCCCAGGGATGCCACTACTTCACTATACTGTGCATGACTGGGAAGGTCATGGGGTCCTCTATTATCCTCACTATTAGTAATATACAAGGAATACACTATAACTACACTAAAATATTACACTAAACGCTAAACTACATCCCGAAGTAAGTAAGTATCTATCACTAAAGGAAGCTTGCACCTCTATCAATGATTACAGGCTTAACCTATTCTATCACATTATTATTTGGAGATTTGCTAATATACTTTACAATAAACTGTTTTCAAAAAGGAAGAATGCATACTTTTAACAGATTTTCACTTACAATGTATTTTCTAGAAAACATGGGATTTTCTAGTTTTCTACTACTTATGAATATAAATGGCACATTTTTCACACTATTGCTTTTTATACAAAAACTCACACTAAACTCTTATGAACTCACCAGCTTTATGCTGATATTCGTTTTCAAAATAACTTGTATCTTCAGGTCAAAGATAGACAGGTACAGACGCAACATTTTTGGAGAAGGTGGAGCACACAAGACCCATCTCTTATTTTTTATTTACTTTTGGGTGATTGTTAAACATTACAAAACACACTTGTAATTAAATTCACTATGTAAATGCAATGGTTGTATGTTTCTTGTTTTTACTATTATGCAATTGTGATGATACTGTACATGATGTCCTCCACCCCGAAACGTATTCCGCCGTTATCGGTTTTGGGGTGTGACAGATTGGTATCAGAGCATTGTTTATAGTGAATCAAGTATATCAACCTATAAAAGATATACGAACTATAAACACTTCGGGACTAAAACACTCTGACCAAGAATATATACTGTTAAGTATCTAAAAGATCTAACTAAGTATATATATATATATACACACATCACTATAAAACACATAAGTCAGTATTATCCCAGAACAAAACGAAAGTATTAAGATCGTTGGGCAGCACAATCGGGTTTAGAGACATATAGTCACATTCAGGGTGATGTAGCCTGATCAACTACGTTTTCCTGAGAGTGACTATCATGTGCCTAAGTTTGGTTGTGATGTTGCAACAAGTCTAAAACTTACCAACAATACCATAATAACGCTGCCATAAGAATACTATAGGAGTATTCTGTATCTCTAGATTATACGTATGTGTTAACAAAAAGGGTCGTTACTAGTAGGACAATAGTTGCTAAGTGGATACACCACGATTACATGTGATTAGGGCGCTATAGACTCAGAATCTGCAGCCTTTGCTTCATTCGCTGTTCTTGTTTGATTGGGGGTCTAAAGTTAGGGTGGTTTATTCGAAGGACTATCTTGCTTTGATTACATGTAATTGGTATGCACTATGCAAGTATTGGGTCGACTAATAATGATTTATCCTATAATGATCTTAGAATAGTATGTCTATTAATCTTCTTTTCCCCTTTCTCGCGTAGATAGCATGGCTGGCTTCCACCTACCCGGCGATCTGTATTTTCCGAACCAGGGCAATGGAGGATGGCTCGAAGAGGAGTCAGACGACGATCACCCTATTCCTTTGGATGATCATCATGCTGAAGGCTTCTCGGATAGCTCGAGCTCCGAGCCAGAAGTCAACAACCAACCTCCTGAAGCCCCGAACCCTAACCCTCGTCCGGCATTTCAGGGCCCCACTCCTATGTGGGCAATATCCTTGCATTGATGGAGCGAGGAGCAGGGTCAGCCCTTGCCTTACAATGGAGACCGAAGCTTCTATAACATAAGCGAAGGAGGATCAGCGGATCGGGTTCTGCCCATCATGATCCGAAGGATTGCCAGGAATGTTGAGCAAAGTCAAGCTGCTATTGGTCGAGTTGTAGAAGTGGATGCCAACTCAAATCTCAACACTGTTCGCATCTGTCAACTCGAAGAAGCCATGGACAGGACAAGGAGGACCAACGAGGCTCTGCAGCATCAGCTGGCTGCATCCCGAGCTGAAGTTAGGGAACTCCAAGCACGCCAAAGGACTCATGATCGACACCTTCAAGAAGTTATACGTCAACTAGCGGATCTGAGAATTCGCCCAACAAGCAACCGTCGCCAGTAGAAGACGTCTAGTTACCTCACTCTTTTGTTTAAAGGACTAGCCTTTTTATCTCTATGTTCCGTAGGTCTCTTGTCTGTAAGCATTCCTAGTTTAAAAGTACTCTAGTTGAACCTCTAAACTGCCAACATTTTCTCTATGGTATGATGTAAGACCTACTGCTAGGTCAATTTTCATGAACTTGTGTTGCATCAGTAATACCAGTATATTGGCAGTTGATTTCTCTCTTGCTATGACTCTCATACTGATCTTGGATTATGTTGATTTAATCCATGAAACACTCTATTCATATTCGGAATAGGCTCTTACTATTGCTATCATTTCTATGGTTTTTCCAGTGAAGGATGCCTCCTCGAAAGCGTCCAAACCGAGGAAGACCAGCTACTCAAACCCCTCCTCCACCACCTCCTCCTCCGCAGTTCGATCCGGTGTTGTTCCAAACGGCTGTGACTGCGGCCGTAACAGCAGCCATGGCCCAAATGAACTCGGGTGATGCGAGCGGTGGTAACTCCAGGTTCGGTGAAGTCCATCAGAGGGTGCAGGGATGCACTTATAAGGACTTCATGAATTGTAAACCTGCTTTCTTCGATGGTACCGGAGGAATTCTGGCATTGTCCCAATGGTTCGAAAGAACCGAAGCTGTATTTGAGATGTGCTCTTGCCCCGAAGAGAGCAAAATCAAGTTCGCTACTGCTACCCTCACTAACAGGGCCTTGTCATGGTGGAACGGCCATGTCAACGCACTCTCCTTGGTCACAGCCAATGCCATGGGCTGGGACACTCTAAAGGATCTCATGAGAGGAGAGTATTGCCCTAGTAGCGAAGTTCAGAAGCTTGAGGAAGAACTCTAGAACCTCAAGATGAAGGGGACTGACATAGCAGCTTACACTGCCAGGTTTTGCGACTTGGCGGCTATGTGTCCCAATATGATCCCATCCAAAAGCAAGAAGATTGAACGGTATATCTGGGGTTTAGTGCCCCCGTATTGAGGAAATGTTTTGGCCTCACGCCCTACCACTTTTGACAGTGCCAAGGAATTGGCCCAGAGTCTGATCAACCACGAAATCTCCTCCACTCCAGCAACAACAACCATAACAACCACTGCACCACCCGATTCGTCTAACAGAAAAAGCAAACGATGGGATAAGAAGAAAGGCAAGAAAACTCAAACCGCCTCCAAGGACCAGCAAATTGTGGCGGTCCATGCTGCCACCACCACAGCCACACCAGCTGCTCCAGCCCCGCGAAAAGCTTACAGTGGAAACTTGCCTAAGTGTCCCAAGTGCCCTTTCCACCACAACGGCCCTTGCCGTGAATTGCAGTGTTCCAACTGCGGCCGAAAGGGCCATACTGTCCGATTTTGCAAGGCCCCTCCCAAACCTATCACACAGGTTCCTGGTACGGGAGTGACCCCAACTTGTTATGGCTGCGGTGAAGCAGGTCATTTTAAGAAGAACTGTCCGAAGGCTGCAAATGCTGGGGGAACTGGAAGGTTACTCGCTATCAGTCACAATGAAGCGGTAGCTGATCCCACGGTGGTCACGGGTATGTTTCTTCTCAACAATTCTTATGCATGTGTCTTATTCGATAGTGGTGCAGAAAGAAGCTTCATAAATCAAAACTTTAAACACTTACTCAAACAAACTCCTCAACCACTAAAAGAAACATTCGTCATAGAAATGGCTAATGGGAAGACAGAAAGCTCTAATGAAATCTATGTAGGTTGTACTCTCACGTTAGATAATCACCCCTTTTTAATCGATCTTATACCAGTCTCAATCAAAAATTTCGATGTCATTGTTGGTATGGATTGGTTAAGTCTTCACTACGCCGATATCCTATGCTCCGACAAAGCCATTCGCCTGAACCTTCCGAATAACGAAACCCTATTGATATACGGAGATAAGCCAAGTACGAGCCTTCGTATCATCTCTAGTATCCAGGCTCAGAAATACTTGCGCAAGGAATATCGCGCCTTTCTTGCTCACGTTGTCGACACTAACCAGAAATCGAAGGATCCAAAAGACATTCCTGTAGTATGCGATTTCCCTGATGTCTTCCAGGTCTACCTCCTAAACGACAGGTTGAATTCAGAATCGACCTAGTCCCAGGAGCTACCCCCATAGCTAAGTCGCCCTACCGTCTAGCGCCCGCCGAAATGCAAGAGCTACCCGGCCAACTCAACGAACTGCTCAGCAAGGGCTTTATAAGACCGAGCTTCTCACCTTGGGGAGCCCCGGTCTTGTTCGTGAAGAAGAAAGATGGATCATTTCGGATGTGCAACGATTATAGGGAACTCAATAAACTCACGGTCAAAAATCGCTATCCTCTCCCTCGCATCGACGATCTATTCGACCAACTCCGAAGAGCAAGTTACTTCTCCAAGATTGATCTTAGATCCGGGTATCATCAATTACGGGTGTTTGAGGAAGATGTTCTGAAAACAGCCTTCCGAACCCGCTACGGGTATTTTGAGTTCGTAGTGATGCCCTTTGGACTGACTAACGCCCCCACCGTATTTATGGACTTGATGAACAGGGTTTGTTGTCCATATCTAGACCAATTCGTCATCGTCTTTATTGATGATATACTCGTCTACTCTCGGAGCGAGGAAGAACACGGGGATCATTTACGACGAGTCCTGGAAACACTACGATCCGAGAAGTTATATGCGAAGTTCTCTAAGTGCGAGTTTTGGATCCGAAGAGTTGAGTTCTTAGGACACGTGGTCAGTGAAGACGGAATCCACGTGGATCCCTCCAAAATTAAAGCTATTGAGAACTGGTCAGCACCGAAGACACCTACAGAAATTCGTCAATTTCTAGGCCTCGCTGGTTACTACCGCAGATTCATCAAAAATTTCTCTCGGATTGCGAAACCTCTCACTATGTTAACACAGAAGGGTGTATCATTCGACTGGGAGGAGAAACAGGAGAAGGCATTTCAGACCCTGAAGCGAGCCCTATGCACCGCACCAGTATTATCCCTTCCCGAAGGGACAGAAGATTTCGTTGTATACTGTAATGCATCCAATCAGGGGCTCGATTGTGTCTTGATGCAACGAGGCAAGGTTATCGCCTATGCCTCGAGACAGCTAAAGAACCATGAAGTGAACTACACTACTCACGACCTCGAGTTAGGAGCGGTCGTCTTCGCACTAAAAATCTGGAGACACTACTTGTATGAACGAAGAGCGTGGTGTACACTGATCATAAAAGCCTCCAACATATACTGAACCAAAAAGAACTCAACATGAGACAGCGTCGATGGGTCGAGCTACTTAACGATTACGACTGTGATATTAGATATCATCCGGGGAAAGCCAACGTAGTAGCTGACGCCCTGAGTAGAAAGGAATATTTTGGTCGAAGGACCAAGTCATTGACAATGACTATCCATTCGCATCTATCCACACAGATCAAAGAGGCTCAGCTGGAAGCCTTAAAGCCCGAGAACGTGACAGGAGAATCCCTGCGCGGAATGGATAAAAATCTGGAGGTTAAGGGTGACGGAGCCTATTACTTCATGGACCGAATCTGGACTCCACGCCATGGAGGTTTCAGAGACTTGGTTATGATGGAAGCACACAACACTCGTTACTCCGTCCACTCGGGTTCAGATAAGATGTATCTGGATCTCAAAAAGCTATACTGGTGGCCGAACATGAAAGCGGAGATCGCTACCTTTGTGAGTAAGTGCCTTACTTGCGCGAAGGTCAAAGTCGAATATCAAAAACCATCAGGACTCCTCCAACAACCTGAGATACCGGAATGGAAGTGGGAGCGGATCACAATGGACTTTATCAGCAAACTACCCAAGACAGCGGGTGGATTAGATACCATTTGGGTCATCGTTGACAGGTTGACCAAGTCGGCACACTTCCTACCCATCAAGGAGACGGACAAGATGGAGAAACTCATGAGAACATACATAAACGAAATAGTACGACTGCATGGCGTCCCTATATCTATTATCTCAGACAGAGATAGTAGATTCACCTCTAGGTTTTGGCAATCATTGCAAAAGGCACTAGGGACGAGGCTGGACATGAGTACAGCCTACCATCCGCAGACCGACGGACAAAGTGAGAGGACGATCCAAACCTTAGAAGACTTGCTGCGAGCTTGTGTGATCGACTTTGGGAAATCGTGGGATACTCACTTGCCCCTTGTGGAGTTTTCCTACAACAATAGTTATCATACGAGCATCAAGGCAGCTCCATTCGAAGCCCTCTACGGCCGAAAGTGCAGATCCCCTATGTGCTGGGCTGAGGTGGGTGACACTCAGCTAGCTAAAGGATGAGTTCCTGACAGCGCCCTCACTGGTCTGGAGATCATTCGAGAGACGACCGAGAAGATTGTACAGATACGTGAACAACTAAAAGCCGCTAGGGATCGATAGAAAAGCTACGCCGACAAACGAAGAAAACCCTTGGAATTCCAGGTGGGAGACCGAGTCTTGTTAAAGGTCTCGCCCTGGAAGGGCACGATATGCTTTGGGAAGTGTGGAAAGCTGAACCCAAGGTACATAGGGCCTTTCGAGATTCTCGCCAGAATCGGCCCCGTAGCTTATAAACTCAACTTACCCCTCGAGCTAAGTAACATACATCCTACCTTCCACGTCTCAAACTTGAAGAAATGTCTGTCTGACGAGACTCTCGTGATCCCCCTCGACGAGATCGAGGTCAATGAGAGCCTCAACTTCGTAGAAGAGCCTGCGGAGATTTTGGATCATGAAGTAAAACGAACGAAACAAAGCCGCATCCCAATTGTGAAGGTTCGGTGGAACGCCAAGCGAGGACCAGAATTCACTTGGGAGCGCGAAGACCAAATGAAACTCAAATATCCCCATCTCTTCGCTTAGTAGTATTGAAATTCTTATCTATATGAATTCTGAATTTCTGGACAAAATTCCCCTAACGGGGGGATGATGTGACAACCCCAAATCTATTGCCGTTACGAATCCCATCTTCACTAACGGAATGCGTCGCTATATGTTATTTATGTAATATTTGGAGTCGTCAATAAACAATTATCTAGTTATTTATATGTCTTGATATAATCATAGTAAATATAACTTGTATGTGTTAACCCCGTTGAACCAAATAGAGTTATATTACTTTTCAACCACTTCACCCGGGTAAAAAGTTTTAACCCCGTTAAACTTTAGCATCGGGTAGCCGTGTATCGGGTGCAATACCCAAGAACATATATAAACAAATGGGCACTACATTTAAGCTTTTTACCACACCTTCACACTCTCTCACTACTTTCTCTCTCTAGACCCGAACCCGACTCCAAAACCGCGAATTCCGGCTTCCAAACTTAAGGACTTATTCCCTATCTTATTCTAAACATACTCCATTGTAATTAGAGGCCAAAAATCATAGAAAACAAGGATCAAAAGGGAATTTATGGCCTAAGAAGCTCCTTAGGCCGTAAACACCTAAAAACTTGCCAAAAGCCCCGTTTTCCTTCCTTTAAGCTCATATACTAATTAAGGGATTTACCTAGGGGAGTTTGGACATTAAAACATAAAGAATTGAGGCCTAAAAAGGAGTTTACGGCCCAAGCTTATGCTTAGGCCGTAAACACCCAAAAATCTTGGATTTAAGTCCCAAAAACTCATCTAGGGTGTTTAGTAATTTAGCCTTGACACTAGGAGATGTTTAAGTACATTAAACAACACCATTTGAGGACAAAAAGAGGAGTTTACAGCCAAACCTAAGCTTGGGCCGTAAACACCCAAATTTTATGTCAAACAAGTCCCAAAAACTTATCTAGGGCATGTAAGGAAATTAGCTAAGGCCCTAGGAAGTGTGTTGTACCATTAAACACCCCATTTTGAAGCCAAATGAAGGGTTTACGGCCAAGGCTATGCTTGGGCCGTAAACTCCCCAATATTTATGGCAAAATGTCCCAAAACTCCATATAAGGCCTTATAGTAATTATCTAAGATGAAGGGAGGTGTGTTGTACCATTTAAACTTCCTTTTTGAGGGATTAAATGGAGTTTACGGCCCAAGCACAAGCCTTGGCCGTAAACTCCCCAAAATGTCACCAAATGAGGGTTTAAACCCTCCATATTAGTTCATGACACTTGCTAGTAAATTAGGGAAGTGAAATAAGGCCTTAAACTTGCATTTTGGAGGACCACATGAGTTTACGGCCAAGCCTAGGGGGCTTACGGCCGTAAACTCCCAAGGAGTGGCCTTTGGGCCGTAAACTCCAAGGGAGTGAACTCATGGACCCTCCCGTAAATCATTCTTGGCCTTGTACCACTCCCGGGAACCCCTTCTAGGCCCTAAAACCCTGAAACGATGCTAGAATGCCCAAATACTATATGAAAAGCATAAGATGATTAACTTCTTGTAAAATACATATTTAATATGACATTAGGGTCCTAAAAAGGTGCTCAAGTCGTTATTTGGTACCAAACGCTCAACCGACACTTTTACCCGATTTACCCGATTCACCCGATTTACGCGATTTCAGGTGAGTTCATACCCCTTTAATGAACCTTTCAAATGTTTTAAATGTTTTAGGGGGGAGATACAAGTTACTTATATATGTTTATGGGAAGTTTTACAGAATGATTTTCCACGTTACGAGGATTAATCACATGTGATTCACTATCCTTAGTTCAAATCACATGTGATTTATCACTATGCCTTATAAACAGATTTATACATTTTCAAGACTATTTTTGGACAGCAAGCCAGATTTTAAATGTTCTTTTGGAAAATACTTTTATTAAATCAATTTACTTATAAAATGTAACCACTCCGATATATTTATATAAGTAAGACTTGGAGGACTTAGGACCGATATCTCGCCTTATTTCCTGTTCTTGTTTGATTGTGGGCTTAGGGTAGTAGTTATCTGTCCGACTGTCGTTGATTTCTTAGTTATATAACTTGTATATTAGTATGGGATACGAATATTTCTCTTTTCACTAAATACTAAAGTCACTAACATGTTAAGAACCATCCACACTAAGATAACTATAATAGGTATAGTTAATGTTGCTACTACTACTACTCGCTAAAGTCACTACTCTCTACACTATAATACTCACTATTACCAGACAATACACTAGTAAGAGAATACACTATGATCAATACTAAAAGATTACTACACTATAACAAAAGAGAAAACACTAAACAAACAATAATACACTAACCCACTACGAGATACTCTATTCGCTACCCACTACGCCCAGAGTTTTCCGGCAGGAAGACGACACTACATGTATAGATCTATACGGGGCAGACGCTATTACATCCCGACTGTTAATTTCAGTCCGCGCCGTGTAGGCCCAGGGATGCCACTACTTCACTATATTGTGCATGACTGGGAAGGTCATGGGGTCCTCTATTATCCTCACTATTAGTAATATACAAGGAATACACTATAACTACACTAAAATATTACACTAAACGCTAAACTACATCCCGAAGTAAGTAAGTATCTATCACTAAAGGAAGCTTGCACCTCTATCAATGATTACAGGCTTAACCTATTCTATCACATTATTATTTGGAGATTTGCTAATATACTTTACAATAAACTGTTTTCAAAAAGGAAGAATGCATACTTTTAACAGATTTTCACTTACAATGTATTTTCTAGAAAACATGGGATTTTCTAGTTTTCTACTACTTATGAATATAAATGGCACATTTTTCGCACTATTGCTTTTTATACAAAAACTCACACTAAACTCTTATGAACTCACCAGCTTTATGCTGATATTCGTTTTCAAAATAACTTGTATCTTCAGGTCAAAGATAGACAGGTACAGACGCAACATTTTTGGAGAAGGTGGAGCACACAAGACCCATCTCTTATTTTTTATTTACTTTTGGGTGATTGTTAAACATTACAAAACACACTTGTAATTAAATTCACTATGTAAATGCAATGGTTGTATGTTTCTTGTTTTTACTATTATGCAATTGTGATGATACTGTACATGATGTCCTCCACCCCGAAACGTATTCCGCCGTTATCGGTTTTGGGGTGTGACACAAACAAACTCTTCAAAATCATGTCTATATAGATATAGTTATATAAGTAAGGTTTAAAGGACTTAGGACTGATAACTCACTTTATTTCATGTTCCTTGTTTGGTTGTGGACTTAGAGTATCTGGTTATTTGTCCGAGTAAGGTTGAAAGGACTTAAAACTGATAGCTCACTTTATTTCCTGTTCCTTGTTTGGTTGTGGACTTAGAGTATCCGGTTGTTTGTCCGTGTGCCATTTGAATCTTAGTTATATATTATGTATATATGTATAGATATAAAAGTTCTTACATCAGTTCAGCACCTTTGGGTAGCAAAGATGTACAAACATCCTTAGTTATTCGAACAGCATTACTAGTAAACTATAATAGGTATATTTTAGAGGTTTACTACTCACTACTTCTTGTACAATGAAACATACAGGAGTTAGTTCATTCATGAGTCAATACAAACTTACTATTATGAGAAACAGAAAGAACATACTATGATGAGAAACTAAGAGAAAATACAATACACTATACAAGAAAACATACTATACACTAGAACAGAGAAATCATACAATACACTAGAACATACTATAAAAAAACTAGAAGACTATAACATTAATGTAAGCCACTACTTCATGGCATGGCAATCTACTGCTGTGTCACGCTTTGTAACCAGAGTCTCTTGGAGGGATAGCATGAATTTGTATATAGATCTATATGGGACTGACCGTCCTACACCTTGATGCTAGCTACAGTGGGACCTGCAACTCTACGAGTGACAAATGTCATACCATTTCGATGTCTTTGATCATTGTGTTTTTCTTGTCAATCTAGTATGGTTACAACCTCATCACATTTTACCTTAATTAACAAACTGGTTTAAGGTAGTTAGTACATTGGTAGTTACTTATCTACAATACTGCAATACATCGTTATTTTCCCATTGCATTCACATTGTGATCTTCTCTCATAAACGGTAATGTAAACTATATTTTGGTAATGAGAGTTATACTTGGGAAATATACACACTTTTACAATCAAACAACATACATAACATTTGGGCCTTTGTAGAAGGCTACTTTTTAGTAGCAAATATAGGATTTTCTAGGAAATACAATCATTTATTACAAACACTTACAAACATTTACATCAAACATTTTCAAACACTTTCATACAAATAATGACACTGAAATACTTATGAACTCACCAGCTTTAATGTTGATCTATGCTTTAAAAATAATTTGTATTCTGAGATCACCAGTAGACAGGTATCGATGACTAGGTTTTGAGAAGACGATGCTTTCAAGACTCGTCTTTATTTTGATTATTCATTTTTGGTGTCTTATAAACTATACACAGAACACACTTGTATTAAAATTATACTACTAATGTAATGGATGATGAGTTGCTTGTTTACTATTATACATTGTTGTGATACTATAAATGACGTCCTCCGCCCCAGAACGTTTCCACCGTTTTGGTTTTGGGGTGTGACATGAGTCCCTCCTTGAACTCGTCGAGTTCCTCAGTCTTTATAACCCAAAACCATGGCTAACTAACTGATTCATCTCCTAGACTCAACGAGTTTGCTCAGTAATAGAAAAGGTTGGGGGACTACGACCAAACTCGCCGAGTTGTATGAACAACTCGTCGAGTCCCCCATAGTCTAAACCTATTCAGTCGTTTCCAGTCGAGTTTAATGCATCCAAACCTTAAATTTGGTCCCCTTGGACTAAGTTACCATGTAAAGTTGCTAGCTTTAATTCATCCATGGTGTCATCAACCTAAAAACACCAAAACTAAGGTATATAAGAGATCTAGGGAATGGGGAATAGCCAAGGCTTGAAAAAATGGCAACTTTAAGCCTCAAAAGCTCATGAATGCCTAGATCTGAAGTCAAAAGATCATGATGCCCCCAAATCCCAAAATGGACTTCATGCGAAATATCCTATAGAACTGCTCTGAAGTCACAGCATCCCTCTGCAATAGTGTACGAGCGAGTTACTATTCCTTCGCCCCTAACCAGAGAAGGTTTCGGGTGCACTTGACCTTTCTATCAGCAAGGCAGGAGCATATAAAGAAACACCCCTAAATATCGGACAACCACCTCATCGTAATGATTGGGTCCTGAAATCCATCGAACATCAGGGGCTTCGTATTGGAGAAATCTCGATATTAGAAACCTCTCTCTCTCCATGGATCCCCGCAACATCAACGGCGGTGGTGGTTGTAGCAGCGATAGCCTCAGTAAGAGCAACATAGTGATGGTTAAACAACTTAGTCATAGTTTTCTTGATAGACCCAACCATCTCTGGCATAGACATTCGGATAGTAGCTACCACCTTAGTGGTGATGATCTCTAAAATTTGATCATCAGTCAAACAAATCCTATTCTGTACACCCGCTCCAGATCCTGATCCCCTCGTCTCCACCATTCTGAAATTAAACCAAAACTCATCACAAAAGCCAAAATACACATTAATACAATTATGAGATGAGGCCAATACTAGAGATTCGTGACTTCAATGTTATGTGTATAGGTCCTGTGTTGTCAATAGTACGAGCCCATACTACCTTCCACACATACCTATATTTGTTTCAATGATCATCACGACCACCAAACATAATTTGAACCACTAAGATACGCATACCTCCTATTATATGTAACGCTCGGTAATTCTAAGGTATTTATTTATTTAAAATGGTTATTCGCTTAATTTTGATTTGTGGGCTACGAAAATATTGGACTTCATTTTTCTGCTTAGGGTGTGTCGTACGCCGGGCGTACCCCCATGTACGAAGAGCGTACACGAGTAAGTGGTTCGCGGATGTCGTGCACGTACATGCGGTGTATGATTTGGGTACGTGTGGCGTACGTGTTCAAACGAAAAACCCTAATATTTCGGGTTTATCACTATTTAAAGAACACTATGTCCCATGGATTTTTTCTATCAGCCTCCAGTTTTCCTTAACAGCCTCCACAAAACCCTAACTCCATAGTTGAGTGTTCTTGAGCTTATAAGGTCATTTTGGTTATGTTTTAGTGTTTTTGAAGTAAGAAGATCACATTGAAGCTTTATTGGAAGAGTGAGAGCTTTTAGATCCAGAACATCATCATTATTTAGCACTCTTTTGAGGTATAAAGTTCTAAACTTGAGGTTTCATATATTATATCTAGTTCTAGCATGATTTTGGTTACCATTTGGTCCCATGAGTGAGATTTGGTGGCTTAATGCAATACCAGAAGTTAAGAATTTCCCCCCTTGATGTTTCTGTGGTTTCTAAGTCTTAAAGTTAGCATCATTTTGGTTGGGATTCACCCATCCATGAATTTAGTTCCATATTATTGAGGTAGATTGCCATATTTGAAGTTCGTACATTTTAAGACATGCAAAGTCACCAAGTCAGTGACTTTATGATGCTCGATGTCTATTAGGAGCTAGAGCTATGATTTGGACATTTTGTATGAAGCATTAAATGCTTAATGGACTTTTTGGCAGTGGACTTCGAGGACGAAGCCTGATTCAGGTGGGGTAGAATTATAATGCCCGGTAATTCTAAGGTATTTATTTATTTAAATTTGTTATTTGCTTAATTTTGATTTGTGGGCGTTGAAAATCATGGACTTAATTTTTGGGCTTAGTGTCACACCCCGAAAATCAAAGGCGGAAACATTTCCGGGGTTGACTCCAAGTTGTGTATCAAATCCAATGTACATAGTAATCATAGTAAACAACCATTACATTACATATATGTATATGAAAGTTTACATTTGGTTCAAAAGTAAATTGTACAAAGTTATACATATATCATATGAACAAAACGAGACTAGTCTTCTGAGTACTCCGTCTTCACCAAAAGATATCGTCGGGTACCTGTCTAACTTGGACCTGAGAATACAAGCAGTTTGAAAATCAGCATAAAGCTGGTGAGTTCATAAGCGGTTTTGTTTTATGAAAATGTATCGGTTTCCTTTAGTTTTCCAAAAAGGTTTGTTATCCAAGAAAATCCCATATTTTCTTATGTAAAGTTAGTTTGGTTATCTTTCGTTACAGTTCAGTTACGCGTTATATGTTAACCCCAGGAAAGTCCCATATTTTCCTAAATGTAAGATTGATTGAATAACACAAAGTATAGTTTAATACACAAACTATATAATGAAAATCATGGGATTACTATCCCGGATTAGATATGAAGTACTTTAATATACATGAATTGTAGATAAAATGTAGTTTGGAAACCTTGGGACTATCATCCCGAACTAGTTACAAGATAGTTTGATATACTTGAAATTATAGATTGAAAACCATGGGAATACTATCCCGAACTAGATATAAGATAGATAGATAGATAAAGCCATGGGATCACTATCCCGAACTAGATATAGTTTCAAAACCATGGGATTACCATCCCGTACAAGATATAGATTGAAATCATGGGACTATCATCCCATACTAGATACAAGTTCGATAGATTGAAAACCATGGGAATACTATCCCGAACTAGATGCAAAGTAGTTTGATAAAACCATCGGATCACTATCCCGAACTAGATATAAGATTGTTTGATAAAACCATGGGATCACTATCCCGAACTAGATATGAATTCTAAAACCAAAGTTGTGAATAAACTTATATTAATACATATTTTGAGTCAGGTAACCATGTTGATACGACAATGAGACCTCCTTGACGTTAGTCAGACGTCGGAAGATATCCAGAATTTGTCACCCCAGGCGTGCCCGCCTAACTGTAGCTAGTAGTTAAGGTGTGGGATTGTCAGTCCCGAATAGATCTATTCACAAATTCCTCGCTCTCCCTCCAGGAGACTTTGGTTACACTTCCGGGGAGGATTTGCTGATCATCCATAAAGGGTAGTGACTACTCACAAACTAGTACTAAACTATTCACAGGATTCTCATACGATATCAAACATACAAAGATTATGAAACATAATACAGTGAAAATAGATACATACTATGAACTTATCTGGCAATACATTCAAATGATACGGAGATAAACTGAATCAGACATAGTTTATCTAATAACTTTATGTAGATATCAGTACATGATATAAAAAGAATTACAGAACCCCAAATTATTCCCAAAATAATTTGATTAGTTTGGTTATTTTCTTAACTAAAATCCATTTAGTTGTAATTGATAAATCATTCCTTATGCTCAACATAATACATAAGGAGTAAAAGTGTTTATAAGTTTGCCAGATATTATTTGAAACGCATCATTGTTATGATTTGAAAATAGTTACAGTTTGCTTGTATTCCCCCCTGAAAACATTGAAAAACACGGAAAAGGGCGTAGGGGTATGAACTCACCGGACGAGAAATGTGACGATTTGGATGCTAAGTGTTGGTTCGGGGCTTGCAAACACACGAGGTTCCTAATTATAATGTAAAGATACACATTTGTATCTAATTAGGACTTAGATTGATTATTTGATAGGGACAATTGCTTCTAGTCGCGAAAACACCCCGATGTAAGTGTTTGGAGGGACCCGGGTGACATTTGGGGACACATATAGCTAGGATATTGAATTGGGACTCCAAAAGAACACTACTTAGGGAGTTTACGGCCCTAATGACCCCCTCCCCATGAGTTTACGGCCATAATTTCATGGTGGGGTGATTTACGGCACAATTTGGCTCGAAACACTTAGGGATAAATGTTAGACTTTGTTTTAAGGGCTTGGAATAATTTTTAAACACCAAATAGACACATTTAAGGGAGTTTACGGCCTAGCATAGGACTCATGGCCGTAAACTCCTATAAACCCATGAAAAATTGTATTTTTGGATTCCAAACAAATCACATGTGATTGCTAAAATTATTTCAAGGCCTTACATGAGATTTTATGGGACATTTGAGGAGTTTTTGGAGTTTACGGCCCATGAGACCCCCCTCATGGCCGTAAACTCTCCTAGAGAGGTTTTTTTATGTTTTAAGGCCAAAAACTTATTTGTATGCACTTCTAGAAATTATTCCAAGGATTTAGGGGTGTTAAAGTGACTTTCTAACACCTTAAAATGAATTTACACCATGTTTCAAGGAGTTTACGGCCCAAGCACATGCCTTGGCCGTAAACTCATAATAATCCCTCAAAATTTATGTTTCAAGTGTCCCAAGGCTAAAATCAAATATTCTAAAATTCATATCTAAGCCTTATTAGTGTTTTGGAAGGGTTTAAGGTCACAAAAACCCCATATATATGAGTTTACGGCCCAAGCATATGCCTTGGCCGTAAACTCCTTCAAATCCATCAAAATCCATGTTTAAAATGTTCTAAGTCCATTCCATGAAGTCATTTAGCCATATCTAAAGTCTAGTTGTGGTTTAGAAAGGTTTTAGGGCTTAAAAACCCCTTAACTATGTGTTTACGGCCTAAGCTTCAACCATGGTTGTAAACTCACATTCAAGGCCTTAAATCATGATTAAATCCCGAATTTGGAAGCCAAATATGCTATACATTAAGATTAGGAAGGTACCTTAGCGATTTGAGGCCTTAAAATTGAGTTTTGGACCCTTAAACTTTGGATTTAGGAGAGAGGTTAGAGAGAGAGTAGAAAGAGGAAGAAAAAGCTTCAAACGAATGTTTAAACATGTTTATATAGTTCCCAAAACTTTGACATGGAGGGATTCTACCCGATACCGGCCTTAAACGAGGCTTTAGGTCGCACCCGATTAAGTTTCCGTCACCCGGTGGGGACGTTTCTAAAACTTATGAAATAAATATTTTGGTCTAATTTCATGAGTTCCTAAGGGGGTTTGGACACTCATTAGCATCAATTAAACGTATAAGTTTAATTAAATATACCCAAAAACGACATTGGAACGTTTCGATATACAGCAAGTTATCCGGCTAGAATGGGTTTTCGGAAATGAACAACTTCGGGTTGTTACATTATCCCCCCGTTAGAGGGAATTTCGTCCTGAAATTCAAAGAATAAGATACAGATCATGAATTGGAATGAGACACGAATGGATTTGTTGCCTCGGATCTTCACTTTCTCAAGTGGAATCAGGTCTCTACCGGGCGTTCTAGCGAATTCTCACTGTCGAGTCGTGTCTTTGTTTCGTACTTTGACTCTCTCTCAATCTAGGATATCAATCGGTTTTCTCATGGAAGTTCCAACCCTGGACGACTTCGGTTTCCTCAAGGAATCACTAGGGTTTCGTTGGGTAGATGCTTCTAAGGATTCGAGACATGATGTACTGGATAGATGTTACCAAGCTCTAAAGGCATCCGAAATCTGAAGGTTGCAGAATCGATTTCTACGAAGATCTCGAAGGGTCTGATGTGAGACTAAACTAGACGTTCGAAAGAAATTCCCGGGAATCCTTCGGGAAAGACATTTAGAGGAAATAGTTGCTAACTTCCCGTTTCTCAATAATCACAGAAACGAGGGATGCGTGGTAATTCATATCGGGAAAAATTTTTGAGTTCTAAGGCATGGAATGATACGAAAGTTTGATGCCGAAAATAACGAGAACCGGGTCGAGGAAAAGATCTAGACGAGCGACCCTTTCGAAACCAAGGATAACAACATGAATGAAACTCGGTCATTTCATGTTAAACATAACATCAAAGTATTTTTGTAGAAAGTTTCCCCCTTTTTAAATCGAATGGAACAGAATAGTCCTCCGGACTGAGGATTCAATCTATAGGTACGAAGTTAGTGTTCTCTATCTCACTGGTTAGTCATCTCGACGGTACACATTTTGATTACATACGAAGGATTGAGTTTAGAAAACGTTCGAATAGATAGATAACAGGTTTCCTTTTTGTACTAAAATCGAAAAGAGTTGCAGGTATAAGAATTATCAAAGAGAAGTATACCTGCGGCGACAGAGGGATCAGTGGTCGTAGCTGCCTTGGGGCAATTCCTTTTGAAGTGCCTAGCTTCACCACAATTGTAACATGTCGGACTAATTCCCGCTCCGGATGATTGGTTTGTTGATTTGGCTGGTTTTCTGCAGTTTCGAGCAAGGTGGCCCTTATTGCCACAGTTGTCGCAGATCCTTTCGCGACATGGACCAGGAATGCGGTGGTGGTAGTTGCACTTACCACACCAAGGAAGAGTACCAGTGTATCCACTGGCGGGAGTTTGGGTTGTGGAACCGACAGCCGAAACAGCAACAGGGGCAGTAGCAGCATGGACTGCTACTGTTTGATGTTTCTTAGAAGACCCTTGCGTAATCTGGGTCTTCCGCTTGTTCCAGAATTTCTTTTTGCTTCCGCCTCCACTGGTGACTGGCTCGGGGGTGGTAGCTTCCTCATCAGAGTTGTCTTCGTGATCGATCAAGATTTTCACAAGTCATTTAGCACTGTCATAGGTGTCTGGCTTCGCAGCCAAGACGTTCCCTTTTGTTGGCTGGGTCAACCCCCAGATGAACCTCTCTATTTTTTTACTCTCTGGGGTAACCATTCCCGGATAGAGTAACGCCAGATCGTCGAATCTTGAAGTATAAGCGGCTATATCGGAACCCTTTATCTTTAGGTTCCAGAGTTCGTGTTCTAGCTTCTGAATTTCGCCCCGAGGGCAATACTCTGCGACAAAGAAGCTCCTTCATAGCTTCCCATCCCATAGCATTTGCTACAGGTAGAGTTAAAGATGTGACTCGGCCGTTCCACCTGGTCAGGGCTTTTTCTAGGATGGTGCAGGCGGCAAACTTTACTCTATCAGACTTCGAACAGGCGGATATTTCAAAGATTGATTCGATTTTCTCGAACTATCGGGTTAAAGCAATGACACCCCCTGTGTCATCGAAGAATGTCGGTTTTGCGTTCATGAAGTCTTTATAGGAACCCCTTTTTAGTGTCCCTGGCTATCATCTGGGTTTTGGGTTCCACCCCCTGAACCACTAGGGTTCAGTTGAGGTGGGAGAGCTAATATCGTGGAAGAAATGGTTTCCTGAAGTGTTTCCAAATCGATTTGAATAGGAGGTGGTGGCGGAGGAGGATTGCTGTTGTTCTTTGAGCTGGGTCTCTTTCTGGGAGGCATCTTGATCTAAAAAGATCAGGAAAGAGGGATCATAAGTCCTCTGAATTAAATCAAGAGATAAGGAACAGGGGATATCTCATCAAGGCAAATAGAACATCATACTAAGCGATAAATCAGAAAGGAGTTATCAAGACAGAACATTTTATCTCTAGAGGAATGATCAAGGAATAACGCGTATACGAGGATTTCTACAAAGGATTGGCTCGAGAAATACTCCCATAGTATTTCATGGTTCGCTGCAGCGACGATTCGTTGTTTGGGATATTGGGTAAGTTTTAGGCATGCTATGTACCACAGTCACTCCCAAGCACATGTTGGCCGTGTCTCGAATAAATATAGTTGGCCAGGCTATATTGATCCTAGACACGACTACATAACTGCCCAGGTTTAACCGCAACATACAACACCCATTTACTTATGTTTTGTTCTACTTGTAGTTACGGATTTCGACGGTTCGGTGTACTTGTATACTTTTGAAAATACTTATAGTTTTGAAGATACTTTTAATTCAGAGCACTGAGGCCCTTTTAGTGTTTATAGTTTTATACCATGTAAGGTTTGGTATACTCTGTTCACTATCAACAAGGGCTCTGATACCAATCTGTCACACCCCAAAAATCAAAGGCGGAAATATTTCCGGGGTTGACTCCAAGTTGTGTATCAAATCCAATGTACATAGTAATCACAGTAAACAACCATTACATATATATATATATATATATATATATATATATATATATATATATATATATATATATGAAAGTTTACATTTGGTTCAAAAGTAAATTGTACAAAGTTATACATATATCATATGAACAAAACGAGACGAGTCTTCTGAGTACTCCGTCTTCACCAAAAGATATCGTCGGGTACCTGTCTAACTTGGACCTGAGAATACAAGCAGTTTGAAAATCAGCATAAAGCTGGTGAGTTCATAAGCGGTTTTGTTTTATGAAAATGTATCGGTTTCCTTTAGTTTTCCGAAAAGGTTTGTTATCCAAGAAAATCCCATATTTTCCTATGTAAAGTTATTTTGGTTATCTTTCGTTACAGTTCAGTTACGCGTTATATGTTAACCCCAGGAAAATCCCATATTTTCCTAAATGTAAGATTGATTGAATAACACAAAGTATAGTTTAATACACAAACTATATAATGAAAATCATGGGATTACTATCTTGGATTAGATATGAAGTACTTCAATATACATGAATTGTAGATAAAATGTAGTTTGGAAACCTTGGGACTATCATGCCAAACTAGTTACAAGATAGTTTGATATACTTGAAATTATAGATTGAAAACCATGGGAATACTATCCCGAACTAGATATAAGATAGATAGATAGATAAAGCCATGGGATCACTATCCCGAACTAGATATAGTTTCAAAACCATGGGATTACCATCCCGTACAAGATATAGATTGAAATCATGGGACTATCATCCCATACTAGATACAAGTTCGATAGATTGAAAACCATGGGAATACTATCCCGAACTAGATACAAAGTAGTTTGATAAAAGCATGGGATCACTATCCCGAACTAGATATAAGATTGTTTGATAAAACCATGGGATCACTATCCCTAACTAGATATGAATTCTAAAACCAAAGTTGTGAATAAACTTATATTAATACATATTATGAGTCGGGTAACCATGCTGATACGACAACGAAACCTCCTTGACGTTAGTCAGACGTCGGACGATATCCAGAATTTGTCACCCCAGGCCTGCCCGCCTAACTGTAGCTAGCAGTTAAGGTGTGGGATTGTCAGTCCCGAATAGATCTATTCACAAATTCCTCGCTCTCCCTCCAAGAGACTTTGGTTACATTTCCGGGGAGGATTTACTGATCATCCATAAAGGGTAGTGACTACTCACAAACTAGTACTAAACTATTCACAGGATTCTCATACGATATCAAACATACAAAGATTATGAAACATAATACAGTGAAAATAGATACATACTATGAACTTATCTGGCAATACATTCAAATGATACGGAGATAAACTGAATCAGACATAGTTTATCTAATAACTTTATATAGATATCAGTACATTATATAAAAAGAATTACAGAACCCCAAATTATTCCCAAAATAATTTGATTAGTTTGGTTATTTTCTTACCTAATATCCATTTAGTTGTAACTGATAAATCATTCCTTATGCTCAGCATAATACATAAGGAGTAAAAGTGTTTATAAGTTTGCCAGATATTATTTGAAACGCATCAATGTTATGATTTGAAAATAGTTACAGTTTGCTTGTATTCCCCCCTGAAAACATTGAAAAACACGGAAAAGGGCGTAGGGGTATGAACTCACCGGACGAGAAATGTGACGATTTGGATGCTAAATGTTGGTTCGGGGCTTGCAAACACATGGGGTTCCTAAGTATAATGTAAACATACACATTTGTATCTAATTAGGACTTAGATTGATTATTTGATAGGGACAATTGCTTCTAGTCGCGAAAACACCCCGATACAAGTGTTTGGAGGGACCCGGGTGACATTTGGGGACACATATAGCTAGGATATTGAATTGCGACTCCCAAAGAACACTCCTTAGGGAGTTTACGGCCCTAATGACCCCCTCCCCATGAGTTTACGGCCGTAAACTCATGGTGGGGTGATTTATGGCACAATTTGGCTTGAAACACTTAAGGATAAATGTTAGACTTTGTTTTAAGGGCTTGGAATAATTTTTAAACACTAAATAGACACATTTAAGGGAGTTTATGGCCTAGCATAGGACTCATGGCCGTAAACTCCTATAAACCCATGAAAAATTGTGTTTTTGGATTCCAAACAAATCACATGTGATTGCTAAATTTTTTTCAAGGCCTTACATGAGATTTTATGGGACATTTGAGGAGTTTTGGAGTTTACGGCCCATGAGACCCCCCTCATGGCCGTAAACTCTCCTAGAGAGGGTTTTATTATGTTTTAAGGCCAAAAACTTGTTTGTATGCACTTCTAGAAATTATTCCAAGGCTTTAGGGGTGTTAAAGTAGCTTTCTAACACCTTAAAATGAATTTACACCATGTTTCAAGGAGTTTACGGCCCAAGCACATGCCTTGGCCGTAAACTCACAATAATCCCTCAAAATTTATGTTTCAAGTGTCCCAAGGCTAAAATCAAATATTCTAATATTCATATCTAAGCCTTATTAGTGTTTTGGAAGGGTTTAAGGTCACAAAAACCCCATATATATGACTTTACGGCCCAAGCATGTGCCTTGGCCGTAAACTCCTTCAAATCCATCAAAATCCATGTTTAAAATGTTCTAAGTCCATACCATGAAGTCATTTAGCCATATCTAAAGTCTAGTTGTGGTTTAGAAGGGTTTTAGGGCTTAAAAACCCCTTAACTATGTGTTTACGGCCTAAGCTTCAACCATGGCCGTAAACTCACATTCAAGGCCTTAAATCATGATTAAATCCGGAATTTGGAAGCCAAATATGCTATACGTTAAGGTTAGGAAGGTACCTTAGGGATTTGAGGCCTTAAAATTGAGTTTTGGACCCTTAAACTTTGGATTTAGGAGAGAGGTTAGAGAGAGAGTAGAGAGAGGAAGAAAAGGCTTCAAATCAATGTTTAAACATGTTTATATAGTTCCCAAAACTTAGAAATGGAGGAATTCTACCCGATACCGGCCTTAAACGAGGCTTTAGGTTGCACCCGATTAAGTTTCCGTCACCCGGCGGGGACGTTTCTAAAACTTATGAAATAAATATTTTGGGCTAATTTCATGAGTTCCTAAGGGGGTTTGGACACTCATTAGCATCAATTAAACGTATAAGTTTAATTAACTATACCCAAAAACAACATTGGAACGTTTCGATATACAGCAAGTTATACGGGTAGAATGGGTTTTCGGAAATGAACAACTTCGGGTTGTTACACTTGGGGTGTGTCATACGTAGGGCATACACGAGTAAGTGATTCACGGATGCCACGCACGTACATGAGACATACGATGTGGGTACACGCGGCATACGTGTTCAGACCCAAAACCCTATTATTTCGGGTTTGAGCACAATTTAAAGAACATTATGTCCCAAGGATCTTTTCTATCAATCTCCCTTTGTCCCAAAACAGCCTCCAGGAAACGCTAACTCTGTAATTGATTGTTCTTGAGCTTAGAAGGTCATTTTGGGTGTTTTGCTGTTTTTGAAGAAAGGAGATCATCTTGAGTCTTCATTAGAAGACTGAGAGCTTGTAGATCCAGAACATCATGGTCGTTTGGCACTCTTTGGAGGTATAAAGTTATGAACTTGATGGGTCATATCTTAGATCTTGTTCTACCTTGATTTTGGTTTACGTCCCATGAGTGAGATTTGGTGGCTTGATGTTGTACCAGACGTTAGGACTTTTCCCTCTTGATATTTTTTAAGTTTTTAAGTCTTAAAGTTAGCATCTTTTTGGATGGGATTCAGCCATGCATGAGTTTAGGTCCATATTGTAGAGGTATATTGCTATATTTTGAAGATGGGATTTCTTACGGCATGCAAAGTCACCAAGTCAGTGACCTTATGGTGCTATAAGTCTCTTAGGAGCTAGAGCTATGATTTGGACATTTTGTATTAAGCATTAAGTGCTTAATGGACTTTTTATCCATGTAACATTTACGCTCAAAATAAATGGGGGTACGCTGCGTGTACTCGTGACACTCCCTGATCCTAACAAATCATCCTGGTATACAGGGCGCGCCAAGAATTACGTATAGCGTAGCGGTAATCAGTGGACTTTTGTTTTGATCCATCTCTTGGAGTTTAGGAGTTTTAGGACCAGAAACATTATTGGGCTTTGGATTAAGGTGTATGGGTAGCGATTGGGCCCAATTGGAAATTAGGCTACAATTGGGCCTTGGTGGGTTATTCGACTTTTGGAGCCTACTGGATTAGGAAATTTAGCTTTACTCTTCGACCAAGCTAAGTTTGGGGTAAAATTGTCTTTCTACCCCCTAGTATGGATTTATGGGTAAGATTTAGATCTCAAATGTTAATTGGATTTTATTTGATATCGATAGCTCGGGGATTTATCGGATCAACAATCATGGATTTTTTGTTTGATCCAGCATTTTGAGGTGAGTTTTCCTCACTGGGTTTAGCGGGTCGAAGGCACCTATGTCAACCCATGTATATGTTATGTTTGTAGGTCAGTTGTCTGCGTGACTCTTGCATGTGTTATGTGTCTATTCGGTTACTGGGCAGGGCGCCATGTCGGGCGAGGCCCGATGATAATCTTGTATGCTATGTATGTTTGTGATTATTAGATGTGTATGTGTTTACTTGATATATGTTAGATGTTGGGCAGGGCCTGATCTACTTACCGAGCGGGGCCAAATGTCGGACGGGGTCCGATGTCGGGCGAGACCCGATGATAGAGTGAGGCCCATTATGTGTTTATTTTTATGTATGGAATGTGGTATTTTGGGGAACTCACTAAGCGTTGTCCTTAATATTTTTATGGTTTATGTTTCAGGTAGTTCCGGTTCCAAAGGGAAGAGCTTCGGTTGACTGTTTCGCACACACCTACTTTATTTTGGGCACACTCTCGGGTGTGTCTGAACTCAAAGTGAGGATTTGGTTAAGTTTGTCAAAAAGAAATATATTTTAAGAAAAGGGTTTTTTTTAATAAGAAGGGTGTGGTGTATGTAATTAGTCGAGCTCAAGTAAGTGTTCCTAAAATACTCATACATGTATTTGATATGCTTTGATCTATGAATCTGTGAATCGCACGCTAGTTAGGGCTAAGGGTCTGCTCACTTCTTGCATGATAGAATGCTAGCAGAGATGCCTTTGTATGCCTGTTGTATGAGCTCGTACACTTGCATGTTATGACTGATCATTTGGTAATAGGAAGGTCGGATTAGAATATGCTTGGTTCTGATTACTTGATGCTCGAATGCTGCTTGGTTTGTGTTTTTAGGAGTTGTAACTAGCTTCAGCTAACTAGTAATGAATATGCTAAATTACATATTATGGGAACTAAAAAATTTTAGAAGGTCAGGTTTTAACTATATTGCACAGCTCTTATTTGAATCCAACCATTGTAGTGTGAGACCTCTCATTCGAAGAATTGTCTGGTTTGAGTAATGTGTAATAGTATTCATGAGCTAGTTAGATGGAGGTAGTGGTAGTTCCTTATACAATTGATGACGAAGAGTGGTGTGGATTTGCCCTAGGAAAACCTAGGATGAGATCTAGAAATCCTTGAGAAAAGTATGGATATAGACTTACTTGGTGGAGTCAAAGAAATCCTTGAGAAAAGTATAGATAGATGTGGATGATAGTATGGGCCCGTACTACTGAAAACCGAGGATCTGTACTCGATTCATGGAGGGTTTCGATGAAACATGGAAACTTGTGGAGCTTGTGATTCCCTCGATATATATATATATATATATATATATATATATATACATATACATATATATATGTATATATATACATATATATATATATATATGTATGTATGTATATTAATGTGTATTATGATGGTTTATATGGTCTATATTCAGTATGGTGACATTTATAGGTAGACATGTTGGCAGCTCTGGTACTGGTGAGGGTTCAGGATCAGGCTTTGGAGTCGGGAAGCTTAATGACTAGAAAAGGGAGTTCATCTCGTCTGAGATTATGTGTAATTTCTTTGAGCAGACTCCTATGAGCTTTGGCATGATCAAGGAGGGTATAGTGGAGATTCAGGATGAGCGATTGAGCGCCTTTCGCGCTGAGACAGTGTTTTTGGTTGGGATACGTTCTTTGACCTTCAGGGAGTTCCAAGCATGTGGAGCTTCAGATTATCATAGGGCAAGGGACCCGATAGCGATCCTGAGGTGGTATAAAGTTATGAAGTTTATGTGTCATATCATAGATCTAGTTCTACCTTAATTTTGGTTAACTTTAGGTCCCATGAGTGTGATTTGGTGGCTTGATGTTGTACCAGAAGTTATGAGTTGTTCTCTTTATGTTTTTGAGTTTTTTAAGTGTTAAAGTTAGCATCTTTTGGAAGGGATTCAGCCATGCATGAGTTTAGGTCCATATTGTGGAGGTAGATTGCTATATTTTGAAGTTGGGATCTTTTAAGGCATGCAAAGTCACCAACTTAGTGACTTTATCGTGCTAGATGTCTATTACGAGCTAGAGCTATGATTTGGACATTTTGTATTAAGCATTAAGTGCTTAATGGACTTTTTGGCCATGTAACATTTACGCTCAAAATAAATGCGGGTACGCTGCGCGTACTCATGAGACTCTCTGATCCTAACAATTCATCCTGGTACATGAGGTGTACAAGGAATTACGCACAGCATAGCAGTGACCAGTGGACTTCTATTTTGAGCCACATCTTGGAGTTTGGGATTTTTGGGACCAGAAATGTTATTGGGCTTTGGATTAAGGCCCATGGGTAGGGATTGGGCCCAACTGGAAATCAGACCACAATTGGCCGTTGGTGGGTTATTCGACTTTTGGGCCTATTAGATTAGGAATTTGAGCTTTAGGTAGTGTTTGTTTTTTGTCTGCAGATCTGCGTAACCTCTTCTGTATGCGCCGTGCAGACGTTAGCCTTCGCAGACGGTTTGTTTTTTTGAAGACTGCAGAGCTAAAAATGTATGTGCGCCCTCTTCTTGATGCAGATATAGGCCAGGGTCTTCTAACATCTTCAGACATCTTCTAACCTAATAAGACATATATATCTTAATTTTTTAAGTTTTTTTTTAATTTATATTTTTTCCAACTTTATTAATAATAAACAATTTGAAAAAAATTACAAAACTTTAAAAAAAAAACGTTCGACGATACAAACATGATATTTTTAACAAATTTATCAATAAAGATATATTACAATAATAATCGTTGAATTTTTTTATATAAATATGAAAAAAAAATCATATTATATTCTTATATTTTTTGCCAAATTTTGTAAAACATTATTTAATACAGTATCGTCAATTTCTCGAGAAAATATGTATGGTACGTTTTTAATGGATTTAATAGAAAATATTGAAGTTTATTTGCATCTATTTACATATCAAATTCTTTGATTACTAATTATAATGTTTAGTTATAACTTTGCAACCAAAGTTGGTTTTTATCAAATATATACATTAATTCATACCATTTTTATTTTTATTTTTTATACAATAATACATAAAAGTTGATATAAATTTGTTAATTATTTATAACAAAGTCATAAAAATATTAAAAAATCACTTTGATGTTTAAAAAACTCAGTTTATTTAGATTTTAGTTTATTTTAGTAGCCTGCAAATGTTAAAAAAAACAAACAATCTTCTTTTTTTAGACTGCAGACGTTTGGTCCACCTCTTCTACTGCAGATGTCTACAGATGTGGTCCGCAGACTGCAGACATTTTGCCTCGGAAAAAACAAACAACACCATAGTCTTGGACCAAGCTAAGTTAGAGGTCAAATGGTCTTTTTACCCCTAGTATGGACTTTAGATCTGAAATGTTAATTGGATTTTATTTGATATTGATAGTCCAGGGATTTGCTGAATCAACAGTCACAGATTAACCGTTTGATCCAGCATTTCGAGGTGAGTTTTCCTCACTGGGTTTAGCAGGTCGAAGGCACCAATGTTGCCCCATGTATATGTTGTGTTACTATGATAGCTGTCTGCATGGCTCTTGCATGTGTTATGTGTCTATATGCTGACCGGGCAGGGCCAGATGTCGCAGCAGGGCCCGATGACCATTTTGTATGCTATGTATCTTTGTGATTATTTCATGTCTATGTGTTTGCTTGATATATGTTATATGTTCGGTGACGCCCGATCTATTTATCGAGCCATTATATTTTTACTTGTATGTATGGTATGTGGTATTATGGGAAACTCACTAAGCTTTGTGCTTATAGTTTTTAGTTTATGTTTCAGTTACATCTGGTTCCAAAGGGAAGAGCTTGGGTTGACTGTTTCGCACACACCATATGGATTCTGTATTTGAGACTTCATACTGATTTTTATGATGTTTGACACACTTACTTTTTCTGGGCACACTCTCGGGTGTGTCTGAACTCAAAGTCAAGATTTGGTTAAGTTTGTCAAAAAGAAATATATTTTAACAAAAGGGTTTTTTTTCATAAGAATGGGTGTGGTGTATGAAATCAGCCGAGCTCAAGTAAGTGTTCCCAAAATACTCATACATGTATTTTATATGCTTTGATCTATGAATCTGTGAATCGCATGCTAGTTAGAGCTAAGGATCTGCTCGGTTCTTGCATGATAGAATGCTAGGAGAGATGCCTTTGTATGCCTGTTGTATGAGCTTGTAGACTTGCATGTTATGACTGATCTTTCGGTAATAGGAAGGCCGGATTAGAATATGCTTGGTTCTGATTACTTGATGCTCGAATGTTGCCTGCTTTGTGTTTTTAGGAGTTGTAACTAGCCTAAGCTAACTAGTAATGAATATGCTAAACTACATATTATGGGAACTAAAAAATTTTAGAAGGTTAGGGTTTAACTCTATTGCACAGGTCTTGTTTGAATCCAACCATTGTAGTGTGAGACCTCTCATTCGAAGAATTGTCTGGTTTGAGTAATGTGTAATTGTATTCATGAGCTAGTAAGATGGAGGTAGCGGTAGTTTCTTCTACTATTGATGGCGAAGAGTGGTGTGGAGTTGCCCTAGGAAAACCTAGGATGAGATCTAGAAATCCTTAAGAAAAGTAGAGATAGATATGGAAGGTAGTATGGGCCCGTACTACTGAAAGTAGAGGAACTGTACTCGATTCATGGAGGGTTGCGATGAAACGTGGAAACTTGTGGAGCTTGTGATTCCCTCGATATATATATATTTATATATATATATATATATATATATATATATATATATATATATATATATATATATATATATATATATATATATGTATATATATATATATATGTATATTAATGCATATTCTGATGGTTTATATGATCTATTTTCAGTATGCTGACATTTAGAGGAAGACATGTTGGCAGCTCTGGTACTGGTGAGGGTTCAGGCTTAGGTTTTGGAGTCGGGAAGCTTAATGAATAGAAAAGGGAGTTCATGTCGTTTGAGATTAGGTGCAATTTCCTTGAGCAGACTCCTGTCAGCTTTGGCACGATCAAGGAGGGTATACTAGAGATTCAGGATGAGCGATTGAGCGCCTTTCGTGCTGAGACAGTGGTTTCGGTTGGGACATGTTCTTTGACCTTCTGGGAGTTCCAAGCATGTGGAGCTTCAGATTATCACAGGGTAAGGGACAAGGTCATACTAGCTTCCTGTCTTCTAAAGGACATGGCATGAGACTGGTGGGAGGAGGTAGGGCGTGTTGTGGGTGATTATGTTGTTTATGTGATGTCATCGGATGATTTCTCGAACAGATTCTAAGCTGAGTTTGCACCGGTGATAGAGGTGCAGTACTTGGCATGGGAGTTTCAGGATCTCTGCCAGACTACTGAGACGGTGGTTGAGATCACCGCTATGTTCAGGGAGAGGGCGCTTTTGATTCCGCAATATGTAGTGGACGAGGAGATGAAGAAGTCCTGGTATCATGAAATGTTGAGGAGTGACATTCAATAGTTTGTGAGCTGATCCAGCCATAAGACGCTGCAGGATATGATAACCCGAGCCAAAGAGGGAGATTGACTCTGAGATAAAGAAGAAGAGGAAGTTTGATTATGTGCCGAGTGTTGATGTTTTGGGAAAGAGGCCCAACGTATCTGATCCTACACCGAAAGGCCAACAGGTTCGTGGTCGTTGTGGCAAGATGCACGAGGAGGCATGCAAGGTGAGTGGTTATGGCTTCTTAAAGTGCAGTCGAAGTGGTCATATTAATAGGGATTGTACTGCTACCACCACCACCACCCCGGTATATTATCTAATTTTCTTTCATTTTAATCAGAGGTGCCACAAGAAGGCCCGTTTTCCAAGTTTAGTTGTAGTAGGTCCGGTATCAGCACCTACTCTTGCAACTCTTTAGATTACTGACTCAGTCCTCAGGGTTGGGCAAACACGCCTGTGGTGAAGAGTCGGGCTTTCCAGCTGACGACAGAGGAGGCACGTGCAGCTCCTGATGTGGTGATGAGTATGTATCTTCTCCATATGTTTTTATTTACCTTAATTTGTTTCTTATATTTATGTGTTTTATTTTAGGATCGTTCCTTGTGAATGGTATTTCTACTTTGGTATTGTTTGATTCAGGGGCTACCCGATCGTTTGTATCGCTTACGCTGAATAAGGGAATTGTTGGAACTTCGGGGGAGCTGGATTGTCCTCTAGATGTCGAGATAGCTAATGATAGGGCTATTCGGGTTACGAGGGTTCATCAGGGTTGTACTCTCTAAATATTCAGCGAGCAATATTCGGTGGATTCGGTTCCAATTTCGTTGCATGGGAACAAGGTCATCATAGGCAGAGATTGGTTAATCCCTAATGGGGCACTGATCGATTGCAAGTAGTAGTTGGTTTGGGTTCAGACCCCAAGTGGGGGAGAGTGGTGATTCATGGGGAGAGACCGCATCGTGGGCCGATTTTGAGTTCTGCAGTGAGTGCATATTCTATCTTCAGTAGGGTTGCTCCAGTTATCTCGCGTACATCATGGATACCCAGGATCAGGGTAACGTGATCGTGGATGATGTGCCAATTGTGCGAGATTAACCAGATGTATTCCCAGAGGACTTGCCTAGGGCGCCTCCAGAGAGGCAGGCTGAGTTCAGGATTGATTTGGTTCTAGTTGCGGCTGTGATTCCCAAAGCACCATATCGGTTGGTTCCTCCTAAAATTCAGGAGTTGTCTACACAACTGTAGGAGCTATTAGACAGGGGATTTATTTGGCTGAGCAGTTCTCCTTGGGAAGCCCCGATCCTCATTGTAAAGAGGAAGGACGGGTATCATCATATGTGTATCGACTACCGAAAGCTACATGTGGTGGTCGATGCTCTTAGCCACAAAGTGGTCACCACTCCGATCATAGATATATGTTTAAAGATGATCATGATTACTCCATTGTTGGAGCAGATTCATGAGGCACAGGTTTAAGCTATGAAGGAGGAGCACCAAAAGAGCGTGCGTATAGTGGGACAGGTGGCTTCCTTGAATTTTGATAGCCTTGGATTTCAGACTCTACATCTACAAGTCTGGGCTCCGTATTGGGGCGATGTTGGCCAAATTCTGGTAGAGGAGACACACAAGTCGTGGTTCTCCATCCATCCCAGGGCGACGAAGATGTATACGGATCTTCATCATAATTATTGGTGGTCCTGCATGAAGAAAGATGTGGCATGGCATGTGAAGCGTTAGTTGACCTGCAGGAAGGTCAAGGCTGAACATCAACATCCTTATGGCACGATGTAGCCGTTGGAGATTCGTGTATGGAAATGGGAAGACATCACCATGGTTTTTATCACAAAGCTTCCCAAGACTGCACGCAGGGTGGATTCGATATGAGTCACAATGGATCATTTGACCAAGAACGTGCATTTCATTCCGGTTTAGGAGAGTATTTATGCAGGGAAGTTGGTCGAGGTTTATATAAGGTAGGTGGTGGCACATCATGGGATGCCAGTATCAGTGGTTTCTGATAGGGATGTTCGTTTTACTTCCAGATTTTGGAAGCAATTTCATGACAAGTTGGGAAACTCGTCTCCATTTTAGTACAACATTTCATCCAGAAACCAATGGTCAGAGTGAGTGGACTATCCAGACCCTTGAAGATATGATGTGTGTGTGTTGGATTTTGGTGGGAGTTGGGATGCGTATCTTCCATTAGCATAATTTTCGTATAAAAATAGTTATCATGCCAACATCAATTGATCTCTTTTTGAGATGCTCTATAGAAGGAAATGTAGGACCCCACTTTGTTGGGGCTAGGTCGGTCAGTGGGTTATGGGGAGTACTGAGGTGGTACACAAGACCACTGAGCTGATTCAGCAGGTTCGGAGCAGGCTCCAGATAGATCAGAGTTGGCAGAAGAGTTATGTCGATAGGTGCCGATCGGACTTAGGGTTTTCGGTGGGAGATATTATTCTCCTGAAGGTGTCACCTTGGAAATGTTTCATCTGGTTCAAAAAGTGGGGCAAGTTGGCCCCCAGGTACATTGGTCCCTTCATGGTTTTGGCTCGGGTGGGCCAGGTTGCTTATTGTTTAGATCTTCCAGCCGAGCTCAGATTGCTTATTGTTTAGATCTTCCAGCCGAGCTCAGTTAGATTCATAGCATGTTTCAGGTCTCTCAACTGCAAAAGTGTTTGGTGGATGCTTCTGCAGCTATACCATTGGAGGATATTTAGGTGGATGACTGCCTGAAGTATATTGAGAGACCGGTGGCGATCTTGGATCGGAAGATGAAGACTTTGAGGAACAAGGTTGCCGAGCTGTTGAAGGTGCAGTGGCAGCATCGAAAGGGATTGGAGTGGACTTGGGAGCCTGAGGATGAGCTGAAAGAGCACTATCCATTGTTGTTTGGGGTAGTTGACTTCGAGGACGAAGTCTGATTCAAGTAGGGTAGAATTGTAATGCCCGATAATTCTAAGGTATTTATTTATTTTAATTTGTTATTTGCTTAATTTTGATTTGTGAGTTTTGAAAATCTTGGACTTAATTTTTGGGCTTAGGGTGTGTCGTACGTAGGGCGTACACGAGTAAGTGATTCACAGATGCCACTCACGTACATGCGGCATACGATGCGAGTACACATGACGTACGTGTTCAGACCCAAAACCCTATTATTTCGTGTTTGAGCACTATTTAAAGAACATCATGTCCTAAGGATCTTTTTTATCAATCTCCCTTTGTCCCAAAACAGCCTCCACGAAACCCTAACTTTGTAATTGAGTGTTCTTGAGCTTAGAAGGTCACTTTGGGTGGTTTGGTGTTTTTGAAGAAAGGAGATCATCTTGAGTCTTCATTGGAAGACTGAGAGCTTGTAGATCCGGAACATCGTGATCGTTTGGCACTCTTTGGAGGTATAAAGTTATGAACTTTATGTGTCATATCAAAGATCTAGTTCTACCTTGGTTTTGGTAACTTTAGGTCCCATGAGTGAGATTTGGTCGCTTGATGTTGTACCAGAAGTTAGGAGTTTCCCCTCTTGATATTTTTTAAGTTTTTAAGTCTTAAAGTTAGCATCTTTTTGGATGGGATTCAACCATGCATGAGTTTAGGTCCATATTGTGGAGGTATATTGCTATATTTTGAAGATCGGATTTCTTAAGGCATGCAAAGTCACCAGGTCAGTGACTTTATAGTGCTATATGTCTATTAGGAGCTAGAGCTATGATTTGGACATTTTGTATTAAGCATTAAGTACTTAATGGACTTTTTAGCCATGTAACATTTACGCTCAAAATAAATAGGGGTATGCTGCGCATACTCGTGAGACTCCCTGATCCTAACAAATCATCTTGGTATACGGGCGTGCCAAGAATTACGTACAACGTAGCGATAATCAGTGGACTTCTATTTTGATCCCTCTCTTGGAGTTTGGGAGTTTTGGGACCAGAAACATTATTGGGCTTTGGATTAAGGCGTATGGGTAGGGATTGGGCCCAATTGGAAATTAGGCCACAATTGGGCCTTGGTGGGTTATTCGACTTTTGGAGCCTGTTAGATTAGGAAATTCAGCTTTACTCTTTGACCAAGCTAATTGTCTTTTAACCCCCCTAGTATGGATTTATGGGTAGGATTTAGATCTCAAATGTTAATTGGATTTTATTTGATATTGATAGCTCGGGGATTTATCGGATCAACAATCATGGATTTTTTGTTTAATCCAGCATTTTGAGGTGAGTTTTCCTCACTGGGTTTAGCGGGTCGAAGGCACCAATGTCAACCCATGTATATTTTATGTTTGTATGTCAGTTGTCTGTGTGACTCTTGCATGTTTTATGTGTCCATTTGCTTACTGGGCAGGGCCCGATGTCGGGCGAGGCCCGATAACAATTTTGTATGCTATGTATGTTTGTGATTATTGGATGTGTATATGTTTACTTGATATATGTTATATGTTGGGCAGGGCCCGATCTACTTACCGAGCGAGGCCTGATGTCGGACAGGGTCTGATGCCGGGCGAGACCCGATGATAGAGTGAGGCCCATTATGTGTTTATTTTTATGTATGGAATGTGGTATTTTGGGTAACTCACTTAGAGTTGTGCTTAATATTTTTTTAGTTAATGTTTCAGGTACTTCCGCTTCCAAAGGGAAGAGCTTGGGTTGACTGTTTAGCACACACCATATTCATTCTGTATTTGAGACTTCATTCTGATTTTTATGATGTTTGACACACTTACTTTGTTTTGGGTACACTCTCGGGTGTGTCGGAACTCAAAGTGAGGATTTGGTTATGTTTGTCAAAAAGAAATACATTTTATGAAAAGGGTGTTTTTTAATAAGAAAGGGTGTGGTGTATGTAATCAGTCGAGCTCAAGTAAGTGTTCCCAAAATACTCATACATGTATTTGATATGCTTTGATCTATGAATCTGTGAATCGCACGCTAGTTAGGGCTAAGGGTCTGCTCAGTTCTTGCATGATAGAATGCTAGGAGAGATGCCTTTGTATGCCTGTTGTATGAGCTCGTAGACTTGCATGTTATGACTGATCATTTCGTAATAGGAGGGTCGGATTAGAATATGCTTGGTTCTGATTACTTGATGCTCGAATGCTGCTTGGTTTGTGTTTTTAGGAGTTGTAACTAGCTTCACCTAACTAGTAATGAATATGCTAAATTACATATTATGGGAACTAAAAAATTTTAGAAGGTTATGTTTTAACTATATTGCACAGCTCATATTTGAATCCAACCATTGTAGTGTGAGACCTCTCATTCGAAGAATTGTCTGGTTTGAGTAATGTGTAATTGTATTCATGAGCTAGTTAGATGGAGGTAGCGGTAGTTCCTTATACAATTGATGACGAAGAGTGGTGTGGAGTTGCCCTAGGAAAACATAGGATGAGATCTAGAAATCCTTGAGAAAAGTATGGATATAGACTTACTTGGTGGAGTCAAAGAAATCCTTGAGAAAAGTAGAGATAGATGTGGAAGGTAGTATGGGCCCGTACTACTGAAACCCGAGGATCTGTACTCGATTCGTGGAGGGTTGCGATGAAACGTGGAAACTTGTGGAGCTTGTGATTCCCTCGATATATATATATATATATATATATATATATATATATATATATATATATATATATATATATATTAATGCATATTCTGAGGGTTTATATGGTCTATTTTGAGTATAGTGACATTTAGAGGCAGACATGTTGGCAGCTCTGGTACTGGTGAGGGTTCAGGCTCAGGTTTTGGAGTCGGGAAGCTTAATGACTAGAAAAGGGAGTTCATCTCGTTTGAGATTACGTGCAATTTCCTTGAGCAGACTCCTGTGAGCTTTAGCATGATCATGGAGGGTATACTGGAGATTCAGGATGAGCGATTGTGACAACCCATGTGTTCCCGTTACATTTTCCCCGTTACCATTAACAGAATATTCCACTGTATAAAAGTTCCGTTAGTTAGAGGGCGTTAATTTAATAAACATTCCATTTGTTTATAATTAATATGCCGTTAAGTCATGATAAAAGGGAATAAAAACACATGACACACATTTCCATTTAATTGGAAAATGTCAAGTTTTATTATTACGACCACTAGATCGGGTGCGACCAAAAGCCCCGTTTAACGGCAGTAATGGGTAGAATTCCACTGAGGCCCGACTCAAAACCCTATATAAGGGTGAGTGGAGTCCATTGGATACTTTTTACACTCTCTCTCTAAACTCTCTCTCTAGACCCGTTTTCGTCCCGAATCCGCAACCAAATGCTTCCAGATTGTAAGTCCGCTTACCCTAGCTTATTCTAAACATTATGATTCATGTTTATAGCCCAAAAATCGGACTTAGAAGCACTGGAAAAGGAGTTTACAGCCTAAGCTCCTCCTTAGGCCGTAAACACTTAAAACAAGGCCAAAACGACCCAACCTAGTCCCCAATGACTAGGAAATAAATTAAGGTATTAGCCTAGGAGTGTTTAAACACTAAAATGCATGAATTTAGGACTCAAAGAAGAGTTTACGGCCCAAGCACTTGCTTAGGCCGTAAACCCCTCAAGCCATAGTCCCAAATGCACTCCAAACTCATCCTAGGGCTTATTACATAATTTAGGGACTTATTCTCTTGAGTTTAAACCATTGAAACACTCCAAAATGATTTAATAAAGGGATTTTACGGCCCAGACAAGGTTCAAGGCCATAAACACCCCAAAACACCCCTAAATGATGGCCTTAAACCCCCAAAATAGCATCAAACATCATAAGAAAATTCTAGAAAGGCAATAGGGGCTTTAAACTTCCCAAAACTCTAAGGATTAGAGTTTACGGCCGTAAACTCCTTTTAGAGTGGTCCCTTGGCCATAAACTCATAGATCATGCCCTTAGAGGCCTCAAACCCACTCATGCCTTTTATGAAAAGTCCTTAGAAAAATCCCATGAACAAGCTAGAAGCATTAAACACCCAAGAATATACCCTTGGTAGTTTACGGCCGTAAACTCCCTTGAGTTGGGCCGTAAACTCCAAATTGGTCCATGTTAATGCTTTAAACCCATTCACACACTTGATATTTGAGTTTAGCAAAGTTCCACAACTGATAGGAGACCCTTAGCACCCTTAAACGCTACCCGGGACACCCAAACACTTAACCAAAGTGTTTTCCACTCCTGTGAGCGCGTATATTTGTTTAATTAGTATTAAACATACTAATTGTATGTGAACATATGTTATCATATGTTAAATAGGTCATTGTGTGTGTTCAAGTCCTTGCGTGACACCGAAAGCCCAAACGGCACCTTCGCCGGACCTACTTACATCAGGTGAGTTCATACCCCTGAATGAACTTTTTAATGTTTTTAAATGTTTTATAGGGGGGAATACAAGTTAAACATGCCAGTTATCATATCAATCACATGTGATTGATAACCCGCATGCACAAGATTTTACCACTTTACACTGTTTTACCGAGTGGGACACTATAATGATTTTTACTTATTTCATAACTTTTACTTATACTGATTTATCCAAAATCATTCTAAATTGGTTTATGAAAGATTCTCTAAGGTTTTTAAACATATTTTACAAAAGAATACAATTTGTGATTTTCTCTGTACATAAAGGCTTTTCATTAAAGATTCCCTTTTTCGACGTATACCTTTACTTGTTAAATACTGCTGCTTCACTTATACTTATTTTATACTCCTACTCAGTAACGTTTTCACTTATACTTGTAGTTGCTTATACCTGATGACGCTTATACTTATTCACGCTCTTACTTAGTGATACGATTCCTCTTCACTTATACTTGATAACGACTCTACTTCACTTATACTTGATAACGACTCTACTTCACTTATACTTGATAACGACTCTACTTCACTTATGCATGATACGCTTTTGCTTCACTTATTGTCGCATCTACTTCGTGATACGCTTATACTTGTTCGATACTTCTACTTCACGTGCGACCGCTTCTACTACACTTGTTAGACACTTTGACTTCACAAAGATCACTTCTACTTGAATACACACTCAGTCGTAGTTAGATGTATGTCTGTGCTTATATAGGTACATATAAGTAATGATTGAAAGACTTAGGAAGGCTCGTCTGCCCTATTTCCTTTTCTTCGTTGAGATGTGGTCTGGTGGGATCGGATGGCCGTCCGAAGGTCGTTTGACTCATTAGTTATGTATTATGTATAAGAGTATGGACATATAGGAATTCTCTAGTCAGTTCAGTTAAGAGTCTCTACCTCTAGTCTATACTTACATTAGAAACCCACTATTGGGAAGTCTCTACCTCTAGTTCAACACCTACACACTACCCACTATTTGGAAGTCTCTACCCACTATCTGGGATGCATCTTCAGGACACAGCCTTCTCCGTCGTCTAGTTGGTAACCAGAGTCTCCTGTAGGGAGAGCGGACATTGTGTGTATAGATCTATACGGGATTGACACCCCCGCACCCTGACTGCTAGCTACAGTCCACGGCCCACCAAGCCAAGGGGTGACAAATGTCACATTCTTAAGACGCTCGTAGGGCGTCTGGTTCTCTAGTGTCGGTTAGTATGGTTACCAGTATCCCAGGTTACCTTATAATTCTTTGGCCTTAAGGTAACGGTATTTCACCGGCAATCTACACTGTATGCTGGTAACTCATTTTCAGAATCACACTGTTTTGACCTTACAAGACGTATCTTTCATTTGATACTGTCTGGGGTCTGTTATCTCTGTTTTGACCTTACAAGACGTATCTTTCATTTGATACTGTCTGGGGTCTGTAATCTATGTTTTGACCTTACAAGACGTATCTTCATTTGATGCTGTCTGGGGTCTGTATCCACTGTATTCACAGAATCCACTGTATTCACGGTATTCACTGTGTTCACTGTTTTAGACCCTACTAGTTGTACCTTTCATTTGGTACCTTCTGGGGTCTGTGTCTCCACTTGTTAGACTGAACCAGGCGTGTCGTTTGTTTGATACTTTCCTGGAGTCTATGGATCCTTGCCTTAGTCAGCAGTCCTCACTGCTGAGGCATATGATATTCCCTAATGTCATTTGCTTTCCTCAATAATCAAATTCAGTATTTTGATAATGATAGCAATTTAGGGAAGACTACCTTTTACCCCACATCACTGACCAGTCTTGGTAGAAGGCTGCTTTTATTAAAGAAAATATAGGATTTTCTGGAAAGGACTCTAATACACTGAAATCTCTTAAACTATTACTTTATTAAGTTATTTGAATGAAATGACACTAAATGCTTATGAACTCACCAGCATTTGTAAAAATGCTGATACTCGCTTTTCAAATAACTTGGATTCTCAGGTTAGCATTAGACAGGTACATCCCCAGAGTTGTTGATGAAGATAGCTTAGTACCACGCTGTATTTGTTCTATTACTTGTATTACTTTAAATTGTTGTAATGTAACCTTGTAAAACTTTTACTATTAATGCAATGTTTTGTTGTACTTTGATTACTATAATGCATGTGTCGTGATACTTGACATGACGTCATCCACCCCAGAACGTTTCCACCGTTCCGGTTTTGGGGTGTGACAGCGATTGAGCGCCTTTCGCACGGAGATAGTGGTTTTGGTTGGGACATGTACTTTGACCTTCAGGGAATTCCAAGCATGTGGAGCTTCAGATTATCACAGGGCAAGGAACCCGATAGCGAGCCGGAGGTGGTATAAAGTTATGAACTTTATGTGTCATATCATAGATCTAGTTCTACCTTGATTTTGGTTAACTTTATGTCCCATGAGCGAGATTTGGTGGCTTGATGTTGTACGAGAAGTTATGAGTTGCCCCTCTTTATGTTTTTGAGGTTTTTAATTCTTAAAGTTAGCATCTTTTTGGATGGGATTCAGCCATGCATGAGTTTAGGTCCATATTGTGGAGATAGATTGCTATATTTTGAAGTTGGGATCTTTTAAGGCATGCAAAGTCACCAAGTCAGTGACTTTATGGTGCTAGATGTCTATTAGGAGCTAGAGCTATGATTTGGACATTTTGTATTAAGCATTAAGTGCTTAATGGACTTTTTGGCCATGTAACATTTACGCTCAAAATAAATGGGGGTACATTGCACGTACACATGAGACTCCCTGATCCTAACAATTCATCCTGGTACACGGGGCGTACCAAGAATTACGCACAACGTAGCGGTGATCAGTGGACTTCTATTTTGATCCATCTATTGGAGTTTGGGATTTTTGGGACCAGAAATGTTATTGGGCTTTGGATTAAGGCCTATGGGTAGGGATTGGGCCCAATTGGAAATCAGGCCACAATTGGGCATTGGTGGGTTATTCGACTTTTGGGCCTATTAGATTAGGAAATTGAGCTTTAGGTAGTGTTTGTTTTTTGTCTGCAGATCTGCGTGACCTCTTCTGTCTGCACCACGCAGACCACGCGCAGACATTAGCCTTCCCAGGCGGTTTGTTTTTTTGAAGACTGCAGAGCTAAAAATGTCTGCACGCACTCTTCTTGACGTAGATGTGGACCAGGGTCTTCTAACATCTTCAGACATCTTCTAGCCTAAAAAAACATATATATATATATATATATATATATATATATATATATATATATATATATATATCTTTATTTTTTTAAATTTTTTTTAATTTATATTTTTTTGCAACTTTATTAATAATAAACAGTTTGAAATAAAAAATTACAAAACTTAAAAAAACGTTCGACGATACAAACATGATATTTTTAACAAATTTATAAATAAAGATTTATTACAATAATAATTGTTGAAGTTTTTTATATAAATATGAAAAAAAATCATAATATATTCTTATATTTTTTGCCAAATTTTGTAAAACATTAGTTAATACAGTATCATCAATTTCTCGAGAAAATATGTATCGTACGTTTTTAATGGATTTAATTGAAAAAATTTAAGTTTATTTCCATCTATTTAAATATCGAATTCTTTGATTACTAATTATAATATTTAGTTATAACTTTGCAACCAAAGTTGGTTTTTATCAAATATATACATTAATTCATACCATTTTTGTTTTTATTTTTTATACAATAATACATAAAAGTTGATATAGATTTGTTAATTATTTATAACAAAGTCATAAAAATATTAAAAAATCACTTTGAACTTTAAAAAAAATCAGTTTATTTAGATTTCAGTATATTTTAGTAGCCCGCAGATGTTAAAAAAACAAACAATCTTCTTTTTTCAGACTGCAGACGTTTGGTCCACCTCTTCTACTGCAGTGGTCTACAGATGTGGTCCGCAGACTGCAGACATTTTGCCTCAGAAAAAACAAAGAGCACCTTAGTCTTGGACCAAGCTAAGTTAGAGGTCAAATGGTCTTTTTACCCCTAGTATGGATTTATGGCTATGATTTAGATCTCAAATGTTAATTGGGTTTTATTTGATATTGATAGTCCAGGGATTTGCTGAATCAACAGTCATAGATTAACCGTTTGATCCAGCATTTCGAGGTGAGTTTTCCTCACTGGGTTTAGTAGGCCGAAGGCACTAATGTTGGCCTATGTATATGTTGTGTTACTATGCTAGCTATCTGCATGGCTCTTGCATGTGTTATGTGTCTATATGCTTACAGGGCAGGGCCAAATGTCGCAGCGGGGCTGATGACCATTCTGTATGCTATGTATCTTCGTGATTATTTCATGTGTATGTGTTGTCTTGATATATGTTATATGTTCGGTGACGCCCGATCTATTTACCGAGCCATTATAATTTTACTTGTATGTATGGTATGTGGTATTATGAGGACTCACTAAGCTTTGTGCTTACGGTTTTTAGTTTATGTTTCAAGTACTTCTGGTTCCAAAGGGAAGAGCTCTGATTGACTGCTTCACACACACCATATGGATTCCACATTTGAGACTTCACTCTAATTTTTATGATGTTTGACACACTTATTTTATTCAGGATGTGTGGATGATGTTTGGAATACTATTTTTACTTCAATTAAAAATGAAAATGTTGGATCATATTTTTGGGACATTTCATCATCGCTCCCTAGAGAATGGCTAAACATGGAATACTAGTCAGCTGCTCACACATAAACTCATCCATGAACCTTTCACCAACCTTGTAGCACTCACGTATGCTAATCTTACAGAACACTAAATCTTATAGACAGTCGAATACTTGATTCAACCCTAAGACCTTCATCAAACAAGAACAGGAGATATGGCTAAACCGAACATTATCAGGCTATTGAATCTTAATTATGTATGACTATGATGCATATACTAAGGAACTACAATAATGATAGGATTAACTGACACATCATATGTTTATCCAAACATCATCCGTACATCCTGAATAAAATATGTGTGTCAAACATCATAAAAATTAGAGTGGGGCGTACACCGTTTGACCAAGAAGTCGAGATGTAGACCGCATACATGCAGCGTACCACCGGTACGCCAAACGTATGTTCCTAGTCAGCTAACCTTCTCAATAAGTGCTTAATGCATCAATACTTTTCGTCAAAAACCAGATCTATGCCCAAAATGTCGTCCTTGGCCATAAAGTTTCCAATATTATGATCTTGCATAGTCATAAGTGTTTAACACTAAGAACCCCCAACATCTTAAGCCATTAAGACAACCAAACTCATGCATGGGGAAGTACCAAGAGCCAAGATCCTATTTTTATTACTCTAGACATAAAAAAACTTCCAAAGCGACAGCCCATTTCCTCTATAGCATGCCATGCACAAGAAAATTGTGTTGTAAAAATCGTCAAGTTCACCGATTAGTCGGCCACTACTCCTTACTCGGCCCTTTACTGATACGCGTTATAGAATCTAAGTACTCCCCGGTCGGCCCTTACTAAAGGGAGAAGTGTTGTAAAACGTAACCAACTCGATGATTATTATTGTGTAATATACTAAAGGATTTATAATTTTAACTTATAACTCTGATATATAATTTCCCTACAAATATTTCTATATGAATTAATGAATCTGAGTATTCCCAAGTACTCGCTACTTGGTAGTCGGCTGAACAGGTACTAAGTAGTGACTTCTATAACCTTGCAAGAAAGTCATATTTGGGGCAAAAGCTCATAATATCATTATACCAACAAGATCTATCAATTTAATCACCAAGTTTTGAACTTTGTACCTTCAGGAGATTAAGGATGATGCAAGACTTCCAGATGCAAGCTTGCTTGTAGCTTCCAAGCTTCACTACCAGGGTTTGTATGGGGGGACGTTTTTAGTAATGGAGGCTAGAAATGCAATGGGGAGATGAGACTTAAGGTTCAATATATAGGGTCCAAACCATAGATTTTGGGGTTTCTATCCAGATGAAGTACGCCCTGCGTACTCCGAGTACGCCCAACGTACTCCCAAAATGTCGTCGTTCCATCTTTAACCCACTTATGCCTAGCTTACCATTTTGTACGCTCCGCGTAAGGGTCAAAGTGCAAAAATTACAATTTAAAGGCTTAGAAAGGAAACCTACTAAGACTCGAGTGTCACAAACATATCCATATCTACTGAAATCATCAGTAAATATGACAAAGTATCTTTCACCATATCTAGTGATATGGCTAAACGGACCACATACATCCTAATGGATGATGTCCAATAGATTTTTCCCTCTCTCAAAGTTGCCTATGAAAGGAGACTTAGTAATCTTTGGAAGTAAACAAGATTCACAATCTCCTTAAAATCAAAGTTAAATGGTTCCAAGATTCCATCTGAATGGAGCTTAGTGATTGTTTTCTTGTTTATATGTCCAAGACAATAGTGTTATCGACATGATTTATCAAAAGTATATGATCCAACATTTTGGATTAAGTTATCGTTTCTATTTACACCAATCACAGATTCATATATACCGTTGCAAGGATTTTCTTTACAATAAAAAGTATTATCATTGTAAACAAAAATAATAGCATTGTTATTATCAAATCCAAAAGTAAAACCATTATGCCATAATGTATAAAATGAAATATTGTTTCTTTACATGTAAGGTAAATAGCAACAATCTTTTAAAACAACAAAAAAACTTGAAGGTAATGAGAGCTTGTAATCTCCAATCTTGGTAATATCTGCTCTGTTCTTGTTCACCATGATCAAATCACTCTCTCCATGCCTTAACTTCCTACTTCGTCTCAGTTCCCGCACAACAGAAAAAATATGGGATCCGTGTCTTGTTTCAAGTATCCAATTATTAGAAATACTGGTCGAATGTAAACATACCTAGATTTCTAGCACCCTTTTCCTTTTTCTTCTTAGGATCCTCCAAATGTTTGGGGTAACTATGTTTCAAATGGCCCTTCTATTCGAAGTAGTAGAAAATGGATTCTTTCGGGTCATTCATTGATGGTATGTCAGAAACTTCCTTCATAGGGTTGGAATTAGGAGCAAACACTTTCCCTTTCCCCTTTCCCTTCAACATTGGGATTTTGAGTACCTTTTTCTCTTGACATCACATTCTTTAATAGCCAGCACAAGAGTGGTTGAAGTTGTGTTCCTAGGTATAACAGTGCTTTCCTCAGAATTCATAAGTATCCTTTGTAGCTCCATGATAATCTTCTCCAAACCATTCATATAGTAGTTCATAGTTAACTACTTGTATGCACAAGTTAATGATTAAATAATGACATCAATAGCACACTCTTGAGTGAATAGGAATCCAAGACGGTTAATTGTCTCAAAGTACCCTTTCAGCTTTAGAACATGGGTACTTATATAACCGCCCACCTATTGCTTGCAAAATATAATTCATTACAGCACCTTGAATCTTTTAGTTTGAGCTTCTTCTTGGAACATGTCTTTAAGCTGCTCTTTCATTTGGTACACCCTAGGTTTCTCACAATTCATTTTGGAGTTCAAAAGATATTATCACCAATATTAGACACGAGACCTTGATAGACTGATAGCGATACATTTTATGTTTCGTTGCTTCTTATTTAGTAGCATCATCATGAAGTTCCTCTTCAAGATACTCACCCAAAACATACTCCTTCTTTACAAACCTCAAAGTAATCCTTAGGTTACGAATCCAATTAAGGTAGTTAGGACCAGTGAGCTTATCTCGTAAGAGGAGTAAGAGTAACGAGAAGTTTGATGAAGTAGTTGGTGCAAGAGGAGTATGAGTAGTAGCACCAAAAGTCATCTAGAAAATAGAACACAACTAGTTTGATCAAAAAATACTTTTAATATAATTACCCGATACAAAATTATTAAAAAAAACTAGGATTCGTATTTGGCTTCATAATGTAAAGTGGATTAGCCGAAAATTACAAAATGAAGTTATTTAGGTGGATAAATTATTGCCGATCTCAATCTTTATGAGATTCCTAGAAGCAAGATTTATTTGCCTATTTCAATAACATGTTAATCTCTTATAATGCTCATTTTACAATCAATACTGGATTAGCCGAGTATCATGAATATAAATGGTGAACCGACCATGCGAAGTTACAATGAGATCTGGCTCAAGTAACACTTGAGAATGATAATCAACATATACCTTTCTTTGACTTCGTTTTTCTCTTGACGATCTGGTAAACCACATGCGCTTACATCAAAAAGAATATACCACAAGTCGTGATTTCCATGGGAAGCATAAGATTCATATTGTTAATATAAAATGGGATTTTTTTTATTACTTACTAAGTTAATACGTTTAACTTTGTACAATTTTCCTATCAAACTATTTCAATAACTCTAATTCAAAATTCAAGAAGGCAGTGAGAATGGCAAGCAATGAATTCCTTATAGAAATCATAGTGGATGAGTCTAGTCGTGGTAAAACTAACAATGACCATATAAGAAACATGCGAGCACGTAAATATATACGATTTTACAATATATATATATATATATATATATATATATATATACACACACACACACATTTAGATTGATATATCTTTTAATGCAATTAACCAAAATTCAACAATTAAATTATTGTTAACCTAATCTTTTTTCTTTTAATTAATCTTATAATTAAATAAATTTGACTTTATCTTTTAGTATAAAAGCAAATTTGTATATTTTTAAAACTAAATAGAATGAGCAACAAAATTTAAGGAACAAATTTAGAAAATTCTGGAACTTCAGGATCCATGACATGGTGAAGGAACAACCACGCCGTAACACACAAAAAACATGTGATTTATTAAAATATTATTTTAAGTTGTCAGCAGCGAACCACAATGTGGCCAAGAAGAGACCATGACGTGGCGACAACAGCAGTCACAATCCAAATTCAGCATCAACAGAGCCCAAGACGTGGTCAAGGACCGGCCATCACGTGGCAAAGAGGCGGAACGACCAAAAACGTTGTTTTTCAAGCATGACTAGATTCGATCTTAACCATAGCAAATTTCTAGACATTTAATACTATTTAAAAGAGAAACCTTACACATATAAACCCTAAAATACTTGTCAAGCCAAAGTGTAAGTGCAATAGACTTGAGTTAACCATGCTTTGATATCACTATTGGGTTTTGAGCTTGTCCAAGATCAACCCTTAGGCAGTAGAAACAACAAACAAATTTGATCAAAGACTCAAAACATCTAGATCTAACTCTAATATCCATGGAACTTATATAACACAATAGAATAGAGTCATACATTTGCGTTCTTCATATGTTTCTTCTTTTGACGAGCTAGTTGGATGGACTAGAGAACCTAATGTAGAGTTCATCTTCTAAAATCGTACATAAGACGCAAGATATAAGCAGATCTTAGCAATCCATGAACTATGAGCTTCAAACAGAACCGAAATCTCGATTTTGTGGTCGACCACGAGGTGGTAAATTATCTATCATGACATGGGAACCGCACTTCGTGATTCTTATATTATTTTTTAGGATTACGAACTTTTGAGACTAAGAGGTATTTTCCACAAGTGTCAAAGCCAAATTTGGAGCCTTTATTTTTAAGGAGGTTATTTCAAACCTTAGAGATAACTACCTAATATGATAGTAATTATCAATCTAAAATAAGATAAACACAACTCTATAATTTTTAATCTCAATCCCTATTCTAATCCTTATTCTAATAAATAAATAAGTTTATTCTTCTATTGACAAGGGTCACAATATTAAAAATATTCATTAATATTATATATCATCTATCATGTCACATATCAACCTATTAATTTTCAATTTCAAATTTTAAATTTTAAATTTCTCACTCTAATTATATTAAATTAAAATTGATTTTTTATTTCAAATTTCACACTTTAATTACAATAAATTAATAACATTAGAATAAAAAATAAAATTATATTTATATATATATATATATATATATATATATATATATATATATATATATTATAAGGTGATATAGTCTCATATATTTATTTAAATCATCGATTATAATTTTATATAACTAAAAAATATTACTTAATTAATAATTTATTTGATATAGTTGGTTAATAATTTAAAGTTTTTTACTACGAAAGTCTAATTAACTTTATAACTGTGGTTCTTACGGGTTATAAACTAGTAAAATAATCAAAATTATACATGTGTCATCTCAATGGTATTTATGAAATGGTAAGTCAAATTTTTTTTTTTTTCCCTTCTATTCTATACGATTCAACATTCCTATATATTTGCAACCAAATATGGCAACTAATAACCTTTTTATGGTAATGATAAACATGATCTTGTGAAATATATGAATACTAGGTTTAAAACCATAGAACTATGGTTGAAAACGAAAAAAACTATGATATTTCCAAACTATTGATAATTGCAAACAATTTATTATTTTAGAAAGATAAAAGTTTAGTATGTATATTTATAATGATTTGTTAAAATTAATTTCTACATTGTTATGAATATCCAATCTAGGCTCTTTATATGTAGATATTTGATAAAATCATGATTTTGTACAATGCAATATAAATTTGAATAGAGTAAAAAAACACAATAAATCATAAAAATTAGAAAATGACATTGTTATATTAGAAATCAAGAATGAGGGTAATGTAATAAACATACATAAAGACAACACAATAAATTACAAATTAAAATGATGAATGAAATATATTTTATTAAAATTAAATAGAAAATGATATAAAAAAATCTAAAAATAGGTACCAATGTTTTTAGGCATGGTGTACTTATCTCTATAATAACATCTTTGATTTAATTTTGGTGATTGCAAATTATAAAGACAAATGCCCATAGAATATTACCCAATAAAGAACGCATAGAATATTACCCAAAAAAAAAATTAGCCAATTTTAGAACAAAAGATAGAGCTTTATATATTTTGAGAATAAATAAGCATAGTTAATAGTAGCAGCAAATGAATGAATGAATTCAGTAGTTCATTTAGCATAAATATAATATTTATATTTTTTCTACCTCCCAAATTTGTTTATCAGTGTATTTTTCTAGAGATTCCAGGTTGGTTCGAGTAGTTCCTTCAATCATAAATCATGAAGTTTAATTGTGCATATGTTGTTGTCGTCTATCAAATTCTATCTAGAAGCTATTTTCATATTGCAAAAGAGAATTTGAATAAAAGTTATCAGTTAACCTGCCAACACACCACTAAGGGTGCGAATCGGTTCGGTTTATAGGTTCTTCGGTTTTTTCGAATCGGATTCTTATGTTTGGAATTTTTTTAATCTAATTCGAAAACCAAACCAAATCAAATTCAAATTCTCTAGACCCAACTGAAAACTGAATTCTAATTCGGTTATTTTGGTTTGAAAACCAAAGAAACCAAATATTAACTTAAAAAAATTTAGTGTTCTAATTTTCAAAAAATAAATTACAATGTTTTTAACATAGGAACTTAAAGTTGCAAATACAAATATCTAAAGTTTTATACAAAAAGATTCAACGTTTCATAAATAAAATGATAATAAGACACTAGTACTAGATAAAATGATTTTTATTTTATAATTAATATTTTTATTGAATATATAAAATATTAATGATCCCAAAACGAAATGACATATGTCAAATAAGAATAAGAATCATGAATCAAACTATAAATTATATAATATATTTTTTAATTAATTAATTTATAAAATTTGTTTTTTTCCGGTTCGGTTTGGTTTAAACTTCATGAAACCGAAACTCAAACCAAAAACCAAATTCACAATTTGGTTTGGTCTCGGACCAAACCAAAAAAAAAATTGAATATTGTTTGGTCCGAAATCGATTTCGGTTCGATTTAATTTCAAGTTTTTTGGTTCCGGACCAAATAATTCTCACAGCTACACACCACTAGCAAAAATAAATTTTAACTAATGAACATAATACACAGTGCAGACAGCAGACGAGGTGGACCAAACGTTTACAGTCTAAATAAACTGATTTTTCCAAACTTAAAAGATTTTTCAAAAGTTTTATGATTTTGCTATAGACGATTAACAAATCTGGATCAACTTCTATGTATTACTCATGGTTGTAAAAATCGGTCTAGGCAGCCGATTAATTGGCGCCTAGGCACTTGGCGGCCTCCAACTGCCTATGAATAAGGGTTAGAGGGTAAAAAATCGGGATTGGTCAATATCTGTCAAAATCGGTCCAAATCGGACTAAATCGGATGCAAAATCGAATCCAAAATCAGACCCAAAATTGGGCTTAGATGAGACCGCTGCCCCAAAGCATAGTTGGATCTGAATTTCAGTGAGGCCTTCTACCTTTTTTATATGAATGTTTTCCCTTGGTTTTTTATCCCAGCAACGATGTGGGATACTCAACTGAAAAAACACAGTTTAATGGAGTTAAGAGCTGCTCAAACTCAAAATCAACAATTCATTCTTTCTTCCTTTTCTATTTTCTTATTCGTATGTTCAGAGGATGTTTGGGATTCTCAGTTTGATCGGAAAAGCCTACTCCAATGATTTCATATGCATTTATTAAGATATTGGATTGTTTTTTCTTTAATCCGGGATCAAACACAGGGCTGAAGAACAAGCATCGGAATTGAGACCTGCTCAAACTCAAAATAGTCGGAATTGAGAGTTGCTCGAAATCAACGAAGCCTTACCCATCCTTCATGTATCATCGCTTCATCGGAATTTGTCGATTGCTCTTCGATTTCACCTACTCGACTCTCTCTCTCCCTCTCGTTAGCGATTGAATTAGACGAAATGATTGTTGATTTGTTGTCCATCGAAACACTGAGGAGCAATTAGCTGCCATCGCAATTTGGTTGTTCTCGTTCTCAATCATTGTGACTAGTCACCCCTGCCCCATAAAATTACGAAACACGTAAGTTGAAGTTGTTCCTTATTCTAGTATCATTATTTATGCATTTTAGTTCTTTTACTCCTTGTAATCGGATAAGATGCAGATTTTGATCTTATTGTCTGAGTAACAATAACAGATTTTAGTTCAATAGCTTAGGCTCCTTCTTGTTATATACTGGTTTTGAATTCGTGAATTTGTGCTGTTAACTGCAAGTTTGGGATTCATTCTATTTGGTTGTATACTAGAAATAAGCAATTGTTTTAATACTGGAAATAAGAAATTGATGCTTGTGTGTTATATTGTCACACCCCCGAAACCAGACGGCGGAAACGTCTGAGGGCTCGCGTGACTTGAATTGAATATCATCACAATGAATATACATGAGTCATAACATAAACATCACCATGCATCAATACATTACAACTGATATTGTTTACATTCAGAAGATTGTTTTAAATATTACAAATTCATAACATAAATTGTTTGAGCGTTTTCATAAACATAACATCCGAGCATTACTTGATATTACCCTTCCGCTTACCTGTTACCTGAGAATACAAGTTATTTTAAAAAACGTCAACATGTGAAATGTTGGTGAGTTCATAAGCAATGTTGTGATAAAAATGATTTGTGTAGTTTGTAAAACCCAGAAAATCCGGTATTTTCTGAAAAGGCAATAGTTTGTAAAAGTGTGAAGATCCATATGTTGATGCATGAATGATTTCAAAACGTGTATATAAAAGGGAGTTTTGTATTATAGCTATAGAAATTACAAGCGAGTGGTGTTGATTTCCTCGAAAAACCTGATGTTTTCTGATAACGCAAGTTATACTTGTTTACGAATTGCTATACCGCTACAACGAATGATTTTTTATTACTCTTCCTTTATTACTCGGGTGGTGTTGGATTAATTAAGCGTTGTGAGTCGTTATAATCATGCATTGATAATGACTTGTTATAACTACAGACTACGAACGATCCTTAGAGGCGTCGCCCGTTATAACGATATTTGGAGTTATGCGTGTACTTATATTTCAATTTTTGTAAGTCGTAGTTTAGTATTTTGACTCAATATTCTAGATATAAAATAATAGACTTGAGAATATTGGTTTGACGTTTTCAGCCCTTCTTTAATAAAAACGACAATTTTAGTCCCTTATGTTAAAAAAAAGACATCTTTGCCCTTAAACTATTTTCTTGACACTCTTGAGTCATAGACTTGTTCAAATGGTATTTTTAGCTCAAAGTTTATTCTTTGGCAGTTTCAGCTCCTCCAGAAAAGTGTTTTACGGTTTAAAACCCAAACTTTTGCAACTTTTACAATTTTGGCCCAAAATCCAAAACACTTACATTTTTTATCCTTTTTGGAAAAGAAAGACATTTTTAACCCTTGAAATAGTTTTCTTTAACTTTTATCCCCTGTTTTGAAGAAATTACCATTTCAGCCCTTTTAAATTCATGATTTTTGCAACTTTGGGCTTGTTGGGCCGAAAAGCCCAAAAATTAGCCCATTAAGCTAATATTTACATTTCAAGTCCTTTGAAGAGCATAATTGTCACAAAAACATTTATTTTAACTGTTTTGACTCTTTTGCCCCTCAAGAAAACCGTGAATAGCAACCTTTCCACCAACTTTTGTTTATTTGACAATTTAAGCCCCAAAAAATTCTTTCATGTTACAATGTGTCTATTTTAAATCTTAGAGGGTATTTTTCTTGACTTGTTTAGTGTGGTATAACTTAGATCATGTTTGTTTTACTTCTTATGCCATAGATCTCAAGATTTCTACTTTGTTGTTGCATATGTACCACATAAACACATACAATCACACATACATGCATAAAATCATACATAGCATACACATACACATAGATCTACACATTTTACTTGTATTCTCCCCCATAAAACTTGTAAAAACTGAAAAGAGAGGGGTATGAACTCACCTTTGTTTGTTGTTTTTGATTTGAAGAAGAAATGGAAGAAAATGAGGTGGTTTTCGGCTTTAGCAAGCCCTCTTTGGGTAGATCTCGAACTTATGGAGGTTTTCTAAGAGTATGATCACAAAATGCTTAGAATGAATGATCTTAGCACAAGGATGAAGTTATACAACTTAGATGAGTAAGGACTTACCAAGAGAAGATGAGTTTTTGGTGGAAACCTTCTTGATTCACCTTAGATTTTCGAAATTTTGAGAAGGAAAAGTGAAGACTTTCTTGAGAGAGTGAGGTTGAAAGAAGTTGGTGAAATATGTATGTGTTTTTCCTTTGGCCGAGGATTAAGAAGAAAAAAGGAGGAGAGAGAGAGAGAGAATTGCATGGGTATGTTAGACTTGCGTGGTTGTTTGTTGGATAATCCATTACTTAACCTCTAAACAATAATGAGGTGTCATGGAGCCATTATTTCATTCATTTCCCTTTTTTTGTTTTATACTTGTTGGCCGAGAAAGGGGAGAAGGGAAAAGAGGGTTTGGGCCTTGAATGATTAAGTCCAAAATATGGCCCATTTAAATGATTTTCTGCCCACTTGGTCTTTGAAGATGGCTCACGGCCCAAAATAATCAAGGAATGAGTTTTATGGTCCATTAGGGCTATTTAGATTTGTTATGGCCCAATAAGGCCCATTGAATATAACCTAGTTCATTTTAGGCTTATAAGTCCCAAAATATTATGTTTCATGCATATGGGTCCAATTAGGGTCCATTTAAGAGTTCTAAGCCCAAATAATCAAATTGGAAATTTATTGGTCCATTAGGCCCAATAAGAAAATCCTAGTCCAAAATGGACTTAAACCGGGATTTTTCGGGTTTCCAACCTTTTGTTGACTCCTTGAAAGTTTGTGTAGGGAATTTGATGGAATTTTGTTGTCATTGAATAAACACCATACATGTTTTCTAGTTTTAGCTATAATGCCATTCTTTGTTAAGGGTTTTATAAGGTATCAGAATTCCTGGTTGTGACATATATTTTGTGTTTATCAAAATGAATACAATGTGCTCAATGAAATGCCTAATGTGGTTAAAATGTTGTTCTTTATTCCAGGTTAGAGATGGAACCTTAAAGGTTAAATACCCAAATGGTGCTCCAATCATTGAAGATCATCCTGCATCAACACGCTTGATAGGTAGACATATGGTCTTCTAACATAAGATAGTGATATAGATGTAACATGTATTTGAATTGGCTTTGTTTCACAAGAATACTAGAAAAAGAGTGACACCATGTATTTGTATTGTTCTTATTTACTTATATTCTTATGATTTATGTTATATTTATTAAATTTTTAATACTTTTTTTAATAATTAATGGTCCCCGATTAATCTCCCGATTAATCCCCGGCTAGCCGATTAATCCCTTGACCCCAGTCCACCGATTAGTCTACGTCGAGCGATTTCGAATTAATTCATATATTTGATAAAAGCTAACAAGTTTTGATTGCAAAGTTATACATAAACATTGTAATTAACGATCACAGAATTTGACACATAAAATGGATGGAAATAAACTTCGATTTTAAAATGAAAATTTTCATTTCACTTTTTCAATTAAATCAATTAAAAACTTACTATAAATATTTTTCCCAAAAAATGGATGATCCTGCATTAAATAATGTTTTATAAAATTTAGCACAAAAAATATAGGATATTATTAGGATTTTTTTATTTCTAAATAAACGGCTTCAACAACCATTATTGTAACTAAATTTTTATATATAAAATGGTCACAAATGTCATGTTTGTATCGTCAAACCTTTTTTCTTAAAAATGTTGTATATTTTTTTTTATCAAAATTGTTTATCATAAATAAAGGTTAAATAAATCTAAGTTTAAAAAAACAAAAACAAAGATATATATGTCACTACAAGAAAAAAAATGAGTGACCAATTTTTTAATGATGACCGGAAATCTAGTCACTAAGAGCATTATTTAGTCACCATATATTAATTGGTCACCGAATTTTGGTAGTTGTACACATTTAGTGACCAAATCGGAGATGGTTGTCAGTAAGTGGTCACTAAAAGTTATTATTATTATTTAATTTCTTTCATAACAAGTATTAGGGACTAGAATTATTGGTCACTGATTTGACGTCTAATGACCAAAAACAGTTGTCACTGCATTGAAAAGTTAGTGACCAAAAATAGTGGTCACTAATTGATATTTGTTTTTCAAACCCACACATAGTGATGACATAATAACATAATACCGGTGACTGCATGGAAAAATAATGACCAGAAAATAGTGGTCATATTATTGATTTTTCAACATGATATTTAACATACTATCTTTCATGTTTGGACAAATTTATTTTTTTACCTAGATGGTGTTTGTTTTAACTTTTAAAATGACTTTTACTTTTATCTTTTAGAAAAAGTCAAAAAGGTGTTTGTTTAAGTGAAAATGACTTTTCCAATAAAATAAACTGAGCCTTTTTGAAAAGTCACAATTATGTGACTTTTCAACTTTTTAACAGTAAAAATATTAAATTACCAATATAACCCCATCTGTCATAATCAATTCTTCATGCACAGCATATGATTCCCTACTCTTTCTTAAAAGTTAACCCAAACACTTTAACTTTTGACTTTTTCCCTTCAAAAACTAATTCAAACACATTTTAAAAAACAACTATTGTAAAAAGTCTTTTTACAAAAAGAAGAAGAAAACAATCTCTCCTTATTTTTTAATTATTCTATTTTTTACTCACTATCACTGACGACTGAGATCTCTTATCTCGCCCAAACCGAAGTTGCTTACTTTGTTGGTTTATTTAATCAATCATCCGAAGCCACACAAGAAATCGAGCCTGAACCCCACCCTCTTGTTCCTATCTTCTCTCGTCGGAAATATCAACGTAAAACTCTTTGGTTTCATCTCGTCATGTTCTCATATTTCGTTGGATCCCTAGTAATCAACGCAGATACTTAACGAAGCATCAGGCAGGTAACTTTCAAAGTTGCGATTCACCTCCTCTTATTGCCTCTCGTTTACACCATTCCAGTGAACGAATAGAACCAATGTGCCCTCCATCATGCCCTAAAAACATTGATTAAGGTGTGATTATATACACAATTGGAATTAATACCTTGCATTTGATGTCGTGTTCATCATTACTAAATGTCGAAGGCAATGTTATCATTTCCTTAATCTCTCTTCTCTTCTTCGCCGTTGATTGCTTTGGGACGACATTGTCCTCTACCAAAATTTCTGGTTGTCGACTCCATTTTGATGCTTGTTCACAATCACACACTTACAAAAGCACGTATGAACACACATAGTCGAAAACACACAGAAATACGCAATTACTTATGAAAGGAGTCAATTTTCCTTCATTTTTAGCTTAATTTTATTGTACGTTTCCGATTGAGGGCTATGGTGGTGGTGTTTGTTCCCCACCGATTAGTTTTAATGTTTTATGATCAATTTAAGTTTGTCTCTGAGGAATGCAAGACATTTTTGTGATTTCTGTTATCCTCATTGTTCTGTTCATATTTTTCTATAAAACTATTTATTGGTTCATTTGGATCAGTAGAGCTACCCGAGGGGCTAGACCAATACATCTTAGACACAAAAAACAACCATGGAAGCAGAAGATGGTCTTGACAATCTCACCTCCCTCCACACCCTAAACCCTTATACAAAGCTTCATCATACCCTACAAACAACACCAATTCTTCACAATACTCGCACCAACCTCATCTGTAACTTCATTATCACCTGGGGCGCACAACAGTCTGCCCTCGCCACGTTATCGTTACCAAATGCCCTTTTCAGACCTTAATCTCTACCCTTTATCAAACACCTATGGATTATCTGTTATTTGATTCAAATAAAGGCATTATAATCTATTTAATTTTGGTTATCCGATGCCTCCATTTCTATTATGAATCTCATCTTGCAATTAGCTTCTGACTGAGAGAAGGCCCTGTATTTGCCATTGCCACTGTTGGTACATTTACTGTAAGAACCTATCACCTACCCCTTGCTCAAATCATCATGTCTTTTTTTTTTCAGGAAATTTACTGAAAAAACCATTTAATTTTCGGCACTATTGCAGTTTAACTACTTATACTATATTTTTCTTCTATAATATGCTTTAACAGTTTAAATATTTCCTATAAATAATAAATATCTAATGTAATAATTATTACGTCTCGCAAGGAAGTCTAACAGTTGCAAGATAAGACAATAGGATGTTGTAGTTTTCTTTAAGTTCAACAAGTACTTCAAAAATATTTGGTTTTTGTGATGCATCTCTATGACTATCAATACACGTGGAAGCGATTGTAGCTGTTTTTATCATACTCTCTTGATCTTAAGTTCCCTGTAAAGTCTTATCTACTATCTCAAATAAACTTGCATGCAAATAATCTGAAGTCCTGTATGCTTTTTTTTGTTCATGAAACTAATTCATTAAGTCATTCATTAATGTGTATCTACAGCATGTGACTGATATCTTTGGAAGAGAAACCATTGTTCGCATTGCAGGTATCATCATCAAAAACACTAAAAATTTCAAATTTTTGATATTCATTAATAAATTGAGGAATTCGGTTGCCTTTTAGGCTCTCCATTAAGCCAAATACTTTCTTCGTAATGATTTATTTTTCTTTTTTTGCATTCCAGGTGGTATGAAGGGGAAGGGATGAATCTCATCCTTATACAACCATGTTTGTTGCACAAGATGTCTCCCAAGATGCAAGGTTTTAGTATATTTTTTTCTTTGATTTATTTATAAAGAAAATGAAATATGTAATGGAGTCCCATATTTTTTAGATAAAAACCAACATAACTGATGAAGAAGCAAATGAAAAAAGATGGTTTGGAATTAGAGGTGGGTGACAATGCTAATGATGATACCATCAACCACAAACACGGAGTGGAGTGCATAATTTCTATTGATTATAATGATTTTGTTTTATATTTATTTTTATTTTATTTACTTTTTTGAATTTCATGTTTTAATTTTAGGTGAAATTTTCCATTTAGTTCCATCACGTTATTAATAGCGCTATGCCTAGAAAAAAAAAAAAAGCCAAAACCAAAATAGGCCCTACTTGAAAAAACTAAACCAACAAGTTTTAGATGATGTAACTCACGCTCTTAAGGTATTTGCAAAATACATATTTAGTCCTTATTCTTATCAAAATTACGGATTTGGTCCCTAACTAGAGAACTTTTTAATCATTTTTTTGTCACCGTATATGTGTATGCCGTTAAACTATGCAAAATAACCATACTACCCTTATAAGTGGAGTTATCGAGTCTTCTTGATGCTACACGTGACACTGAAACAAAGATGGTAGAGATGTCAACATTGAATCATTTAATGTCAACACATGTGTTGCAACATGCTCAACAAATTGAGGGTTTGTATGATCGGGTCAGAAATAGCAACATACTTTACTCTTTGTACCAATATAGGAAATATACTCTGTTTTATTTCACTTATTTATCGTAATAACAACTTACTTACATTTATTTACCTATAACTAATAGCATTATGTGATGAATAAAGTAGAATGCTATATCTGGTAGTATTTGATTGAGTGGTTTTATTAATTTGTTTGCTTGTTTATTGATTATTATAGGTGGTTGAAGCAACAAAGAATGTTGAGATGGGTAATAAGGAACAAACTCAAGCCCATACAGAGGAACAACAATAGCAGAATTTTGCTCTTACTTTTCATTGTTGTTTTTATTTTTACTATTCTTTATAATTAATTAATAGCTAAATCAAGGGACTCATCATTTCACTTACGAATTATGTTTTTTTTTTTTCACTTTCAAGAGCGAAAAATGTAAACATACCCCATTGTAGATAGCTTTAGGTTTGAGGATGCAAAAAATAGGAACATACTTCTAATGATTTGTTTACTCCATGATTACAGTTGCACCCAGTGACGACTATTTATGGCCATTAAATGAATAAATAGTGACGACTTTTTACGGTCACTAGATTTGTAAAATAGCGACGACCTTTTATGGTCACTAATTGCATAAAATAGTGACGACTATCATTAATTAGTGACAACATTTAGTGACGAAATGGGTCGTGACAAATTTAGTGACCAATATATTTTTGTCATAATTTAGTGACCATTTATATATTTGGTCACTAAATCAGTTTACTGACGGACCTATAGTGGTGAAACCTGACGACTAGATATTTGGTCACTAAATAATTTATTGACGATTTCTTCTATTATTAGTGACGATTTCGCTTTCGTCACTAATTGACATTTTTTTTGTAGTGTTTTTTTTAAGGCTAAAAGATGTTTGAAGATGTTAGAAGACTTTGGTCCACATCTGCGCCAGGAAGAGGTCCACATCTGTGCTAGGAAGAGGACGTCCGGGACGTGCAGACCTTTTTAAGTCTATAGTCTTCAAGAAACAAACAATCTGCGAAGGATAATGTTTGCGTAGCGTTGGCGTAGGCAGAAGAGGCCAAAAAGATCTATTGGCAGAAAACAAGCATCACCATAGTCAATGTATATAACAATTTTTATAATTGGTATAAAAATTAAAAAGTGCGAATTATATGCCCACAACAAAACTATGGTGTGTTTGAGATCTTTACAATAAAGACCATTAACTTCCAACAAAATCCAACAATTCTAGAATCACAGGCAAAACAAAAGAAGGCATAATAATAAACAATTGGCAGCAAGGAATAATCAATTAAGCCTACTCATTTAAGACTTAGAAAATGGTATCAAGTTCTTTTGGAGCAAAACATAACCAACACATTCAAAAACACAAAAAATTAAAATAGTTATTATATTATGAGCTCTCGAGCAATATTTGCTGCCAGATTAATTAACATTATACATTAGGAAGTAAGATGACTAACATTCTTAGTTTCAAGCTCAAAAGGAAGAAACAAAAGAAAATATTGTATAAGGAAAGTATTTTCATTACTTACCTCTTCATAACGATTCATTCTTATTGCTTTCTTGGTCATTTTTATCAGATCAAGATGATGAGCATCTCTAAAGACTCTTCTTGATTTCCATTAATTCTAACTTTAGAAGTTCATATAGCAAAAAACAAAAAATTCAAACATCCATAGACTTGCGATAAATCTATTAACAAACATTCGCAATAAAACCATTAAAAATCTTGATAAATACATGCAATTTCATAGTTTTTTGAACATGACTTTCCGACTTTTACAGTCATACCTTCAAGAACCCGTTTTTCTTTATTAATTTCATGGGACCAAATAACCAGGCATATAAATCGAACTAAAGGGAATAGATTTCAAATTTGGACAAGATTACGTATTAAAGGGATTTATTTATGTTAGAAGATGAGGCGTATATAGGGGATTTAAACATAGCCACGCGCAAGGAACAGTGCAGGTTATAAGATTCATAAGGGCAGTTTAGGTAATTGACATTGAAAAAATGATTGGGAAAAATAGATTGAGGATTCTTAAGGGCAGTTTAAATCCCAACCATTTTATATCTCTAAGATATTTTTTAATATTGTACAAATTTGGGATTCTTATACGAATACACCTCTGACCAACGCCATGCATACTATTGTTTTTAGTTCGATGGATGATTTTCTTTTTCATGATCTCGCGAACTCAGTTATACTGGATCATACAAAATTGGTTAGTCACTTCATTGTTGTTATTTTCAGTTTTGTTGATTTAGAATTAGGTTTTTTGTTATGTCCATTTTTCTTGCATTTGAATTTTGTTACTTATTGTTTCAAATAATCTGTTCACCCTAACTTTTTTTCAAGGTGAAGATAAAGAATCTAATGAATTAACATCAAAAAAGCTTTTCAGCTTGCAGATGATTCACTACGACAAAATGTAAGATCTTCCCTTCTATTTGGTATATGTTATGGTTCTTAGCATAAAAATCTGTATGAATGTGTTTGCTTCTTATAGATTTGCTACGTTCTTTTAGTCAATTGTTAAGGTGGGTTTTTATATTATTATTTGAAGTATGCATTATTTTATCATAATTTTGCTTATCGTAGGAAACACACTAAAGGTTACCTGTTGATAAAAGACCATTATGCCCTTCAAAAAAATCCACTTTCTAGGCTCTAGACTTTTTAATTTCCATTTTACTCATCACCAACAAGTATCACTACAATAGAAGTTCCTATTAGCACTAATAACCACAAAAAGACCATACTGCCCTCCTGTACTTTTATTTCCCATGTAACCATTTTAAAACTCGATAAGTTAACGCCTGATATCTTCAAGAATAAAAAGAACCACTTTATTTTGTCTAATTCATCTCTTGTAAAGTTGATATTCATTTCCCTCATATTACAATTCCTTTGACATATTTCATTACACTTAAGTCTTATGACATGGTTGTGCTTTTTGTTAACCTTTTGTATATGATCATTTAATTGAAAATTGAAAAGAAAATTTTGGCTTCCAAGGTTAATATAACTTAACCTATCAACTTCATATTAACCATTTCATGCATCGGCTTCCTTGATTGCTTTTATAGAATCAACTAGTTTTTTCGACATTAAAATGCATCAGGTTCCTTGATTACTCCCAATTATAACAATGTATTCTCTATGTACAATCCTATAAATGGCATCACTTGGTTGTTAATCTTTTTTATTCCTGTCAAAAATCTTATTTTTTAAAATACTATTTTTTATGAAATGGTTGTACATGGACCATTTCTTAAAACTTTCTCTTACATTGTTGCGTTGTATTTATTTATTTATTTTGTGTGTGATGAAATGTTTTACAATGAAATAAAAACTACCTACCATATGCCAAGACATAGTATAAATCAAGTATAATAAACAATTACCTTTCACTTTTTTTTGTAAAAAAATATAAGATGGACTTTAGTATTCTAGTTAAACCAAATAGCTAATACAACTAGAAGACATTTAACCTATCAATATCGAGGTGCTGAAAATGTGTCATTCCCTTAAAAGGTTGAGGGTTTAAATCTAGTGATGGACAAATGGTGTTACGCGTAAAAAAACCTAACACAAATATAAATAAATCATTCGTAAAAAAGCATATATATACATTATACGGTTTCTTTATATCTAATAAACTGATTTGCAAATAAAAACATATAATAAATTGATTGACTTTCTCATCCATTTTCCAACTTTCTACATGACTACAACTACACCTTTCTATTTTATGAAACTTAAAAATTCCTCTTTTTTTTTTACCTCATCGATTGAGAGGTCGTCGTAACTTCACCTTTTTTTAAGTATCATCTTCTGGACAGGTTGTTTAGTTTATCTCATTGTTTTTTTAGGAATTACATGGGAGAGACCAGCAGAGAATATGCATTTGAGATATTTTTTATATTTTTATTTTTTAGAATTTTTTAACTACTCAAATATTTGTTACTAGAACTTGTAAACTCGGTGAATTTTACGAATAAAAACACCCTTGTAAGCATTTGTTGACAAGAGAAATAAACACGTAGTCATTAAAGTTTTATTATAAATTATATAAGCTACAAATCTACAATAGAAAAAAAATGACATATATCATTTAACTCCAATGTAATCTAAAGTGCACCCCATCTCCGGTTGAATTTTGATATTCAGCTACATAAAATCCATCGCGTTTTACGAACCAATAACATTTTTCCTCAGATGAATAGCAATAATTATTTACAATTTCTGAATCAAACAAATCTAAGGTTTGAAACCTTGAACCCCACCAGAAGTAGGCGTAAAAAAGAGTGGTCCCAGTAATTCTTTCACAAAAAGACCAACTGTAAGTTCCATTGAAATGAATGGTATGTTTCCCAAGATCATCATCTCCGGATTTGATATGAGCAACAATATCATCAGAAATAGTATTTTTAACATAAATATGCCAATGTGGAGTAATACATGCATGAGCTATCAAAGTATTGGAGAATGATGAGATAGCAAAAATAAACAAGTTAAGTATTATACAAGACCTCATGTTTCTTAAGGGTTTGTTCATCTTTCATGCATACAAGTTCTCTTAAATTATATTTGTGTTTTAGTGTTTAATGCTCAATATTAAATTGCATTAACTGTAAGATTACTGTAACAGTCCATGATATCAAATTACATTAATTTACAAATATTATAACTATAATGATCATTAAGTTTGATTTGTTTGTGTGTAATAAATGTAAGTTTCTATTAGTTCCTAATATTGATTTGTTTCAATGCTTCTTGAATTTTACTAGTTGTGTAGCCACACGATGGAGCAGTAAACAAAATAAGTTGATATCTTGGTAATGTTAAGGCATTTTATTTATCATGCATCATGTTTGATGTCTGGTAATGAATCATGATTGACGTATCAACCAATAATGATTCAACTTTTTGGGAAACTTCATTAATGTCTTTATATTGTTAATCATAATGATTTTCCATACACAAAAATCGTGGTGCTAAATTAATAAACCTTAATAAACCTTCATTGATAAGACAATATGTGTGTATGTGGGATAAATCACAATGTGAATGGATTGAAAGGTTATTTATGATCATCCACATAAAAGAATAACATACTTCAGAAATTTTTTGTCTCTAGCTTTACTAATTATAACTAGAAAAGAATCTCCTATCAATGTACTTTGGTTTTTGGTAAAAAAAAGTCAAAACAAATTGCAAAAAAAAAAAAAACAGAGGAAAAATGTGAATATTTAAAGTACAATGGTATCTATTGGTTCTTGATAAAAAATGAAAAAAAAAAATAAAAACAGAAACAAAAAGTTTTAAACTAAAAGTAGGTTGCTATTTAGCGCATTTACCACCTAAATATGAAAAATATGCCACATGGAATGTAATTTGGTTTTTGGAAAACAAATCAAAAGAAACTAAAAAAAATAGAAACAAAAATAGTGTAAATTGAAAGTAAATTGTTATTTACTTTATTTACCTTCGAAAGATGAAAAAATGAAATAAATAGCAACGTACTTTGGTTTTTGGTAAAAAAAAAAAGTCAAAAGAAATTGCAAAAAAAAAAAAAACAGACGAAAAATGTGTAAATTCAAACTACATTGGTATTTATTGGTTTTTTATAAAAAATGAAATAAAAAAATAGAAACAAAAAGTTGTAAACTAAAAGTAGGTTGCTATTTAGCGCATTTGCCGCCTAAATATGGAAAATATGCTAACTGGAATGTAATTTGGTTTTTGGTAAACAAATCAAAAGAAACTAAAAAGATAGAAACAAAAACAATGTAAATTGGAAGTATATTTTTATTTACTTTATTTACCTTCGAAAGATGAAAAAATGCATAAAATAGCAATGTACTTTGTTTTGGGTAAAAAAAGTCAAAACAAATTGCAAAAAAAAAAAACAGAGGAAAAATTTCTAAATTCAAAGTACATTGGTATTTATTGCTTTTTGGTAATAAAATGAAAAAAACAGAAACAAAAAGCTGTAAATTAAAAGTAGGTTGCTATTTAGCGCATTTACCGCCTAAATATGGAAAATATGCCAAATGGAATGTAATTTGGTTTTTGGTAAACAAATCAAAAGAAATTGAAAAAAATAGAAACAGAAACAGTGTAAATTGAAAATATATTGTTATTTACTTTATTTACCTCGAAACATGAAAAAAAATGCAACAAATAGAAATGTACTTTGGTTTTTGGTAAATAAAAAATAAACAAAACTAGAAACAGAAAGCTGTAAATTAAAAGTAGGTTGCTATTTAGCGCATTTACCGCCTATATATGGAAAATACACCAAATGGAATGTAATTTGGTTTTTGGTAAACAAATCAAAAGAAATTGAAAAAAAAAATAGAAACAAGAACAGTGTAATTGATAGTATACTGCTATTTACTTTATATACCTCGAAAGATGAAAAAAAATGCAACAAATAGCATTGTACTTTGGTTTTTGGTAAAAAAATGAAATAAATTGCAAAATAACAAAAACAAGGTGTGAATTCAAAGTACATTGGTATTTAGTGTTGGTTTTTGGTAAAAAATAAAACAATTTGCAAAAAAAAAAAAAAAAAAAAAGAAAGAAAACAGAAAAGATGGTGTAAATCCAAAGTACATTGCTAATTACTACATTTACCACCTATATATGAAAAATGCACCAAATGTCAATGTTCTTTGGTTTTTTTGTAAAGAAATCAAAACAAACTGCAAAAAGTAAAATAAAATTAAATTAAATTAAATTAAATTTAAAAAAAAAAAAGATGTAAATTCAAGGTACATTGCTATTTACTATATTTACCACCTAAATATGGGAATTGCACCAAATGACAATGTGCCTTGTTTTTTTGGTAAAAATCAAAACAAATTGTAAAAAGACTAGAAACAAAAACGTGTAAATGGAAAGTACATTTCTATTTAGTTTGTTTGCCAGTTAAATATGAAATAATGCAACAAATAGCAATGTATTTTGGTTTTTGGTAAAAAAATTGAAAATAAATTGCAAAAATCAAAAGTAAAAATGTATAAATTCAAAGGACTTTGCTATTTAAATATGGAAAAATGCAACAAATAGAAATCTACTTTGGTTTTTGGTAAAAAAAAAAAAAATCAATCATGCCCTTAATAATAGTTATGTTCTTGTGTTTCAGACATTGGCCACAAAACTTTGTCAGTTTGGCAGTTTTGATCCCTACTTTGAAATGGGTGCATGTCTTAGACACATCAACCCTTACCACCACCTCTCTCAAACTTCTAGAGGTTCATGGAAAAAATTACACTATGTACTAATGACATGCAAAAGTACTATATGTAACAACTCGAAATTTATTCCGTCACAGTATTCCATTTCCGATAATAAAATTTATTTTTATTAAGATTTTTCCGTTAACTTTTGGGTTATGTTAATTAAATTGTGACTTTTATTTTTAACTTCATAAGTGTAGGAACGCATTAGAAACATGTCCAAACATCCTGAATATTCTTTTGGAAAATTTTTAGTTTCAACTAAGTCAAGTTACGGCAAATTAATCGGGTACGACCAAAAGCTCCATTTAACGTCGGTATCGGGTAGATCTCCACCGGGCCATAAACTCAACCCCTATATAAGGGATTGAGTGACCATATTTTGAAGCTTTTTCACTCTCTTAAAACACTTTCTCTCACTACTCTCTCCCTAAAACTCGAGTTTGATCCAAAAACACCCCCTTTCAAGCTCCAAATTGGTAATTAATCTATCCTAGCTTGTTTATCATGCAAATTCGTGTTTAAATCATCCAAATGCATAAAGAACATGTGTTTACGGTTTGGGAACATCTCCCAAAAACATGAAATCCTATAAGAGGGTTTTGAAGCCCCAAAACCCTTCCAAATCACTTCTAGTGCTTAGATATGACTCAGGACTTGCACGAATGGACATAGAACACCAAAATGTTACCATTTGAGGAGTAAACATGAGTTTATGACCCAAGAACATGCTTGGACTGTAAACCCTCCTTCATAGACCATAAACATCATTTAAGGTGTTAAAATGCTCCTTAAACACCTCCTGTGGCTTGGAATAATGTCTACAACCAACCACCATTACATTAGGGACCTTAAACTTAAAGGAAATCATGTCCTTAGGAGATTACGGCCATAAACCCTCCAAGGAATGGTTCCTTGTCCTTAAACTCCTATAAAGTGGTCAAATGGTGCCCTAACTTCCTTCAATGGCTTATATATTGAAGTAGAACCATATGTGATTAACCTAGAACCATCAAAACACAAAAGGAAGGAACAAGTAAGAGTTTACGGTCATAAACTCTATGTTTATAGTCGTAAACTCCCATAAATGGTCCATTTGTGGACTTAATCACTTCCTATACCCTAGAATTGAACTTAGCCTATTTCCCCGAGTGTTATAAGACCTTTAAACATCCAAGATCCCACCACCCATGAGTTTATAGCCGTAAACTCATGGGAATATGGTCATTAGGCCGTAAACTCCTCAACGAGTTTACTCTTGAAGAGAAAACTCCTTATCTAGACCCTACACACCCTTAGATGCAACCCGAATCATTCCTAACACTTGAGATAAAGTGTTATCGCGCCTCGAAGTCTATTTTCTTACTTAATTAGTAGTTCAAAGTCTAATAAGATACAATCATGCATCATTTCATGTTACATAGGATCCTCGCGCGTGTTCAAGCCCTAATCTGACATTTAGCATCCAAACGACACATTTCTCGACTAGTGGCTTCATACCCCTACACACCCTTAGATGCAATCCGGATCATTCCTAACACTTGAGATAAAGTGTTATCGCGCCTCAAAGTCTATTTTCGTACTTAATTAGTAGTTCAAAGTCTAATTAGATATAATCATGCATCATTTCATGTTACATAGGATCCTCGCGCGTGTTCAAGCCGTAATCTGACATTTAGCATCCAAACGACACATTTCTCGACTAGTGACTTCATACCCCTACGTTTTTTTAGAGTTTTTAATGTTTTTTAGGGGGGGGGGGGGAATACAAGCAATTCATAAAGATTTTAGTAACTTTAAAACTAATGTAATTATACGATTTTCTGATAAACTTTTAGATATCTTTATCCCTTTTGTAATATGCGGAGCATAAGGGATGTTTTCTCAATATAATTACATAGTTTTCAATGCAGTGTGGGAAACTTATCAAACCAATCAAATTATTATGGGAATAATTTGGGATTATCATTACTTGTTTTATGGATTCAGATTTCATGCAAAGTCAATATATAAACTATGTCTGATTTAGTTTATCCATGTTCAAAGTAGAGTATTATGCTAAATAACCACTTTGAATTCAATTATTTATACTCTACTATGTTCCAAGCGATTACGAAATTCGATAACGACCGAGTATACCGTGAATAATTTAATACTATCTTGTGAGATTCGTCTTCGTTATACCCTTCGGGTTATCAGTAAATCCACTCCAGAAGTATAACCAGAGTCTCCTGGAGGGAGAGCGTGGAATTTGTGGATAGATCTATTCGGGACTGACAATCCCACACCTTAACTGCTAGCTACAGTTAGTCGGGCACGCTTGGGGTGACAAATTTTGGATATCGTTCGACGCCTGAAGAACGTCAAGGAGGTCACAGGTCAAATCAGTATGGTTATACGACTCACAATATGTATTAAACTAATTAGCTTTATTCACAGATTTCTTCTGTCTTCTATAGTCTTATTTATGTAATAAGATTTCCTACTTTCGTAACTGATGGTATTCCAGTGTTTAAATCTATAGTTTTATGTATTAAAACTACTTACTTTCGTACCTAATGGTATTCCAGTGTTTAAATCTATAGTTTTATGTATTAAAACTACATACTTTCATACCTAATGGTATTCTAGTGTTTAAATCTATAGTTTTATGTATTAAAACTAGCTACTTTCGTACCTGATGGTATTCTTATCGACAAACATGTTAGAAAATATGGGATTTTCTTGGGAACATGCATATGTATTTCATAACTCAGAATTAATGGTTCTCGATATTACTGCATTCTTTATCAAAGGAAATGAAGTCTTTTCACAATATTTAATAATCAGATTTTTCCTCACAAAACATGCTTATGAACTTACCAGCTTTATGCTGATATTTTTTTAAAACTGCTTGTATTCTCAAGTTCTCATTAAACAGGTATCCCGTGATCTTTTGGAGAAGATGGAGCATATAGAAGTCTCGTTTGTATTTTTGTCCATATGATGTATACGTATAAAAACTTGTATCACATGGTTTTCAAACAAATGTAAATATTTCTATGTAATGTAATGGTTGTGTTTACTATGCTTGCTATGTACATTGGTTGTGATACTTAACATGACGTCACCTCAACCCCAGAACGTTTCCGTCTTCGGTTTCGGGGTGTGACACTATAAGTTTCGTCCAAGCTTATATCTTTACAATGTTCATACAATACAATCATTCTGTAATCATGGAATAGGATTCAAACCTCATGTAAGCAAACACCAATTTAAATTCGATCAAACTGCTGCAAATCCTTTGTTATTTTCTTTTGAACATTAAAAGTTACCATTTTCTATTATTGTAATAGCAACTATTTTGTAATAACAATTTTTACTCTCCTCGAACACTGGAAGGCCAATGAATTGGAAAATACAAAGACAGAAGACAATCCACTAAGAGAAAAAAAATTGGGACAAAAATCAATAATTTGAAAGTTTTATGGGGCTGCCATTTTTCTAAAATCGTAAATAAAATTACAAATTTTCACAAGGACCATTTCTGTAATGTACTTTAATTGATTTGTTTACTATAACATCCTACTTTCAATCATTTTCTTATTATATCATCGTAGTTTGAGAAACATACCTAATTAAAGAAATATTATTCATATAGAAAGTAATGTGTTTCAATTTGAAATTAAAGTTACAATTTTTTTCTTAGAGAGCATTTTTGTAAACTTGTCTCACATATAGGGATCGTTTCTGTAGCTTTTTTATACAAGGTTCATGTATGTAGCTTTCTTGCACATGACCATTTCTTTCATGTACTTTAATTGATATGTTTATCATATCATTCTACATTTATTTATTTTTTTCTATTATAGCATCATTGTTTGAAAAGTGTACCAATTATAGCAATATCATTATAGAGGACGTACTTGATATTTGAAATCATCTTTCATTGGATCTTTGAGAAAATACTTGAACAATAGCAAGAAACAACAAACAACAGTTTTTTAATCAGGTTAATGAAGTTTCTAATTTTAAAATTGCAGATTAGCTATTATAAAATCATAGAAGTTACATGGAAACAGACTTGTGGAGTTACTAACCTAAGGAGGGGTAAAACATAATATGATTACCAATACATAAAAAGTAACCTGCACCAAAATTGCATATTATATGAAGCTCACGAAAAAAATTACATCAATTTTTTTTAAATAGAAATATATTATTAATTTTTACGAAAAAACGGTCAAACCTAGTATTGGAAAATTAACTTTATTAATTTCCATAAAATGGATTTTCTCCATTTTTGAGCACAAATTTAATACTCTAAATATATTCAAAACGAGTTATTGATTATATATTTGTGTTCTCGTCCGTGATATCTACATTTCAAAAATATAACACGTCCAAAACAGATTAAAAATGAATAAGAAATTACTTGTCAAAGTAAGGCAATTGAAGAGAAGATAAAGGAGTCAAGTGGGTTTTTAAAACTCATCCCACATTGGTGGAAGAAGGAAAAGAAAATTGGTTTATAACTACAAAGACTAGCTACCTTTGTAAGACTAATTAGAACCAAGGCTCTCTCTTGTGCGCGCACGCAGGGGGGGTGCGAATGTGAGCCAAATTGGCTTCGGGCCACTGAACTTGTGTGCGAGCGCGCGTCCTACGGACACGAATGCACCACCGGTCGACCAGAAAAGTTCAAGGACCTTTTTTGCATTTTTTTTCTTTTGGTTAACTGTTAGAAAACCGAATTAAGAGACATTAATCATATATTTCGGTTTTGATTCTTTGATTCATTTTCTTATTTAATTGCGACAGTTACGATTCCGTTTTAATGACATCAGTTACATTTGGTAGTATATATACAATCTCTATGTGACTGGTTAAACATACCGAATGAATCGAAATCAATCTCTTCATCTCTTATGCTTCTGCTTCATCTTTTCTCTCTTGCTGCAACCAAGGTATAATCCGAGCCAAGTGAGGGTTCGGGCAATCTAGAAGAATTGCTTTCCACTGATGTTTATATTTTCTTCATTTTGTAGCATGACTACTAGTGAAGGCTCCCAACCACCAAAGCCTAATGGAACTCCTAATGCTCAAGGAGCTCCAATGATGACCATACTGGTCAATCATGCTGAGAAACCTGAGAAGTTCTCTGGACTGAACTTTAAGAGGTGGCAGCAAAAGAGGCTCCTCAGATGCCCAAAGGAGAAAGAGATGTGGAAGCTTTAACTGCTATTGATGCTTGGAAACATTCTGATTTCTTGTGTAGGAATTATGTTCTTAATGGTCTTGTTGATTCACTTTATAATGTGTATTGTGTAACAAAGACAACCAAATAACTATGGGACTCATTGGACAAAAAGTATAAAACTGAAGATGCCATGTCAAAGAAATTTGTGGTTGCCGGATTTCTTGACTATAAAATGGTGGATGACAAAACTGTTATGTCCCAAGTCCACGAACTACAAGTCCTCTTGCATGACATACATGCTGAAGGTATGGGGTTGAATGAGCCTTTTTCTGTTGCTTCCATGATTAAGAAGCTACCCCTTAGTTGGGTTAATTTCAAGAATTACCTGAAACATAAGAGAAAGGAAATGTCCATTGAGGACCTTATTATTCGCCTTCAAGTTGAAGAGGACAATAAGATAGCTCACAAGAGTAGTTATACCCCTACTTCTGAAAAAGCTAATGTGGTGGAGCATGGTCAAACTTCTGGGAAGAATAAATCTGGAAAGGACAAATTCCAAAAGGAAGGCAAGGGTTCAAACTTAGGAGCCTAAGGTGGAACTTTTAAGAAAAAGTTTCAAGGAAACTGCCATTACTGTGACCAACGGGGTCATCGGGCTGAAAATTCCAAGCTTCCTAAGAAGGCTAAGGAGGCCAATGTTGTGGAGAAGATAACCAAAGATGTGTCTGGCATCGATCTTGCAGCGGTTATTTCTGAAGCTATCTTGTGGAGTCCAATCCAAGCGAGTGGTGGATTGATACTGGAGCTACCCGTCATGTTTGCTCAAATAGAGAATGGTTCAGAAACTTCAAGGTTGTGGATAATGGTGACAAGCTGTTCATGGGAAACTCGGCCACTTCTGGTATCCAAGGTGTTGGAAAGATTGTGTTGAAGATGACGTCGGGAAGAGAGCTGACGCTGAATGATGTGTTGTATGTACCCGAAATTCGTAAGAATCTTGTGTCGGGTTGGTTGTTGAACAAGCATGGTTTTCACTTGGTGTTTGAGTCAGATAAATTTGTGTTAACGAAAACCGGTGTGTATGTGGGTATTGGGTATGTTGATAGGGTATGTTCAAACTTTGTGTAATGGATCTTAAGCCAAGTGACAATGATAATGAAATGAATAACTCTTCTACTTACTTGCTTGAGTCTTCAAATATATGGCATGCTAGATTACGACATGTTAATTTTGGTACTCTTCGTCGTTTAATTAAACTCAATCACATACCACACTTTCACATTGACTCAAAATACAAATGCAACACTTGTGTCGAATCAAAATTAACACGACAATCTTTCAAGTTCGTTCAAAGGACAACCGAACCACTTGGATTAATTCACACCGATGTGTGTGACATGAAATCAATTCCATCTAAAGGTGGAAATAAGTACTTTATTACTTTTATTGATGATTGCACTAAATTATGCTATGTCTATTTTCTTAAAAGTAAAGATGAGGCTATAGAGAAGTTTAAAGTGTATAAAAGTGAAGTTGAGAATCAACTTAACAAGAAAATTAAAGTACTAAGAAGTGACCGTGGATGTGAATATGTATCACCGTTTCAGAAATTCTGTGCAACTCATGGTATCATACTTGATCTTACTGCACCTTACTCACCACAATAAAATGGTATGGCAGAAAGGAAAAATCGGACCTTAAAGGAAATGATGAATGCCATGTTGTTAAGTTCCGGGCTGCCACCCTCAATGTAGGGGGAAGCTATACTTTCAGCTAAGTACCTTTTAAATAAGGTCCCACAAAAGAAATCGGATAAAACACCGGACGAGTTATGGTCATGTATAAAACCATCCTACAAATACCTTCGAGTGTGGGGGTGCCTTGCAAAGGTCGTGGTACCTGCACCCAAGGTGGTTAAGATAGGACCCAAGACTATTGATTGCATATTTATTGGATATGCACAAAATAGTAGTTCGTATCGATTTCTTGTACATGACTCAAAAATTGCAGAAATTCACAAAGGCACAATAATGGAGTCAAGAAATGCATCGTTCTTTGAGAATGTGTTTACATGTCTTCATAAGGTTGAGACAAATGCTTCAAAGTTAATTAAGCACAACGAATCCTCTTATGAAGAAGAAATAGAGGAAGAAACAGAGCCCCGTAGAAGTAAAAGGGCACGAGTGGAGAAGTCATTTGGAGCTGATTTCTACACTTACATGGTTGAAAGAGAGCCTCAAACTTTCAAAGAGGCAGTCACCTCCTCAGAAGGACCTCAATGGAAAGAGGCAACTAAAAGCGAAATGGATTCAATCTTGCAAAACCATACATGGGAGCTAGTGGATTTACCTCAAGGTTGCAAACCACTAGGCTATAAATGGATTTTCAAGAAGAAACTGAAAGTAGATGGAACCATTGACAAGTACAAGTCAAGACTAGTAATTAAAGGCTATAGACAGAATAGTAGCCTTGATTATTTTGATACGTACTCTCCTATCACACGTATTACATCCATTAGATTGGTACTTGCAATCGTTTCTATAAGAAATCATGAAGTACATCAAATGGATGTTAAAATTGCTTTTTTAAATGGGGATTTAGAAGAAGAAATATACATGGAACAACCGGAAGGGTATGTTGCCCCAGGAAAAGAATCAAAGGTTTGTAAACTAGTTAACTCAATATATGGGTTGAAACAAGGCCCAAAACAATGGCATTCAAAAGTTTGACCACGTGATGTTGGAAAATGGATACAAGATTAATGAATGTGACAAGTGTGTTTATGTTAAAAACACAAGTGCGGGTTATGTTATCTTGTGCCTTTATGTTGATGATATGCTTATTGTTGGTAGCAATGATAAAATGGTTCAATCAACAAAAAAACATGCTAAAGGCAAGATTCGACATGAAAGATATGGTTCTGGCAGATGTCATCCTTGGTGTGAAAATCACATGGACTGAAAATGGACTTACTTTGAATCAAACCCATTATGTGGATAAAATTCTTGAGAAGTTCAACTCCGGTGATACTACTGTAGCTAGGACACCAATTGATACAAGTCATCATCTAAGTAAAAATAGAGGTGAAGGGCTTGCACAAGTCGAATATGCAAGAATCATTGGTAGTTTGATGTACCTTATGAGTTCTACCAGACCCAACTTAGCTTTTGTAATAAGTAGACTAAGTAGATATACCAGTAATCCTAGTGTTGAACACTGGAAGAGTATTAAAAGAGTATTACAATACTTAAGGTACACTCGCAATTATGGGTTGCACTATACAAGATATCCCAAGGTCATAGAAGGGTATAGTGATGCAAATTGGATATCTGACATTAAAGACTCCAAGTTGACCAGCGGGTTTTTGTTTACACTTGGAGGTGGAGCTATATCATGGAAATCTTCAAAACAAACAGTTATAGCTAGATCCACCATGGAATCTGAATTTATTGCACTTGATAAAAGTGGAGAAGAAGCTGAATGGCTACGACAAATTTTGGAAGATATACCAGGTTGGCCTAAACCAGTTTCTGCCATCTCAATCCATTGCGATAGTCAATTGGCAATTGGACGAGTATAAAGTGCTATGTATAATGGTAAGTCTCGACACATTCGTCGAAGACACAACACCATTCGACAACTACTCTCAACAGGAGTTATCTCAATTGACTACATAAGGTCCAAGGATAACATTGCGGATCCGCTAACCAAAGGGTTAAACAGGGAGTTAGTTGCAAAATCGTCAAAAGGAATGGGATTAAAACCCATGAACGAATAAGTTATTGTGAAGGAAAACCCAACCTAGTTAACTGGAGATCCCAAGATCTAGGTTTAATGGGACAACCTACTTGTACATAACATATGTGGATCACTGTGGGGGTCAACCCCAACCTATTCCTATAAATAACAGTGATGCAAGATAAGCTTATAGTAGTTGGCGATAAGTTGGAAATCATCAGGCTTTAGCTTTTAATGATTAGGATATAATCACCTATGTGTGAGAGAAGTGGGGTCGCTTCAAAGGGAATTCAATGGGCAATTTCCTAAGAGCTCTTACAGAACTAGGCAAGTGTCCACCACCAAAACGGACACAACCATGAGAGCCTAACTAGGTCAGGGAGAATTATGTGAGACATGTATTGATTATTTACAAAAATGGCAGAACAGTTCAAGGACATCGAGTCTACTGGTCTGCTAGTAAAATAAGTATGTATCTTAAGGGAAGGTTCAAAGGGTAATACATACCTATCCTGCGCGTTATTCAATTGCTGGATTTTACCTAAAGCAGCTTGGAATTGCGGATGCTGAAGCAATTTTCATTCATGTGGGGGATTGTTGGAAAATTAACTTTATTAATTTCCAAAAAAATGGATTTTCTCCATTTTTTAGCACAAATTTAATACTCTAAATATAATCAAAACGAGTTATTGATTATATATTTGTGTTCTCCTCCGTGATATCTACGTTTCGATATATCACACGTCCAAAATTGATTAAAAATGAATGAGAAATTACTTGTCAAAGTAAGGCAATTGAAAAGAAGATAAAGGAGTCAAGTGGGTTTTTAAAACTCATCCCACATTGGTAGAAGAAGGAAAAGAAAATTGGTTTATAACTACAAAGACTAGCTACCTTTGTAAGACTAGTTAGAACTAAGGCTTTCTCTTGCGCGCGCACGCACGGGGGGGGGGGGGGGGTACAAATGCGAGCCAAATTGGCTTCGGGCCACTGAACTTGTGTGCGAGCGCGCGTCATGCGGACACGAATGCACCACCGGTCGACCAGAAAAGTTCAAGTACCTTTTTTGCATTATTTTCTTTTGGTTAGCTGTTACAAAACCGAATTAAGAGATATTACTCATAGATTTTGGTTTTGATTCTTTGATTAATTTTCTTATTTAATTGTGACAGTTACGATTCCGTTTTAATGACTTTGGTTACATTTGGTAGTAAATATACAATCCCTATGTGACTGGTTAAACATACCGAATGAATTAAAATCAATCTCTTCATCTCTTACGCTTCTACTTCATCTTTTCTCTCTTGCTGCAACCAAGGTATAATCCGGGCCAAGTGAGGGTTCGGGCAATCTAGAAGAATTGTTTCCACTGTTGTATCCTGGGAAACAAACACCCATATAGTGCGAATTTGTTTTAAGGAAACTGTGTTAAACACAGGCCTCAGTCAAGAACTTTATGCTTTTGTTCTTTTGTACAATTTTGGGTTATATTTTCCCAACAGTCTTAAAACAAATCGTTTGTGCGAAACAAATTTTTTTTCTTTCCTCTACATAACAATTGCAAAATCTGTTTTCAGAAATCGTTTTCTAAGACATTTTCTGCTTCTCCTGTTTTCTGTTTCAGTTGATTGCATCCATAATCTGTTACCGTTTTCATAAATTGTTGTCTAAAACAATTTTTAGATTCTTTCTTTTGTTTCACAGTTTTCAGAACCTGCTTTCTGGAAACAAACAATATTTAACAGCTTTGTGGTTACTGAATTTTATATTTGCTTCCTTTTGTAGCATGACTACTGGTGAAGGCTCCCAACCACCAAAGCCTAATGGAACTCCTAATGTTCAGGTAGCTCCAATGATGACCATGCCGGTCAATCATGCTGAGAAACCTAAGAAGTTCTCTGGATTGAACTTTAAGAGGTGGCAGCAAAAGATGCTCTTCTATCTTACCACATTGAATCTTGCTAGATTCTTAACTGAAGAGGCTCCTCCGATGCCCAAAGGAGAAGGAGATGTGCAAGCTTTAACTGCTATTGATGCTTGGAAACATTCTGATTTCTTGTGTAGGAATTATGTTCTTAATGGTCTTGTTGATTCACTTTATAATGTGTATTGTGTAACAAAGACAACCAAAGAACTATGGGACTCATTGGACAAAAAGTATAAAAATAAAGATGCCGGGACAAAGAAATTTGTGGTTGCCCGATTTCTTGACTATAAAATGGTGGATGGCAAAACTGTTTGTCCCAAGTCCAAGAACTACAAGTCCTCCTGCATGACATACATGCTGAGGGTATGGGGTTGAATGAGCCTTTTTCTGTTGCTTCCATGATTGAGAAGCTACCCCCTAGTTGGGTTGATTTCAAGAATTACTTGAAACATAAGAGAAAGAAAATGTCCATTGAGGACCTTAGTGTTCGCCTTCGAATTGAAGAGGACAATAAGATAGCTCAAAAGAGTAGTTATACCCCTACTTCTGAGAAAGCTAATGTGGTGGAGCATGGTCAAACTTCTGGGAAGAATAAATCTGGAAAGGGCAAATTCCAAAAGGAAGGCAAGGGTTCAAACTTGGGAGCCTAAGGTGGAAATTTTAAGAAAAAGTTTCAAGGAAACTGCCATTACTATGACCAACGGGGTCCTCGGGCTGCAAATTGCAAGCTTCCTAAGAAGGCTAAGGAGGCAAATGTTGTGGAGAAGATAACCAAAGATGTGTCTGACATCAATCTTAAAGCGGTTATTTCTGAAGCTATCTTGTGGAGTCCAATCCAAGGGAGTGGTGGATTGATATGGGAGCTACCCGTCATGTTTGCTCAAATAGAGAATGGTTAAGAAACTTCAAGGTTATGGATAATGGTGACAAGCTATTCATGGGAAACTCGGCCATTTCTGGTATCCAAGGTGTTGGAAAGATTGTGTTGAAGATGATGTCGGGAAGAGAGCTGACGCTGAATGATGTGTTGTATGTACCCGAAATTCGTAAGAATCTTGTGTCGGGTTGGTTGTTGAACAAGCATGGTTTTCGCTTGGTGTTTGAGTCAGATAAATTTGTGTTAACCAAAACTGGTGTGTATGTGGGTATGGGGTACGCTGATAGGGGTATGTTCAAACTTTGTGTAATGGCTCTTAATCCAAGTGACAATGATAATGAAATGAATAACTCTTCTACTTACTTGCTTGAGTCTTCAAATATATGGCATGCTAGATTACGACATGTTAATTTTGGTACTCTTCGTCGTTTAATTAAACTCAATCACATACCACACATTCACATTGACTCAAAATACAAATGCAACACTTGTGTCGAATCAAAATTAACACGACAATCTTTCAAGTTCATTCAAAGGACAACCGAACCACTTGGATTAATTCACACCGATGTGTGTGACATGAAATCAATTCCATCTAAAGGTGGAAATAAGTACTTTATTACTTTTATTGATGATTGCACTAAATTATGCTATGTCTATTTTCTTAAAAGTAAAGATGAGGCTATAGAGAAGTTTAAAGTGTATAAAAGTGAAGTTAAGAATCAACTTAACAAGAAAATTAAAGTACTAAGAAGTGACCGTGGATGTGAATATGTATCACCGTTTCAGAAATTCTGTGCAACTCATGGTATCATACTTGATCTTACTGCACCTTACTCACCACAATAAAATGGTATGGCAGAAAGGAAAAATCGGACCTTAAAGGAAATGATGAATGCCATGTTGTTAAGTTCCGGGCTGCCACCCTCAATGTGGGGGGAAGCTATACTTTCAGCTAAGTACCTTTTAAATAAGGTCCCACGAAAGAAATCGGATAAAACACCGGACGAGTTATGGTCAGGCATAAAACCATCCTACAAATACCTTCGAGTGTGGGGGTGCCTTGCAAAGGTCGTGGTACCTGCACCCAAGGTGGTTAAGATAGGACCCAAGACTATTGATTGCATATTTATTGGATATGCACAAAATAGTAGTGCGTATCGATTTCTTGTACATGACTCAAAAATTGCAGAAATTCACAAAGGCACAATAATGGAGTCAAGAAATGCATCGTTCTTTGAGAATGTGTTTCCATGTCTTCATAACGTTGAGACAAATGCTTCAAATTTAATTAAGCACAATGAATCCTCTTATGAAGAAGAAATAGAGGAAGAAACAGGGCCCCGTAGAAGTAAAAGGGCACGAGTGGAGAAGTCATTTGGAGATGATTTCTACACTTACATGGTTGAAAGAGAGCCTCAAACTTTCAAAGAGGCAGTCACCTCCTCAGAAGGACCTCAATGGAAAGAGGCAACTAAAAGCGAAATGGATTCAATCTTGCAAAACGATACATGGGAGCTAGTAGATTTACCTCAAGGTTGCAAACCACTAGGCTATAAATGGATTTTCAAGAAGAAACTGAAAGCAGATGGAACCATTGACAAGTACAAGGCAAGGCTAGTAATTAAAGGCTATAGACAGAAAAGTGGCCTTAATTATTTTGATACGTACTCTCCTGTTACACATATTACATCCCCTAGATTGGTACTTGCAATCGCTTCTATAAGAAATCTTGAAGTACATCAAATGGATGTTAAAACAGTTTTGTTAAGTGGGGATTTAGAAGAAGAAATCTACATGGAACAACCAGATGGGTATGTTGCCCAAGAAAAAGAATCAAAGGTTTGCAAACTAGTGAAGTCATTATATGGGTTGAAACAAGCCCCAAAACAATGGGATCAAATGTTTGACCATGTGATGTTGGAAAATGGATACAAGATTAATGAATGTTACAAGTGTGTTTATGTTAAAAACACAAGTGAGGGTTATGTTATCTTGTGCCTTAATGTTGATGATATGATTATTGTTGGTAGCAACGATAAAATGGTTCAATCAACAAAGAACATGCTAAAGGCAAGATTCGACATGAAAGATATGGGTCTGGCAGATGTCATCCTTGGTGTGAAAATCACAAGGACTGAAAATGGACATACTTTGAATCAAACCCATTATGTGGATAAAATTCTTGAGAAGTTCAACGCTGGTGATACTACTGTAGCTAGGAAACCAATTGATACAAGTCATCATCTAAGTAAACATAGAGGTGAAGGGTTTGCACAAGTCGAATATGCAAGAATCATTGGTAGTTTGATGTACCTTATGAGTTCTACCAGACCCGACTTAGCTTTTGCAATAAGTAGACTAAGTAGATATACCAGTAATCCTAGTGTTGAACACTACAAGAGTATTAAAAGAGTTTTACAATACTTAAGGTACACTCGCAATTATGGGTTGCACTATACAAGATATCCCGAGGTCATAGAAGGGTATAGTGATGCATATTGGATATCTGGAATTAAAGACTGCAAGTCAACCAGCAGGTTTTTGTTCACACTTGGAGGTGGAGCTATATCATGGAAATCTTCAAAACAAACAGTTATAAATAGATCCACCATGAAATCTGAATTTATAGCACTTGATAAAAGTGGAGAAGAAGCTGAATGGTTGCGACAATTTTTGGAAGATATACCAGGATGGCCTAAACCAGTTTTTGCAATCTCAATCCATTGTGATAGTCAATCAGCAATTGGACGAGCTTAAAGTGCTATGTATAATGGTAAGTCTCGACACATTCGTCGAAGACACAACACCATTCGACAACTACTCTCAACAGGAGTTATCTAAAGCAGCTTGGAATTGCGGATGCTGAAGCAATTTTCATTCATGTGGGGGATTGTTGGAAAATTAACTTTGTTAATTTCCAAAAAAATGAATTTTCTTTATTTTTGAGAAAAAATTTATTACTCTAAATATAATCAAAACGAGTTATTGATTATATATTTGTGTTCTCCTCCGTGATATCTACGTTTCGATATATCACACGTCCAAAATAGATTAAAAATGAATGAGAGATTACTTGTCAAATTAGAGCAACTGAAGAGAAGATAAAGGAGTCACGTGGGTTTTTAAAAGTCATCCCACATTGGTGGAAGAAGGAAAAGAAAATTGGTTTATAACTAGAAAGACTAGCTACCATTGTAAGACTAATTAGAACCAAGGCTCTCTCGTGCGGGCGCATGCAGGGGGTGCAAATGCAAGCTAAATTGGCTTCGGTTCTACTGAACTTGTGTGCGAGCGCGCGTCCTGCGGACACGAATGCGCCACCGGTCGACCAGAAAAGTTCAAGGACCTTTTTTGCATTTTTTTTCTTTTGGTTAACTGTTACAAAACCGAATTAAGAGATATTAATCATAGATTTCGGTTTTGATTCTTTGATTAATTTTCTTATTTAATTGCGACAGTTATGATTCCGTTTTAATGACATTGGTTTCATTTCGTAGTATATATACAATCTCTATGTGACTGGTTAAACATACCGAATGAATCGAAATCAATCTCTTCATCTCTTACGCTTCTACTTCATCTTTTCTCTCTTGCTGCAGCCACGGTATAATCCGGGCTAAGTGAGGGTTCGAGCAATATAGAAGAATTGCTTTCCACTGTTGTATCCTGGGAAACAAACACCCATATAGGGCAAATTTGTTTTAAGGAAACTGTGTTAAACATGGGCTTCAGTCAAGAACTTTATGCTTTTGTTCTTTCATATAATTTTTGGGTTATATTTTCCTAACACAAACTTCATCAAACAAACACACTTGGTGCACATATATAAACCAACAAAATCATTAAAAAAATCAAGAGCATAAATGAAACTGACATAAAAGAACAATGAAGCACATCAATATAGTTAGAAACCTCAATATAGTATTATGTGCTCGATTTGGCTTTTCATTCCAAACCAAGCTTTAAGCGTGGTAACAACTGTGGTAAGTAGTGGTATCCTAAAATCAAACAAGAATGATTAAGTGCAATATTAAATAAGGACAAAAAAGGAGAAAATTCACACAATCAGAGGGTAGATGTAACATCCTACTAGAGGTATATGATATTGGACAAGTGATTTAAACCTTGGAGTGTTCGATGGAAGCTGAGGTGTAAAATGGGAAATGTTATGTTTCGGGCTTCTTGCATAAAGTAAGGATTTTAGTTCAAGATGTTTTTAGTCATGAGTATCAAGATGTAATTTTAGAGCTCGTCGATACCTTTATGTGGATATAAAGATCATCAAAAACAGAGTTGAAATGAAGAAGTTATGTTTGTTTGAAGTTAAGCTGGAAAAAGGTAGTAGGGCAGTATGTTGGGTGTACTAGCTTGAAGGAACTCGTTTTTAGGGCATTACGATGGGCGTAACTTTAGGCATGCTGGTCATACCACCACAGAGTATATTGGCACTAGAGCTGGAATCTTGCCTTGACCTAATTTCATTTTTAAGGGCATTTTTGGCTTCGATCCTAAGGTTGACAACATCTCTCTTATTTAACCAAGGTTTCTTACAAGAGTCAGATGATTACTTGGAAGTTTGTCCAGATGATGGATTGTCAATCTTAGGCTTAATTGGCACTAGAGTTGTTTTTGAAATTACTTCGGAATTAGAAATACATGAGTTAGATGAATCATCATGCACAATTTCATCATTAATGTCGCCATCTAATTTTGCCCAAATGATGTCTGATTTATCAGTCGTGTTCAGTTGTCACAAGAATTATTTCCTCAACAACACAAGTTTTAGGAGGATCAAACTTTGGACTTTGAACTCCAGTAAAGATGATGTTAGGAAACTAATTTGAAGTCTGATTATGGTCCAGGGGTATAGAAGCGGAAGAGGCGTGGAATCAGGATAATTAACAACTATAGGCTGCAACTCAGGAATCATAGATTGAAACTGGTTAGTCTCAGGAAGTGGTGATAGTGGTGAGACAAGGGTATCCAAATGTTTGAGGTTCAGAATGTATCCCATAAAAGTTTGATTTTGCAACTCCTTCAAGGGACGAACAACAGGTTTCAGAAACTCGCTTCCGAGGCATGGTGCCTTGGACTATGGGTGATGAAAATTTTGAGTCATTCATTCGTTTGTTTCAAGAATATCAATTGAATGATGTAAAGCATCAATTTTGGCATTAAGATGTTTGTTATCAGAAATTAAAACATTTCTTTCACTGAAAGCGATTTCACATTTTTCCTTTAAAATGGTACATTCATCTTGAGACATTACAAGCTCTCTTTCTAGTGATTCTAAATTAAGCTTTGAGACTTCAAAACTTAATTTAAGACAAGTCAGTTCACACTCCCGCTTCTCACTTACTTCAATGGAGGACCTATAGGCTTTATGGATGATGGTCATATCTTATTGGATCTGGCAAGATACGATTCACAAAGAGATAAATCTAAATTATTTTCAGTGACCATAGATTTTACCTGTTGAACGATGTTTTTTCCTGATGGACCATTGGTTTCCATATAGCAAAAGTTTGGCTCAACATCTTCATCGTCTCCTTCTAAACCTGATGACTAGTAGCCTTCATCACATTTGATCGACTGTCTCGCCATAACACACATATTCCTTCCAGTACTCACTTCATGATCATCATCTCCAGAAGACCAATACCCTTCAACATCTCTTGAAACATTAAAAACAAAAGCTTTCTCACTTGCTGCCAGGTCGTGAGCTTTGCAAGTATAGTATGCAAAATCTTTAACCTTTGGCTTCTAAGAGGCTTCAGCCAAAAAATCTTTGGCAAAGTGGTTACCATGTCCACAATTATGACAAAATATTTTGGGTTTGTCTGACTTCCGAATTTCATGGGATTTTGAGAGAAGACTTGACTAGGAGATGTAGGGTTTGTAAGTAGGTGAGTTGTAGGAGATGTAGGGGTTGGAATCAGTTTTGATAAGGTTTTAACTGGGATTCCATTAACGCTTGTATTTCATGGACAATAGTGCAAACTCCTGTTGAAGTCAAAGTTTAGAGTCCATTGCTTCGGGATCAAGATCTCCATCAAACTGATAGTTCTGAGTTGGAGGAATAGGTAGAGTTGGTTGAGTGGGTTGAACTCGTGGGACAGGTGAGGAAGTTCCAAAAGGATCTGACATGGATGGATTCGGAATAAGTGGGTTAACACAACTGAATAAGGCAAGGGGACCTCCTGACAGTTTATAAAGCTTCAGCTTATTCAGAGATCCATTACTCTGAGGACATGACTTGACAGTTCCCAATCCTTTTTCGAGGCTATTGATAAACTTTAGGTTGTACTCGCGAGGAGTTCTAGTTACGCCGTGTTCCGTCATGTTGTCCACCATAATTTGATTCCTATTTGAAGTCGAGTATACAAATTCACCCGGAGTAGTGGTGAAGGTATCAAATTTGTTGACAACCAAGATCAAGGCTTGTCTTTCATGTTCTTGGATCCTTCAAACAGGTCCTTTAGAGTGTTCTAAATCTCTTTTACATATTTTCACTACTTAATGTGCTCAAATAGAGATAGAGGAACACTAAATACCATTTCGAAAAATGCAACCTGGTCTGCATGTAGTTTCTCGATGTCTGTTGCATTGAGAGGTGTTGGACGTTGTCCTTCTTGATCCATATGAGTGGTAGCAACATCTCTAACCATCGTTCTAACAGGAACATGATGACCTTCTTTTACAGACCTCCATATCTCTTCAACTTTTTCGTTTCCATGTAAAATTATTTCCATCCTAACTTTCTAGTGATCATACTCTTCAACAACTAGCAGTAGGGCACGAGTAGGGCAGCACATGTTATTTGCTATTTGCATTGAATACATTTTTTGAGATTGATTAAGAGCAGCCATTGAAGTTAAGATATTAGAGACGAAGTGGTATATAGATGAACTTTTATCATGAACATAGAAATGATTGAGATACCAAGGTAATCCTAGATCAATTATAATTTGGTCTTATGGATTCAAAGGACAACCACTCAAGCTCTGATACCAATTGTGTGAAAATAAATGAATGCGCGAAAAAGGTTGGAAAATTTAAACCTTGAATTAGCCTTAAAGATAAATGCCCGCTTTTAATTAGATGGTCCAATCAAGTCTGGTAAACCAGTGAAGACTTGAAGACAATATTCAACAAAGTATTCAATTAAGTATGATCAAGTATAATCAAAGTAAAGAAAATTTAGAACAAGTAGAATGTAAGTGAAAGAGATTGACCTGAAAGAGAGTTGGAAATGATGTGAAGAGAATATTGATTACTTCTATTCTTGGTACATAATTCATGAAGACATCTACTCTTTAATCTAAAAAGGAGAGACATGGTACAAACCGAGGAACATTCTAACGACTAGTTAATACAAGGTGTTTGACAAATCTAACAATTAAAAGATTTGCTAAAATTTTCCTAAGAACTGTTACATCAATAAAAGAAAAAAATCATTTAATGCTTGTACAGACTCATACTTCAGAATATCTTCATCTTGGATTCAAAAAGTGGTTTAAGAACTTCCTCACATCTCGGACTTGAGTGACATCGGATTGGTTTGGCTCGGATTGCTTGAATTTCATTTCTTATGTATTAACATTTGGTCACTTTAGTGCATAAAGTTTAAATCTTCAAAGTTTGTGACCTTTTTATGGATAAAGTAGAAAACTTTATCCATCTAAACATCATATTGATTCATATATGATGGTTGGAGACTTGGACTTAATGGATTAAGTTAGGAAAGATGCATTTTTGGTCCCTTTGAGACTTAAAGACTAGATCTTGGTTACTTGGACCAAACTAATGGATAAAGTTGGAAACTTTACGCATTACGGAGCAACTAGGAACCCTAAAAATGTGATCTTGGTTCTTTTATCCCCTCTATGATAGAGTTATGATGCCTTAATGGATTATTAAGTTAGGGTTTTAGCTTTTGAACCTTTTCTAGCCATGGAAAGTCATAAAGTTGGAAACTTCATGACTTAGATTGATATTTGGGACTAGATATGAACTTTGGAAGTAATATCTTAATGGAATGACCACTTTATGAAGAAAAGTTGAATTAGGTCGGGTACACAGGGTGTACCTGGTGGGACACTAAGCATACTAGGCAAGGACCCCGTAATCTGGCTAAGGATCTACTATGATAAGCATAGTGACTATGTATGGTGGGAGTAATTAGTCTGTGTTGAACCTTTGACTTTTTGACTTTGACCTTTGACCAGGAATTTGAAAAAGTTTGAAGTAAAGTGTTGAGATTAAATCTTTAAAGATCGAAAGATTCAAATAGGAAATAGAAAACAAGAACACAAGAATGGATCAAAATGTGCTTAATGATTCAAAGTCACGCCTTAGAAGAACCCGATGAAGAATTGCTACTGTAAAGGCGTGTAGGGTTACAAGACTATTTCCAAGATTACAAAAGCATGGTGCATGCATGCACCTTAAATACTATAACCCTAATAAATAAAAACGGGTAGAAAAGCCCAACCCCGTTTACATAAATGGACTATTAAATAAAACACAATGATGCAATTCTAATTCCCAACATAAAGGCATTTTGGGTAATTTAAATAATAGTTTGAGATTTGGGTCCATGTTAATTGTATAGGTGATCGATAAAGATAGCTTTTGGAGTAGTGATATGTATAACTATGTTTTAGACTATTAGGTGAGTTTTCATCACTATACTTGTGGGTCAAAGTTACCAATGCCGACCCACTAGGTTACATATCTTGGCATATAGTGTGTTGTTATGCTGTCGCGATATGTTACTTCTACATGATTATTGTTTGTTGGTTACATGTTTATCTATTGCATATGTTGACATAGTAAAGTTGGGTTAAGTCAATACTATTATATGTGGAGGCCAACAAACTTAGGAGCAATCAAGACATGAGCTGTGGGCTAGAAAGGCAAGCCAGATTAATGTTGTGGGACCAGGGGTAATACATCCTAGTTTAAGTAATTGGATGCGAATTCGTGTGAATCCATACTCAAACTAAGGATCTATAAAAGCTTTTAAATTTGTTTTCAAAGGTAACCTAAGAAGGATGAGGTGTGTACGATCAATCAGATCAAGAAACTATACCCCAAGATAGCCATACTATTATTTACTTATGAAGATTGTTTGCTAGTTTGTAGGCCAAAGATCCTCAGGAATTGCATGATAGAATTTCCTGACGTGTGATGCCTGATAGCCTAGGAGAATCTCTTGTATGGTACATGAAATTGACATCATTATTAGAGTTGCTTATTATGTGCATCATAGTTGTACATAACTAAGATTCTATAGCCTAAGAATTTTTAAGTTAGCCTTATTTCCTATTTTTGTCTGACAAAGGGCTTAAGGGTAGAATCAAGTATTTGATTGTCAATGAGATCCAACATGAGGAATGAGTGGTTGCAGGGTTGGTGAAAGTTTCATGAGTGAGTACAATTCATAGCGGACCAACATGAGGAATGATTAGTCACTCTTGAGATAGTAGACGTAGGATATATGTATGTCCTAGATGCTTGGGCCTAGTGGTCAGGAATGTCGTGTAACTGATTTGCCTGATTTTTTTTATGGTGTCTTAGTGCCATTCGGTTTCACTACTCGAATGTTGCTTGCTTTGTGCTTTGTAGGACCCATATTTATGTGAGTTAGCTATTAAATGAATATGTTAAGTTACATGCTACAACGGTTAAATAATTCTAGAATGGTTGACTCGACCCTATTGCACAACACTCGTTTTAGTCTAACTGTTGTAGGGTTGGGTCTTTTAGTTGGAAGATTATTTAAGTTTTATTGCATGTAATTGTATTCATGAAGTGGTTAGCTGACATTAATATGAGTTTTTCAGTAGTTGATGGCAGGGTGAGGTGGGGATCCTAGGAGAGCCTAAGAAGTGCTTTAATGAGGGTGCTACATTGTTTAGCGGGTACGAGGAGTTTTTCATGAATAGCTATTTAGAGTACACGGGATGATTCTTGATCAAAGTATGGATAGGTGTGGAAGGTACTATTGGGAAAATCAAGGGAAGTCATGAGGAATGTAATGAGTTGGTTGAGGGTAGATAGCATGGTTGGATAACCATGACTCATAACAGGGTTTTCGTACCTATCGATCTTCTGGTTATGGTTTTTCAGCTTGGTATTTTTTGTGTTATATATTAAAATGTTTGACAAATGAATTTTTATTTTTGACCTATTCATTTTAGGCTTTTTTTAGATTTTAAACCCTACGACTATATATAGTTATTTTTATTTTTATGGAGAGCCAACTTTTTATTTTAATTTTTTTCTCATTGACAGAGAAAGTGAGAGTTCGCCTTTTTCATGGGAGGTTTTTCCATTGTAATCATATCTGATGATCATATGAATAAAGAAATGTTTCACTGATTCTTTGTTTATTAGAGATAGATTTATCTACTATTCTTAATTTCCACATTATCATCTCATATTGTGTGAATCTGGATTCCAACAATTGGTATCAAAGCTTGATCTTGAAGAACATTTGTTCTTTCAAGTTTTAAAGATCAGAGGTGACATATTTTTGTATATTACTATTTCTCACAAGTTTGGTGTAAGTTTTCAAGTTACATTGTGATCTAAAATCGAAAATTGCTACATCTGTATTAGATCTGAACAACTTGTGAAGAAACACTATAGATCTGAAGGGTTTTTGAAACATTTACTGCTAATGAAATATATCATCTCATGAGGAATGGTTTGATTACTAAGGAAGTATGTGTACAAGACATGTTTGAAAAGTGGCATTCTATAGAGAGTAATACGCTTCTGGTACATGAACTAGATGTAATCCATTTTATAGTTAAAGATAAAGAAGAACAAGAAATGAAAATGCAACAGAAACAAAAAAGTTGTTAAAGATGCTCAAACTTCAGATGAAGATCACCAAGTAAAAACAGTTGAAAAATCTCCAGAAATATAGAAGAAGAAAGATGTTGATGATCCATGTTCTGTGAATGTTGTTGATGATCAATGCACCAAAGTTCGTGATGTTATACCTGAAAACAAAGAAGATATTATTAAGGTTCTTCATATAGGTGATGCATCAAAGAATACCAGTGATTTATGAAGACAAAGTGTACCATAATCGAAAATCATGGTTACCTATGAGATGTGTGAACCACTATAGAAGGCGATATTTGTCTTCATGGACAGGGAATTTGTATTTTAAGCCAAGATACAAGAAGTTGAAGAAGAAGAAGAAGAAGAGCAAACCTAAGCAAATTTGGGTTCCAAAGAAAAAATCTTCTCAACTTAAATGTGAATCAAACACAGAAGTCAAAAGAATGAGCTATGAAAAATTTACCGAAAAAAGATATATGAAGAACAAACGTGTTAAAGAACCTCAGTTTTGGTTGAAGGAGTTAACGAAGGTTCCTAGCTCACTGAACAAATGTTACAAGACTCCATTGAATCAAATTATTTTTAATGAAGACATTGTTTGGAGTAATCATTTTGGTGAGAATAAGAGGGCTTCAAAGTTTTTCTGAACTAACTCTCCAACTTTCAAGCAATTTTGGGTTCCTAAAATGTCTTGTTAAGTGCCATGAAAAACTGAGAGACAAAGCTTCAGTTATATTCAAAGTTCCCTCAAGAAAGGTACATTTTTTATTAGTCTACAATTTACGGGAGATATAGTAGATATTTAAAATTTAAAGGTATTATTTTTGAATTATATATTGATGGATGTTATAGTTGGTGAAAGTGTTCATAGGTGGTGCCATCAGATTTATCAAAAAAAAAAAAAAAAAAAAAAAAAATAGAGCAAATAAAATGAAGAAGTATGACATGGTTGGTATACGAGTTGATGTTATTACCGTAAAAAAGGGGAAAGCATAAAGATTTAAGAGATTCAAGAATTAGAGAAATAAACATGGGTCAACTTTCTTTTTGGGTGACTACTGAGAACTAAAAAGAAAGAATGGGAGAAAACCAGTGATTTATGAAGACAAAGTATACCTCCTTATATTACATGAAAGTGATTTATGAAGACAAAGCTTCAGTTATATTCAAAGTTCTCTCAAGAAAGGTACATTTTTAATTGGTCTACAATTTAAGGGAGATATAGTAGATATTTAAAGTATAAAGTATTATTTGGAATTATATATGGATGGATGGTATACATGGTGAAAGTGTTCATAGGTGGTGCCATAAGATTTAAAAAAAAAAAAAAAAAAAAAAAAAAAAAAAAAAAAAAAAAAAAACGGAGAAAACAATATGAAGAAGTATGATATGGTTGGTATACGATTTGATGCTATTACCATTAAAAAAAAAGGGGGAAGAATAAAGATTTAAGGGATCCAAGAATTAGAGAAATAAACATGGGTTAATTTTATTTTATTTCGGTGATTACCGAGAATTAAAAAGAAAGAATGGGTATTAGAAATGGTCAAATAAATTAAATAATTTTTTTTTTGAAACGCAAACTTTATTAGACGAGGGCTAAGAAAGAAACTCAGCCGGGCAAAAAAAAAAAAGTGGAAGAATTGGTTCAAAGCTTGGTTTGGTATTTTGTATATTACCGAGAAAAAAAATGAGGGTAACCATTCAACTAAAGATGCAATTTTTTTTGGCTGCAAAATGGTACTGTACATATTTATTTTTATTTTTTATGGAGAACTCGTGCATCACTGAGAAAATGTTTGTAGAAACCTCACCATTTCTCTTACTCACCATTTCTCTTACAGCCGGCCCCACAACTATTATTCGATGGTCAAAGAAAAGGAAAATTAGTCAACCACGCCCTAAGCCCCTAAGGCTATCTGGAGTGGATACTTCTCCACGTGTGAAGGGCTGAGTTGGAGGGGCTAAGGACGCGTGAACACCGCCCCAAGCCTCGGTGGTTTGGTTGTTGCGTGACCATGGAGACGGACGAACATGCTCCCATTGATCAGTTCCCTCACTGTTTCTCTCTTTATCTTTCTCTTCCTTTTGCACTTTCACTACTAAACCACCAGTGCAACACCATTTCCACAACCCGGTGAGTTGGTTGTGGAATGGTAAAATATCTACATGGCATCACCTTTATTCACCAACCACGCGTGACCATTGCCAATAGCCTAACAAATCTTTTAGCACTTTTGAAAGCATCTCATTAGTCCCACACTCTTATATGCAAATGGTACTATTGGGTACCGTAACTAACCTTGGGAAAATTAATAGTAAAAGTTTGCAATGGATTAGGAACTTATGGTTTAATGGAACTATGATTTAATGGGATTTACAAACATTCCGTTAAGAGACTTTTATCCGGTAGTCAATGTTTTTTTATAAATTTGTCGAACCATTACCCAAGTGATTTCAGCTTCGTTGAAGATTTTTATTCTACCCACACAAATTTGTGTAAAGACCTTATGAAAGTGTTGAGGGGAGACTTGAAGTTTAAAATCGTCACCTTTTATTTTATTTTTATTCATCAGTCTAAATATTTAGAGGAGAATTGATAGATATTAAAAATGTTTGACAAATTAATTCTGATTTGTGGCCTATTAGTTTTAGGGTTTTTCAGATTTAAACCCTACGACTATAAATAGTTTAGGTCAGTTTTATTTTTATGCTGATCCTCCTTTTTATTTCAATTTTCGTTTTTCTCATTGACAGAGAAAGTGAGAATTTATCTTTTTCATGTGAGGTTTCTCCATTGTAATCAGATCTGATCATCATATCAATGAAAAAATATTTCACTGATTCTTTGTTTATTTAAGATAGGTTCATCTACTATTCTTAATTTCCGCATTTTTCATCTCATATTGTGTGAATCAGTGTTCCAACATTTGGGCTTTAGTGGCCATGTTGGATTGGGTTGGAATGGTGCAGACCTAGGTGGGTTGGTTGATTTTGAGGTCTCGCGGGTCTTGCTCAATGGTAATGTCGATTGAGTCATGATACTCAAGAAAAGAAACGATTGTTATGATCAGCTCGAGGATTGCAGTCGGAGGCTGAGTGATTAAGTGTTGGATTGAAATATCAGTATCTTTGGCAGGGGCTATGTTTTTCCAGCTTTCTGTGTTCATAAGAGAGAGAGAGAGAGAGAGAGAGAGAGAGAGAGAGAGAGAGAAAAAGAGAGAGAGAAAGAGAACATACATGAGACTTTCAAAGTTGGGATGTACACCCAACATGGGGCTATATGCCTGCGCTTTTTGGCAGAAGTATGGAAGTGTGGGAATACATAAGAGGTTCCTTGTGGTATGGTTGCTTTTAGATGAGATCAAGGATCTGCTTTCTTGAGGTCAGGTGTTAACTGATGGTTTTAGGCAATCAAGGAAGTAAACTGGAAGTGACAATTTTTTTTTGTTTCTGATGTGTCCTGACTAGGAGAAATATGCCTTTTGTATTTATGAACGATTCTTACGATGAATTGGCAGTTGGGATTTGCAGGAGAGGAGTGTACTAATCCATTTATTTCTTGATAGGAAGTTGGTGTTTTTCTTGTGCATCTGAATGCAACCATGATTGGGGAGTTCCCGAGGTCTCCATCTGAGATTCAAAATCTCTTTGATTTTTGATGGTCCTTATCTAAAAGATCATCCTGCGTTGTGTTATATATCCCAAGGGTTAGGGATGTTCTGCATCTAAATGAACCAGTTTGAGTTTTGGTATGTTTGCAATGTCAGTTGGTCGTGGTTCGAGCCTTAAGTGGGGGAGGGGGGAGATGGATATTATGCTTAGTCGATCAACGATCTGTTTGAGTTATCGTTGTAGAAGAATGGGTCATAGGAATTTGCAGTTTGGGTATGTGAAACTTTGGTTTAGGATTTGGTCAAGATGGAGGTGCAGAGCAAGTTAACATCAGATGTATGTGTTCAAGAATGTAAGATTCATCTTCATGATAAGAAGTTGTTGGACAAGATCTTGTTGTAGCAAATGGTTTCTTTCAAAACAGTGAGGAATAGGTGAAAAGGTGTTTGGGTCGCTCAAGTTGAGTATCGACTGTTGAGGGATTTCTTAACTTCTTGTATATATTGATATTTATAGTCTAGGATGGGTAATTGCTGATCGGTCAATCAGTTTCAGAGTTTGCTATGTTTAGTCCCTCATGCGCTTTGTCCAGTAGTGTATTGGATCAATGAATAAGTTGCCAATGCATTCTCAATCGTTATTCTTTTCGTTCATCGTCAATAGTAGAGGTTCTTCCGAAGTTGTGAGCTATATCAGATGGAGTTCAATGGATATGTCGGCCTATTGTCAAAGTTCGTACATGCTACTTCTTATTTCTTGGGTATGGTTACCCTCAATCAAGGTGTGAGATCTTATATCGATCATTCATGAGGATATTTCTCTCAACGGTTGAGGTTCATCATTTCATTAGATCTATTGGTAGTTTACCCTTTGGGTATGGTTTTGAGGAAGAAATAATGCACTACATATACGGTTGGTTATGTGTCTCCCCTTGGGGGTGTACATTGTGGTAGTGCCAGCATTATGGTCTTGAGGTGTGACAACCCGATATTTCGAGACAATAGAATGTAACACCTCTCAAATATAGGCCAAAATTTAACTATTCTAAAATCATATTTGGGTTAAATAAAGTGGTAGGACTCGTATCAAGGTTTTCGTACATATAAAGAACACTAAAATCCGAGTTATAACGAAGAAGTTATGACCAATCAAAAATTCACGGCGAGAACCGGCAACGCTGGTAGACGTAAAACGCAAAGTTTCGATACAATAATTTTTAGCCTTAGGTATCTAAACGAAAGTCGTAGATTACATTAAACCGTGATCATGCATAAAAAGAACGCCCAAATCTGACTTCGTATGAGGAAGTTATGATTTTCCGAAGTTTCTAACCTAGCAGTAGACAGATAAAAACTCGAAACAGAGATCGAGCGATCTTTAGCCGACACAAACTAAATGAAAGTTGGAGAGCCCGACAATAGGAGTATAACAATAAAAAGTCTGACGAAAACGGACTTCGGATAAAGAAGTTACGGATTTTTAACGAAGTTATCGTGTCCCGACCTATTAATTAAAATATAATTAAAAATAGAGTCAAAATTAGCCGACGGAGTCTAAATGAAAGTTGTAGAGTATTTTCTCACCTTCGCGTGGATATAAAGAACGTCAAAAAAAAGGAGCTCGTACGCGAAAGTTACGGGTTTTTGAAGTTCTTGGCACGCACTTCAAAGTCTTATCCGAAGGAGTACGCCCTGCGTACCCTCGTACGCCCCACGTACTCGGATACAAGGCTCCGGATCAACCACGTCGATAGACTCTTCGCCCGAGGATGCGGTAAGCAGTGACGCAAGCGAACGCCCCGCGTACCGAGGACCTCCAGCCTCTATAAATAGATTGCGAAGGTGCCGACTATTTTCACTCAAATGCTTCAATTCTCTCTCATTTTCGCCTCGTTTTTCGTGCCGACAACATCCCGACTTCCCGGTTTCATATCCAAGCCCCGACGAAAGTCCGAAGCCCCGAGATTTCCGAAAATCTCGTCACTTTCCGGTCGAGGTGCCGCCCGGGAAAATCTCGTTTTCTTCAAATCACGCGCCTTCATCGGTGAGTTCATACCCCTATAAATCTACATTTTTATCAATATTGTTTTAATATACACATTTGAGGGGGGAATACAAGTAAACACACGATTATTATCGTGTGTAACTCAAAGATTCACTAAATACTCTTTTTTTATCAAGTAAATCATATGTGATTCACAACCATTATGTGGAATCTTTCATACGGAAAACATAACACGATATCGCCTGATATACATATCGAAATTAAATATGTTGTTATACGTATACGAATCAAACAGTTTATTTATACCTTGAGTTTAAGTGTTCATTATGTCACCACAAAAATTACACATTTCATAACAAGTGAGCATTACACTAGGGTTATTATACAAACGAAACGAACTTTTGGAAAAAAAAAACTATAATAGTTTACGACAAACATTTATACATGTTAAAAACTCTTTATCAAACTGTCTTACATACTTTATGATTCCTTTCAAACGCTGTTAGAATCATGTTACTAACAAAGGTCTTCCTATATTTAAAACTGTTCTTATCAAACAAACTGCCTTCAAATCATTTTATAAACTGACATCAAGTCATCAATTCTTATTTATTAAACTTTTCAAAGGTTTTACAAAAACTTCTTTTATATACTTTTGTGCTTGCCTATATATGTATACTTATATAAATAATGTTCGAAGGACTTAGGACGGCTAGCTCGCTTTATTTCCTTTTCCTCGTTGGGATGTGGCCTTAGGGCATCGGTTATTTGTCCGAATGTCGTCTAAATATTAGTTATATATATATGTACATATATAGACATAAAAGTTTCCGTCAGTTCGTTCAGTACCTTTGAGTAGCAAAGCCATATTTCGAATTATACACACACATTATCAATAACTATAATAGGTATAGTTAAGACATACTATTTACCATTCCAAGTACCAGGAGTTATACAAGATTCAGTCTATTCATGAGTCAATACAAATACATTACATACTATGCGAAGAGATACAATTATATATGATTAAAAAGGCATACAATCTTAAGACATACAATTATAGAAGTATACAACTTCAAGACATACCATTTCAAGGAATACAATTACATGAGATAGTATACTAGATATTCATAACATTTTATATACTACAAGTACCATATCAAGAAGGTATATTCATATAAAAAAACAAAATGGACTTTCATACGTAAATCTATTTAATACTAAGAATTGTGAGACATTTCAGCTTCACGTACGTTCGAGTTTGCATTTTAAGTCCTGTATTATATACCATAATCCCTTGGAGGGGGAGCGTGATACTTGTGTTTAGATCTATACGGGATTGACAATCCCGCACCTAAACTGTTAGCTACAGTTAGACCGGCAGGTCTGGGGTGACAGATGTCATAACATTCCAACGCCTGAAGAACGTTGTTACAGGCCATCAATGTCAATAGCATGGTTATAAAACTCACATGGAGTATTAAAAACACGTTGATTTACGGAGATATCATATACCTTAGCAGTTGTAACTGTACACAAATCTACTGTTTTAGACATGAATAAATATCATGGTAATACATCTTTGGGTCTTTTAAATCACCACCCACTTATAAACAAATATTGGATTTCTGAAGCAATTATTCAAAACAGTCGAGTCTTGGTAGAAGACTACAATTTATACTAGTAGAAAATATGGGATTTTCTAAGGTTTTCAAACGTTCACAATTACTTGCAAACATGTTCGTTGGTACAAAATTTCCTTCATACATTACAAGTTTTCTTTACAGCTTTACAAATCAAAGTCACATAAATACTTATGAACTCACCAGCATTATTGCTGATACTCGCTTTCAAAATAACTTGTATTCCCAGGATACGGATAGACAGGTACGACTACCAGGTTCTGTGAAGACGGAGAAATCAAGACTCGTCTTTTATTTTTGAATATTCATTTTGTAGAATTATACTATGAAAGAACTCAAATGTAATTAAAATTGTACTATTAATGCAATGGATGATGTTGTTGCTTTGTTTACTACTTTGCATTGTTGTGATACATTACATGATGTCCTCCGCCCCAGAACGTTTCCGCCGTTCTCGGTTTTGGGGTGTGACATGAGGGGTATATGTGGACTGAGTAAGGTAACAAGAGAATGCCTGGTTAGTATTATTAGCATGGTTATTATTTGGGTTATAGCCATCGAATTGTAACAAGAGTATGTATGCCTATCTCATTCTCTGGTTGTGTGCGACCATGTTTTTGTCTGTTTTTGCATTGGTATCAGCCTGTTCTATGAAAGGAATTATACGTGATAAAAGGGTATGGCTCATGTTGTATTTGGTTAGCTTTGAGAGGGATGTTGACATGGTTCCTAAAAGTCGGTGGATTGATGGTTGAGTATCTTTAGGCCCCATAGTACTCCTCGCTGGTCTTTAGGACAATGATGGTATAATGGCAAGATCAACGTAGTACCGTGAGCTTATCATTCTAGTAGCTAGAGGGTGCCACGATGTATCGTGGACCAGTGGTTGTATGATTCATATGGGTGGAACCTGGTACTCATTTGATTGAGACTCTTAAGGTCTTAGATCATTAGTCTTGTTGGCATGCTAAGGTGTTAGTGCATTATTAGGAGTCGGGAGACTCAGTGACCAACGGTGTAACACCGTAAAAATTCAAACAATTTTTCGCATTTTAAAAACCATATATTTTCATTCACATCCACATTTTAAAACATTGTATCATCATTATCTCAATACAAAACCCCAAGATCAAACATATGAACTCCAGTGTGCGTGTGTACGAGTCATGCTGGCGCCTTCCCGCGATCATCACTGGTACCTGAAACACCACACATGACACTGTAAGCATAAATGCTTAGTGAGTTCCCCAAAATACCACATAAACACATATCAGGCACTCAAGGTTGTAACTCTGTTGACCCTCTGGTCGAATATCTCTGTGGGACCCTCTCGGTCCCATAACTCTGTGGACCCACTAGTCCTAACTCTGTAAACTCTGAATCATGCATATCACATATCACAAACAATCGCAACACATAATATCATACAAATACACTGGCATATAACTCTAGAATACTTTGTCACATAACTCTGTTACCACACTAGGTAAGGTATAGTGAGAAGACTCACCTCAGATGTCTCGGTATATCTCTGAGTCGGTAGAAATATGATCTAGCCTCCGCCTACTCACACAAAGTAAATATTCTCATAAATATAACTATCGAGACTAGACTCAACCCTCTCTAGGTGAAAGACCATTTTACCCCTCTATCAGCTCAAAGGCCACATTGTTGACCAAACCCTTAAAGTAACAAAAGTCAACGGTCAAACTTTGACCCGACTCGTTGAGTGCACTTGGGCGACTCGGCGAGTCTACACATGTCTACTAACTCTCTTAGTCCCTCTTGGCACGTCGAGTCCCTCCCCTTACTCGACGAGTCACACCTAGCATGAATCGCGGGGCCACGCCGACTCAACTCGCTGAGTCTCAAGAACAACTCGGCGAGTTCCGCCTTGAACTCCAGTCCCCTAACTCTCCCTGACTCACCGAGTTATTTCCCCAACTCGGCAAGTCTACTCGCTGAGTGATTTACGGGAAACCCTCACCCTACTCGCCGAGTCTGATCTTTGGACTCGGCGAGTTCATGCCATGCACAAACTCCATAGACCTCCTGAGGTCAGATCTATTCCTTTAATCCATAGATCTGGCCTTCCCAAGCATGATAATCACGTAAAGTTCAGACCTTGACACTCATATAACATCTAAATGGCCTAACTTGGTGATTTAGCCCCAAAAATGACATCCTAAGCTCATGGCTCCGAAAATAACTCATAAAGCTCCAAGGGTTAAGGTCTCTAGACCTCTTTAGGTCCAGATCCAATGCATAGACTCGAGAAGGGACCAATTGCTCCACTTATCCATCCACTAAATGGGTTAGAAAACCCTAACTCTCAGAATCAACACCAAAACCGAAGAATGTATGAATAAATACCTCAATATGAAGTCTATGAACTCTAAAGTCACCAAAATTGCACCTCCTTCAGCCTCCTCTTGCCTTGGTCACCTCTTTCTTGCAAATACACCAACAAAAAGATCAAGAATGGCCTCTCCTTCCTCATAAACGCTCTAGATCTCTTAGGGTTTCTCTCTGGGGTTTGGTAGCCGCAAATGACGACCCTAAGGGCCTTTAAATAGGTACCAAACCCAGGAAATTAGGGTTTCATTAAAAAACGTGGACTCGCCGAGTCCACTCATGAACTCACCGAGTCCGGCTGTGAACCTGGATACTAATTCACGACCATACTCAACGAGTCTAAACACCAACTTGCTGAGTCCCTTATCAATCTCCAAAAATAAAAGGAATAATTAATATACCTGGGAATTCGGGTGTTACAAACGGTTTGGATCATGTGACCAATAAAAGGTTGTTGGGATTATTAATTATGCATCAGAAGTCTCTTGTTGAATGCTTGCTTTATGAACCATGTTTTCTTTCGGGCTGTTCATTAGGAGTTTGATTACCGATGTTGGGTATCCATTCTGAAATCTCTAGTCATGAAGTTCATTATATTTGTCTCGAGTGATTTTTTAGGTGAATGTACATCAGAGCTAATGAGGGACCTAGATGGAACACGAGATTCTTGGATTGACCATCATTACGCTTATGGAAGTAGTAGGTTGGTTATGACATGTCAGGAAGTCAAGTGTATATATAAGGATTTTGGGTACAACTTTCAGATTTGGATTGGTTGAAATTCATAATCAACATGTTTTGAGTATTTCTTTCTGCATGATTTGGTGGTATTCTTAGTCAGGGATCTAGGGGTTGATACGACTAATTGATGATACTTAGGTTATGGTTTCTAGACTAATGAGTTCCCGGTTCTGGTAAGTATATTGATGGGATTGGTTTGTGGTTGTGGTTTTGAGAGTGTCCGGTTTGAGTGGTTCTCACTGGAAGTTGGGTCTTCAGTTAAGGAGAGAAAGATAGTTGTTGTGGTTGAGTATTATTCAAGTTTTGGGGTTGTTTGTTGGTAGCTATATGTTTCTGACAGGTCTCGTGAGTTTTATTTATAATATGCAATTGTTTTGAAGTTGTTAAGGGTTGGTTATGGAAGGTGTTGGCGTTGTTTTTAGAGATCCTAACCAAGACGGATTTCGAGGTCGAAATCCAGTTTAAGTGGGGGAGAATTTTTGATGGGTTTAGAGCATTCTAACACTCCTATGGTGTACATGCAACCCTATAAACCTTGGATCTATGCTTTCTCTATTATACATGCACATAAGAACTTTCCAAGGCTTTAATCCTAACTAGCATATTATAAGGCAACTATACTACAAAGACTAGTTAGATGACATACCTTTTGGTGTAGCTTGATGTCTTCAAGCTTTAAGAGCTTAGCCCCAATAGTGTGGAAGCCTCAAGTGGAATCAAAAATCACCAAAACACCTTGAAAGACTTTGAGAATAAGAATACTTTGGTTCTCTCTAGTGAAATCGGCTAGCCCTCTTAGTGTACCCACACTAGTGCCAATTTCACCAACCAATGACATCTTTATATAGTGTGGATACTAGGGTTTAACCCAAGACCTTTCATTCCATATGATCCATGGGTTAAACACTCCATGGACTATCCATGAAAGCTTAGCCCAACCAAAATGAACTTGGCGCATTCCATATACATAAGAGTCCATATTTAATTAGTTCATTTTGATCACTTAACTAATTCTAAATTAAGTCTTGATCAATACTAATTAAATAATATGATTCCATATTAATATATTAGAACTTATATATATTAATATAAATCATAAATATACTATTCTCAAAAGACTATCCATATAAATTGTGTCGGTGAAGTGCAACCCAAATGGACCATGCCGGGTCGGGTCAAGTAGATACCAAATATAGTTATGAACTTAGACATTAATCCAACAGTCTCCCACTTGGATAAGTCTAAAACTATTATTGAGTATGACTTCAAAACCTACCTGACAATCGTAGCTCTTAAAGCCACTGTCAAACTCTGATCTTGTCAACGAACTCTAACCTTTGTCAATGACTTGTCCATTAGATAAGGGATCATATATTCCTCCATTCTAGATATCATATGGACTGAGACATGGATTATAAATCATTCTCTCTGTCCATTTGTTGTTTCCCGATTTCCGATTCATGATGACTGACGGATTGAACAAATCAAATCAGTCCTGGCTTGGCCAAGCACTCACATGTATCATCATTAAATCACAGAGGGGCCCGCAGATATCGCTTTTATCCTGAAGGTAAAAGGAATGGATAAACTTCGACTCATATGGCTTGTTAACTACTTGTTGAATCATACACAAAGTCACGTTTTATAACATCGAGTTACTAATGCGTTTTCGTGCAATCAATGTACTATCAACTCATAGTAACAACTCATATCTCTAGGTTTTAAGAATATAAGATATTGTCGTCTCATGATTACTCGTGATAAAATCCATGAAGTGATTCAAATGAGCGCGGGTTGAATACAATACCCAGAACTTATGAGCATTCATGAGTGTTGTAGCACAACTTTGTCCACCAACTTGGACCTCTACAAGCCAACCCATGGCAGTCTTGATTCATATCTACTTCCAACATATGACCAACTGTGGACAGTTTAAATAACTTAGTCATTCCAAAAGAATAACCGTTATTATGGATATCAAAACATGCAAAGTGAAACACAAGAATAAATGAATCTAATATGGTATCAAAACCTATGAATATAAACAAATCACTTTCTATTTATCACCATACTGATTACTTATTATTCATTGTTTCGGTTTTATCAACTTTATACTTGAATTAAAAAAACACTAGGTGTCCCATGCTCCAAGCATGTACACTATGTTTTCTAAACAATAGCTTTGCCATACACCAAGTATGAACTCTATGTTTCTCTATGATCCTTTTCTTTATGAAATAGATCGATTGAACATAATTTCAATGATTCTCTTTTCACACTCCCAATTCCTTGTCTTAAATGTAAGAATTCCAAATTCCTATCATTTATCGAAATCTGTTTAGATTTTTAAACTTATATGCATTGTTCCTCTTGTAATGATTATGCACAAAGCCACAAAGGCTTGGCAACAATCATTCCAGAGTATTCCAATGGAGAAGAACTCCATGGAACTGATGTCTCAGATTCAAAGTGCATTGCTTTCAACATGCTTCTTGCATTAAGTTTCTTTAACCGTACACAAATTGCTTCCACCTCTGTAGACAGCTCTATATTCCATTTTGACTATCACTTCTGAACAAGATTTTCCTCTTTTCAGACTATGTCAATATGGTCCTTCCAATATTAATAGTATACTTCCAACTGTCCTTGAGCAACCAATCTTTGGTAAACCTTAGATTGTCCTCGACAATTGCTTAATCAGTTAGTCATATCCAATTCTAGACATTTTCCTCCTTAATGCTCGAAGGCATTTGGAAAATTCAGAAAGGATAAATATTATAGCACATATAATCGATCTTGTACCCAAAGTAAATGGGACACGATTCATGATGTTTCACATAAAGACATGGTTCTAGACCAATATTTTGCCATAATATTTTTTGTTGCCATATTCTCAAAATTTGACTATGAAAATGGATGTCGTAATCATAATCGAATTTTGAGAACGCAATATATAGAATTATTCTTAAGTTGAACCAATCCAACATGAAATTCATATATATATTCTTGACTAAAGGTGATTAAAATCTCAATATAAGCTCTTTAGAATGATTATAAATGCAATCTATGCTTTTTAGAATTGAACTGAGTATAATTTCCTCTCCCTTAATTATAGCAAAACAACTTTTTCAACCCCTGCAACCTCACGAATTGAAACGTTTGTTTCCTACAATTAACATTGCTAACTTGCATTTCTTATCATAATTATCATGCTCCCACTAACTTGATGATTATTAACATAACACTTATGATCCCACTAGCTTTGACATGTATCCAGAAAATAGTTGGACCTCTAGAAGTCAATACTTTATTGACATTCATACCAAAGTTCAGATTTCTGATACTAGATTGCTTTTATAAGACTTTATCAAATTATACACATTATCTTAGATAGCTTACATGTGTGTCTAAAAAATTTCAGAACTATGAAAAAGGATGTCGTAATCATAGTCTCAATTGTTTATACTTTTTGCCATTTCTCATTAGTCAATGTTAGTGTGCCGGTTAACCATGCACACTCCACTAACGACTTTGAGAACTGCAAATATCACAATTGCTATCTACTTAAAATCTATTTAGTGAAAAAATTTCGTCACCATCATTTTCATGAATCGGAGAGAAACCTTATGACACTTAGATTTTATGGTGTATACGTTCTTGTCCACAAGAAATTGTCAAACCATAATCACAAGACTAGGTTAGTGACAAATCCTAACTCATGTGGATTGAACTTGTGCAATCTTAACTTCTTGCCAACTGGCAGCTCAAGGGCCTGCCATTGCTTCCAAGTAGCTATGCAAACAATTGAGAACATGTAGAACTCAAATGTATAGCCAACTTAACTAGAATGGGCACAAAAATGTCAACACAATAGGTTATAATCCTCTTGTTGTGTGCTAGTGATGAAATACAGGTTTTATTCTTAATTACTTTTGGAAACCCTTTCAGGATCTTTTAGACTCCCACTGTCTCCTTGACCTATAAGACTTTCTTGCCAAATATTCAAGAGATAGTGTGGATTCTAATCAAGACAGACACTCAACACAATTGCCATTAGTTGGCCTTTGTTTTATCCAAAACATTACAACTTACCAATTTGAAATGTATAAGAGTAGAAAACTTTTACTATTACATTTGAAAAGTGTTTTTAAACCTTCTTTAAGACATGTCACTCAAGTTACAATCTTAAAGTATAACTCTAAGAATTGTTTTTGGAACGAAGTATGAATCATCTTCTTGATTTAACCACTTCAACATTCATAACTCCTCTTCTTAACTATCAGAATGCACTTAGAGGATGAATTGTGATAAGGTCTCAAAATCATTAAGATCATCTTAAAACATGATACTAAAGTACTCTCCCATGTTTTTAGATTTGAGAAACGTTTATCCTTTTACCTAATTTGATTCTTCTTATTCGTTCTGTCATACATTGAAATTTTTTCAATGTTTCAGAATTATACTTAAGCTTGTAAGTATAATCATATTTACTAAACCATAGTAAATCATGACGAATAGTCTTATCCATCTTTTGTGGTGGACTTTGACAAGTGCACAAGAAAGTGTACTTGATCCCTTAGTCCTTCTCTTGAGTCACATATACATGTGAACACGGAACTAGTCTTAATTTTCCAAAGTTGAAAATTCTCACACATCACACTCAACACCTTGTATGATTCCAAGTTTCGGTCCAATTGAAACTTGGGAGATGAGAATATTTCCTTATTTGGTAAATTTAGACACTACCACAAATGAAGGAATCAAATTCATATTTCCAATATTGCTATAAACATACAAACATCAAGTTTTCATGAATGCCATTGTAAGGAGATAAAAATAAAGTAAAACAAACTTTTATTTATTTTAAAATGCAGAAAAACTTTTTTTCCTTACAATGTAACTTGAAATGAAAACTATGTTATTTATATGTTTCCTAGCAATCAATCATAACTCCTAAGAAGTAGCTCAAGAATCTGATCTTCAATCAAGCGATAGAAATCCATTTTCGTGGTCAGATTCACCATACTCTTTTTTAAGTTTCCTTTATTTTTCCTTTGATTCTTAAAACATCAACATGTGACCCAGTCACATCATGTAATAAGAATCTCAGAAAAGAAACTTAATGCAGTTAGATAGTGGACTTTACCTGAAGTAGAGTTAAACTTATTGACTTTACCAGCCTGATGATCTTTTAGGTAAATTTGGCAGCTTCGCAACCAATGCCCTTTCCTTTTTGGCAATAGAACCATATGGATCCTTTGGGAATGGTACGTGGGATAATCTCAGACTTAGCCTTTCTCTTTACCATTTGGTCAACTGAGTTGACTATGGCCGATCCCTTTCCATTGGGAAGAGAATGCTTTTTCTGGATTTCCAGTGTTACCATTTTTAATGTCCATAAAGTTTTGGTAAGTCGATCTTTTAATCAAATTTTCTTTTCTAGCCTGCCAAATCATTGTTGATTCAGCAGTACCAAGCAAATAGATAAGATCATTAAGGGGACTTGTCTTAGTCTGTTTCATAGGAGTCCCAAAGGAACTCACTATGTGACTCAAAAAGTGATTGAACCACCAACTTTCTCAAGACTTTGACACCCCACTCTCCCGGCTTGTCAATATGTGACTTCATCTCCAAGATGCGATCACACATAGACCTTGCTTGCCAATAGGTCTTGAGTGACCTTGAACATGTGGGTTAGGGAGAATAATTGGAGGAGGTGGAGGAAGTGAAGTTCCAAGAGATTTGGGAAGATCATAGATGTTTGAACTAGACATCTTTTGGGAGATATTCAAGAAAGTTGATCTAAGGTCCTTAATATAACACCCAATATGAAATATTAAGGCTAGCACCCAACACAATATTTTATAACTTGGAAGAGGTATGCCCTAATCCAAGCTATAGAATATTTGAAGGTAGGTGAATGACGATTCACCAATTTCCACCAAGAAAAACGAAATAAATTATTAGTTTTTTTAATTGGATTTGAAACTCCTAGATCTTTTGAGATTCATTGAACTGTTCAATGGCATGTTTCAATCTCGAGTGTGCCCTTCAGGTTTTGTGACCGGGATGTCGAGGATCACAAAACAAGGTGTGAAGTAACCATGCAAATTACTAGGTACCCTTAAGTGTTTATCCCTCAATCGATTTGCCGGTTAACCACACACGCTCCATCAATACTATGATAAACATTAAGTTACCCTTTTCCTACCTTGTTAAATATGAGTTAGTGTGCCGGTTAACCACACATGCTCCACTAATCGACTTAAACAAAGTGAAAAGTGTAATTTCATGGATTAGCACCGTATTCACTTTTTCCAAAGTAACTAAGATTGGGTATTTATAAAAGGTTTAGTTACTTAGTATTTATCATTAATACTTTTAATGAATGGAGAATTCTAGTCCTTGTCCTACCCGTTCGGCTAACGACCCTTCACCGGTCAAGGAAGTGGTGGGTGAGAGTGGACACCCATTAAACTGCCATTTTATAGGTAGTAACCTTATACCCGCTTATAGACCGGCTTCGTGAATGAGACCTACTCACGGTAAGACTGACTTTACTCTTATACATATACATAAATATTATTAACTTATAATATTATAAAGTATAAGGGTTGAATTTTAACTTTTAAAATTCTAAGGGCTAACATCGAATTAAAGTATTCATAAGTGAAAACTTTTCAAATTCCAAAACTTGAGGGCAAGTTTAGAAACTATTCAAAACTAATTAATTGAATAACTTATGAGTTTAAAGTAGTTTTAATTAAAAGACTCTTCAAGTTCCATAAGTTGAGGACAAGTTACGGAAGACTTTAAACTAATAAAAGAATGTATCTTTTCTTTATTTTGTAACTTATGGAATTAATTCAGGTCACACATTTTATTACTTAATGAAATGACTCTTGAACCTCCATAACTTGAGGACAAGACTCTTCAATTTTTGTAACCATTGCCAATTTTTATGAGTTTAAAGAAACTTAAATGTGACCTTTCATGTAACTTGAGGACAAGTTACACAAACACATTTTAGAATCATCTCTTAGATTAAAATGGATTAAAAACACATAATCAATTAACTTATCTATTAATCTAAGCAACTCATATGAACAAAGATAATACACATCAAAGTTTTTCATGTAATTAGCATAACTTTTAAACTAATACAAAATATGAATCTATTGACAATTATCTTTGAAATTGGATTAGCATGAAGATTACCACATCAAAAACAAGTTTATAAGTCTAAAAACATATGAGCGTAATGTTCCTAGTCCAATTCCAGCCAAAAAAGTCGAATATATGTTGTTTAGGGATCCAACTTGTCGAGTGCACGAACAAACTCGGCGAGTTGAATGCATTTTGCCGTGGACTCGTCGAGTCCCTTTATGGACTTGGCGAGTCTGCTATGCAGACAGCACTAAAATTCGATTTTTAAGCAGTTTTGCAAGTGTAACAAGAAAACAAGCCTAGGCTCTGATACCACTAATGGTTTTAGAGCATTCTAACACTCCTATGGTGTATATGCAACCCTATAAACCTTGGATCTATGTTTTCTCTATTATACATGCAAATAAGAACTTTCCAAGGCTTTAATCTTAACTAGCATATTATGAGGCAACTTGTCACACCCCGAAACCGATGGCGGAGGATGTCATGTTTAGTATCACAACCAATGTACATAGCAAACATAGTAAACACAACCATTACATTACATAGAAATATTTACATTTGTTTGAAAACAAAGTGATACAAATTTTGTACGTATACATCATTTAAACAAAAATACAGACGAGACTTCATTACGCTCCGTCTTCTCCAAAAGATCGCGAGGTACCTGTCTAACGTGAACCTGAGAATACAAGCAGTTTGAAAATCAGCATAAAGCTGGTGAGTTCATAAGCAAGTTGTGTTTCTCAAAATGAGCAAATTTCCTTTAGTTTTCTGAAACAGTTGTTATCCAAGAAAATCCCATATTTTCTTATAAGTAAGGTTTGGTTATTCGTTTGTTACACAATCTAGTTAACAATAGTTTGTTATCCTAGGAAAAACCCTTATTTTCCTTAAAAGTTGGTGGTCGATTATCCATACACGTATGTTGAATATTTACTATACTTAACAAGAATTTAATTTTCGAATCTCTAATTTCGCTTAGAGGGGTATATTAATAGACGAAATTTCGAAACTTTGGTGACACTCAGATACGTTCACTAGCTGTATTTTCGAAGTTCTGGTGACATCCAAAGGCGTGTTTTAGACGTATTTTCGAAACTCTGGTGACACTCAAAGACGTACACTAGCTGTATTTTCGAAGTTCTGGTGACATCCAAAGGCGTATTTTAGACTTATTTTTGAAACTCTGGTGACACTCAAAGACGTACATTAGCTGCATTTTCGAAGTTTTGGTGATATCCAAAGGCATATTTTAGACTTATTTTTGAAACTCTTGTGACACTCAAAGACGTACATTAGTTGTATTTTCGAAGTTCTGGTGCCATTCAAAGGCGTGTTTTATTAGTAATAACCCTAATTTATGATTAGCATGAATCCTACATAAATTATAAAATATAACATAAATTATAACATTTTATAATGAGATCTACAATTAATCTGAAAGCTAACTCTGCAAGTTAAACGGTTGGTCAATACGGTTTCAATGTTAAAAGCATGCGAAATAAGAAACATTTCAAAAGAAATATAAGTTTGAGTACAAGACTTCCTTGTACTTTTGATTGTATTCCCCCCTGAAAACATTGAAAAACACGGAAAAAGGTGTAGGGAGTATGAACTCACCAGTCGAGAAATGTGTCGGCTAAGATGCTAAGTGTCAGTTCGGGGCTTGAATACACGCGAGGTTCCTATGTAATATGAAGAGATACATAATTGTATCTAGTTAGACTTTGAACTAATAATTGGATAAGAATATACACTTCGAGACGCGAAAACACTTTATTTCAAGTGTTAGGAGTGATCCGGGTAGCATCTAAGGGTGTGTAGGGCCTAGATAAGGAGTTTACTCTTCAAGAGTAAGCCCTTAGGGAGGTTTACCGTCCAAAGACCATATCCCCATGATTTTACGGCCATAAACTCATGGGTGGAGTGTTCTTGGATGCTTAAAAGTCTTACAATGCACAAAGGAAGGTTCTAGAGTTGATTCCGTGGCTTAGGAAGTGATCAGGACTTGTATTGACCTTGGAAAAGGAGTTTACGGTCTATGAAGGTGTTCTTGGTGAGTTTACTGCCTTAAACACATGAGTTTATGGCCATAAACTCATGTTTTCCCATAATTCATGTGATTTGGTGGTTGTAGGTTACGCATGCTAAGTTCTAGACCCAATTCTAAGCCATACAAGGTGTTAGGGGCACTTTTACACCCTTTGGAGGTGTTTATGGTCTACGAATAGGTGTTTACGGTCCAAGAATGTTCTTGGGCCGTAAACTCAATTTTACTCCCCAAATGGTATGATTTTGGTGTTCTAAGTCCATTCCTTTTCGTAACATTGCTTGTAATCCTTTTCGTAACCCATTTCGATAATCCATTCGTCGTTTCCAATTTCGTTTCCGATTTCGCCATTTTATTAAGTCATTAATTTGAGTTTTATATTATGACTTAATGGGTGTCCGAACACATTTAGAACTCATTTTAAAACCCCATATTTGTAACGACCATAAAAATTCAACCAATTTTAACTTTTAAAAAACAACCCATTTTCTTAATATTATTACAAAAAGGTTTTCAATACAATTATTATCAGAGTCTTCCCAGAATCACATCATAAAACATAATCATGAGGAGCGGTACGATCATGCCTTTGTCTTGCCACGGTCTCCTGAAGAACCTGAAAAACATTAAACCACAACTGTAAGCCCGAAAGCTTAGTGAGATACCCCCAAAATACCAACCACATATACCATACACGCATAACATGCCATATCATATCTGATCACAAAACAACCATGCACTTCGGGTCTACTGTGTGACTGGTCCGCCGCACCGGCCAACAGTCCACCTGGTCCACCCTTCGAGTCTAGCCATATACATTGAGTCTGCAGTGTGATTGGTCTGCCCGCTCCGTGCCTTCAATCCACCTGGTCCACTGTCTGAGTCTATAGTATGACTGGTTCGCCCGCACCGGGCCTTCAGTCGACCTGGTCCACTCTCCGAGCCTCGACACGTCTGGTCCGCCCTCTTAGGGCCTTCAGCCTATCCGGACCGCTCGTTGGGCCTTCAGGACAACCGGTCCGCCCTGGGTATCTGAACTAGCTCTAGTACCCTCGGGATGGGAAAACCCGTCACACTAACGACACCTCCAAACATCCCCCAGGATGAATCACCACTAAATACACAATTCCTTGATCAGAATCAAACTGGGAATCCAAGACTCCATCCCTGCACCCCTTCCGAGCCTCTTGGCTCTACACCCGCAGAATCCTTTCCGCGACCTCAGCAGTCATCCAATCCGGATATGATTCCATACCACTTCCACAATCATGCTGCTCAATGACCATAATTGGATCACTCCAATCATAACCCTGCACTGCCGCTTTCACTTCTGTGAATTTACACTCCCTCTCGGAGTTACATTCTTCTCTCTTTCCTTACCAAGGAAATCCACTTGGCCGCCTTGTCACTGCGACAAGTTCCACGGTGCTCGCCCAACGCTACACCACTCCCCTATAGCATAACCGCTATCCATGCAACACACATGCTCTGAATCTGCTCGCAAGGACTCTCGAGTCCATGCACTATCTCCACTAATCGAGATCAATACCCGGGGCCAGACCTTCTAATGCTAACACATCGCGACATACTCAATCCATTTCCTCGAACTGATCTAATGATACCTGCAGAGTCTTCAGCATGACTGGACCGCCTTACCAGGCCTTCAGTCAATCTGGACCACGCTCAGAACATTCAGCCGATCTGGACCACCCTCCAGGGCCTTCATCCTGGCTGGACCGTTCTCCGAGCCTTCGGCCTGACTGGTACGCCTATCGGCATTTAGTCTACCCGGACCGCTCAACTAGCATCCATCCTTCCGAGGTATCTCTCTGGGAAATCCTCCCATGCATACTGTTCTAGCCCTCTAGGGGTTCCGAACTCTATCTCCATCATACATACTTAATCCCGGCCCATGCCCTCCACAATCGAATACCCTTGGTGTGTATCCTGCCCCGCATGCCTGCCACTTACTCATACCAGCCTATGCTCTTGGCTGACAGAACACTGCTGAATCCAATCAGCTAAACAACCTCCAATGCTGATCAATCTTCCGGAGATTTTTCCAATTCTCCCCCACTTATAGCACTGACTATCAACCACCGGTCGCCATCACCGACCTCCCTCAACAACCCTACACGCGAACTGCGTCCTGCAAGCACGAGCAACCTTAACAAAATAACATATCAACACTGATCATCTCGAGCTCGAAACAAACTCGATCTTCAGCTAACCCCTCCTCAGACTGCAGATGCTATCCAACATTCAGACCAAATGTAACACCGTAAAATTTCAAAACCATTTTTTGCAATTTATAAAAACATAATTCACTTATTATTCATAAAAACATCATTGTTTGAAATTCAAATTCATAGCATATAACAATCCCAAGATCTTATAGCATAAAAATCCTGTGTGTGTACTGATCAGGCCGGCACCTTCCCGCGATCCTCAGTAGTACCGGAAACAAATAACACCAAACACTGTAAACACAAAGCTTAGTGAGTTCCCCAAAATACCATATATATAACACACATTAGCCAGTCGAGGCTATAACTCTTTGGGTCTGTGCACCCAACTCTATGAACCCTCAGGCTCTATCTCTGTGAACCTTCCGGTTCAAACTCTATAGAATGCACAGCATAAATCACATAGAATAATGCAGTGCATGTAACGCCTGTGTTTCCGGGCTTGCCATTTTTAGCAATGTAATAGTCTAGGTTAACCTTTGTAACATGTTTTGAAATAATAAGAGTGTATTATTTGAGTATTATGTGTTTTGTGCTTAATTGCTTAATTATGTGGTTTGATTAATTAAGAATAAAAATAAGCGTCAAATTTAAGTGTAAAATAAACTTAACATCTTTGGTTAATGTTGTAGTAGTTGAAACGAGGTTTCCGAATATATATAGAACGCCCAAATCTGACTTCGTATGAGGAAGTTATGATTTATCGAAGTTTCGACTTAGCGGTATGCAGCCTGAAATACTCGATTTGAGATCGAGTGGTTTTTAGCCGAAGCAATCTAAACGAGGATCGAAGGTCTCGTTGTTGGTATCGAAGCGATAAAAAGTTAGGTGAGAACGGACGTCAAACAAAGAAGCTATGAAATTATAACGAAAGTTTCTGTCCCGGCCTATTAATCATTAATAATAAAAATAAAGTTAAAATTAGCCGACGAAGTCTAAACGAAAGTTGTAGAGCATAGTCTCACCTTCGCGTGGATATAAAGAACGTCGAAAACGGAGTTCGTATGGCGAAGATATGAATTTCCGAAGTTTATTAAATATTTTGTATTTAAATTAAATCTTTAAATCCGGTATTATCCGAAGAGGAGTCAGCAATCCGATTCGAAGTACGCCCCGCGTACTCGTGTACGCCCCGCGTACACCGAAGATGACGACACTCGCAGCAAGTGGCTTCGGATGACGCATGTAGTGACGTTTCGGAAGCAGTAAGCCCCGCGTACTCCGAGGCTCCAGCCTCCTATAAATAGGATGCGAGGGCAGCCGGTTCTTTTGTTCATTTTCTCCCTTCTCTCTCCCGTTTTGCATCGTTTTGCATGCCAGAACTACCCCGAAGCCCCGGTATTATTCTCGATCCCCGAGGCAAGTCCCGAGATCCCGAAGATCCCGAGAAGTGCAGTTCCCGAGTCGCAGCTCTGCCCGCGAGAAGTTCAATTTTTGTGGAGATCTTCCAGATCTGCTGAGGATTACTACTTCTGCAAGTCGTAGTGCTGTCCGATCATCTTCTGATCAAATGAGTGTATACTACCTTTCATAAACACGATAATAATACAAGTATGGTTCGAGTGTATTAAGTATATTGTTGTTTATATGTGTAAGTGCGTAGTTACTTTCTTCTAACGCATGATTATGAAGTATTTTATACGAAATACGTGTTATGTGTATAATTTGTTGTTATGTGTGTGAATGTATATTCACCCTCTTCCATCTCATAGATCTGAATTGCTTTCTATGAAATACGTGTTACGTGGGTATGCCTCATCTGTTATGTGGAATATATATTGAATGAAAATGCTATACAAGTTTTAAAGTATGTATGAAAATATACATTTTTATCTACTAATATGTTGGGTAGAACATGGGTAGATAGGTGGTGTGTAATAAACAGATGAGAGGCCTCGATGTTGTTGTTGTTGTTGATCTAGTTATTCAGCGGAGTATGGATAACGACCACAGACTCTTTCTAGACAGTCCATTGGAACGCTAGCAGGTCCATAACCTGTAGGTGTTGTGAATGATGTTTTCACCGGTGTACTCTATCCCCCTCATGGTTGCCTTTAGGATATCTATTATTGAGGAAACCCCTTAGCAGTGATGTCCGTCCCGATGAAAATCCTAGATTAGGTCCCTTAAGATAGATGTTGTTTTAGGGACGTAAAGTGAGGATAACGGGAATGGGTAATCGGGATAGTAATTGGTTGGTGAAATTAAATATAATTTATTTATTGTGGGTTGAAAACCCTATATGCTCACCAGGCTCCCAAGCCTGACCCACTCAGTTTTATTTGTATTACAGGTAGTGGCGCGAGGGCATAAGATGGTTGAATCATCAAGTTGTTTTGTTTACAAGTCTGTATATGTATATATTTGTTGAATGACTTGTAATGTTATCGTTTATGCTTTATGGTCTGTATCGGAACATGACATCCCGAGTTTTGATTTTATAATGAAAATGCGTCTCTTGATGAAATGCTTTGATAAATATTATTTTATCATGTTTTGTTTTGGGAACAAATTCCGCAACTCTTTCAAATCAAAAGGATTTACTCTGAAATTATTTAAAAGCATAAATGAAAATCGGACTTTTCTGGCCGTGATTTTGGGGATGTCACAGTTGGTATCAGAGCATTAGTTTAAGCGAACTAGGAATTTGTAGGATTTCTAGACTTAAACTTAGAATGCTAAGTGGAAATTGTGAGTTATGTGTCTGTTGGATTTTAGACACAAGCACTAGTTTATTTTAGGAAAGTTGCCTAAAATGCTTTTATGTGCTAAATGTTATATGTTGCCATATATGATATTAACTGTTCGGATCTACGGTCTGTTGCCGACCGGATCTGGAAACCTTATGTGTATAGGATTCTAAGCGTATGCCTACGTTATTAGAACTAGCATGTAAACGTTTCGGAGTAATAAGGATGATTTGAATATCTATCGTGAATGAGGATCTAATTTCACCTTATTCGGTGTGTAGATCAAAAATGGTGAGAACAAGGAGTGGCGTTGGAAACGCGGATGAAAACAGGAATCAAACGCCAGTTATTGAGAAAATACCTATTGTAGCAGCAACACCAGAACTAATAACAATGGCTGCGGTGCAAGCCATGATTCGGGCTATGCTAGCCGAACAAAGGGAGGAGATGCGACAAATGTTGCATGATAATAGGGATGAACCTATCATACCTATTGAGGAACCCGAATTGATTCCCGAGCAATCGGAGGAAGGGAACAATAGTCGCATTATGAGTCAAGTTGGGACTCAAGGAGAACGAAGGAATTATCCGGAAAGGAGAAACAACAAGGATGGGCGAATGTACAAGAACTTCTTGGGCGCCAAACCGCCAAGTCTTTCTGGAAGCCCAAAGCCTGTTGAGATAATGGATTGGATCTCCGAGATGAAGATGGTATTTGAAAGTTGTGACTGTAGCAACAAACAGAAGACCGTCTTTGCGGTTAGACAACTGAAGACTGGAGTCTTGAGTTGGTGGAAGTTGTTGGCAGATACTATGCCACGAGGAAAAGCCCTGAAAATGTCATGGGAGGAGTTCTTGGAACAACTAAGGGTGCAATATTGTTCAGAGATAGATCTGATTGATCTGAACAATGAGTTCCAAAATTTGAAGAAGGGGAAGATGAGCATAGATGACTATGCTACTGCATTTACTGAGAAAATGAAGTTGTTTCCGTACCTAGTGCCAACGGAACTCTCCAAGATTGAGAGGTTTGCTAATGGACTGCTTGCCGACTTTGGTCCGACAGTCAAGATGGCAACTACTCTGAAAACGGCTGTTCGTGCAGCTAAGAATGTGGAGGCCCAGCAGAAGGAAAAGGGTATAGAAAGGATAGATGTTGGTGAAAAGAGGAAGTTCGATGGAACTTTAGGGTCCAACAAGAAAAACAAGTTCTCGAAGTCTAGTTCGAGGGGAGGTGGAGGCGAAGCGAAATGGTGCGACAAATGTAAGAAGAAGCATCATGGAAGATGTGAGGTGGCGAACACATGCTACAAGTGTGGAAAGCCAGGGCACTATGCCAATGAATGTACCCTCACTAAGAAAGTTTGCTATGGTTGTGGTGAGGAGGGACACATGTCGAGGGACTGCCCGAAGAAGAAGGACGCAGCTAGACCCAACATTCCACCAAAGCCAAAGGCGAGAGCATTCCAGATGATACTGGAAGCTGCTAAAGATGAAGCTGATGTCGCTTTAGGTACCTTTCTCGTTAACGAATTGCCTGCCTAAATTTTATTTGATTATGGAGCCAACTACTCCTTTATATCGCATGAATTTGGTAGAAAGCTAGCTTTGCCTGTTGTTAGACTAGATGATGCCTTATTAGTCGAAGTTGCTAGTGGCCAGTTTGTACATGTTAGCCATCGTATGAAAAACATCTTAATTGATCTGAATGCGAATAAGTTCCACGAGGAATTATTGCCTATCGAACTTAATGGTTTCGACATCGTATTGGGAATGGATTGGCTTAGCGCCAATGACGCCGAAATTTTATGCAAGAAGAAAATAGTCAAAGTAAACCCGCCTGGGAAAGATTCGTTTATGGTGTATGGGGACAAACACAGAGTGAATTCTAGAATCATTTCATTGATGAAAGCCAGAAAATGTTTGACCAAGGGGTGTACATCATATCTAGCATTCGTGATTGATGCTAAGAAGGAAAAGAAGGTGATGGAGAATATTCCAGTTGTGTGTGATTATCTGGAAGTATTTCCTGAAGATCTTCCTGGATTACTGCCTGATTGACAAGTGGAATTCCGTATTGACTTGTTGCCAGGAACAACGCCAATTGCGAAAGCACCTTATCGATTAGCACCGACGGAAATGAAGGAGCTAATGATGCAACTTTAGGAGTTATTGGACAAAGGTTTCATTAGACCTAGTTCATCACCCTGGGGAGCTCCGGTGTTATTTGTAAAGAAGAAAGATGGAAGTATGAGAATGTGCATTGATTATAGAGAGCTGAACAAGGCAACAATAAAGAATAGATATCCGTCGCCAAGGATTGATGACCTGTTTGATCAATTGCAAGGTTCGAGCTATTTCTCGAAGATCGATCTAAGGTCAGGATATCATCAGCTAAAAGTAAGAGAGCAAGATATCGAGAAGACTGCATTCAGAACTAGATATGGACACTACGAGTTCTTGGTTATGTCGTTTGGACTAACCAATGCTCCGACAGCATTCATGGATTTAATGAACAGAGTTTGTAATCCGTTCCTAATTAAATCTGCGATAGTGTTCATAGATGACATTCTGATTTACTCGAAAAGCCAAGAGGAGCATGGCAGACACTTGTGAGAAGTCTTAGAAGTCTTGAAGAAGGAGAAGCTGTATGCTAAGTTCTCGAAATGTGATTTTTGGATTCGTGAAGTCCAATTCTTGGGTCGCGTGGTCAACCAAGAAGGGATAATGGTTGATCCAGCGAAGATCGAAGCTGTGATGACGTGGGAACAACCGAAAATTCCGACGGAGATTCGAAGCTTTTTAGGATTAGCCGGATATTACCGAAGGTTTATCCAAGGCTTTTCTTCGATTGCTACTCCATTGACATCTTTGACCCACAAAGGAGCTACTTATGCTTGGAGTGATAAGCATAAAGAAGCATTTGAGAAGCTAAAGGAGAAACTATGCGAGGTACTGATACTTTCTTTACCCGATGGAGTTGAAGACTTCGTTGTTTATAGCGATGCATCTGGGGTTGGATTGGGTTGTGTTTTGACCCAAAGAGAAAAGGTGATAGCATATGCGTCTCGACAGCTGAAAGAGCATGAAAAGAATTACCCGACTCATGATTTGGAGTTGGCAGCGGTAGTTTTCGCTCTGAAAATATGGAGGCATTACCTTTATGGCACGAAGTGCAAACTTTTCACTGATCATAAGAGTCTCCAATATTTCTTTAATCAGAAGGAATTGAATGTGAGGAAACAACGCTGGCTAGAATTACTTAAAGACTACGACTACGAGATACTTTACCACCCCGGTAAAGCTAATGTTGTTGCTGATGCTCTCAGTCGGAAAGTCAATCTTGAAAGGAAAAGGCCAAGAGCATTGAGAATTGAAGTTTTCTCGACTATTGTGGAAAGTATAAAGAAAGCTCAAGAGGAAGCTTCTGAGAAGAATGACCGAAAGGAGGAACGTTTGGGCAAAACGTTGGTATTCGGTGTAAACAGTCACAGACTGAAGGTGTTCCAAGATCAGATTTGGGTACCTAAGTCCGGAGGAATTAGAGATCTTCTGATGGATGAAGCTCACAAGACCATGTACTCGATTCATCCGGGTAGCACTAAAATGTATAGGGACCTGAAACCCTACTACTGGTGGCCGACAATGAAGCTTGATGTTGCAAAGTATGTGGCTGAGTGTGTGACTTGTGTGAGAGTAAAGACACAACATCAGAAACCGTACGGGAGTTTAGAACCTTTTCCTGTGCCAATGGGTAAGTGCGAAGACATTGCTATGGATTTTGTCACTAAACTGCCCAGAACAAAGAATGGTCATGACATGATTTGGGTGGTCGTTGATCGATTCACTAAGAGTGCGCATTTCATAGTGGCCAAGGAGAAATGGTCTATGGAGAAGCTTGCGAATTCTTACGTGAAGGAAATTGTGAGGCTTCACGGTGTTCCGTTAACGATTGTGTCGGATCGTGATAGCCTTTTCACCTCGAGGTTTTGGAAAAGTCTACAAGAGGAATTGGGTACCAAGTTGTGTTTAAGTACAGCTTACCATCCACATACTGATGGTCAGAGTGAAAGAACGATACAAACGCGTGAATATATGCTGAGAGCATGTACTCTAGAATTCCTAGGTAATTGGGATGAACATTTACCATTGGTAGAATTTTCCTACAATAATAATTTCCACTCGAGCATTAAGATGGCACCTTACCAAGCTTTGTATGGACAGAAGTGTCGTACGCCGTCTTGTTGGCTTGAGGCTGGGGAAAAGCAGTTTATGGGACCGGAGTTGGTTCATCAAACTGCTGAAAAGTTGAAAATAATTAGGGAAAGAATGTTATCAGCTCAGGATCGTCAAAAGATATATGCTGACAAGAAGCGAAGACCGATGACTTTTGAGGTTGGGGATTCGGTTTTGCTTAAAGTCTCGCCGTGGAAGGGACTTATAAGATTTGGTAAAAGGGGAAAGTTGAGTCCAAGGTTTATTGGACCGTTTGAAGTTCTTCAGAGGATTGGGAACCAAGCTTACAAGCTCGAACTACCAGAAGAACTGAATGGAATTCATAACTCCAATTTCTGAATTGAGAATTGATGAAAAAAAAGATTGATTAAGGAACCAGAGGCAATTTTTGACCGAAAGACTAAGAAATTGCGACGCAAGATGGTTGGGTTAGTGCTTGTCCGATGGAAACACACGAATGGGCCGAATCTCACCTGGGAGATGGAGAGTGACATGATGGGTCGCTATCCGCATTTGTTTGTTGATGTGTGATACCGGGGACGGAATCATTCTAAGGTGGAGAGAATTGTAACGCCTGTGTTTCCGGGCTTGCCATTTTTAGCAATGTAATAGACTAGGTTAACCTTTGTAACCCGTTTTGAAATAATAAGAGTGTATTATTTGAGTATTATGTGTTTTGTGCTTAATTGCTTAATTATGTGGTTTGATTAATTAAGAATAAAAATAAGCGTCAAACTTAAGTGTAAAATAAACTTAATATCTTTGGTTAATGTTGTAGTAGTTGAAACAAGGTTTCCGAATATATATAGAACGCCCAAATCTGACTTCGTATGAGGAAGTTATGATTTATCGAAGTTTCGACTTAGCGGTATGCAGCCTGAAATACTCGATTTGAGATCGAGCGGTTTTTAGCCGAAGCAATCTAAACGAGGATCGAAGGTCTCGTTGTTGGTATCGAAGCGATAAAAAGTTAGGCGATAACGGACGTCAAACGAAGAAGTTATGAAATTATAACGAAAGTTTCTGTCCCGGCCTATTAATAATTAATAATAAAAATAAAGTTAAAATTAGCCAACGGAGTCTAAACGAAAGTTTTAGAGTGTAGTCTCACCTTCGCGTGGATATAAAGAACGTCGAAAACGGAGTTCGTATGGAGAAGATATGAATTTCCGAAGTTTATTAAATATTTTGTATTTAAATTAAATCTTTAAATCCGGCATTATCCAAAGAGGAGTCAGCAATCCGATCCGAAGTACGCCCCGCGTACACCGAAGATGTCGACACTCGCAGCAAGTGGCTTCGGATGACGCATGCAGTGACGTTTCGGAAGCAGTACGCCCCACGTACTCCGAGGCTCCAGCCTCCTATAAATAGGATGCGAGGGCAGCCGGTTCTTTTGTTCATTTTCTCCCTTCTCTCTCCCGTTTTGCATCGTTTTGCGTGCCAGAAATACCCCGAAGCCCCGATATTATTCTCGAGCCCCAAGGCAAGTCCCGAGATCCCGAAGATCCCGAGAAGTGCGGTTCCCGAGTCGAAGCTCTGCCCACGAGAAGTTCAATTTTTGTGGAGATCTTCCAGATCTGCTGAGGATTACTACTTCTGCAAGTCGTAGTGCTATCCGATCATCTTCTGATCAAGTGAGTGTATACTACCTTTCATAAACACGATAATAATACAAGTATGGTTCGAGTGTATTAAGTATATTGTTGTTTATATGTGTAAGTGCGTAGTTACTTTCTTCTAACGCATGATTATGAAGTATTTTATATGAAATACGTGTTATGTGTATAATTTGTTGTTATGTGTGTGAATGTATATTCACCCTCTTCCATCTCATAGATCTGAATTGCTTTCTATGAAATACGTGTTACGTGGGTATGCCTCATCTGTTATGTGGAATATATATTGAATGAAAATGCTATACAGGTTTTAAACTATGTATGAAAATATATATTTTTATCTACTAATATGTTGGGTAGAACATGGGTAGATAGTTGGTGTGTAATAAACAGATGAGAGGCCTCGATGTTGTTGTTGTTGTTGATCTAGTTATTCAGCGGAGTATGGATAACGACCACATACTCTTTCTAGACAGTCCAGTGGAACGCTAGCATGTTCATAACCTGTAGGTGTTGTGAACGATGTGTTCACCGGTGTACTCTATCCTCCTCATGGTTGCCTTTAGGATATCTATTGTTGAGGAAACCCCTTAGCAGTGATGTCCGTCCCGATGAAAATCCTAGATTAGGTCCCTTAAGATATATGTTGTTTTAGGGATGTAAAGTGAGGATAACGGGAATGGGTAATCGGGATAGTGATTGGTTGGTGAAATTAAATATAATTTATTTATTGTGGGTTGAAAACCCTATATGCTCACCAGGCTCCCAAGCCTGACCCACTCAGTTTTATTTGTATTACAGGTAGTGGCGCGAGGGCATAAGATGGTTGAATCATCAAGTTATTTTGTTTACAAGTCTGTATATGTATATATTTGTTGATTGACTTTTAATGTTATCGTTTATGCTTTATGGTCTGTATCGGAACATGACATCCCGAGTTTTGATTTTATAATGAAAATGCATCTCTTGATGAAATGCTTTGATAGATATTATTTTATCATGTTTTGTTTTGGGAACAAATTCCGCAACTCTTTCAAATCAAAAGGATTTACTCTGAAATTATTTAAAAGCATAAATGAAAATCGGTCTTTTCTGGCCGTGATTTTGCGGATGTAACAGTGCAACACATAACACATATATAGCATACAACACTATATCACATAACTCTAATTACCTACTCAAGGTAAAGTTTAGTGAGAGGACTCACCTTGCGTATCTTGGTAACTCGTAAATCCCTGAAATCACTAGTGCTCGATCTCCCGAGCTTTAATCCTCCTATAACACAAATACATCTCTAATTAACACTTTCCCAACTAGGGCTGACTCATTCTATCAAGTCAACACCGGTCAACTCTGGTCAATGGTCAACGGTCAACCCAACTCGCCGAGTCTGGCGTGGACTCGCCAAGTCTCAACGGGGACCCGATTCTTCTGAATCCCTTCCAACTCACCAAGTCACTCACTCAACTCGGTTACTCAACCCCTGGTCTGAAAACATGGGACAACCTGCTCCAACTCGTCGAGTCTACCAATGGACTCGGCGAATGCATTCCATGCACAACCCCAAACGACCTTCTGAGGTCAGATCTGATCCTCTAACTCATAGATCCAGTCTTTCCAAGCTTATTTATCACGTAATGTTTATGTCTTGGCGCTCATATCACACCTATTGACTCATAAATGGTGTTTTGACCTCGAATACAATGATCCCAAACCGAAACCTCCATAGACTCATATAAAGCTTTGACAAAGAAGCACTTTGGACCTCCAAGGCTCCAGATCCAGAACCTAACTCGCTAAGGGACCATGGAAGCACTAGATCAAGTCACAAAAGGGCTCAATAAGCCCTAAATCATCATGAACATCACCACAATAGAAAATGGTTCGAAAATAGTACCTCAAACGTGATGTTCTGGACCTCAGGTCTTCAGGAAGTTAACCCTCTTGCTTCCTCTTGGCTATAGCTTCCTTTTCCTTGCTAGACAACACCTCCAAGGTCGACAATGGCTCCTTCTCTCACTCCAAACGCTCAATCTCACTAGGGTTTCGCTCTGGGGGCTGTTGAGCACAAATGACAACCATAAGGCCCTATAAATAGGTCCCAAACCCGAGAAATTAGGGTTTCATTAAACAGCGCGGACTCGCCGAGTCCACCAATGCGACTCATCGAGTCCGGTCATTAATCCGGGTGAGAAATCGCGTCTCTACTAGGCGAATCTACGCACCAACTCGCCGAGTTCTTCCACAAAACTCGAAATAAAATGAATAAATATAATACCTGAAATTCCGGATGTTACAATTCTCCCCCACTTGAATCTGACTTCGCCCTCGAAGTCTCATCCCTGAAATAGCTCCGGATACTGCTCCCGCATCTCACGCTCTGGCTCCCAGGTCAACTCGGATCCTTTCCGATGTTCCCACTGAACCTGTACCAGAGGCACCTCCTTGTTCCTCAGAACCTTGATCTTCCGATCCACAATCGCAACTGGTATCTCCGCGTAGTTCAGGCTCGCATCCACCTGAATGTCCTCTAACGGCACTACCGCCGACTCGTCGGCTATACACTTCCTCAACTGAGACACGTGGAAGGTATTATGAATCCGCTCCAATTCCGGAGGGAGCTCCAAGCGATTTGCTACCCTACCCACCCTCGCGATCACTTTAAACGGCCCAATATACCGGGGCCCTAGCTTGCCCCTCTTCCTGAATCGAATCACTCCTTTCCAAGGAGACACCTTCAGGATAACATAATCACCGACCTGGAACTCAAGCTCGGATCGTCGTCTATCCGTATAACTCATCTGGCGGCTCTGAGCGGTCAACAATCTCTGCCTGACCCGCTGTATCTGCTCTGACATCTGAAGCACAATCTCTGTGCTACCCATCACTCGTTGCCCCACCTCTCCCCAACAAATAGGAGTCCGACACCTCCTCCCATACAACAGCTCAAAAGGCGGCATACCAATGCTTGAATGATGGTTGTTATTGTAGGAGAACTCTGCTAAGGGCAAATACGTTTCCCAACTTCCGCCAAAATCGAACACGCATGCTCGGAGCATGTCCTCGAGCGTCTGAATCGTCCGCTCGATCTGACCGTCAGTCTGTGAGTGGTATGCGGTACTAAAATGCAACCTCGTACCCAACTCCTCATCGAATTTCTTCCAAAATTTGGAAGTGAAACGCACATCTCGATCTGACACAATCGAGATCGGCACCCCATGCCGTGATACCACCTCTCTCACATATACCTCTGCTAACTTTTCCGCAGAAGAACTCTCACTAATGGCGTGAAAGTGAGTGCTCTTTGTTAAACGGTCTACTATCACCCAAATCGCATCGACACCCCTCGCTGTTCTCGGCAATTTGGTGATAAAATCCATGGATATCTGCTCCCATTTCCATTCTAGGACTTCAAGTGGCTGCAACTTACCATGTGGTCTCTGATGTTCGGCCTTAACCCTATGACAGGTTAGGCACCTCTCAACAAACCACGCTACATCTCTCTTCATACAGGGCCACCAATACTCCTTTTTAAGATCCAGAAACATCTTAGTGGTCCCGGGATGGATCGAGAATCTCGATCTATGCCCCTCCTCCATCAAGATGGTACGCGTTCCTCCAACAAACGGTACCCAAATCCGACCCTGGAAGGTCATAAGCCCTCTGCTATCGGTCAAGAACTCTGACACCTATCCGATAACTCGCTCTCTCTTACGGTTCTTCGGTCTTACTGCCTCAGCCTGAGCCCCTCTGATAGTGTCCAACACCTGGGTCATCACCGTCAATCTCATAGAAATATCCCGAATCGGGGCGCTCTTTGCCCTACGACTCAGGGCGTCGGCTACAACATTAGCCATGCCCTGGTGGTATAGGATCCCACAATCATAATCCTTTACTACATCCAACCATCTTCTCTGATGCATGTTTAGATTTGGGTGATCCATCAAATACTTCAAACTCTTGTGGTCCGTGTATATCGTACACCGAACCCCATACAGGTAATGGTGCCAAATCTTAAGGGCAAACACCACAACCCCCAAATGTAGATCATGGGTGGGATACCTTGCCTCGTGAGGCTTCAGCTGCCTCGATGCGTACGCGATCACATGCCCCCTCTGCATCAACACTGCGCCCAACCCAGATATCGATGCGTCACAATACACTACGAAGTCCTCCATTCCCTCTGGAAGAGCCAACACCGAGGCTTCGCACAATCTCTTGCGAAGAGTCTCAAATGAGGCCTGCTGCTCTGGGCCCCAGCTGAACACCACACCCTTCCGGGTCAACCTGGTGAGAGGAACAACAATCTTGGAGAAATCCTTGATGAACCTCCGATAATAGCCGGCCAACCCTAGTTAACTCCTGATCTCGGAAGGAGATTTCGGCACCTCCCAACTCAACACCGCCTCGATCTTGGCCGGATCGACCAAAATCCCCTTTTGGTTAATGAGGTGACCAAGGAATTGCACCTCTCGTAACCAAAAATCGCACTTGGAGAATTTGGCATAAAGCCTCTTCGATCTCAACACACTGAGGATTTCTCGCAAATGCTCCTCATGCTGCTCCCTAGATCTCAAATGTACCAAAATGTCGTTAATGAACACAATCACTGATCGATCCAGCATCGGTCTGCATACCTTGTTCATGAGATCCATGAACGCTGCAGGCGCATTGGTGAGCCCAAATGGCATCACCACGAACTCGTAATGCCCATAACGAGTCCTGAACGTAGTCTTCTGGATATCCTCCTCGCGCACCCTCATCTGATGATATCCAGATCTCAGATCAATATTGGAAAACCAAGATGCTCCCTGCAGCTGATAGAACAAATCATCGATCCTCGGCGAAGGATAACGGTTCTTGACCGTTAACTTGTTCAACTCTCGATAATCTATGCACATTCGGTGTGAACCATCCTTTTTCTTCAAAAAAAGGATCGGTGCTCCCCACGACGAGCTACTCGGCCGAATAAACCCCTTCCCCAGCAGCTCCTGAAGCTGCGAGGATAACTCCTGCATCTCTGGAGGTGCAAGGCGATAGGGCGCCTTGGCAATAGGAGCTGCCGCCGGAATCAAATCAATGCGAAACTCAACCTGCCTCTTGGGAGGCACACCCGGTAACTCCTCGGGGAAGACATCCATGAATTCCCGCACTATCGGAACCTCCTCAAACGTACTAGGTCTCTATGCACCACCTCTCGTATCCACCACATATGCTACAAAGCCACTACAGGCCTACTGTAAGCTCTGTCTCGCTCTAGCAGCCGAACAAAATGCTGAATCGGGACAGGTACCCTCGCTGTACACCGTAAGAACTCCCCCACATGGGTCTTGTATAGTCACCAACTGCCGCTCGCAATCAATAATGGCTCCAAATCTGCTCAACCAATCCATGCCTACGATGACACAGACGTCCCCCATCGCAATCGGGCCCAAATCAATAGGAAACTCTACACCGAAGATCTCGAGTACACACCCTCGAATCACCTCCGTGGCATACACTGCTCTCTCATCGGCGATGGAGACTCTCAGAGGTCGACTCAACGCCTCCCGACTAATACTGATGTGCTGACTAAAAGCCAACGATACAAAAGATCGACTCGCACTCGAGTCAAATAACACCAAAGCAGGTACAGAACTCAAAAGAAAAGTACCTACGCATAACATAAAATAAGCACAAAATATCAAACATTAAAATAGATACATCAAAGAATACATACCAGCCACAACATCGGGCGCTGTGCGGACCTCCTCCGCAGTCAACTGGAAGGCTCTCTCCCGAGCCTTCGGCGTCTCGGTGTTCACCGGCCGACTATCCGAAGCTCTAATCGCAACAGGGGCAGTCCCATGAGAAGCTCCCTGTACTGACCCTCACAGCAACGGACACTCGGCCTTCCGGTGTCCGGTCTAGTTGCAGTGGAAACACACTGCAAATCCCTTGGGGCAGTCCTTGGCCATATGCCCCTCCTTGCCACACTTGTAGCAAGATCCAGCTCTACAAACTCCATCATGACCCTTGCCGCAGTTTCCACAAGTGCGGCCCTTCTGGCTCCCTGCTTTTGGATCTGCGGGCTTGGCCCGCTTGGCTGCCGGCTGGGACTGTGCCGGTCACCGATCCCTCCCTTGAGACTTCGCTTCCTCCCTAGCCTGAGTCTCTAGCTCAATCTACCTCTTCCGGGCATTTGCCTGAAGCTCGGCAAATGTCCGGTACGAGGAGTTCGCCACGAACTCCCGAATATCTCTCCTCAAAATACTCAAATAACGGCTCATATGTGCATGCTCAGTAGACACGTGCTTAGGGCAGAACATCGCCCTCTCATGAAACATCCTGGTAATAACCGTAACAGACTCCGTACCCTGATTGAGGGTCAAAAACTCCTGTGCCAACCGATCCCGTTCCACCGAGGGAACGTACTCATCACGAAACATGGTGGTGAACCTCTCCCAAGTCACCGCAGCAAGCTCTGCTGGAGAATAGTGTGCTGTCATGAACTTCCACCAATTCTTCGCCCCCAGGCGAAGCTGGTTCAGCGCAAACCGAATGCTCAAGTGCTCCGGGCATGAGCATGTATAGAAATACCCCTCAATGTCAGATACCCATCTCATCGCTGCAATCGGATCCTGTGTTCCATCAAACTCTGGTGGCTTCGTGTTGCTGAACTCCCTGAACAACAACGAGTCACCCCCTTGCGGCCTAGCAGCAGCAATGGCTGCAGTGGCCGCTGCAACAGCAACCTCAGAAAGAGCGGCATAACGCTCGTCAAAAGTCTCAATCAGCATGGTCTTGATAGACCCGAACATCTCTGGTATCTCTGCCCTGATGGCTGCAACCACCTCCTCATGGATGATCCGGCGGATCACCTCATCACTGGTCTCGCTTCTCTCTGGCGCATGACGTGTCCTCACCATGATCTACCTCTGAAAAACAACATACGATATATTAGAACCTCACTCAAGCATACTCATACTCGATAACTCGTCCCTCGTTGATCCCCGACATCCCAAAGATTCTTACTTGAACTGTACACCGTCCCGGTGTTTTCAGTAGTACGGGCCCAATACTACCTTCCACACTGTGTCGGTATACAACCCAAGTCCTCCTCCTAGGATCCCAAGTCCCAAGTATTCTATTATGCAAAATCCTTTCTCTAACCGATCTCTCATAAGCTCCTCGATGCTACCTACTCACTCTCAAGCATCTCATAGCAGCTCACCTTTCCCTAGGCTAAGGCATCACAAATCAGGCCACTCTAGTCGTAATAGGAGTACCTAGCCCACTCTAGCACGAGAATACATCATATCAATACCAAAAGCATATAACATAAAGGTATCTTGGGAAATCACCGTTCGGGTGCAGGCTGATCGTACACACGACTTTGCTTTGTGTTTTCCAGAAATCTTTTACTCTTTTTGAAAATATGTCTCAAATCCTCAGTTTGAGTTCAAATACGCCCGAAGGTGTACTCGAATCCCTCAAACCAAGGCTCTGATACCAACTTGTAACATCGTAAAATTACAAAACCATTTTTTGCAATTTATAAAAACATAATTCACTTATTATTCATAAAAACATCATTGTTTTAAATTCAAATTCATAGCATATCACAATCCCAAGATCTCATAGCATAAAAATCCCGTGTGTGTACTGATCAGGCCGGCGCCTTTCCGCGATCCTCACTAGTACCTGAAACAAATAACACCAAACACTGTAAGCACAAAGCTTAGTGAGTTCCCCAAAATACCATATATATAACACACATTAGCCACTCAAGGCTATAACTCTTTGGGTCCGTACACCCAACTCTATGAACCCTCAGGCTTTATCTCTGTGAACCTTCCGGTTCTAACTCTGTAGCATGCACAGCATAAATCACATGGAATAATGTAGTGCAACACATAACACATATATAGCGTCCAACATTGTATCACATAACTCTAATTACCTACTCAAGGTAAAGTATAGTGAGAAGACTCACCTCGCGTATCTCGGTAACTCGTAAATCCCTGAAATCACTAGTGCTCAATCTCCCGAGCTATAATCCTCCTATAACACAAATACATCTCTAATTAACACTTTCCCAACTAGGGCTGACTCATTCTATCAAGTCAACACCTGTCAACTCTGGTCAATGGTCAACGGGCAACCCAACTCGCCAAGTCTGAAAACACGAGAGAACCCGCTCCAACTCGTCGAGTCTACCAATGGACTTGGCGAATGCATTCCATGCACAACCCCAAACGACCTTCTGAGGTCAGATCTGATCCTCTAACTCATAGATCCAGTCTTTCCAAGCTTATTTATCACGTAAAGTTTATGTCTTGGCGCTCATATCACACCTATTGACTCATAAATGGTGTTTTGACCTCGAATACAATGATCCCAAACCGAAACCTCCATAGACTCATATAAAGCTTGGACAAAGAAGCACTCTGGACCTCCAAGGGTCCAGATCCAGAACCTAACTCGCTAAGGGACCATGGAAGCACTAGATCTATTCACAAAAGGGCTCAATAAGCCCTAAATCATCATGAACATCACCACAACAGAAAATGGTTCGAAAATAGTACCTCAAACGTGATGTTCTGGACCTCAGATCTTCAGGAAGTTAACCCTCTTGCTTCCTCTTGGCTATAGCTTCCTTTTCCTTGCTAGACAACACCTCCAAGGTCGACAATGGCTCCTTCTCTCACTCCAAACGCTCACTCTCACTAGGGTTTTGCACTGGGGGGCTGGTGAGCACAAATGATGGCCATAAGACCCTATAAATAGGTCCCAAACCCAAGAAATTAGGGTTTCATTAAACAGCGCGGACTCGCCGCGTCCACCAATGAGACTCGTCGAGTCCGGTCATTAATCCGGGTGAGAAATCGCGTTTCTACTCAGCGAGTCTACGCACCAACTCGCCGAGTTCTTCCACAAAACTCGAAATAAAATGAATAAATACAATACCTTAAATTTCGGATGTTATACCAAACGCCAGATTTCCACTAATAACCCTCATGGAACAACAAATACCACACCGAAAACCACACAATGAGACTAGCAGATAAACAATACTCCACAATAATCACAAGATAACAAGACATCAAGAAAGAAACATACCTGCAGCTGCATCTGGCACTGCTCTGACCTCCTCTGTTGTAAGCTGAAAAGCACGACCCTGAGCCCTTGGGGGCTCCGCTCCACCCTGACCTCCACCCGTGATCCTCAAAGCGGCCGGTGCTGGAGCATGCACCGGTCCTGCAACAAGCTGTGGACAGTTGACCCTCAAGTGCCCAACCTGAAGACAATGATAGCAAGTCCTCAAATCCCGAATGGCACTGACTGCCGACAATCCCTCGCATAGTGCCCCTCCTTTCCGCACTTGCGACATGCACCACCGGACCTACAAACTCTAGTGTGACCGTTCCCACACTTTCCATAAGTGTGGCTGCTCTGATCTCCTACCCTAAAATCAATGGTCTTGGACCGTTTCGGCGCCGGCTGTGACTGCACCGGAGCCTACCTCAGCTCTCGCAACTGCAACTCAATCTCCAACTCACGCCGCCTGGCGGCCTCCTACAACTCCAACAACGTCTCGCACCTCTGCATAGACACAAACTGTATGATATCCCTCTTGAGCATACTCAGATATCGGGACATCTGAGCTTGCTCCGAAGCGAACTCAGGGTAAAACATCGCCCTCTTAGTGAACATCCTGGTGATCTCCGTCACCGACTCTGAATCCTGCTTCAGCTCAAGGAACTCCTGAGCCAATCTCTCATTCTCAACCGGCGAAACATAATGAGTGATGAACATTTCACTGAACTGATCCCATGAAACCGCAGCCCTCTGCGCATCTGAAAATGACCCCATGGTCAATCTCCACCAATCCTTCGCCCCGAGCCGCAATAGGTTCAGAGCACACCTCACCCTCTAATCAGTAGGGCATGAACACGTGGAGAAACACCCCTCCATGTCCGACAACCATCTCATAGCAACGATCGGGTCTTGAACTCCATCAAAGGTAGGAGGCTTCGTATTATTGAAGTCCCGATACTAAAGACCTCGACCGGCTCCTCCCCCTGCCGCTGCTACAGCCGTTGTAGCCGCCGCGGCAGCCGTCTCAGTGAGAGCCGCATAGCGCTCATCAAAATACTCAACCATGGCGGTCTTGATCGACCCAAACAATTCCGGCAGCTTGGCCCGGAACAACGCATCAACCTCATCATGCAGGATCTCACGAATCCTAGCATCCAATACACCTGTACTCATCTGACCCACAACCTCGGGCGGTACTGACCCACCCTAACCGCCCTCTTCGGCTCCTGATCTTGACCCGGATCCGCTCCCAGCATGCCTCGTGACCACCATACCGAAAAACACCACAAAATCTCAGTCACTTCCCGCTATCCCGGGAACCAACTCTTAACCCAACCCTAGAGGTCATGGTTTCCCTGATACGCGTATGGGTCATGTGCTTTTAGTAGTACGGGCCCATACTACGTTCCACACCTACCCATATTTGTATGAAGTACTACCACAACACCCTAGTGAAAAACATACATAACAAACGCTCAATCCTCACTCCTAGAGGAACACAAGAAATCTCCCACAAAGGACCCTAGGCTAGTAGGCATCATAAATCAGGAAACACTATCATGAAACCCTGAAGATCTCTATCCTAATACTAGCATGTTGTTCTATAAAAGCTCAAAAACAAATATCATGTATGGTATTTTGGGGTTACTTACTGGGTCCGGCTGATCGTACCTCTGCGTCCTCCTTTTACTCATTTTGAAAACCATTTTAAATTCTCTTTTAAAAACTCTCCTTGATTTAAGACTGGATTCACACGAATGTTCCTCCAATCAATCAAACCAAGGCTCTGATACCAACTTGTAACGACCATAAAAATTCAACCAATTTTAACTTTTCAAAAACAACCCATTTTCTTAATATTATTACAAAAAGGTTTTCAATACAATTATTATCAGAGTCTTCCCAAAATCACATCATAAAACATAATCATGAGGAGCGGTATGATCACGCCTTTGCCATGCCACGGTCTCCTGAAGAACCTGAAAAACAGTAAACCACAACTGTAAGCTCGAAAGCTTACTAAGATACCCCCAAAATACCAACCACATATACCATACACACATAACATGTCATATCATATCCAATCACAGAACAGCCATGCATTTCAGGTCTACTGTGTGACTGGTCCGCCGCACCGGCCAACATTCCACCTGGTCCACCCTCCGAGTCTAGCCATATACATCGACTCTGCAGTGTGAATTGTCCGCCCACTCCGGGCCTTCAATCCACCTGGTCCACTCTCTGAGTCTACAGTATGACTAGTCCACCTGCACCGGGCCTTCAGTCGACCGGGTCCACTCTCCGAGCCTCGGCACATATGGTCAGCCCTGTTGGGGCCTTCAGCCTATCCGGACCGCTCGTTGGGCCTTCGGGACAACCGGTCCGCCCTGTGTATCTTGGCCTACACCACAAAGCAGGACCCGCCTCAACCCAACCCCAATCCAAACAACCATGTGCACATAAACATACAATCATATAACCAATCACAGTCAATAAGCCGATCTAGCAGATCACATAACATATCATCATCCTAACCAGGATACCGACCTAACCAGTCACTAGCATAGCATCACCCTACATAATAGGATACCGACCTTAACCAGGTCTCTAACATATACCATCCTAACCAAATGGGCCCACCAAACCAAATGGGCCTAGACCCATGGTCCATAATAATTAATGGGCCCACAATACTCCATCCATAATGTCCAGTCACGGCCCAAAATCCATCGGCCCAATAACAGCCCAATCCCTAAGGCCCAAAATGAAAAACCCAACAGAGGGAGTACGCTGGGCGTAATCGGCGTGTCCCAAATTTTCATATTTGGCCATCTTTTCCCACTTTCCCATAAAAGGACAAAAATACTCTTCCTCTTAAATCTCGGGGACTCACAAATAAGTACTTTTAGGAATGGGGCGTTACAATATTAGTAATCGGAAAATCTTTAGAATCAACCAAATCGGGTTACGGCGACTTGATCGGGGGAGACCAAAAGCCCCGTATAACGTCGGTATCGGGTAGAATTTCTCCGTGTCCAAATCTTAGACATTATTTAAAGTGATTTAAGCTTCCATTTGAAGCAATTTCCTTCTCTCACTACTCTCTCTCTAACCTCTCTCCTCAACCAAGATTCAAGGTCCAAAAACATAGAATTAAGGCTCCAAATCTTTAAGGTAACATCCCTAACTTGTCATTCAACCTCTTAGGCCTTCAAATTGGTGTTTAAAACTTGGAAAAGGACCATCTTCATGATTTTACGGCCATGGAGCATGCTTGGGCCGTAAACTGAAGTAAAATGGGTTTTTATGCCTTAAAACCCCTCCAAACCAATTTTGGGACTTAGATACGACTATATAGCTTATCATTCTAGACTTAGAACACCCTAAACATGGATTTTGAATTGCAAACATGAGTTTACGGCCCAAGAACATGCTTGGGCCGTAAACTCATCATTCATGGGTGGTAAACTCATTTTCAAGTGTTAAAAATCCATGTAAACACACCATTAGCCTTGGAATAAATCCTAGAACCAACCAAAATTAGTTTGGGGACTTTAAACATGATGAAATCCCTTCATTTAGGTGTTTACGACCATGACTCCCCTAGAACAAGTTCCAGGGTCGTAAACTCCTTTACATAGCTTAAATGGTGCCCAAAATTCATCCCAAGGCTTGGAAAAATAGTTTGATCACATGTGATTGTCCTAGCATCACAAAATAAATTAAGGAATGGGTATGGGGGAGTTTACGGCCATAAACTCCATGTTTACTGTCGTAAACTCCAATAAATGGTCCTTAAGTGAATTCAAACCATTCCAAGGCCCTAGAATTAATCCTAGCTAATTTTCCCAAGTGTTAGCATGCCTTTTAGCACCATAAAACCCCCAAACATGAGTTCACGGCCATGAAATCATGTGTGTGTGGTGTATAGGGTCGTAAACTCCATAAGGAATTTATTCTTGAAGATTAAACTCAATTCCCAAGTCCCACACGTCCGTAAATGTCACCCGGGTCACTCCAAACACTTGTTTTGAAGTGTTTTCGCTCATTGGAGAGTATTATCATATCTAATTAGTGGGTTATAGTCTAATTAGATACATTTGGATATTATTTCATATTGTGTAAGAACCTCGCGTGTTAACAAGCCTCGAACCAACGTTTAGCATTCAAATCGTTGCGTTTTCTCGTCTGGTGAGTTCATACCCCTACCCTTTTTCATTGTTTTCAGGGGGAATACAAGCAAAGTACAAGGGATTAGTTGTACTCAGAACTTGTTTTACATTTGTGTGTTTCATAACTCATATGCTTATAGCACTGATAATCATAACAGATAACCGTTTGAAACTTGCAGGATAAATATATACATTATTTGTGAAATTAGCAGTAAACTGTTATCTTTTATATTTCACAAATGGTTTTCCATATTTTATCAGTTAAAAGCATGACATTTGAACCTTTATCATAAAAGTTAGTACACTCTTTTGTCCTCGGTAACACTCCACAGAGATACGCGAGTGGAGGATTATCATATTATTACTAGTAAATTTGTTAATCCTATACAATTGGAGACATGTCCTCGGTGAACACTCCACAGAGATACACGAGTGGAGGACCGCAACCGTAACCAGAATCTCTTAGATAGGGAGCGTGACTTTAGTGTAAAGATCTATACGGGGCTGACTACCCCACACCTGGCTGCTAGTTACAGCCGAACCGAAAGGTTCAAGGGTGAATCAAAGTCATAAGGTGATGTGGACTACTTATTGCCATATCTAGTCTATTGTATGGTTATGGAACTCGCAATTAGGGTAACAGAGATTTACTTAATAGTAATGAATAAAGTAATTAATTTACTTTGTATATATTAGTTTTATATATGGGTTAAAACTAATACTTTTCACAAGGATAACCCGGTTTTCAGTATACATCTTTCACATTTGGTAACCAACATTCAAGAAAATATGGGATTTTCCAGGGGAAAAACATTTGTACATAACCAGAAAAGTGTAACAAACCAGATAACTAAACTTTACTTTTCATAAGGGTAAACATGTTTCCAGTGTAAGACTTACATTACATTTTGGGATTCAATAACCAACTTTTAAGAAAATATGGGATTTTCTTGGTGTGCAACGTTTTTCAGAAACGGAAAGGAACCTGTACATTTTCACAAAACAAAACTGCTTATGAACTCGCCAGCGTTATGCTGATTTTCAAACCGCTTGTATTCTCAGGTCCGCATTAGACAGGTACCCGACGTTTCCTTTTGACGAAGACGGAGTGCGCAGAAGATTCGTCTTACTTTGTTCATATATACTATATATCACTTGTACAACTTTACTTTTGAAACCAATGTAAACTTTTTATATATGTAATGTAATGGTTGTTTACTTTACTTACTATGTGCATTGGATTTGATACTTAACGTGGAGTCAACCCCGGAAATGTTTCCGCCTTCGGTTTTCGGGGTGTGACAGATTGGTATCAGAGCCCTTGTTTATAGTGAATAAAGTATACCAAACCTTACATGGTATAAAACTATAAACACTAAAGGGCCTAAATGCTCTGAACTAAAAGTATACGTCAAAGTATAAGTATTTTCAAAAGTATAGAAGTGTACTGAACCGTCAAGATCCGTAACTACAAGTAGAACAAAACATAAGTATATGGGTGTTGTGTACTACGGTTAAACCTAGGCAGTTATGTAGTCGTGTCTAGGATCAATATAGCCTGACCAACTATATTCATTCAAGACACGGCCAACATGTGCTTAGGAGTGACTGTGGTATGCGGCATGCCTAAAGCTTACTCTAATACCACAAACATCGAGCCAGTGTCGTAGCAAATCACGAAATACTATGGGAATGTTTCTCGAGCCAATTCCTTGTAGAAATCCTCATTCGCGCGTTATTCCTTGATCATTCCTTTAGCGATAGTTTATCTGCTTCGATAACTCTTACTTGTTTTATCGCTTTTTCGGAATATATATATATATATATATATATATATATATATATATATATATATATATATATATATATATATATATATATCTGTCATATCTCTTGATTCAATTCTGAGGACTTATCATCCTCTCTCATTCTTGATCTTATTAGATCAAGATGCCTCCAAGAAAGAGACCCAGATCAAATACCAACAACCCTCCGCCTCCACCCCCTCCCCAAATTGACCCTCTAGTATTCCAGACAGCTATTACTGCCGCGGTGGCAGCTGCCATGTCTCAATTGAACACCGGTGGTTCCGGTGGTTCCGGTGGTTCGGGAGGTGGTACTCAAACTCAGGACCAAGAAAGCAATCAGGGAAACCAAAAGGAGGATTCCTATAAGGACTTCATGAATGCAAAACCTACATCCTTTGATGGCACTGGAGGTGTCATTTCCCTATCCCAATGGTTTGAGAAAATCGAATCCATTTTTGAAATCTGTGCTTGTTCGGAATCCGATAAAGTGAAGTTCGCAGCCGGTACCTTCATTGATAAAGCCCTGACTTGGTGGAACGGCCGAGTCAAATCCCTAACCTTACCTGTAGCCAATGCCAAGGGTTGGGAAGCCATGAAAGAACTCCTGTTAGCTGAGTACTGCCCTCGGGGCGAAATGCAGAAATTAGAGCACGAGCTCTGGAACCAGAAGATGAAGGGTTCCGATATTGCTGCATACACTTCTAGATTCAATGATCTTGCACTCCTCTGCCCGGGATTGGTTACTCCTAAATGTAAGAAGATAGAGAGGTTCATTTGGGGCTGACCCAGCCAACCAAGGGAAATGTCTTAGCTGCACAGAGGATACGTATGACAGCGCCAAGAGTTTAGCCCAGACCCTAATTGATCACAGTGACGATGTTGAGGAAACAACCACCATTCTTGAGCCGACCAAGAGGAGTGGTGAGAAAAGGAAGTTCTGGAAGAAGAAAAAGGGTCAATCTTCCCAAGGATCCTCAATGAAACAGCAGACTGTAGCAGTCCATGCTGCTACTGTCCTTGTTGCTGCTGCTTCTGTTGTGGGATCTACCGCTTAAACACCTACTAGTAGATATGCTGGTAACCTTCCCCTGTGCGACAAGTGCAAATACCACCACAACCCTGGCCCCTGTCGTGAGCTATCATGTACCAATTGTGGTAAAAAGAGGCACACGATCCGATTCTACAAGGCACCAGCCCAATCTGCAAATCAATCTTCGGGAGCAGGCGTTGGTCAAACCGGCTACAACTGTGGTGAAGTCGGGCATTTTAAGAGGAACTGCCCCAAGAAGACGACAACTGACAACATGGGAAGATTCCTAGCCATGGGATGGGAAGAGGCAGTCGCCGATCCCACCGTTGTTTCGGTTACATTCCTTCTCGACAATTCTTATGCTAGTATTCTTTTCGATTCGGGTGCTGAAAGAAGCTTTGTTAGTCACGCGTTCAAACGTAATCTTAAACCTAATCCCCAACCATTAACCAAAACGTTTACCGTCGAAATGGCTAACGGTGAGAAGGAGAGCGCTAGCGATGTATTCATAGGTTGTACCCTTACCCTGAATGACCATTCATTTCCCATCGATCTTATGCCAGTTTCCATAAAGACTTTGATGTCTTTATTGGCATGGATTGGTTAAGTCCCAATCATGCTGATATTCTTTGTTTCGAAAAATCCATCCGTCTCAACCTTTCTTCGGGTCAGACTCTCATAATCTATGGCGATAAACTCAGCTCCAACCTTCGCATCATTTCATGCATCAAAGCTTAAAAACTCCTGCGTAAGGAGTGTCAAGCATTCCTGGCCCATGTAATCAATGAGAAATAGGAAGTTAAAGACCTCGCGAGCATCCCTGAAGTCTGTAACTTTCCTGATGTGTTTCCCGAAGAGCTTCCAGGAATCCCACCCGAACATCAGGTCGAGTTCCGCATTGACCTAATTCCTGGAGCCACCCCAATAGCGAAATCTTCGTATCGCTTAGCTCCAGTAGAAATGCAGGAGTTATCCAGTCAACTCACTAATTTGCTTAGTAAAGGATTCATTAGACCGAGTTCCTCACCTTGGGGAGCTCTGGTATTGTTTGTTAAGAAGAAAGATGGATCCTTCCGAATGTGTATCGACTACCGTGAGCTAAACAAGTTGACCGTCAAAAACCGATATCCCCTTATGCGAATAGATGACCTCTTCGATCAACTCTAGGGAGCCAGTTACTTCTCCAAGATAGACCTTCGGTCAAGGTACCATCAGCTACGAGTTCATGAGAGTAGTGTTTCCAAAACAGCTTTCAGGACTCGGTATGGACACTACGAGTTCGTAGTGATGCCCTTCGGTCTAACCAATGCACCAGCAGTGTTCATGGACTTGATGAACCGGGTGTGTCGTCCTTATCTAGACAAGTTCTTCATTGTGTTTATCGATGACATACTTGTCTACTCCAGAAGCGAAGAAGATCACAAACAACACTTGAGGCTAGTGTTGGAAACCCTTAGATCCGAGAAGCTGTATGCGAAATTTTCCAAGTGTGAATTTTGGATTTGGAAGGTAACTTTCCCCGTTCACGTGGTAAGCGAAGAGGGTATTCACATGGATCCATCCAAGATAAACACGATAGAGAATTGGTCGGCACCGACGACACCCACAGAAATTCGTCAATTCTTGGGTTTCACCGGCTATTACCGAAGATTCATCCAGAACTTTTCCAGAATCGCTAAACCTCTAACCACTCTATCACAGAAAGGTGTACCTTTTTGTTGTAATGAAAAGCAAGAAACAGCGTTCCAGACATTGAAGAAAGCCTTGTGCAGCGCGCCTGTTCTGTCCCTACCCGAAGGGACAGAAGACTTCATTGTTTTTTGCGATGCGTCTAATCAAGGCTTAGGTTGTGTGCTTATGCAAAGGGAAAAGGTGATTGCATATGCCTCAAGACAGCTGAAAGCACATGAGGTCAACTATACCACTCATGACTTGGAGTTACAAGTCGTAGTCTTTGCACTGAAGATTTGGAGATATTATCTCTACAAAACCAAGTGTACGATCTTCACAGACCATAAGAGCCTGCAGCACATCTTTGATCAGAAAGACTTGAACATGAGGCAACGGCGATGGGTAGAACTACTCAGCGATTATGAGTGTGAAATCCGTTACCATCCCGACAAGGACAATGTGGTAGCAGATGCCCTTAGCCGAAAGGAGAGTTCAAGCCGAAAAGTGAAGACCCTGACGATGAATATGCATTCCCACTTATCCATTCAAATCCGAGAAGCCCAGTTAGAAGCCCTCAAACCCAAGAACGTGTCAAACGAAGCCTTAAGGGGAATGGATAAGAAACTTGAGATCAGAGGTGACGGAGTCTATTGTTTCATGGACCGAATCTGGATCCCAAAGTCCGGAGGATTCAGGGAGATTGTCATGGAGGAAGCACACAAGACCAGATACTCTGTTCACCCAGGTTCAGACAAGATGTACTTAGATCTTAAGAAACAATACTGGTGGCCCAACATGAAAGCTGAAATCGCTACGTTTATGGGCAAGTGCTTGACTTGCGCCAAGGAGAAAGTTGAGTACCAGAAACCCTCGGGTCTGCTCCAGCAACCCGAGATACCTGAATGGAAATGGGAGATGATTACCATGGATTTTATCACCAAGTTACCCAAGTGTCCGAGTGGGTATGACACCATTTGGGTAATTGGCGATCGTTTGACAAAGTCCGCTCACTTCATTTCGATCAAATAATCATTCAAGATGGAAAGACTCGCGCGAATTTACATCCAAGAAGTAGTCCGACTGTATGGTGTACTTGTGTCCATTATCTCATATCGAGATAGCAGGTTTACCTCCAGATTCTGGCAGTCTCTGCAGAAGGCTCCTGGAACTAAACTAGACATGAGTACAGCCTATCATCCTCAGACCGATGGACAGAGTGAGAGAACTATCCAAACCTTAGAGGATATGCTTAGAGCATGTGTTATCGATTTCAGAAAGTTGTGGGACACACATCTGCCTTTGATCGAGTTCTCGTACAACAACAGTTACCACACCAGTATCAAAGCTGCTACTTTTGAGGCCCTCTACGGTCGCAAGTGCAGATCCCCTCTGTGCTGGGTCGACGTAGGGGACATGCAGCTAGCCAAGAGTCGAGTCCCCAACAGTGCTCTCACTGGTCCTGAAATCATCCGCAAAACCACCGAGAAGATCATCCAAATTCAAGAACGATTGAAAGCTTCACGAGATCGCCAAAAGAGTTACGCAGATAATCGTCAGAAACCTCTGGAGTTCCAGGTTGGAGACCATGTCCCGTTGGAGGTCTCGCCTTGGAAAGGCATGGTACGCTTTGGAAAGCGTGGGAAAATTAATACGAGGTACATCGGACCCTTCGAGATTCTCTCCAGGATCGGTCTGGTAGCCTATAAACTTCGTTTACCCCATGAGCTCAGCAACATCCATCCCGTCTTGCATGTTTCAAATCTCAAGAAGTGTTTATCCGATGAAACCCTAGTGATTCCCTTAGACGAGATCGAGATCAGCGAAAACCTGAACTTCGTGGAGGAGCCGATCGAAATCATGGATCGAAAGGTCAAACGTACCAAGCAAAGCCGCGTCCCGATAGTGAAGGTTCGCTGGAATGCCAAGCGGGGACCGGAATTCACTTGGGAGCGTGAAGATTCGATGAAAGAGAAGTATCTGCATCTTTTTCCAGATCCATGATTTGTATCTTGATTTTGAATTTCAGGATGAAATTCCCTCTAACGGGGGGATAATGTAACAACCCGAAATTTGTAACATTGCTTGTAATCCTTTTTGTAACCCATTTCGATAATCCATTCGTCGTTTCCAATTTCGTTTCTGATTTTGCCATTTAATTAAGTCATTAATTTGAGTTTTATATTATGACTTAATGGGTGTCCGAACACATTTAGAACTCATTTTAACACCCCATATTAGTAATCGGAAAATCTTTAGAATCAACCATATCAGGTTACGGCGACTTGATCGGGGGAGACCAAAAGCCCCGTATAACGTCGGTATCGGGTAGAATTCCGCCGTGTCCAAATCTTAGACATTATTTAAAGTGATTTAAGCTTCCATTTCAATCTTTTTCCCTCTCTCACTACTTTCTCTCTAACCTCTCTCCTCAACCAAGATTCAAGGTCCAATAACATAGAATTAAGGCTCCAAATCTTTGAGGTAACGTCCCTAACTTGTTATTCAACCTCTTAGGCCTTCAAATTCGTGTTTAAAACTTGGAAAAGGACCATCTTCATGAGTTTACGAACATGGAGCATGCTTGGGCCGTAAACTGAAGTAAAATGGGTTTTTATGCCTTAAAACCCCTCCAAACCAATTTTGGGACTTAGATACGACTATATGGCTTATCATTCTAGACTTAGAACACCCTAAACATGGATTTTGAGGAGCAAACATGATTTTGCTGCCCAAGAACATGCTTGGGCCGTAAAGTCATCATTCATGGGTGGTAAACTCATTTTCAAGTGTTAAAAAGCCATCTAAACACACCACTAGCCTTGGAATAAATCCTAGAACCAACCAAAATTAGTTTGGGGACCATAAACATGATGAAATCCCTTCATTTAGGTGTTTACGGCCATGACTCCCCTAGAACAAGTTCTAGGGCTGTAAACTCCTTTACATAGCTTAAATGGTGCCCAAAATTCATCCCAAGGTTTGGAAAAATAGTTTGAATCACATGTGATTGTCCTAGCATCACCAAATAAATTAAGGAATGGGTATGGGGGAGTTTACGACACTAAACTCCACGTTTACTGCCGTAAACTCCAATAAATGGTCCTTAAGTGAATTCAATCTGTTCCAAGGCCCTAGAATTAATCCTAGCTAATTTTCCCAAGTGTTAGCATGCCTTTTAGCACCATAAAACCCCCAAACATGAGTTCACGGCCGTGAAATCATGTGTGTGTGGTGTATAGGGCCGTAAACTCCATAAGGAGTTTACTCTTGAAGAGTAAACTCAATTCCCAAGTCCCACACGTCCGTAAATGTCACCCGGGTCACTCCAAACACTTGTTTTGAAGTGTTTTCGCTCATTGGAGTGTATTATCGTATCTAATTAGTGGGTTATAGTCTAATTAGATACATTTGGATATTATTTCATATTGCGTAGGAATCTCGCGTGTTAACAAGCCTCGAACCAACATTTAGCATTCAAATCATCGTGTTTTCTCGTCTGGTGAGTTCATACCCCTACCCTTTTTCATTGTTTTCAGGGGGGAATACAAGCAAAGTACAAGGGATTACTTGTACTCAAAACTTGTTTTACATCTATGTGTTTCATAACTCATATGCTTTTAGCACTGATAATCATAATAGATAACCGTTTGAAACTTGCAGGATAAATATATACATTATTTGTGAAATTAGCTATAAACTCCTATGTTTTATATTTCACAAATGGTTTTCCATATTTTATCAGTTAAAAGCATGACATTTGAACCTTTATCATAAAAGTTAGTACATTGTTTTGTCCTCGTTAACACTCCACAGAGATATGTGAGTGGAGGATTATCGTATTATTACTAGTAAATTTGTTAATCCTATAAAATGGGAGACACGTCCTCGGTGAACACTCCACAGAGATATGCGAGTGGAGGACCGCAACCGTAACCAGAATCTCTTAGATAGGGAGTGTGACTTGAGTGTATAGATCTATACGGGGCTGAATACCCTACACATGGCTGCTAGCTACAGCCAAACTGATAGGTTCAAGGGTGACGAAAGTCATAAGGTGATGTAGACTACTTATTGGCATATCTAGTCTATTGTATGGTTATGGAACTCGCAATTAGGATAACAAATATCTACTTAATAGTAATAATGAATGAAGTAATTAATTTAATTTGTATATATTAGTTTTATATATGGGTTAAAACTAATACTTTTCACAAGGATAACCAGGTTTTCAGTATACATCTTTCACGTTTGGTAACCTACATTCAGGAAAATATGGGATTTTCTTGGGGAAAAACATTTGTACATAACCAGAAAAGTGTAACAAACCAGATAACTAAACTTTACATTTCATAAGGGTAAACATGTTTTCAGTGTAAGACTTACATTACATTTTGGGATTCAATAACCAACTTTTAAGAAAATATAGGATTTTCTGGGTGTGTAACGTTTTTCAGAAACGGAAAGGAACTTGTACATTTTCACAAAGCAAAACCGCTTATGAACTTACTAGCGTTATGCTGATTTTCAAACTGCTTGTATTCTCAGGTCCGCATTAGACAGGTACCCGACGATTCCTTTTGACGAAGATGGAGTGCGTAGAAGACTCGTCTTACTTTGTTCATATATACTATGTATCACTTGTACAACTTTACTTTTGAAACCAATGTAAACTTTATATATATGTAATGTAATGTTTGTTTACTTTACTTACTATGTGCATTGGATTTGATACTCAACGTGGAGTCAACCCCAGAAATGTTTCCGCCTTCGGTTTTCGGGGTGTGACATCCTGCAAGTCCAAAGGTCTTAACTAAGCACTAGAAGTGACTTGGAAGGGTTTTGGGGCATCAAAACCCTCTTATAGGAGTTCACGGTTTTGGGAGATGTTCCTAAACTATAAACACATGTTCTTGATACATTTGGATGGTTTAAACACGAATTTGAATGATAAACAAGCTTAGTAACAAGCTAGGATAGATTACTTACCAATTTGAAGCTTGAAAGGGGGTGTTTTTGGATCAAAGTCGAGTTTTAGAGAGAGAGTAGTGAGAGAAAGTTATGAGGTTGTGGTAAAAAGCTAAATTGAAGTTCACTCATCCTTTATATAAGGGTTGAGTTTGTGGCCCGGTGGAAATCTACCTGATACTGACGTTAAACGAGGCTTATGGTCGTACCCGATTTAATTGTCGTAACCCGACGTGGTTGTGACTAAAATTTTTCTAATCGAGTATTGAGGGTGTTTTCACGCATTTCTAATGTGTTTGGACACTCATGAAGTGATGATAAAAGTCTCAAATTAAATAACCTAATTCAAGATGTAAACGGAACAATTCGATAAAGAAGAGTTTTATTTATAGAAACGGGTTACAAAGATGTAATAAATTACGGGTAGTCACATTATCCCCCCGTTAGAGGGAATTTCGTCCTCAAATTTAGAATTTAGATATAAATCATGAATTTTGAAAGAGATACAGATACTTCTGCTTCATCGAATCTTCGCACGCCCAAATGAATTCGGGTTCCCGCTTGGCATTCCAGCGAACCTTCATTATCGGGATACGACTTTGTTTCGTACGTTTGATCTCTCGATCCATGATTTTGATTGGTTCTTCTACGAAGTTCCAACTTTCGTTGATTTTGATCTCATCAAGAGGGATTCACGAGGGTTTTATCGGATAGACGCTTTTTAAGATTTAAGACGTGGAAGACAGGGTGGATGTTGCTAAACTCCTGAAGTAGTCGAAGTTTGTAGTGTACAGGACCGATTCTAGCGAGGATTTCGAAAGGTCCTATGTATCTCAGGTTAAGTTTTATGCGCTTCCCAAAACGTATCATGCCTTTCTAGGGTAATACCTTCAACAGGACACAATCTCCAACAAAAGGGTACACCTTTCTGTGTCGGAGTGGTTAGGGGTTAGGCGATTCTTGAAAAATTCTGGATAAACCTGTGATAGTAGCCAGCGAAACCCAAGAATTTGCCAGATTTCTGTGGGTGTCTTCGGTGCCGACCAATTCTCTATCGCCTTGATTTTGGACGGTTCCACGTGTATACCCTCCTCGATTACCACGTAACCAATGAGAGCTACCTTCCGAATCTAGAATTCGCTCTTGGAGAATTTCGCGTACAGCTTCTTTGATCTAAGGTCTATCTTCGAGAAATAACTGGCTCCCTGAAGTTTATCGAAAAGGTGGTCTATTCGAGGAAGAGGATATCGGTTTTTGACGGTCAACTTATTCAACGTGCAATAGTTTATACATATCCGAAAGGATCCATCCTTCTTCTTCACAAACAATACCGTGGCTCCTCAGGGTGAGGAACTCAGTCTGATGAACACTTTGTAAAGTAGCTCATTAAGCTGACTGGGTAACTCCTGCATTTCTGCTGGCACTAATCGATACGGAGACTTGGCTATAGGGGTAGCTCCAGGGATTAGGTCGATGCGAAACTCGACTTGACGTTCGGGAGGATTTCCCGGGAGCTCTTCGCGAAAGACATCAGGAAAATTGCAGACTTCGGGGATGCTCTTGAGGTCTTTAACTTCCTGTTTCTCGTTGATCACATAGGCTAGGAATGCATGGCACTCCTTTCGGGGAAGCTTTTGAGCTTTGATGCACGAAATGATGTGAAGACTGAAACAAAGTTTATCGTCGTAGATTATGAGGGTTTGACTAGAGGGAAGGCTGAGATGGATAGATTTCTCATAACAAAGGATTACAGCACGATTGGGGCTCAACCAATCCGTGCCAATGATAACATCAAAGCTCTTTATGGAAAACTGGCATAAGATCGATGGGAAAAGAATGATCGTTGAGGGTAAGGGTACAAGCTATGAATATATCGCTAATGTTCTCTTTCTCACCATTAGCCATCTCGTTGTTAAATGCTTCGGTTACTAATTGAGGACTATGATTAAAATTTGTTTGAATGAATGGCTAACAGATTTTCTTTTAGCACTAGAATCGAAAAGGATTGAAAGCATAAGAGCTGTTGAGGAGGAACATACTTGTGGCAACGGTGGGATCAGCGGCTGCCTCATCTCGTCCCATAGCTAGGACTCTTCCAGTGTTGCCAGTTGTTGCTATCTTGGGTCAGTTTCGCTTGAAATGCCTGACTTCACCGCAACCGTAGCAGGCCTGACTCACACCCGCTCCGGAAGCTTGATGGGTTGATTGGGTTGGTGTTCTACAGTTTCGCGCAAGGTGACGCTCCTGGCCATAGTTTTACAAAACTCTTCATGACATGGGCCAAGGATACGATGGTGGTAACTGCACCTGTTGCACCATGGGAGGGTACCGGTATATCCAGTGGTAGGTGCTTGAGCTGAGGAACCAACGACAGAAATAGCAGTAGGGGTAGTAGCAACATGGACTGCCACAGTTTGCTGCTTCTTCGAGGACTCCTGCAAAGACTGACGCTTCTTCTTCTTCCAAAATTTTCTTTTCTCGCCACTCCTCTCTGTCGGTTCAGGAGTGGTGGCTGCTTCCTCTAGGTCATCACTATGGTTAATCAGAGTTTGCGCTAGGCATTTGGCGCTGTCGTAGGTGTCTGGCTTTGTAGCCAAGACATTACCCTTGGTTGGCTGGGTCAACCCCCAGATGAACCTCTCAATCTTTTTACTTTCCGGGGTAACCATACCCGGGCAGAGAAGCACCAAGTCATCGAATCTGGAAGTGTAAGTGGCGATATCAGAACCCTTCATCTTTAGGTTCCAGAGTTCATGCTCCACCTTCTACATTTCGCCCCGAGGGCAGTACTCCGCAAGCAGAAGTTCCTTCATGATCTCCCAACCCATAGCATTGGCTACAGGTAGGGTTAAGGATTTGACTCGACCGCTCCACCAAGTCAGAGCTTTATCGGTGAACGTGCAGGCAACGAACTTCACCTTGTCGGATTTTGAACAGGCACAGACTTCGAAGATAGATTCGATTTTATCGAACCATCGAGTTAGGGAAATGACACCCCCAGTACCATTGAAGGGTGTAGGTTTCGCATTCATAAAGTCTTTGTTGGAACACTCCTTCCGGTGTCCCTGGCTACCTTCCTGGTTTTGGGGCTGAGTACCACCTCCTGGCCCGCCTGAACCACCGGGGTTCATTTGCGACATGACAGCTGCCACAGCTGCAGTAACAGCTGCTTGGAATATGGCGGGATCAAATGGAGGGGGAGGTAGTGGCAGAGGAGGATTGTTATTCTTTGAGCTGGGTCTTTTCCTTGGAGGCATCTTGATCTAAAATGATCAGGAAAGAGAGGATGGTAAGTCCTCTAAATGGAATCGAGACATATGAAACAAGATATATCTCATTATGGCAGATATAGAGTCCTACTTAAGCGATAAAAGAAGAAAGACCTACCAAAGCGGGTAAACTATCGTTAAGGAAAGAATGAGTAGTAACACTCGAAATGAATTTCTACGATGTATTCGGCTTCCGCTAAAATACTCTTATAGTATTTTATGTTTCGCTGCGACGACGACTCATTGTTTGGGTATTTGGTAAGTTTTAGGCATGCTGCATACCACAGACACTACCAAGCACATGTTGGCCGTGTCTGGAATGAATATAGTTGATCAGGCTATATTGACCCTAGACACGACTATATAACTGTCCAGGTTTAACTGCAGCGTACAACACCCAATTACTTATGTTTTGTTCTACTCGAGACTACAGATTCCGGCGGTTAGGTATACTTGTATACTTTTGAAAAATACTTATATTTTAAAGTATACTTTTAGTTCAGAGCACTTCGGCCCCTTAGTGTATATAGTCTTATACCATGTAAGGTTTGGTATACTTAGTTCACTATAAACTAGGGCTCTGATACCAATCTGTCACACCGAAACCGATGGCGGAAAGGTTCTGGGGCGGAGGACGTCATGTTTAGTATCACAACCAATGTACATAGCAAGCATAGTAAACACAACCATTATGTTACATAGAAATGTTTACATTTGTTTGAAAACAAAGTGATACAAGTTTTATATGTATACATCATTTAAACAAAAATACAGACGAGACTTCATTAAGCTCCATCTTCTCCAAAAGATCGTGGGGTACCTGTCTAACGTGAACCTAACAATACAAGCAGTTTGAAAATCAGCATAAAGCTGGTGAGTTCATAAGCGGTTTGTTTTCTGAAAATGAGCAAATTTCCTTTAATTTTCTGAAGCAATTGTTATCCAAGAAAATCCCGTATTTTCTTATAAGTAAGGTTTGGTTATTCACTTGTTACACAATCTAGTTAAGAATAGTTTGTTATCCCATGAAAAACCCTTATTTTCCTTAAAAGTTGGTGGTCGATTATCCATACACGTATGTTGAATATTTACTATACTTAACAAGAATTTTATTTTCGAATCTCTAATTTTGCTTAGAGGAGTATATTAATAGAGGAAATTTCGAAACTTTGGTGACACTCAGATATGTACACTAGTTGTATTTTCGAAGTTCTTGTGACATCCAAAGGCGTGTTTTAGATGTATTTTCGAAACTCTGGTGACACTCAAAGCCGTACACTAGCTGTATTTTCGAAGTTCTGGTAACATCCACAGGCGTATTTTACACTTATTTTCGAAACTTTGGTGACACTCAAAGACGTACATTAACTGCATTTTCGAAGTTTTGGTGATATCCAAAGGCATATTTTAGACTTATTTTCGAAACTCTTTTGACACTCAAAGACGTACATTAGTTGTATTTTCGAAGTTCTTGTGCCACCCAAAGGCGTGTTTTATTAGTAATAATCCTAATTTATGATTAGCATGAATACTTCGTAAATTATAAAATATAACATAAATTATAACATTTTATAAAGAGATCTACAATTAATCTGAAAGCTAACTCTACAAGTTAAACGGTTGGTCAATACAGTTTCAGTGTTAAAAGCATACGGAATAAGAAACATTTCAAAAGAAATATAAGTTTGAGTACAAGACTTCCTTGTACTTTTACTTGTATTCCTCCCCTGAAAACATTGAAAAACACGGAAAAAGGTGTAGGGGTATGAACTCACCAGTCGAGAAATGTGTCGGCTAGGATGCTAAGTGTTAGTTCGGGGCTTGAATACACGCGAGGTTCCTATGTAATATGAAGAGATACATAATTGTATCTAATTAGCCTTTGAACTAATAATTAGATAAGAATATACACTTCGAGACTCGAAAACACTTTATTTCAAGTGTTAGGAGTGATCCGGGTAGCTTCTAAGGGTGTGTAGGGCCTAGATAAGGAGTTTACTCTTCAAGAGTAAGCCCTTAGGGATGTTTACGGTCCAAATACCATGTCCCCATGGGTGAAGTGTTCTTGGATGCTTAAAGGTCTTTCAACGCACAAAGGAAGGTTCTAGAGTTGATTCCATGGCTTAGGAAGTGATCGGGACTTGAATTGACCTTGGAAAAGGAGTTTACGGTCTATGAAGTTGTTCTTGGTGAGTTTACTTCCGTAAACACATGAGTTTATGGACGTAAACTCATGTTTGCCCATAATTCATGTGATTTGGTGGTTGTAGGTTAAGCATGCTAACTTCCTGACCCAATTCTAAGCCATACAGGGTGTTAGGGACACTTTTACACCCTTTGGAGGTGTTTATGGTATATGAAGAGGTGTTTACGATCCAAGAATGTTCTTGGGCCGTAAACTCAAGTTTACTCCCCAAATGGTAAGATTTTGGTGTTCTAAGTCCATTCTTGCAAGTCCAAAGGTCTTAACTAAGCACTAGAAGTGATTTGGAAGGGTTTTGGGGCTTCAAAACCCTCTTATAGGAGTTCATGGTTTTGGGAGATGTTCCTAAACTGTAAACACTTGTTCTTGATACATTTGGATGGTTTAAACACGAATTTGAATGATAAACCAGCTTAGAAACAAGCTAGGATAGATTACTTACCAATTTGAAGCTTGAAAGGGGTGTTTTTGGATCAAAGTCGAGTTTAAGAGAGAGAGTAGTGAGAGAAAGTTATGAGGTGGTGTTAAAAAGCTAAATTGAAGTTCACTCATCCTTTTTATAAGGCTTAAGTTTGTGGCCCGGTGGAAATCTACCCGATACTGACGTTAAACGAGGCTTATGGTCGTACCCAAATTAATTGTCGTAACCTGACGTGGTTGTAACTAAAAATTTTCTAATTGAGTATCGAGGGTGTTTTCACGCGTTTCTAATATGTTTGGACACTCATGAAGTCATGATAAATGTCTCGAATTAAATAACCTAATTCAAGATGTAAACGAAACAATTCGATAAAGACGAGTTTTATTGACGAAAACGGGTTACAGTGACGTAATAAATTATGGGTTGTCACACAAGTATACTACAAAGACTAGTTAGATGACATACCTTTTGGTGTAGCTTGATGTCTTCAAGCTTTAAGAGCTTATCCCCAATAGTGTGGAAGCCTCAAGTGGAATCACAAATCACCAAAACACCTTGAAAGACTTTGAGAATAAGAATACTTTGGTTCTCTCTAGTGAAATCGGCTACCCTCTTAGTGTACCCACACTAGTGCCAATTTCACCAACCAAGGACATCTTTATATAGTATGGAGACTAGGGTTAAACCCAAGACCTTTCATTTCATATGATCCATGGGTTAAACACTCCATGGACTATCCATGAAAGCTTAGCCCAACCTAAATGAACTTGGCCCATTCCATATATATAAGAGTCCATATTTAATTAGTTCATTTTGATCACTTAATTAATTCTAAAGTAATTCTTGATCGATACTAATTAAATAATATGATCCCATATTAATATATTACAACTTATAATATATTAATATAAATCATAAATATACTATTCTCAAAAGACTATCCATATAAATTGTGTCGGTGAAGTGCAACCCAAATGGACCATGCCAGGTCGGGTCAAGTACATACCAAATATAGTTATGGACTTAGACATTAATCCAACAATTTTAGCATCCTGTTTCGAGAAGTCCTTATTTCAAGATTGTGGACAATAAATGGATCAATTGGAGGCCTTAGGCTTCAATGCAATAGGGTTTAGACTCTGTTGAATGTATATGATGTTGGACAAGTGATTTAAACCATGGATTGTTCGATGGAATTTGAGGGTTAAAATGGGAAAGGATATGTTTCAGGCTTCTTGCATAAATTAAGGATTTTAGTTCGAGTTGTTTTTACTCATAAGTATTAAAATAGAATTGTAGAGCTCGTCGATACCTTTCTGTGGAGATAAATATCATCGAAAACGGGGATGAAATGAAGAAGTTACGGCTATTTGAAGTTAAGCTAGAAAAAGGGAGTGTGACAGTACATTGGGCGTACACTAGCTAGTATGTTGGGTGTACTAGGCCGAAGGAACGCGTTTTTAGGTCATAACTCTAAGCGTAACTTTGTCGGGCTTACCGCCACAGAGTAAAAACCCTATTTTCATGGATTCTAGCCTTATTTAAGGTCTCTAACCCCTTAGGGGTCCTTCCTATCATGAGCCCCCGCCTTTTGAGCCTCTAAATCGAAACTCTAGCCTCATATCACTTGTTTTGAGCCTTGGCATCATTTATGAGCTTATTTCTCCATTAGAAGGTGCGATATTGAAGAACAAGGTGGAGGCAAAGTGTATGGAAAAAGGATTCAAGAATATATCCATCAAGAGTACATCATTTTTAGACCGTTGTGAGTAAAAGGCTTCAAACTTTCTCATTAGTTTCATAGATCTTGTTAATTTTCATATTTGTCACTTTCTTGTCACTTTTTTTTGTCACTTTAGTGCATATAGCTTAGATCTTTAAAGTTTGTGACGTTATTGGGCATAAAGTTAGAAACTTTATCCATCTAAACATCATATTGATTTAGATCTAAAGGTTGGAGACTTGGACTTAATGAATTAAGTTGAGAAAGATGCATTTTTGGTCTCTTTGAGACTTAAAGACTAGTTCTTGGTTATTTGGACCATACTAATGGATAAAGTTGGAAACTTTATCCGTCATGGACCTACTAGGAACCATAAAAAGTGATCTTCTTTTTTCTATCCCCTCTATACAAGAGTTATGATGTCTTAATGGACTATTAAATTAGGGCTTTAGGTTTTGGACCATTTCTAGCCACGAAAAGTCATAAATTTGGAAACTTTATGACTTAGATTGATATTTGGGACTACATTTGAACTTTGGAAGTAATGTCTTATTGGAATGAGCACATAACGAAGAAAAATTGAATTAGGTCGAGTATGTTGGGCGTAACTGGTGGTACACTGAGCATACTGGGCAAGGGCCCCGTAATCTGGCCAAGGATCTACTATGCTAAGCATAGTGACTGAGTACGTTGGGCGTACTTAGTATGTGTTGACCCTTTTAATTTTTATCTCTGACCTTTGATCGGGAATTTGACAACGTTTGAAGTAAGGTCATTTTCGGTAATTTAAAAAGTAGTTTGAGATTTGGGTTCCCGTTAATTAAATAGGTGACTGGAAGAGATAGATTTTGGAATAGTGATATGTGCAACATTTTTTTAGATTGTGAGGTGAGTTTTCCTCAGTGTACTTGTGGGTCGATGGCACATCTTCTTTTACTTGCTATTTGTGTCTGTAATGTACATTAAATGTTTCTAGAACTAGTTTGTCCTTTAGTAGTTGTTTCATTGTACAATACATGGGACAAGATCAAGAAATTTGATGTTGTCACTCTGTTTATCTTAAATTGTCTTCTAGTCCATGCACTTTATGGGATTTGTCTTCTTATCACTCCTTGTCTATTTAAGGTGTAGGTTTTGTTATATGCATGCGTGCAACATTCTCATTCACATCAATACCAAGAATCATTAAGTCAAATCACTCTCTTTTACATTCTTATTGTTCTTAGATCACTTTTCATTTTCATACTTTTTAATCATTCATATATTAAATACTTTGTTGAATATCTATATGACGAGACAAGATTGGTTTACTATACTTGACTGGATCTTCATTAAGAGTAGACACTGATCTTAAGTGAATCCAAGGTTTGATTTCATAAACCTTGTATGCGTAGATTATTTTTGCTCTCACAATTGGTATTAGATCCCTAGTTGTTGTCCTTTGAATCCATAAGAACAAATTATAGTTGATTGAATATTACCTTGGTATCTCAATCATTTTTGCGTTCAGCATAAATCTTCTTCTATATACCACTTCATCTCTAATATCTCAACTTCGATGCTGATTCTAATCAAACTCAAAAATGTATTCAATGCAAATAGAAAATAGTGTTGGTTTCCCAAAGTGTGCCCCATTTCTAGTTGTTGAAGTGTATGATCACTAGAAAGATAGGATGGAGAGATTTTTGCTTGGTAAAGAAAAAGGTTAAGAGATATGGAGGTTTATGAAAGAAGGTCCTCATGTTCTTGTTAGACAAGTAGTTGGAGATGTTGTCTCCACTCTCATGGGTGAAGAAGAAACTTAACCAGCACCACTAACTGCATCCGACCTTGAGAAGCTTCATGCAGATCAAGTTGCTTTCTCAGAAATGGTGTTTGTTGTTTCACCTTCATTCTTTAACCACATAAAGTTGTGCAAATCAGCCAAAGAGATTTGGGACACACTGTAAGACTTTTTTGAAGGGCCTGACATGAAGGATAAGCATTTGACATCAGTTGTACACAACTTTGACATCTTCATTAGAACTCCAAGAGAATATGTAGCCTCTATATCAAATCGGCACAAGATTGTTGTGAACAACATGAAAGCACATGGTGTAGTACGAACTCCACTCGAGTATAATCTCAAGTTCATCAACAACCTTCGAAACAGATAAGGAAATGTTAAGTCCTGTCTTCAGAGTAATGGATCTCTGAGGAAACTAAATCTCTATTAGTTGTTTGAGGAACTACAAGTTCATGAATCAAACATTGCTCAAACATTGACAGAACTTTCATGAGGTTCTCTTGCGTTAGTGAGTTCAATCAATCTACTGATTCCAAAACCATATGTTTCAGATCCTTTTGGAGTTATTTCACTAGTTTCTCCTATTCAACCTACACGACCCACTTAACCTGTTACACTTGTTTCTCCAAATCCGAACTACCCGTCCTTAATCCAGAGGTTGCTGATTCTGAACTTTTTTCCAGCAAGAGTTTACACTTCTATCTATGAAGTACAGACGTCCTTGGAATCCCAATCAAAAACCACCTGAAAACTGATTTCAAGCTCCTCACCAAAGCACTCCTCAACCTTACCCTAAACCCAATGAAAATCCACCGGCATATCGACCCAACATTCGTAATCACCACTCGGAACATCAGGATGTTATGAAAGAAGTCAAACCTAAGATTGTTTGTCATAAATGTGGTCTAGGAAATTTTTTTGCAAAGGACTGTTTGGCTGAAACAACTCAAAAACCAAAGGTAAAAGACTCTGCCTACTATGCTCATAGAGCACAAGAACTCGCTGAAAGTGAAAAGGATTTTGTTACCACGGTTTCAAGATATGTTGATGGGTGTTGGTCGTCTAATGATGAGGGTGAAGAGAACAACTACAAGGAGTTTGTTTCTTGTGGCTAGACAGTCGATTGAGTGTGATGAAGGTTACTAGTCTTATGGTTCAGAAGCTGATGATGACGATGCTAAACCAAACTACTGCTACATAGCAAGAAATGATCCACCTGGGTGAAGCATCATCCAAAAGGTAAAATCCATGATCACTTATAATAATTTTGATTTATTTTTTTTTGAACCTTATCTAACTCAAATTCAATCAGATATGCCAGTTATTCATAGAGCTATGAGTTTTCCATAGAAGTTAGTGAGAAAATGGATAGTGAATTGACTAGAATTAGACTGCATTTTGAAGACCGCAAGCTTAAGATTGAATCACTAGAGAGAGAACTTGTAAAGGCTAAGGATGAATCTATCATTTTGAATGACAAGTGTGAAATTACTCGTAGTGCAAGAAACATCTTGGTTACTGATAATAAACATCTTAATGCGAAAATCGATTCGTTGCAAATTCTATTGATGTTCTTGAAGTTAATGAAAGAGTGACACATAATTTTCACCACCCTTGGTCCAAAGCACTAGGTCTCGGAAGTGAGCTTACGAAACCAATTTTTTGTCGTTTGAAGGAACTTCAAAACCTAACATTCATGGGAGAAATTCCGAACCACTCTTGTTTGGTTACCCCTATCCCACCGTTGTCATCCCTTCATGAGACTTTAGACAAATATCAATCTCTGATCCCTGAATTGAAACCTATCACTGTTAAATGTCTTCATTCCATGCCTTTTCTGCCTCTGATATACTTGGACATGAATTAGTCTTTGGAATCCATTTCCAAACACAGGCTGTACTGGAGTTCATTTTCTGAACACTGGTCCTCCGAACAATTGTGTTATTAAGGAAATCATTCCTAAGATAAACGGACATGACTCAGACCAATCCAATTCATTTTGGGTATCTCTTGAGAGTGATTTAGAATTTAAGAGAGATGACGACGTCTCATCTGACTCATGTGTCTCCAATTAAAAAGTGGTCTCAAAATCAACTCTAGTACATATTAAGCCTCGTTTCAATAATCCATCGATTGTAAAAACTTCCAAGTCATCATCTGACTCTCGGAAGAAACCTTGGTTGAACAAGAAATACATTGTTCACCCACAGACCAAAGTTAGGAAATCCCTCGGAAAGAAATTTGCTTTAGGAAATGCTCTAGGTTTCTTGAGAAATCTATAAAGATAGTGTCGCAAATAGTTAGTCCAACTACTGAGATCACAATACCTTCATGTATGTTAAGATCCTTAAGAGACCATCTATTCCTATTAATTTAGATCTTCGGAATACATCTGTCAATAGTAGTGTGAAAAACGTTACTATTGAGATATAATTTTAGAAAACTGGCTCTCCTCGAGAGTTTCTTCTTCTGTGTTTATTGCTACCTCGGATGGGACTATTTTTAAACCAAAGGGATTTCCGAAATCAAATGTGTCCGCGAATGTTGTAGACAAAGGAAAAGATGCCTAGAACACTAATATTAAGAAACCTTTTAAAGGTTTAAAACAAAAGTTTGAATGGAATGTAAAAAATTCTGAAAAATCAGTTGAAACACCTATGAAAAAAGTTCTTCTAGCAACATCTTGGAAATTGTCCCTCTGAAGAAAGCAATACCAAAACAACCAATGGTTGAGTATGACTTTTAGATAAATGAAAAGACCTTGACATTCTACATCTTCGCAAAATATTTTCAGAAAAAGCCTTCCGAGATACCATTTGCTCAGAAATCACAAACCAAGTCCAAAGCCCGTGCTAAAGTCTCCTAACCTAACTTCAAGCTTAAAAACTCCAAAACTCACTGATTTTGTAGGATTTTTGTGCTTTGGAACAATATACATTATGGTATATTGATAGTGCTTGTTCCATGCACATGACTGGGCATCAAGATTTTTTACGTGATCTATATCTTGCTTTTAATGTTGGTTATATTACTTATGGCAACAATTCAAATTATCAATTTCGAGGTTATGGCATCTTGACCAGTGGAAATTTATATGTCTCTAATGTGGAATATGTACATGATCTTATGAACAATCTAATCAATGTGACTCAACTCACTGATGTAAACCGGAGAGTTGAATTCTGCAAGAAGCATAGCTAGATTATGATAGAAGAACGGAAAGAATGTCTCATCGAATCAGATCGCATCAAAAGTATATATCCTTTGTAAATCTACATGATCATTAGAAAGCCTCAACTTCTCTTCTTTCAAAGGCCATTCCTAATATTAGTTTGCTATGGCATCGGAGGCTCGCTCATCTTAACTTTCGGTACATGAATGATCTGGTTTCTGGTGAAATTGTCTGAGGTCTGCCACTCCTTAAATTTGATAATGATCATATCTATCTTGCGTGTGAATGTGGGAATCAATCAAAGAAAATTCATCCTATTATTATTGAAAATTTTATTTCGGAACCACTGGAACTTCTTCACAGCGATCTCTGCGGACCATCTGCATTATAAAGTTTACATCACAAAAAGTATATTCTTGTGATTATTAATGACTACACATGGCTCACTTGGGTTTTCTTTTTAAGGCTAAAGTCCAAAAATACCTCTAAAATCATAAATTTCATCAAAGGAATCAAGGTTCTCATTAAACTTACTGTTTGAAGAATATAAAGTGATAATGGATCCGAATTCACAAATGCCACCATTGAGTAGTTTCTCACCGACAAAAGCATCGATCATAATTTCTCTGCTCGCTACACTCCTCAACAAAACGATGTGGTTGAAAGACGAAATCAAACTCTTATTGAAGCCGCTCGATCAATGTTGAAGTTCATAAACCCTCTTCTCTATCTTTGGGCCGAAGTCGTCTCCACTGCTTGCTTCACTCGAAATCAAAGCATCATCAATCGTCATCTCAACATGACACCGTATGAAGCAATGAATGGTCGAAAGCTGAGTATCTAGTTCTTACACGTTTTTGGATGTAGATGCATTATAAAAAACAATTGTGATCAACTCACCAAGTTTCAATTAAAATCGGTTGAAGCCATCTTTTTGGGATACTCAGTCAAGTCTAAAATTTACAGAGTTCTGAATCATAGAAATCGTGTAATTGAAGAAATTTTTGATATCACTTTTGAAGATAGTTTTGTTTGGAACTCAGATCCAACTCATGTCACAACACATATCATGGAGTACGATGCTCCACCTCTTGGATCTTCGAATCATCAAATTATCTGTGAAGTTGATTTTGAAAGTCTGTTTAGACCAATACAGAATTCTCTTGAATCAGAATCTCGATCAAGATGTTCCTTAACTAACTCTCTAGTTTCTCAAAATGTCTCTAGTCCGACCCTAACCTTTCCTCCATTTGATTCCGATCCATTTCAACCTTCTCATGTTAAGGGGGAGAATAGTAATCCAACCCTCAAATCAAATATTGATGAATTTCAAGATGATGGAGACTAATTCATCAAATTTGATCCCATTCTGAAAAATAGTGAAGACGATGCCAACTTCTTTGACTTTCCGAATGATGACAATGTTGATATATCAGGTTCAGAAGTTCAGGCGGAGCGTCATCCTTAAATTCAAATTATTCAGGGGGGCAACATAACCCCATTGTTTATATTAGATCATATGTTGCATAAGAACTTCCGAGATTGCATATATAGGGACAAAGGATCATCATCTGAATCAAGTTATTGGAAATCTTAACGCTAAAGTTCAAACTCGATGTGCTGCTAACATTCAAAACGAGTGTTTCTTTTTGACATTTATATCAATGGTTGAACCTTAATTCATCAAAGAAGCATTAGAACATTTTGATTGGATTATAGTCGTGCAAGAAGAGCTAGTAGAATTTGATAGAAATCAAGTGTAGACTCTTGTTCCTCTTCCTCATAATCACCCTATTGTCTTTAGAAGATGGGTCTTCCGAAACAAACTCGACGATGCCGAAGTAATAATTAGAAACAAATGGAGATTGGTAGCTAAAGGATATACTCAAATCGAAGGACTTGACTATGACATAACCTTTTTTATGTGGCTCGTCTTGAAGCTATCTGAATCTTTCTTGCATATATTGTTCAAAATGGCTTCAAAGTTTGCCAAATGGACGTCAAAAGTGTTTTTCTCATTGGTGAACTTGACACTGAAGGGTATCTTTAATATCCTCTTGGTTTTGTAAATCTATCGTATCTGAGCTTCTGTTAAAAATTTCGAAATGCTATTTATGGCCTCAAGCACGCTCCATGCGCCTGGTACAAGTCACACATAGATTTTCTGAAGCGTTCTGGTTTTTCAAAAGGGAATTTTTTATCCTACATTATTCCGAAGATCGAATGGAAACCATCTCATGTTAGTTCAAATATATGTTGACTATATCATTTTTGGATCAAGTGATCTAATGACGGTTGCTGATTTTGCAAAATTAATGGTTAGTCGATTCCAGATGAGTATGAATCTTGAATGAAGATTCTTCGTCGGATTGCAAGTTAAACAGACCAATAGTGAAATCTTCATTCAACAAGAGAAATACATTTCTAAACTTCTAAACATGTGCATCTGTAAAGGTTCTAGTGGGTTTCGGGCATAATATCTTCTCATATCCATCAGGTGTTACCGTTGATAAGAAGAAGTACAAGGGAATTATTGGAACACTACTCTACATCACTGCAAATCGTCCAAACGTCATCTTCTCTACATGTTTGTGTTCTAGATTCTAGGTTAATCCAAAGATGTCTCATCCTTTGGCCGCCAAGTAAATCTTGCGATATCTCAAAGAAACGTGGCACCTCGGAATTTGGTACCCAACAAATGAAAGTTTCCTTCTTTAATCATATTCTAACTCAAACTATGCAGGACTGCAACTTGATAGAAAAAGCACCTTTGGTGGTTGTCAATTTTTTGGGTGGAAGATTGGTTAGCTTGTCATCCAAGATACAAAATTGTATTGCTCTTTCAACAACTGAAGTGGAATACATTGCTGCACATTGATATTCAATATCATTTTATTAAAGAACATGTTCTAAAAGGTAACATTGAGCTCATTTTTTCCATCTGATGATGAAATTGCTGATGCCTTTACTAAGGCATTAGACGAAACAAAATTTAATTGGTTTCTGAACAAAATGGGAATGATGATGTTTGATCCTTAATTTTTACATGAAGTTTTTACTCTCTAACGGAAACATTAGAAAGTCAAATAATTTCGATAAAAAAACTTTTTTTATCGGAATTGTTTCTTCTCGGAAAATCAAGGATCATTATATGTTTTTTTGTCTAACCTCTCCTCTAGTCTTAAGTTTTTCAGCCTTCCTCATCATGTGAAATTTAGTCTGATATGGTTACATCGGAAATCCTGAAATATTTTCATCTTGGAATATTGCACCTCGGAATTCAAATCCAAATAGGTAATGTGATTTCATCACTTATCTGCTTCCAAGCTCTGTTCCTTCAGCTGTCAAAATTTCAACTCTCTTTCAAAACTTGTCCGCTAAGATCTTCATGCATTTTACCTCTAACATTCAGTTTGAGATTTTGCCATCTCGAATTATATATCATGTACTAATTTTGTGTTCACATTCTTTCCAAAGTACCTTATGACATTGCATCTTAGAATCTGATTATTCTGAGATTCTCAACAATAAATGAATTTTAAGGTTATCATTAAAGTTTTTATTCTGAAATGTTCTTCATGAAGATATTAACAGTAATTTTCTCTATGATTATGCTCTTAATTTTCAATAAACATGCTTTGGCACACATGTCAATAAAGTACGGAGTTTTTTCTAAACTAAATCGACGGTTGCCCTTTTTGGACAAACAAACGTCTTATATATTGTTCTCAACAGTCACTTAAAAGCCCTTTTGTGCTATGCATTAAATGCAACTCATTTTGGTTTTTTCAGGTTTCATCATTTCACTCTTCAACTCGACCCAAAACATCCAACATATATAAGTATTTTAAATCCTAACAATTCCCACTTTTCACTTTGCCTATCTTCTTCTTAAAGCATTTTCCTCAATATTATGTTTCTTAAAAGCTTTTCCAAAGCACCTGCATTCGCTTACACTCCTTCTGAAACTACTCCCAAAAATTCCAAACCAACAACTAAGAAGAAATCATCAAAGGGATCCACTTCGTCCTCATCCACTGAGTTCATTCTCAGAGAAACAACCCAACTGTTTTCCCTCAATCCCATGGATTATGTTGAATCTATATGCATCATGATCGAGTTCATCTCCCACCATTCCTCTTACCACAAATCCATAACCCAAATATCCCTCTTTGACTTCTTCACAAAGCCTTTGAATGAGTGAGGATCGACAAAGATATTCTTAAAACATAGATCACTGACGACATGATTATACGGGTTCACAAGAGTACCTGCCTCAAAGCAATAGGAATTGCAAAAAAAAAAAAAAAAAAAAAAAAAAAAAAAAAAAAAAAAAAAAAACCTAAAGGTTTTTGAGTGCAGGAACCAATGTATGAAGAGTTTCATTTTTTTTGTACCAAATCAGTTATAATGGGAGTTTAAGGAAAAGGAATTCAAGGATTCAACCATTCCTGGCTTGCGGACCATCTTGATGCACTTGATTCTTTGAGGTTTATTCGGAAAACATGGGGGTATAGATATCATGAGCAAAGATTGGATCTACATGGTATACAACATCTTCATCGGTAGAGCTAACGCCATCGATCTATCGAAAGTGCTATGAAATATTTTGGGAAGTTTGCCGTCAAGAGAAAGCCAAATGAAATTTCATGTCCGAGATTCTAGGATTTGACGCTACAACAACTATACTCTGAGAAACGAAGCCCTTCCACATAATTCAAACATCCAAGAGGTATCCTACACTTTCAAAACTATTAATATTTATAGGTTATCGATTCAGTATGATTTTGGTACTATTAGACGTCTACATGAACATATGTTGTCCAATGTTCCATTTTAACTCACCACATCTCAAACTTCATCTTGAGATCCCAGTTGTGTTTAACCCAACACAACCTGCCCCGATATCTGATGAGACCGCCTGGGATGAGAAGAAATACACCACCTCTAAAGGATGCATCAAACTGATATCCAAGTGGAAAGGATCCCCTTCTAAAGTTTGAAACAAAAAGAGAACCAAAGTTGGTGAATCCTCTCAAAAGGATTCACAAATCGACATTCGACATGGATTTGGGTTATAGCTTACTCCTCCCGACCACTCTTCCAAAGTACCCTTTAGAGTTTCAAAATCATGCACACACACACGCACACACGATGAGTTCTCTTATAATCCAACCCCCATCTTCTCAAAAAGATAGTGTCGTTATTGAACAGAGTTCCTTGGAGCCCCTTGGGATACACTCATAAGTCATCTTGGAAATCCCTCTCGTTTATACACTTGGACAATCATTGGTACCTGCCTCTGATCCTATGCTTTCCGTAGATGGAGTCGTCTCTCTTAATTCAAAAGCCAAAACTGTTATAATACCTAGTTCAAGTAAAGGAAAATCGGGTATCTTTGACAAAGATTGGTTAGATTTTGTAGACTAGGATCATACAAGACATCCAAAACTCACCAGAGAAGAGGATGAATACACACTCATTTCTGTGCATCAACGAACTCTCCAGAGTCATCTTCCTTTCACCCTCCTATCAAATGAAGAAACAGTTTAGGAGCTTCAACCATTCATCAAATCTTTAGACAAGACTCCGAGTACCAAGGTTCCAATTACAGAAAACATTGGAAATGATCCTCTAACGTTTACAAGTACAAAAGTTCTTGAGCCTAATGTTAAAGATGATCTTTCTGATGTGATCATGTTTAAAGATGACAATACGTCAGTTGGTGTTATTCTGATCCCTACTACCTTCAATCTTTTGTAGAAGCCCTCTTCATCGAAACCACAATACGACCTCGATCTCTCCTCAGCCTTCGAGGAAATTGAAGAAGAAAACCTTCACAGGCACTCCTCCCCTCCTCCTGAAAGTACTTTGAAAGGTGAACAATATGATAAAGCTCAAGATACTGCAGTTAATGATTCCAAGACCAATGAGCAAAATGATGATGACAATGAAGATGAATTGAAATCTGAAAGTTCTTCCTCGAACACAGGATCCTCTGTTTAAAACATTGTGGATCCTTTTTCCTTGTTGGAACTCTGAGATAGTATTGTATCAGCCAACTGTAAAGTCAATAAAGTTGATCAAAAAGTCGCAGGACTTGAAACCAAACTTGACCAGAAAGTTACAGATCTTGATTCCAAGCTCGAACTCGTTCTCAAGTCTCTTTCAGAGATGAAAGTCGCTACTCCCTCGGAACTTGACCGAGCTAATAAGTTAGATCAGCTTATCTCGCTTCGCCTCAGTCACACCCTTAAAGATGTCAAAGCACGCTACAAGTAAAACATGGATTATCACATCTCCACTGTCACCATAATACTTAAAGACTATGATGACATGCTTTCTTCCACCAACACTCGGATTGTCACACCCCAAAACCGCAAACGGCGGAAACGTTCAGGGGTGGAGGACGTCATGTATAGTATCACAACAGTGTAATATACTAAACAAGCAACAACATCATCCATTGCATTATAAGTAAAGTTTTGTACATGTGTGTTCTTTCATTGTAATAAGACACCAAAAATATACAATCAAAATAAAAGACGAGACTTGACTGCTCCGTCTTCTCAAAACCTGTCCTCCATACCTGTCTACTGGCGACCTGAGAATACAAGTTATTTTGAAAGCGAGTATCAGCTTTAAAGCTGGTGAGTTCATAAGTATATAAGTGTCATTGCTTTGTTTGTGAAAACCTGCTATGAATGCCATGAAAACCTTTAAGTGAAAATGTTGAGGTAAGTATGAAATCCCTAGAAAAACCCTTATTTTCTATAAGTATGAAATGTAGTCTTCTACCAAGACTCGAATGTTTTCTATGAATGAAGTGTAGTCTTCTACCAAGACTCGAATGTTTTGTATGAATGAAGTGTAGTCTTCTACCAAGACTCGAATGTTTTGTATGAATGAAGTGTAGTCTTCTACCAAGACTCGAATGTTTTGTATGAATGAAGTGTAGTCTTCTACCAAGACTCGAATGTTTTGTATGAATGAAGTGTAGTCTTCTACCAAGACTCGAATGTTTTGTATGAATGAAGTGTAGTCTTCTACCAAGACTCGAATGTTTTGTATGAATGAAGTGTAAAATGATAGTTTTTCCTTTCTATTGACTAGTACTAGAGCACTTAGTCTAACTCCTCATTTATGTGAAAGTAATCACAAAATAAAGTAAACAGGGAAAATATAATCATGTAAGTGTTATTGTCTTGGATTACCAGGACAAACACGACATCGCTAAAGCAAAAGATAGACCCTAAGGAACATCCGAAGAGTGTCCCCTCATCCTCTGTAGCAGCAGCAGGATGGAAGGAGGGTTAGTCCCTGTATCGATCTCTTGATGCAGATCGTCAACCTAATGATCCTCCAAAGATTCACATCTCATCCACTGTTGCAACAGTGGACAGAGGGATAGTTAGTCCCGTCACTGACCACTAATCAAGTGACTACCTTAGACATTCGTAGACGTCATCGACCACTAGTGCTAATCAGTGAGATTCGGAATGGTAAGTCCCGCCGAAACATCCCATTGAACGGGGATAGGAAAGACAATTTACACAGTAAATACTAATAAATCATCCTCTTAGATCTAAGTTCAAGTATCCAAGGTAAGTAAATACAGGATAATCCACCTACGAAGAAGTGTCCCTGTATGGTATTCATGTAAGTGTGTTCATGTAACAGGTAAGTATATGTAAACATATTCATGTATCATATAATCCTAAGTACGTGTACTCATGTATCATGTAAGGCATTAGTATAGACTCATGAATGAACTGACTCTTGTTTGATATCTTCTGACTATCCCTATGATAGCTAACTGGAAAGTATGTGGTTGTTCAAGTAGGTTTATGCACCCTCGCTACGCCAGGGTACGGGAAACTGAACGAAGGATGAAAACTATAATCTCTAACATATAAATGAACATATATGTATAAGTATAGTTTGATTCAAAAGGTAAAATATACTGGTTTTGTAGGATATCTAGGAGTTTTGAACAATAATTTAAAGTGACTTGAAGTCATTATACATTTCAAAACTAATACTTCTGTTGTCCAAGTATTTTAAGATAGAAAAACCATTTCATGTGACTCCTTTTGAAATATGTGAAATCTACTGAGTGAAAACACAGTTATAAAATACATAAAATTGATTTAATAACTTATTGTTTTCTACTTGTATTCCCCCCGTTATAAGCATTTAGAATCCTTTAAAACATTGATTAAGGGGTATGAACTCACCTGTAGTTGGTGATTGGAATGAACTGAATAGTATCGGATTGCTAGGTGTCAAGCGAGGACTTGTGCACACACTACGATCCTAATGAACATATGATCACACATATATGCACTCAATTAGACTCAAAGACTAATTGATAATGTTTAAGACATCCTAGACATAGATAACACTTTATATAAGTTTTTTAAGCCGTAAGGACTTCATCTAAGCTATTGTGGGACTGGGTACTTGAGTTTAGGGTTTCCAAAGGACCCTATATGAGAGTTTACTCTCCATAAACCATCACACATGGAGTTTACGATTGTAAACTCTTGAGTTTACGGCCGTAAACTCCTAAACATGTGTGTTTGGTGTGTTTTGAAGTCCAAAATGCTTTCTAGAATTATTCTAACCTAGTGGCTATGTTCTTGGAAGGGTTTAAGGTCTAGAAGTACTCCAAATAGGAGTTTATGGCCTCAAGGACATTTCCCCTTGGAGTTTACGGCCGTAAACTCCCTTGGGGTGATCCCTTGGTTGCTTTCAAGCCTCTTGTACTAGTGGGATGTGTTCTAGACTATTAATCCTATGATAATGAAGGCATTAGGCACCACTTAGTGCCCTTTTTTAGGAGTTTACGGCCCAAGAACCATGTCCTGGCTGTAAACTCACATGTTTAAGTGATTTTGGTGTGGTTTGGTCCTTCCATTTAGTGGGTACAATTTCTTGTAAAGGTCTAGGGCCTTAGGTGTCATGAAGACACCCTTTGTGATCATTTACATGGAGTTTACGGCCTAGGAGAGTTCTGGGCCGTAAAATCACTTTCATTTGTGTCATTTGATGTGTTTAATACCTTAAGTTACTTGGGAGAATAACCTAGAAGCAAGCCTTAAAGTCCTTAAGTCCTCAAATCACCATTTAGGGCTAGGAAATGGAGTTTACGGCCTAAGAGAGTTCTGGGCCGTAAACTCCCAATCTTGGGTGGTTTTGTGTGTGTTTTCATGTCCCTAACATGTATACCTAATGTTCTAAGGCCTTATCCTAGCACCAATGTCAGTTTTGGCTTTGTTTCGGGAGTTTACCGGCCAAGAACACCTTGGGGAGTAAACTCCTAGATCTCATGATTTAGCCATTTAAATCATGTTTTAAGCATCTAATATGTATTCTAACACTACTAGAAAGAGTTACTCACAATCTGGGATAAAAACCCGAAGATCTGTCAGAGAGAAAATGGCTTTTCTCTAGCTGGAATTGTGAATAATGAATTAATTTAATTCAGAAAACTATTTATAGTCCTGAAATATTTTGACAGAAAATATTTTTATTCTCGAACTTGGACTGTAACATTGTGAAACTTGAAATGTTCAAATTTCACAAACCCAGGAGCATCCACTCTCCTGATATCTCCTAAAGTGTAAACCCTAATTTACACTAACTTGTTCGGAAAAGTCTGAAAAATCACTGAAATTGGACTGACTTCTATTGAATAGATATTGTTCATACAAATGGATATTTCGGGTTGTCCCATCATCCCCCCGTTAGAAGGAATTTCGTCCCGAAATTAGAATTTAAGCAAGTAAGAAATTACACATAATTAAGCGAAAACATGAGGGTATTTCAGTTTCATCTGATCCTCTCGTTCCCAAGTGAATTCCGGTCCACGCTTTGCATTCCAGCGCACCTTCACTATCGGGATATGGCTCTGCTTTGTTTGCTTGACCTCTCGGTCCATGATCTCTACTGGTTCCTCCACGAAGTTGAGGCTCTCGTTGATCTCGATCTCGTCGAGTGGAATAACAAGAGTCTCGTCAGATAGGCACTTTTTCAAGTTTGACACGTGGAAGGTAGGATGTACGTTACTGAGTTCTTTCGGTAGATTGAGCTTGTAAGCCACAGGGCTGATTCTTGCGAGAATCTCGAAAGGCCCTATGTATCTTGGATTGAGCTTCCCACGCTTTCCAAAGCGTATTAAGCCCTTCTAGGGTGAGACTTTCAGGAGGACTCGGTCGCCCGCCTGGAACTCCAATGGTTTCCTACGCTTGTCGGCGTAGCTTTTCTATCGGTCTCTAGAGGCTTTTAATCGTTCACAAATTTGAACGATCTTCTCTGTCATTTCCCAAATGATCTACGGACTCGTGAGAGTGCTTTCGGGAACTCGTCCCTTAGCTAACTGGGTATCACCCACTTCAGCCCAGCATAGAGGGGATCTACACTTCCGGCCATAGAGGGCCTCGAATGGAGCTGCCTTTATGCTCGTGTGATAACTGTTGTTGTAGGAGAATTCGACAAGGGGTAAATGTGTATCCCAAGCTCTTCCAAAGTCAATCACACAGGCACGCAACATATCTTCTAGGGTTTGGATAGTTCCCTCACTTTGCCCGTCGGTCTGTGGATGGTAGGTTGTACTCATGTCCAGCCTAGTTCCTAGGGAACTTTGTAATGACTGCCAGAACCTCGAAGTGAATCTACTATCTCGGTCAGAGATGATAGATAAAGGAACACCGTGCAGTCTTACAATCTCCCTAATGTAAGTTCTGGTAAGTTTCTCCATCTTGTCTGTTTCCTTGATCGGTAGGAAGTGTGCAGACTTGGTCAGTCTATCGATGATGACCCATATGGAATCAAGTCCACCCGTCGTCTTGGGAAACTTGGTTATGAAGTCCATAGTGATCCGCTCCCACTTCCATTCTGGTATCTCCGGTTGTTGTAGAAGACCGGAGGGTTTCTGGTATTCGACCTTGACCTTTGCGCAAGTAAGGCATTTACTCACGAAGGTAGCAATATCTGCTTTCATGTTAGGCCACCAGCATAGCTTTTTAAGATCCAGATACATCTTATCTGAACCCGGGTGGACGGAATAACGAGTGTTGTGAGCTTCCGTCATGACCAAGTCTCTGAAGCCACCGTGTTTTGGTGTCCAGATCCGATCCATGAGGTATAAGGCTCCGCCACCCTTGACTTCCAAGTTCTTATCCATTCCTCTAAGGGATTCACCCGCCACATTTTCAGGTTTCAAAGCGTCGAGCTGAGCCTCCTTTATTTGCGTGGACAAGTGTTAATGGATAGTTAGAGTCAAAGATTTGACTCTACGACTAGTATATTCTTTCCGACTTAGGGCGTCGGCTACTACATTGGCTTTACCCGGATGATAACGAATTTCGCATTCGTAATCACTAAGTAGCTCGACCCACCGTCGTTGTCTCATGTTGAGCTCTTTCTGGTCGAAAATGTACTGTAGACTCTTATGGTTTGTAAAGATCGTGCTTTTGGTACCGTAAAGGTAATGTCGCCAGATCTTCAGAGCAAACACAACTGCTCCTAGTTCAAGATCGTGGGTTGTGTAGTTAACCTCATGTGTCTTCAGCTGTCTCGAGGCATAGGCGATGACTTTACCTCGCTGCATCAGAACACATCCGAGTCCTTGATTGGATGCATCGCAATAGACAATGAAGTATTCTATTCCTTCGGGAAGGGATAGTAACAGGGCGGTGCACAAGGCTCGTTTGAGCGTTTGGAACGCTCTCTCCTGTTTCTCCTCCCAGTCAAAGGCCACGCCTTTCTGGGTCAGGGTTGTAAGAGGTTTCGCTATGCTGGAGAAGTTCTGAATGAACCTGCGATAGTAGCCAGCTAGACCTAGAAATTGACGAATTTCAGTAGGTGTCTTTGGTGCTGACCAGTTCTCGATGGCCTTAATTTTGGAAGGGTCCACGTGTATACCTTCTTCGCTAACCACATGGCCCAAAAATTCGACTCGCCGAATCCAAAATTCGCACTTCGAGAACTTTACGTAGAGCTTCTCCAATCGCAACGTTTCTAAGATTTTACGGAGATGTTGACCATGCTCCTCCTTACTTCGAGAGTATATGAGTATGTCATCAATGAAGACGATGACGAACTGATCCAAGTAAGGACGACACACCCTATTCATCAGATCCATGAATACTGCGGGTGCGTTAGTTAATCCGAATGGCATCACTACAAACTCGTAGTGCCCATAACGAGTTCGGAAGGCTGTCTTGGGAACATCTTCCTCTAACACTCGTAGTTGGTGGTATCCGGATTGCAGATCTATCTTCGAGAAGTAGTTGGCTCCTTGAAGTTGATCAAATAAATCGTCAATGCGGGGCAAGGGATAACGATTTTTAATGGTAAGTTTGTTGAGTTCTCTATAGTCGATGCACATGCGAAACGATCCATCTTTCTTCTTGACGAACAAGACCGGTGCTCCCCATGGTGAAAAGCTTGGTCGGATGAATCCCTTCTTGAGAAGTTCGTTAAGTTGACTGGAAAGTTCCTGCATTTCAGCCGGTGCAAGACGATAAGGAGATTTGGCTACGGGGGTAGCCCCTGGCACTAAGTCGATTCTGAACTCGACTTGGCGTTGTGGTGGTAAACCGGGAAGTTCTTCTGGGAATATGTCGGGAAAGTCTCGTACCTCTGGGATTTTCTGAATATCTATCTGTTCTTGGCTGGTATCGACGACGTGTGCGAGAAATGCATGGTACTCCTTCCGCAAACACTTTTGTGCTTGAATGCACGAAATGATGCGAAGGCTCGTACTAGGTTTGTCGCCGTAGATAATTAAAGTTTCTTTGTTAGGAAGGTTAAGACAAACTGCCTTTTCGAAGCACATAATGTCGGCACGCAGAAGAGTCAACCAATCCATACCGATGATAACGTCGAAACATTTAATGGTAACTGGCATGAGATCTATCTTGAAAGTATGACTATCTAAAGTTAAGGTACAACCTACGTATATGCAGTTTGTACTTTCTGTTTTCCCATTAGCCATTTCTACCATGAATGAACTATCTAATGCACATGGTTTTTGTTTAAGCAGGTGTGCAAATTTGTGACTTACAAAACTTTTCTCGGCTCCACTATCGAAAAGTATGCAAGCATAAGAGTTATCGAGGAGGAACGTACCAGTAACTATCATTGGATCAGCTACTGCTTCCTCGTGGCCTAGAGCCATAACTCTTCCCACTCCTCCAGCCATCCCTGCTTTAGGGCAGTTCCTCTTGTAATGGCCCACTTCGCCACATCCGTAGCAAGCTTGGCCCATACCGGCGTTTGGAACTTGAGCAGCTTGAGTTGTTGGAGTTTTGCAGAAGCGGACGGTGTGTCCCTTCTTGTTGCAGTTAGAGCACTGTATCTCCCTGCAAGGTCCGTTGTGATGGAAGTTGCACTTGGTGCACTTCGGGAGGGTTCCAGCATATGCCCTTGCTGGTAAGAGGTTGGCAGGGGCAACAGGAGTAACTGTGGCAGCATTGATTGCCACAAATTGTTGTTTCTTGGAGGACCCTTGTGAGGCCCCTCTCCTCCTCTTATTCCACCCCTTCTTGTCGTGGTCGGGGATGGAATTTTGTGGTACAGGGGTAGGGATTGTTATGTTCTGAGGTTTCCGATGATCGATAAGAGACTGTGCTAGTTCCTTGGCACTATCGAAAGTAATAGGCCTGGAAGCGATCACACTTGACTGGATCTGGGGCGACAGTCCCCAGATATACCTCTCGATCTTTTTGCTCTGGAGAGCAACCATGTCGGGGCATAAGTTTGCCAAATCACAAAACCTATTTGTGTAGGTAGTGATGTCGGATCCAACCATTTGAAGACCCCAGAACTCCTGCTTGAGTTTTTGTACTTCGCCTCGAGGACAGTATTCTTTCATGAGCATTTCTTTCAATTTTTCCCAGCTGATGGAATACGCCACCACCAGAGTTAGATAGTTAACATGGCTGTTCCACCATGTTAGTGCTCGGTCAGAGAAGGTACAAGTTGCGAACTTGACCTTGCTGCCTTCTTGGCATGCGCAGATCTCGAAGACAGATTCCATCTTCTCGATCCATTGTCTCAACACCATAACACCCCCAGTTCCATTGAAGCTGCAGGGTTTGGCATTAGTAAAATCCTTGTAGGTGCATTCCCGAGGGTGTCCATGGCTTTCTTCGTGATTCGAGGGTAGTGCACCTGTTCCTGATCCACTAGGGGCAGGAGCGATGATTGCTGACACAGCAGCTGCAACCACTGCTATGAAAGCTGCCTGGAACATAGTGGCATCAAAAGGATTTGGGGGTTGAAGAGGTACAGGTGGTGGTGGAGGTGGTGGTATTGGTGCTTCGTTGTTTGGGTTCCTCCTTGGATTCCTGCGTGGCGGCATCTTTAACTATACGTTTAAAAGATGACGACATGGATAAGAATAAATGATAAGTGAATGTGTCTCATGGACTAAATCACCATAGTCCAACAACAGAAAGAATAGCATTTGGATAAGAATTTCCATAAGATTAGATATCTGTCAATAATACTGGGATTACAGATGTAACAAGTTCGGGAAAAATGGCCAAGGAGTAGGCCTTACATCAACCAAGATGGAAAATTTTGACAGAATTAAGATTAGATAAAGACCTAACAGGTCTAAGATTTATATAGACAGGAAATTAGACCAAAGTTTTACATAAACTAGGTTATATCCAAAAGATGAGATGACGATTTTCTATCGGCGACGAGAACTACTAGCATGAGTCCTCGATCCCGACAGTAGACGTTCGATGTCCCTTATACGCCTGTCCGACCTTGCTTGTTGAGCTCGAAGTTCTCTAACTTCAGCTCGGGTTTCAGCAAGTTCCCTTTGCAGATTTGCATTACGGACCAGAGTCCTTTCATGAGCAGACTCTAGTTGGCGAATGTGGACAGTGTTAACACCATAGTTGGCGTCAACTTCTAAGACTTGATTGATAGTCGCCTGAGCCATTATCGTGTTCCGAGAAATCCTACGCACCATGATTGGTAGGACTCTGTCAGCAGAACCTCCTTCAGTGAGGTTGTAGAAACTTCGGTCGCCATTGTAGGGAATGGGCTGACCTTGTTCCTGACTCCATTCAGTCAAGTTAATGGCCCACAAGGGTGTGGGTCCTTGAAACACAGGGCGAGGGTTCAGGTTTGGGTTTTGAGCAGCTGGGGGTAGGTTGTTGACTTCCGGCTCCGAGTCAGAACTATCGGAAAAGCCCTCAGCATGGTGATCATCCAAAGGGATTGGGTGATCATCTTCTGGCTCTGCCTCTAGCCAACCCGCATTGCCTTGGTTCGGGAAGTACGGATCGCCATGGAGAAATCCATCCATTTTAATCTACGCGAGAAAAGGGATATAAGAAATAGCTAAATTAGACGAACTAACTAAGATATTTACAGTAAGACCAAATACCCATATGGTATTTCTTTATGGTTGTGTTGGTAAGTTTTTAGACTTGTTGCCATATCACAACCATTCCTGAGCATATTCTAATCACTCCTCGGACCAGCATAGTTGATCAGGCTATGCCATTCCCAAGACTGACTATATATCCCCAGGCTTACTTGTGATATTCAACAATCGTAATACTTTTGTTCTTGTCGTTGTGACACTGATTTTAGTATGAATGCAGGCACGTATACTTTGTTAAATATTTTATTATTTAAAAGTACAACTCTTAGACAGAGTGTTTTAATCCCATGTATTTATAGTTAGTATATCTTTTATGGGTTGATATACTATATTCACTATAAACAATGCTATGATACCAATCCGTCACACCCCAAAACCACGAACGGCGGAAACGTTCAGGGGTGGAGGACGTCATGTATAGTATCACAACAGTGTAATATAATAAACAAGCAACAACATCATCCATTGCATTATAAGTAAAGTTGTGTACATGTGTGTTCTTTCATTGTAATAAGACACCAAAAATATACAATCAAAATAAAAGACGAGACTTGACTGCTCCGTCTTCTCAAAACCTGTCCTCCATACCTGTCTACTGGCGACCTGAGAATACAAGTTATTTTGAAAGCGAGTATCAGCTTTAAAGCTGGTGAGTTCATAAGTATATAAGTGTCATTGCTTTGTTTGTGAAAACCTGCTATGAATGCCATGAAAACCTTTAAGTGAAAATGTTGAGGTAAGTATGAAATCCCTAGAAAAACCCTTATTTTCTATAAGTATGAAATGTAGTCTTCTACCAAGACTCGACTGTTTTGTATGAATGAAGTGTAGTCTTCTACCAAGACTCGAATGTTTTGTATGAATGAAGTGTAGTCTTCTACCAAGACTCGAATGTTTTGTATGAATGAAGTGTAGTCTTCTACCAAGACTCGAATGTTTTGTATGAATGAAGTGTAGTCTTCTACCAAGACTCGAATGTTTTGTATGAATGAAGTGTAAAATGATAGTTTTTCCTTTCTGTTGACTAGTACTAGAGCACTTAGTCTAACTCCTCATTTATGTGAAAGTACTCACAAAATAAAGTAAACAGGGAAAATATAATCATGTAAGTGTTATTGTCTTGGATTACCAGGACAAACACGACATCGCTGAAGCGAAAGATAGACCCTAAGGAACATCCGAAGAGTGTCCCCTCATCCTCTGTAGCAGCAGCAGGATGGAAGGAGGGTTGGTCCCTGTATCGATCTCTTGATGCAGATCGTCAACCTAATGATCCTCTAAAGATTCACATCTCATCCACTGTTGCAACAGTGGACGGAGGGATAGTTAGTCCCGTCACTAACCACTAATCAAGTGACTACCTTAGACATTCGTAGACGTCATCGACCACTGGTGCTAATCAGTGAGATTCGGAATGGTAAGTCCCGCCGAAACATCCCATTGAACGGGGATAGGAAAGACAATTTACATAGTAAATACTAATAAATCATCCTCTTAGATCTAAGTTCAAGTATCCAAGGTAAGTAAATACAGGATAATGCACCTAGGAAGAAGTGTCCCTGTATGGTATTTATGTAAGTGTGTTCATGTAACAGGTAAGTATATGTAAACATATTCATGTATCATATAATCCTAAGTACGTGTACTCATGTATCATGTAAGGCATTAGTATAGACTCATGAATGAACTGACTCTTGTTTGATATCTTTTGACTATCCCTATGATAGCTAACTGGAAAGTATGTGGTTGTTCAAGTAGGTTTATGCACCCTCGCTACGCCAGGGTACGGGAAACTGAACGAAGGATGAAAACTATAATCTCTAACATATAAATGAACATATACGTATAAGTATAATTTGATTCAAAGGGTAAAATATACTGGTTTTGTAGGATATCTAGGAGTTTTGAACAATAATTTAAAGTGACTTGAAGTCATTATACATTTCAAAACTAATACTTCTGTTGTCCAAGTATTTTAAGATAGAAAAACCATTTCATGTGACTCCTTTTGAAATATGTGAAATCTACTGAGTGAAAACACAGTTATAAATTACATAAAATTGATTTAATAACTTATTGTTTTCTAGTTGTATTCCCCCCGTTAGAAGCATTTAAAATCCTTTAAAACATTGATTAAGGGGTATGAACTCACCTGTAGTTGGTGATTGGAATGAACTGAACAGTATCGGATTGCTAGGTGTCAAGCGAGGACTTGTGCACACACTACGATCCTAATGAACATATGATCACACATATATGCACTCAATTAGACTCAAAGACTAATTGATAATGTTTAAGACATCCTAGACATAGATAACACTTTATATAAGTGTTTTAAGCCGTAAGGACTTCATCTAAGCTATTGTGGGACTGGGTACTTGAGTTTAGGGTTTCCAAAGGACCCTATATGAGAGTTTACTCTCCATAAACCATCACACATGGAGTTTACGGTTGTAAACTCTTGAGTTTACAGCCGTAAACTCCCAAACATGTGTGTTTGGTGTGTTTTGAAGTCCAAAATGCTTTCTAGAATTATTCTAACCTAGTGGCTATGTTCTTGGAAGGGTTTAAGGTCTAGAAGTACTCCAAATAGGAGTTTACGGCCTCAAGGACATTTCCCCTTGGAGTTTACGGCCGTAAACTCCCTTGGGGTGATTCCTTGGTTGCTTTCAAGCCTCTTGTACTAGTGGGATGTGTTCTAGACTTTTAATCCTAGCAGATGAAGGCATTAGGCACCACTTAGTGCCCTTTTTTAGGAGTTTACGGCCCAAGAAGCATGTCTTGGCCGTAAACTCACTTGTTTAAGTGATTTTGGTGTGGTTTGGTCCTTCCATTTAGTGGGTACAATTTCTTGTAAAGGTCTAGGGCCTTAGGTGTCATGAAGACACCCTTTGTGATCATTTACATGGAGTTTACGGCCTAGGAGAGTTCTGGGCCGTAAACTCACTTTCATTTGTGTCATTTGATGTGTTTAAGACCTTAAGTTACTTGGGAGAATAACCTAGATGCAAGCCTTAAAGTCCTTAAGTCCTCAAATCACCATTTAGGGCTAGGAAATGGAGTTTATGGCCTAAGAGAGTTCTGGGCCGTAAACTCCCAATCTTGGGTGGTTTTGTGTGTGTTTTCATGTCCCTAACATGTATACCTAATGTTCTAAGGCCTTATCCTAGCACCAATGTCAGTTTTGGCTTTGTTTCGGGAGTTTACCGCCCAAGAACACCTTGGGGAGTAAACTCCTAGATGTCATGATTTAGCCATTTAAATCATGTTTTAAGCATCTAATATGTATTCTAACACTACTAGAAAGAGTTACTCACAATCTGGGATAAAAACCCAAAAATCTGTCAGAGAGAAAATGGCTTTTCTCTAGCTGGAATTGTGAATAATGAATTAATTTAATTCAGAAAACTATTTATAGTCCTGAAATATTTTGACAGAAAATATTTTTATTCTCGAACTTGGACTGTAACATTGTGAAACTTGAAATGTTCAAATTTCACAAACCCAGGAGCATCCACTCTCCTGATATCTCCTAAAGTGTAAACCCTAATGTACAATAACTTGTTCGGAAAAGTCTAAAAATCACTGAAATTGGACTGACTTCTATTAAATAGATATTGTTCGTACAAATGGAAATTTCGGGTTGTCACACGGATCAAGAAAACTCACGTCCGACATGAAAAAAAAATTCAGAGGTCAGAGAAATAAATTCATCAGAAAGATACCATGAACATGGTATGCAAGAGGTACTCATTAACATTAAGCATTCAACCTGGCATATTACGGATGTTACGAACCATAAATTCGATGAAATGCTTCACATCATTGATGCAACCTTTGATCATCTCAAAGCTCAAGCTCCTATTGCTGAAGCATATGATTCGATTTCTAAGGAAATCAACATCAGCTCTCAAAAAGTCTTTGAAATATTAAATGAGCTTAAGTCTGATTTAGTGCTGGAATTGGAAGCTCGGCCTTCCCATGTAAGAGGGTGAGAACATAAGCAAAGGCATGTGCAATGGAAACCAATCTCGAATTATGCGCTCCATGATGAATCAACTGATGAAGAAATCCTAGAGGTAGAAACTCTTAAAGTAGCTGATGATGATGATGAAGAAGATTTGGTTGAAGATATGATTCTAGGATTACAATCTATCAAGGAACCTCCCACCAAGGTCCTTTATTAAGCAAAGAAGGTGAAACGGTCCTCAGAATCTTGGTCATCATCTCTACATGATACATTTTAATAGAGCCGAGACATGGCGAAGCTTAAAACCAAACTGACGATAGACGCTTTTGGAGCCACTCAGTCAATGCCTCCTCGAATTCCTGCTTCAAGTATTATTTAGATAGATGAAGGTTCTCCCACTCTGATAAGATTCCTAAAAATCCCCTGATTCCTCCTCCATTCGAGTTATTCATCACCAAATCCGGTCATCAAAGCATCTTGTCCATTTATGAAAAAGGTGACAATCCCCAAAACAAAGGCAAAAAGATTGCTATAAATTCAGACAGCCCAATGAAGTCGTCTAGAAATACCAAAGGCAAGTCCAACGAACAAATTCAACAATCATTGGAAGAAAGCATTCGGATTCAAGCTCTCAAATACAATCCAAATCCGATGTTGGGCACTTCTCCTCTCTCCCAAGAAGGAATTATTCATGATATAAACTTTCTTCCCTTCATCTATTTTGATATTCCAACTCAAGATGCTAATCAATTGCGCTTTCCAATCGTGTCTTATGGATGCTACTACATCAAATCTACACCTCTTGATCCAACTGATGATCCTGAAACTATCATCCGAACTTACCATGAGAGGTTGAGAACCTTCTATTCCACCAACGCATGACCCCCAAAAGGAAGTGTGGTCTAGGAAACTTATTACCTAGATCATTGGATATGGTAATAAAGTTCAAAACAAGTTCGATCCCGAGTTTCTTCTGCATAGATATTTCATATCTCGGCACAAGGAATCCACTATCACTATCTCAGATGCATAATTTCCCTCAATGAATCTCAATGACATTCTCACTATACATTCTCATTTCCGAGATAGTCAAACTAATGAATCAAGCATTGAAGCTTAATATACTACAATCAGCTTTCTTACAGACTACATTGTTGAATTTTGTAGATCCGATGTAGAGTTTTCTCATCTGTTCAGAACCAAAACCTTCTTAGCCAAAATCACAAATGAGATGCCTGAAGCCCATATTCTAGCAAAAACACCAATCGAAGAACTTGAACTTCGTTGTGTCTACCACTAGAAGAAGACCAATCAAAAGGAATTTTTTTCAATGCTTGACAAACATCTCGTTCCTACCAAGATTCTTTAGAAGTTCATCTCTAATGTTGTAAAGAGTGATTCTTCAAAACATGTATAGAAGAAATCCATTGAGCAACTCAAGTGGTACATCGAAGTCTGAAGTTGGCTCCAAAGTGTGTATCTTTTTGTGTTTGATGAAGATAAGTGACGAGTCAAATTATTTATAACGTCACTTAGGGGGAGATTGTTGATACATGAAAAGTGATCCTTTAGCAATCCGAAGTGAATTTAATTCTGAAGGTAGAAGCATTGTGAGATGATGCCAATTCCAAAGTGATGATCTGTCAGAGATGCATCTTTTGCTACTTGCTACTTGTGTCTATAATGTGCATTAAGTGTTCCAAGTACTAGTTTGTCCTTTAGTAGTTGGTTTTATTGTACAATACATGGGAAAAGATCAACCGAAGTGGCATTGTCATTTTGTTGATCTTTAGTTGTCTTCTAAACCATGCACTTTATGGGATTTTTCTTCTTATCACTCTGGGTGTATTTAAGGAGATGTAAGTTTCGTCATATGTATGCATGTAACATTCTCTTTCACATCAATACCAAGAATCATTCAGTCAAATCACTATGTTTTACATTCTTATTGTTGTTAAATCACTTTACTATCTTCATATTATTAATCATTCATATCTTGAATACTTTGTTGAATATCTCTATTTCGAGACAAGACTGGTTTACTAGACTTGATTAGCTCTACATTAGCAACAAACATTGATCTTAAGTTAATTCAAGGTTTGAGTTCTCATACCTTGTCTGCACATATGGTTTTTTTTCTCACACCAATTTCGGCCCACTACATTACGTATCATAGTATATAGGATGTTGCTATGCTGCAGTGATCTGTTAGATCTGCTTGATTATCTATTTGTTGGTTATATGTTTATCTGCTGCATATGTGGATAAAGTGAGGTTGGGTTGAGGCAATACTGCTCTACGCAGAGGCCAACAAACTCAGCAACAATCCAAACGTGAGTTGCGGGCTAGAAAGGCAAGCTAGACTCATCTAGTGGGCTCAGGGGTAATCTAGCCCAATGGCTATGGACCTGTGGGTATTCTATTCTGATGATTGATTGGACCCGTTGCATATTAGCATTCCAGTCCGATGACTGAGTGGGCCTGGGGTAATGTATCCCTATGGAGATGGACCTGAGGGTATTCCAGTCTGATGACTGATTAGACCTGTTTCATACTGGCATTCCAGTCCGATAACTGATTATGCCAGGGGTAACCCATCTTGATAGGTGTTGACCTAGAGGTATTCTAGTCTGCTGACAGATTGGACTTAGCATGCATGATTGTACATGTTTTGTGTTGTGGTATATTGGGGAACTCACTAAGCTTTTTCTTATAGTTTGATTGTTATGGTTTCAGACACTTCAGAGGTTAAGAGCAAGGCAGAGGCTTGATCGTGCACATCATTCTGGATAGAAGAACTAGTGAAGACAGAAGGGGGTGGAATAGTCGGATGAAAGGTGTTCTTCGGTGTTCAATTCACTTCCATCCCATTATTGGTTCTGATTTTATGAACACTCTCACTAAATGATTTTAAGTCAATAGATAGTTCAAATCAGTTACATACCTGGAACAATAATCCCTAAATCGTTGGTTGCGGATCGATAGGAAGTCAAAGCCGAGAAGTAGATGAAGTGAAGGAGACATGAAGATGGTTGTTGTGGAGAAAGTGTAGAATGAAAGCAAGAAACCTAAGTTTCTTCGATTAAAATCTTGCTAGATACGTGGTTAAGCCTCCTTTTCGGTCATCACCAAAGCAGGTCAGATCCATTAGAGACCGATGGCGGTGAATGGACTAAACCTTAGGAGATGAATTTGAGAGAGAAGAAGTGGATTCAGAGGTAATTAGATCTAAATTGGTTAACCTAATGAACAGTGGTCGTAGTAAACTAACCCAAACCCAGGTCAGGTATTTTCCTATGTTTTTACACTATTAATATATACATTGTTGGATTAAATGGTTAAGCCCATAACTATAATTCATATGTACTTGATTTGAATGTAGCATGGTCCTTTTGGGTTTCCTTCACTCTAGCGACTTGACAGGATGACTTTTGGAGAAGTTGAATTTATTATTTGGAATAATAAATTCATATAAATGATTTATTAACATGTTATGAAAATAGTATATAATTGGAAATCATGTTGTTTTAAATTAATATTTAATTAGAAATTAATTTGGAATTAATTTTAGGATTAAAGGAATTAATTAAAAGTACATGGGTTGTTTTACAAATCATTGATAGTTGTAAAACTAGGCTCTTGGACTCCTTGGATAGGAGTGAACGAAAACTATAGGGCGACCCTATAAGTTTTTTGTTCAAGGCCTTCTAAAGAGGAGTCCATGGGCTGCTTAGCGCTTAAGCAGGGAATTAGGGTTTCCACCTACAAACCCTATCTTTGGGACTAAGCCACCTCATGTATAAAAGGGATGTTGTAACATCCTGTTTCAGATTTACTTTACAATTCTAGGCTTAGGGGTCGTAATCTGAGTATTAGAAGGTTATGAGATTTTGAAGGAGAAAGGTTTAGGCCTTCTTGGATATGGATAAAGTGGATCGTGTATGAGAAAAGGGTTCGGGTTTTACGTTAGGTCCCAAGATTATTGTCTAAGGTGTTGGTATGGGCTTTTCATGAATTTTGGATCTGAGCTCGAGTGGGCTCTAGGATATAAAGTTGATAGAAGGGTAGAGCTTCTCGTTACCCATTCGTGGATATAAATTTCGTCGAAAACGGACATCGGGTGAGGAAGATATTACGCTTGGAAGTTTTTGGCATAAATGTTTCCTAAGGAGAAAAGTTGGCATGCAAGGCCATGCATGTCAAATGGAAGCATGTGGGTACTCCCAACGTAAGGCTCGATTACGCCCAGCGTATAAGGGAAATGGTCGCTGGTTCTCCTTGGCGTATGCCCAACGTATAGGAGGTACGCCCAGCGTACGTCCAGAGTCCAGAAACCCAAAATTTAGGGTGTCCCACTATTTATAGAACATTATAGTTCAAACCCTAGCGTCCATTTTTGTTCCCCAACCTTAGAGAAGCCCTGGAACATCTCATATCTTCAAACTTGGGTGATTTGGTCTTCAAGATGGTTATTTTGGTGATGTAAGCTTGGGTTTTTCAAAAGAAGAAGTTGGCAAGGAAAAACTTGGGAGTTTGCATCTCACAGATCTGAAATATCATCATCATTCGGAGCTCTTCTAAGGTATAAATTTCATAACGTTACTTAAGAATGCATAGATCTTGTCTAGTGAAGTTTTGGAGTTGTTTTGGTCCCAAGTTTGGACCTTTATGTTGGAATCTCATTATTTAGCTTAGGGTTGCCACCCTTAGAGCTTAAAGGGTCCCATAAGCCGTAAAGTTTCAATCTTGATGGTCCTAATGAGTTCATGCATGATATCTAGCCCTTGTTATGGAGGTATGTTGTTGCCTTTTTAGTTTGAGCTTATTTCGGTGGATTGCAACTTACCAAGATTATGAATTAAAGGATTAAGAGGATAATAAAGATCTGGATCTGAATTTGTAGTGTTTGGAATGAAGTAATAAGCACTAATGGAAAAGGGCTTAATAGGAAGGTTACATTGGGCGTACGTGCAGGTACGCCCAACGTACTCGCCATCGAGTCGGTATACTTAGCGTACATACGTGTACGCCCCATGTAGCTTGTTTGTGTTGGACTTTGTGTTTAGGGCCATGCTTTGGGCTGTTGGGCCATCAATAGTCTGAAGTTATGGGCCAAGGATATTTTGGGCTTGGGGTGAGGCCCATTGGAAGGAGTGGGCCTAGTTTAGCATAGTGGGCCTTTAGTGGGCTTGGGGGGTTTATCTAATGTTGGGCCTGCCATTTACGTTGAGAATTGGGCCTTCGTGGGCTAAATGGGTTTTAGGTCATCAATGAGCTGGTTAGTGGGCTACATATAGACCTAAAGAGTGAGATTTGGACTTAGTTCCTAATTGGGATAATTGTGGGCTTTGGCATAGAGTTAGAGACCAGTGTATAGCAGCAGCATTACTAGAGGTTGTTCATCATGCAAGGTGAGTCTTATCACTATACTTTACCTTGAGTGGTAGTTATGTGCGACCAGAAGGTCTTGTGTGATTACATTGAGTATTATGTTATCCTGCCTTGTCTGTTATGTTGTGTATTATTTCTTTTTGATTCATGCAATGCGGAGCTCTATAGAGCGAACCAGAGGGTTAAACGATTTATGAGGCCATAGGGTCCTCAACCAGACCGGACCAGAGGGTCCAACAATTTATGAGGCCATAGGGTCCTCAACCAGACTGGACCAGAGGGTCCAACGAGCTAGACCGAACCAAAGGGTCCAACGAGCTATGGGGATGGAGGGTCCCACTGAGACACATTAACGGAAGGGTCCTATAGAGTATAGCCTTGAGTGGCAAATTTGTTGTATGTGGTATTTTGGGGAACTCACTAAGCTTTGTGCTTACTGTGTTATGCGTTATGTGTTTCAGGTTTTCCCAGGATCGCAGGACGGCACTGGCTTGATTGTACACACCAGAAAAGGAATTATGTTTCGAGGATCCTGGATTAGTAATTAATTAAACATGGAGTGGTTTTTGTAAATTAAGCAAATGAGATGTTATGAAATGAGTTATGAAGATTATATGATTTAAAATGAAATTTTTTTTTGAAAATTTACGTCGTTACAAATGTAACCCCTTAGATTTTTGGCCCTATGCCTTAAAACCCTAGTGGAGCCGATTTTTCAAAGTACCCCCTCCTCTATTCCCTCATCCTCTTACTAATAGTGTTTGTAAGCCATTAGAGGTGCAACATTTGAGGCACTAAGCTTTCAAGAGTCAAGGATCTAGAAGGTTTCTTGTTATTAATATGTAACAAGTTAAGGTAAATATCAAAACCCCTTGATTGTGTAATTTTCGAAAATATATATGCAAGATCTAGGGTTTTGCTCTGGTGTTCAATTTGCATGTTCAACTAGTGAAAAACTTAGATCCAAAGCAATTAGGGTTGCATGATTACATAGGTTGTAGTTATGCTCATAACCCATTAGTGGTATCGGAGCCTACGATGTTTTTCAGCTGAATTTGATGCATATGTGAATTGTCCAAAGGAGGAGGGAACAAATTTGTCAAGTTGTTCATTGAACTAGACGAGTTCATGTGTAGAACTCGACGAGTCTAGAGCCCAAAATTCGACGAGTTGGCCCTACTCGACGAGTGCACTGCCTCGACTCGACGAGTTGGTCTGTCAAATCCCTGATTTTTCGATTTTCATATCTTGGTTTGATTAGGATAATTACCTAAATTCAGTTTTGTTGCTTAAAATTGAATTTTCTGAAAAGCTAAATGTATATCCTTATCAAAATAAGTGATTTGGTTAAATTTTTAGATAAAGACAAAATTAATTGATTAATTTAATTATTTAAAATTTGATCAAGTATTTTTGTAAAGTTTCAAAATACACCCTTATGGTTTTACAATTTAAAATCTAACTAAATAGTTTAATTTTTGCAATCTTAAATTTTAGAATCCAAGTACTTTAAAAGGCTTAAAGTACATCCTTATGGATGTTATTAATAATCTAATTAAGTGTTTATTTAAAATTTAATTAATAAATCCATAAAGGGTTTAAATTTAATCAAATTAAAAAATTTTAATTTATTAAAAGGCTAAACCCCTAGTATTTTAAAAGTTTAAAATACAGCCTTATACTATTATAGAATCAACAGTTATATATATATATATATATATATATATATATATATATATATATATATATATAAGAAAAGTTAGTCTTACCGTTAGTAGGCCTCATTCTTAAGGAAGCGACCTGTAAATTGACCACCATTGGGTATCCACTGTTACCCCTGACACCCTTGACTAGTGGAGGGTCGTTACCGAACGAGTTTGATAAGACATTTAATCCTCATTAAAGTATAATGACATAAAGTAACTAAACCTTTTCTAAAATCCCATTCTTAGTTACTTTTGGAAAAATGTAAATTTGATGTTAACCCATGAAATTGCACATTGCACCTTATTGGCCGTTAGCGGAGCGTGTGTGGTTAACCGGCACAGAAATGTGGACTAATATTGTTGGAAATGGGTGTCTCATAAATTATCATTGATCAATGGATCATGTGTGGTTAACCGTCATACTAACATGGACTAATTCGGATCAAAAATATAGATCCTAGCCTTAATTTAAATTTTGTGTTAACAATTAAGGATTAAATAAATAAACTAACTTGAATTCTTTTCTCCCTTTATAGATGTCAAGTTCAGACAACTATGGTATTCATGGAAATGGTTTTCCTTCTCTTTCTGAAGATGATTTTCCACAAGTTGATCAAGGTGAAAGAATCTTCCCTTCTTCAAATGGTGGAACTAGAAATCATACTTCTCCAACTCTTCCTCCACCACCTCCAGTGATTCTCCCCGGCCCATGTTTTTGTTATATTGAAAAGTTCAAGGTTACTTAAGCCATGTTGGCATGCAAACACCTAGATGGAAATTATGTGTGTGCACATGTTCTAAGAATGAAGTTGCACATTAACAGATTAGGAATTTTGGGTGTCGTTTTCCCAAAGGAGCAGGCTTTTGACTTGGTTCTTCACTCGCTTCCTGAGTCATATAGTCAATTTGTTAAAGACTACTACATGATTGAAAACGACGTGACCCTAACTGACTTGACATAATTGCTAATGGGTGCTGAAGCAGAAATGCTAAAGTGCACTGGTCGAGCAAATATGTTTAAAGGATCAATCTCCCAAATTTCCATGGAGCTTAACAATGGCAACATTGGTAGTCTAGAAAAGGTTTCTCTTCCCAATGGAAAGGGGTTGACCAAGGTCAAACCATTTCACCATATGGTAAAGAGGAAAGCCAATTCTAAGATAGTCCGATGTGTCATTCTTGAAGAGTCCATATGTTTCTATTGCGAATCTAATGGACATTGGATGCAAAGCTGCCCTGTCTACCTGAAGTATCGCAAAGATAGTAAAGTCAAGATGCATGAGTCTGCTTCAGGTACATCCATTATCTAACTCTATTAATCTCATATTCATAGATTCTTATTACATAATGTGATAGTCACATTTTGATGTTTTGCAGGATCTAAGAGAAGGAATAAAGCTTAAGAAGATCAACCTAAATCTGATCGTGAGAGATGGATTTCGATCGCATGGTTCGAGGATCAGATTTTTGAGCTACTGATTAGGAATTATGATAGCTTATTCGATTGCTTAGGAAATATCTAGAAACATAGTTTTTATATTTTCATTGTAAGTACAAATTTTCCGCATTTTATCAATAAAGTGAAATTTTTTTACTTTATATTTCCTTGCAATGCCATTTATGAAAATTGGTGATAATAATTCAATTATTAGTAATGTTAAATATGGATTTGATTTTTAATTTTGTCATTTGAGAAAATGTCATAATCAACCAAGTGAAAAGGAATTCTCATCACCCAAGTTTCAATTGGATAGAAACTTGGAACCATACAATTTGAATTGTGTGATGTATGAGAATCTTGATCTTTGGAAGTTTAAGACTAATTCATTGATCAATTGTTTATGTGAGTGAAAGCGAAGGACTAAAGGATTTAGTACACATTGATGTGGACTATTCAGATCCACCACAAAGGACGATAAGTTTATTCATCATGCTTTACTGATTGTTCAGTAAATATAATTATGCATATAAGATTAAGTGTAATTCTGATACTTTGAAAGGTTTCAAACAATGGAAGAACGAATATGAAGAATCTATTAGGCAGAAAGATGAAGGTTTCTCCAATCTGAAAGGAAATAAGAGTGCTTTAGTATCATGTTTTATGGTCATCTTAATGATTATGGAGCTAAATCACAATTGATCCTCTAACTACATCTTAGTGAATTTGTTTTAACTAAGAAGAGGAATCAGATATTGTTGAAATATTTTAATCAATAGACGAGTCATACTTCGTTTCCGAATCAAGTTTTAGAGTCACACTCTATTAACTTTGAATACCATCTCGAACTAAGTATGTTTATAACACCTCATGAAATGTGGTGTAGAAATGTTTTCTTGATCTAGCACATTTGAAGTTGGTAGTTGTGATGTACCAATTAAATGAAGTGTTGTCTTGATAAGAACCCACACTAACTTTTGAATATTTGGTTTTTCTTGTCAAGGAATGTTCCTTAACAGAAAAAATTATATGTCAAGGAGTCAGTAGGATTCATAATGATCTTGAATTGTTTCAGGAATCAATCAAGAATAAACCTGTTAGTTAACACTAGCGCACGACCTGTGGTTGATTACCTTCCAGTAAAGTTAACTATGAATGTGAGTTCTATAAGTTCTCATTTGATTGCAATAGGTAGAGCACATTGTTCAGTGGGAGTACACTGGTCAATGGAAGTGATCTGGTTGACAACTTGGAAGACATGGTAGGCCATTGTGCTACCAGAAGGCAAGAAACTAAGAATAAGCAAACTTCAGTCCATGAAATAAAAACGAAATTTGATTTTGGTTTGTCCTCAACCTTATCTTATGATTATAGGTTGGAAATGATAAATTCACATGGATAGAAACACATACACCATGAAATCTTACTTGCAAAAGTTTGTGCTCTAATTTTGAAAAAGATTATGAGGAAACATTTTTTATAGTAAATTTTAAATCTTATTAATATCCTGGTTAGCTGGTGTGATTATTGTGTTTTCAAATGTTTATATGATTACGACATCCCTTTTCATAGTTTGAATTGTGAGAAATGGAAAGAAATAGTTTGAACATTCAGAAATTACTGTTTTATGTTCTGAAAACGTTTAAACACACACAAATGCTATCTAATGAAGGTGTATGAGCTTGAGAAGTTTAGATGAAGACTACTCAAAGCATCACATATCAGAAATATAAACTTTAGTGAGAAGTCAAGAGCATTGATTTCTAGAAGTTCAGATGTTTTCTAGGTACATGTCAAATCTAGTGGGAACATAATCGTTATGCAGGAGTGAGCATAATTGTTGTGTTGGTGGGAGCATATTTGTTATGCTTGGCGTTACAAGTTAGCAATACTAATTGTAGGAAACAAAGATTTCAGATTTGCAAGTTGCAAAGTTTGGAATTGCTTCACTATGATAAGCTTAGGGGAGAAGGAACTTATACTTCATTTTGAATCTAAAAGTTTAGATTGAAGAATTTTAATGGAACATAGTCATAAACATATATGAATATCGTGTTGAAATGGTTGAGCATAGGAAATTCTATATATTGAAATATTATAGCAAGAGACTGATCAAGTATCGTGTATTTATGTAAGACGTTATGTATTGAAGCCTATATGCTTCAGATCTGGGATTGATTACATATGCTATAATATTTACTTGTTATAATTTTTCCGAATGCTTAGGGCATTAAGAAGGGAAAAGGAATGGAACTGGATATGACTATAGTTTCTGAACAACTGTTAAAGGACAATTTAAAGTTCAATGATGATTGGTTGCTTATGGATAGTTAGAAGTATAGCATTTGGTTGGACCATACTGGCATGTTTCTGATTTGGACAATTCTTCATCAGAATTGATAGTCGTATGGGAATATGGAAATGTTTCCATATTGGGAGTCGGTTATTGAAATCTACGTATGAGCTAGAAACCTTAATGAAAGGAAGGTGTTCAAGGAGTTACCTTGAATTTGATACTTCATTACCATGAAATTGTTTGAAGAAAAAAAGTTTTCTTGGAGTAGTTTGTGACATCATTGGCAAAGTATTTGTGTCTTCTAAGCCATGTCATCACAAAAGCATCATTTCATGAAAGGTTAGATTCTGACACATTTAGTTATGACAAGAATTTTAGAAATTCTTACACTTCTAATATGGATTTGGAGTTCTGATCTGAGTATCATTGGAATTGTATCCAATTGATCTATTCACAAAGGAAGGACCATAGAGAGACATAGTATGCATGTATATTACATGGCATGACTAATGTTTAATTCAAGTGATTAGTTAATTACTCGAAACATTATACAACTGATAAGTCTAATTAATATGGTGATAAAATAATAAGTGTTTTATTTATATTCTATAGTTTTGAAACCATAGTTAATTAGGTTATTATCGTGTTTCACTTCACATGTTCTACTTCCTGGATAATTGGATTATTCAAAACATCCACAGTCGATCATACTTTGGAAGTAAGTGGTGAATTAAGATTGTCGTGAATTGGATTGTAGATTGTCTAATGTTTTACACATAGCAATGGTTTGCTGCAACATTCACGAGTACTTCTGAAATGGAGATTTGAGTATTGGATTAACCCACGCTGAGAGAATCACATCATGGATTTTGTCACGAGTAATTTTGAGATGATAATATCATATATTCTTGAAACGGAGACATATGAATTGTTTTTTACAAGTCAGTTGTGCATTGATAATACGTAAACACATCAGTAACTTGATGTTATAAAACGTATTGTTGTACATTATTTGATGAGTGAATAGTTCAACCATATTAGTCAAAGTTTATCCATTCCTTTTTCGCTAACTGGAAAAGCGATATATGTGGGCCCCTAGATGATTTGATGATGACATCTAAAACGCTTAGCCAAGCCTGGATTGAATTGATATGCTCAATTAGTAGTCTGATATCAGTCTTCATGAATCGGAAGTCGAGAAACAAACTTTGGACAAAGAGAATGGTTATAATCCGTCTCTCATGTCCATATGATATCATGTAGAATGGAGGAATATTTGATCACTTATCTAAAGGACACATAACTAACTAGGTCAGAGTTTGACAACAGCTTTGAAGGCTATGATTGCTCGTCAAATTTTGAGTTCATACTTGCAATCATATTTATTAGACTTATCCAAGTCGGAGACTGTTGGATTAAGTGTCTAAACCTATAATAATAATTGGTATGTAGTTGATTTGATAGTAGCATGGTCCTTTTCGGTTGCCTTCATTCTAGCAACTTAAGAGGATGACTTTTTGAGAGAAGTTGAATTTATTTTTTGGAATAATAAATTCATATAAATTATTTATTAATATGTTATGAAAATAATATATTAATTGGAAATAATTTTGTTTAATTAATATTTAATCAGAAATTGATTTGAAATTAATTTTGGGATTAAAGGAATTAATTAAAAGTACAGGGTCTATTTTACAAATCATTGATAGTTGTGAAATTGGGCTCTTGGACTCCTTGGATAGGAGTTGATGAAAACTAAAGGGTGGCCATATAAGTTTTCGTCTAAGGCCTTCTAAAGAGGAGTCCATGGGTTGCTTAGTCCTTAAGTAGGAAATTAGGGTTTCCGTCTGCAAACCCTAGATTTAGGACTCAGACACCTCACGTATAAAAGGGATGTAACCCCTTAGCTTTTCGTGCCTATGCCTTAAAACACTAGTGGAGCTGACTTTTCTAAGTATCCTATCCTCTCTCCTCTCATCCTCTTGCCAAGAGTGTTTGTGAGCCATTAGATGTGCAACATTTGAGGAACTAAGCTTTGAATAGTCAAGGATCTACAAGGTTTCTTGTTATTACTACATAACAACTTAAGGTAAACATCAAAACCCTTTTATTGTGTTATTTTCAAAAATATATATGCTAGATCTAGGGTCTTGCTTCAGTATTCAATATACATGTTCAACTAGTTAAATACTTAGATCCAAATCAATTAGCGTTGCATGATCACACACACACACACACACACACACACACACACACACACACACACATATATATATATATATATATATATATATATATATATATATATATAGGGAAAAGGGAATATACATTACAACCCCACCTAAGCTTAGGTACTAAACCTCTTGAAAATACATTGTTTTACTATATAAAGATTACGGTTAATGGATTCACGATTAATACTTCAAGATGTAAATTCAAGATCGACACAATAGGGTTTAGGGTTTAGAGTTTAGGGTTTAGGGTTTAGGTTTTAGGGTTTAGGGTTAAGGTTTAGGGTTTAGGGTTTAGGGTTAGGGTTTAGGGTTTAGGGTTTAGGGTTTAGGGTTTCGGGTTTAGATTTAGGGTTTAGGGTTTAGCTTTAGTGTTTAGGGTTTAAATTTAGGGTTTAGGTTTAGGTTTAGGGTCTAGTAATGTTCACTTGGATGAAGTAATAAACGATAATTGAGGAAAGAAAACGGAGATGATAAAACGATAATGAAAGGAAGAAATGTTATGGAGAATGATATATTTACCAAGTGAAGCCAATCCGGGTATATTTAGCATATTAAAACGACATATTTTAGACGTTTAGTACCTAAGCTTAGGTGAGGCTGTAGTGTATATTCCTTATCCCCATATATATATATATATATATATATATATATATATATATATATATATATATAGGGGCATTCAATCGACAACATTTCTAAGGAACAAGAAACTAAAAAAAAACGTCAATGAAGAAACAAGACAAAGGTGTAATTAAATTACATGTGATTAGAAACATAAACATCTTTTTTATAAAAGCATCACATATGATTATACACATAAACATCCTAAACTTTTGTTTAATCACATGTGGTTATTATATATTGTGAACAATATGTGCTTATTTATCATAAGTTTATCATTTTATGATTATATGTACTTATACGTCTCAGAGAACCTTAAAGCTAAATAAAAAAGGTTAAGAAGAAACAAAGGTATAATTCAATCATTGTTGATTAGAAAAGTTAGCATCTTTTATACATTCAATCACATATGATAAACATCTAATATCAACAATGTGTGCTTATTTATCAAAACTTTGATCAATCACATGTGATGTTCTATTAATAGAAATATGTATAGCATTCTGTAAAAAGATAATTAATCGCATGTGACTAAAATCTGCTATGAACACATTATGGTTGTGGTTTAATCACATATGATTTTGTAATTTTCTAATTAACTATGTATTTATATATTTCTTAAGCGCCTAAACAAATAGGAGAAAAGGGGAAAAAGGTCTGCAAATATTATACGTAAAAATCATTTATAATTCAATCACATATGATTATACTCTAAAACATCATTTATACGCATATATATCCTAAACTCTGATTATACGTAAAACAGCATATGTGATTAACATCTATGAATAACAATGTATGATGTTTAACCACATGTTATTAAGATATATTAATAACAATGCATGTTTTATTTATGTACGTAAAACATATTTAATCACATGTAATTAAAATCAAATTTGTGATCCTTTAAATATATATATGTTTTTATATATTTCATAAACTCCTAAACAAAATGAGAAAAAGGGAAAAATACTAGTGGAAAAGCAGAAATGCAGATAATAAGAAAAGAAAAGAATGAGAGAGGTATAATTCAATCACATATGATTCTACTCTAAACATCATTTATTAAATCAACCACATATGATTATACACATAGACATACCACACTTGTTTAATCAAATGTGATTACCACCTTTTATATACTAAAAAGATATTCAATCATGTGTGATTAACATCTATTAAGAACAGTGTATGCTTTCTTTATAATAACATTATTTAATCGTTTTTGATTTATATATATATATATATATATATATATATATATATATATATATATATATATATATATTGTCTTAGAAAAATCTAAAAGAAAAGGAAATGGAGTGAATGAAGAAGACACAACAGAAAGGAGGTCTAAAATAGAACATTACAAAGCCATAATTCAATCAAAAGTAATAGGAACCTAAACAACCCAAAAACTTCTTTAATCATGTATGTGTGATTGTAATATGTGTTTAAGGATGTATACTTATTTATTATAAATTTGTATAATAATTTTTTATTTTATTACTATGAGTTCATTATTAAAATTTATTGTTTAATGATAAATGTATTAACATATATGACTTTCATAAACAGCTATCATACTCACAATGGAAAAAACCTGAGTCATAAAAGAGAAAAACACAAGTGCTAAAAAAACCAATTGTTTATGTAAATGAAGATTTTTATTTTGAAACAAATGAGATAAAGAGAAGAAAGAAGAAGATAGTAAAGAAGCATTTTGATACAATCAGAAATAGGTATAAGTTTATGATTAACAAAATTTTTCATTTTTGTATCAAATCACATATGATTAACATTAGTTATCATAAAAATTATTTTACTAATATATGAATAAAATCACATATGATTTGAAAAACAACATATTAAAATCAATCACATATGATTATGCATATAAACATCACATAGTTCGGTAAAAAAACATGTGATTACAACCTTTTATATAAATAAAAGACATGAATCACATATGATTATATTTCCTGTTTTTTTAGTTAAAACATATGTGTTTTACATATGACATATGTATAATACGAACCCTAATTCTTATAATCACATACTAATTCCATTCATTAATTGTTGTATATTATGATAGGTGCTCCCCTAGAGCCTTGTTAGCAACAATCAAATGTTTCAATGATATTCAAAAATATTATGTAAGACATACTTGTTTTGGTGCCTTTTAAAGATGAGGATGACAGATGTATCTGCGACATTAAGTAGTTTTGATCATGATAAGTTTAATCCCACAACAAAGAAAATTTTCCTTCAAAAAGGCAAGATTGATGTGACTATAGAATCAATCCATAAAATCCTTGGATTTTCGTTGGGAAGGACAAATATTTTAAAACTTTCATTTAGAATAAAAGATAATAACCCTAATGAGGAATAGACTCTATAGTTTGCAAAGAAGACCACGATTCGACTTCAGGAGATAAAATGAAGAATTTCTCCTCCAACAAAGCGGACATGAAGTTCGAAATGATTTTTTAGCTTTGTTGATCAACTCTTTGATAAAATCAAGCTCTACAGGAAAAGAAAACATTTCCCCACTAAACTACATAAAGAAGAAGATAAAAATAAGAAACATTGACTGGTGCTCCTACTTGATAGACTGTTTGGTTAAAACCAAAGAATCTTTCAATCCATCCAGTTCAACAACCAATTTTTTTGGACCATGTGCTTATTTAATGGTACATTTAAAAACTTATCTTCCATTTCTTTATCACATTTCACTTACAAAAAGTAAATTTCTTTAATCACATATGATTTTTAGTGTTTATAACAGATGTTAAAATGTAAATAGCTATAATCATATGTGGTTTTCAGTGTTTATTACAAATGTTAAAATTTTAAACAACTATAATCATATGTGATTTAAAAAACTAAATTTGTTTAGTCACATGTGGTTTTCAAGGATTTGTATATACTAGAATATAAATAGCAATCATATGTCATTGAAAAAGTAAATTTCCTTAATCATATATGATTTTCAGGTATTTGTATAGATTAAAATCTGAATAGCTATAATCACATGTGATTGAAAAAGTAAATTCTATAATCACATATGATTTTCGCTGTTTGTAAAAGATGTTAAAATGTTTTTTAATCATATATGATTTTCAATGTTTATAACATACATGAATTTTTTAAATAGCTATAATCACATGTAATTTTAAATGCTCATTACAAATGTTAAAATCTGAATAGCTATAATCACACATGATTTAAAAGAAAATTTGTTAATTCACATATGATTTTAATGAAAAAGACATTAATCACATTTGGAGTTGCTTACTTTTCTAAATTATGTGTGATTTGGAAAAGTTAAAGTTATACTAAAATCTAACTTGATATAATCACATGTGATTTAAATGAAAATTTATATAGTAACATATTATTATATTGACAATTATTTCTTCTTTTGCAGTTGCTTTATGTAGACAACGTCCATTTTGAGATACTAAAAGTTGAAAAAAGATGTCCGGTGGCAGATCTGCCACTGGACTTTATATAATATGAAGCTGAGCGAAACTTATGAAAAAAAAGAGTTGGGAGATTTTGGATTAGGACACTTGAAGGAAGAGTTTGCAGAAGAAGAATTGAATGTGGAGGTAAATTTAATTATATAAATTTTACAAAAAAAAATTATGATTGTTTAAAAATCTTAATCTTTAATCATATATGTTAATATAAACTTTCAATTATCTTTTTAGGCTTATCAAGAAATGATTTTGATGTAGTATAAGAAGATACATATGTTGATTGAAAATGAAATTAATAAATTCCTTGAAAATATAACATTTAATCATTTTAAAAATAGTTTGGAAGAAATTTCTAATGATGAAACTAAAGAGGATTAAGATGAAAAGAGAAATGAAGATGTTGAAGGTGATAACGAAGATGAGGATGATGATGATGAAGATAATGATGGTTTTGAAGGAGGTAACAATTTTGAATATAGTGAGAAAATTTTTGAAGGGGATGAGAATCTTAAAGGTGGAGGGGAAAATGTGGCAGAAAAGAAGGACATGGGAGGAGGTAAGTTATAGTACATATTTTTGAAACATACATGATTATTAATATTATCTTTGTACAATCACATTTAATTAACTACATATATTAATAATTATATGATGTTTTGGATGGAAAAAATATAGATGGTGGAAATGTTAAAAAAAAGTGTTGATGATAATGGAGAAGATAATGTTAAAGAAACATGAAAAACCAACATATATTACAAAATCACATATGATTATTAAAAATATCTTCGTATAATCACATATGATTAACCATATATTTTAACTTGTATTCAGATTTGGAGGAGAATAAAACAAACGATGGAAAATTTAACGATGAAGAAGAACAAAATCTTAAAGGAAGAGGTAAAAACCAGTAATCATATATGATTACATATGTTATAATCACAAGTGATTATAATCACATATGGTTATAAAAGAATCATATAAATATAATATATTTATATAATTACAAGTGATTAGTAAATTTTTTTAATTATATAGTGGGATAATGATCCATGGTTTATTGGATTGGGCTAAAACCCATAGGGTGCTCCATTCATTCTCCATGGAGGTTAAAACCCATGAATCTTGGTGGAAATGAAAAGCCATGTCAATTAGGGTTTACATGGTCTAACCCTACTTGTGACACACTATATAAAGACCCCATAGGTTAGCAAAATCGGCACTAAGACTAGACCAAGGAGGGCAAGCCGATTTTGAGTGATAGTGTACTTCTCTCAAAGTTATTCCAAGAGTTGTGGTGTTGTGTGAAACATTTGAGGCATCACATTTAGGGTTCTAAGCTCACAAAGTTCTTAAGAAATCCATGAAACAAGAAAGGTATGTTCTTCTACTAGCTTTTATGTTTCAAGTTCCCTAGCCATGCTAATTAGGTTAAGAATCTTGGAAAAATCAAATTTGCATGTATCTTAGTAAAACATAGATCGAAGGTTTCTAGGGTTGCATGTACACTATAAGAGTGTTAGAATGCTCAAAACCCTTCAGTAGTATTACAGCCTAGGCTTGTTTTCAATTATACATGATGCTATATGTTTTTTCCAAAGTTGAAATTCTGCATTTTTGGCATCTGACTGCTAAGCACGACGTGGCAGTCTTTACCACGACGTGGTGATGCCTCTGTATGCAGAATTTCGGGGTTTTGCTTGGTATTGGATGAGGATCATTACCCTAAACTATTTTTTGAACCTTAAAACCTGGTTTTGATGCGGTAATGATTATGTTAATCCAATTTCAATGGTTATTATCAAAATTTCAAGCTTTATATGTGTTTATATGATTCTTGAAATTGTTGATATGAATGTTCATACACTTATAAATTTTGGGAGATCATAGGAATTATTTGCAAATTGTTTGTTAGTTTAATTCTTGATCTAAATTTTTTTAATGGAGTCCATAATTTGTCCTCAAGTTATGGATTACCAAAAGTCTTTTCTTTTAAAGTCCATTAAAGAACGCATAGGTTACATAAAATGAAGACTCTTCATTTTAATAAACCATTCACTCATAACTTATGAAGTTGAAAAGTTTTGAATAGTTACAAAAACTTGCTCTCAAGTTTTGAAACATGTAAAGTCACTTTAGAAAACTTTAGTTCCAACCCCTAGAATTTTGAAAGTTAAAATTCAACCCTTATACTTTATAGTATTACAAGTTAATAATATATATGTATAAGATCAAGTCGTTTTACCGTTAGTCGGCCTCATTCATGAAGTTGGTCTATAAGGGGGGTATAAGGTTGTTGCCTATAAAATGGTAGCTTAACGGGTGTCCACTCTCACCCACCGCTTCCTTGACTGGTGGAGGGTCGTTAGCCGAACGGTTAGGACAATGACTTTAAATCTCATTAAAAGTAAAATGATTATTATAAAGTAACTAAATGTTTTATAAATTCCCAATCGTAGTTACTTTAGGAAAATATGAAGTTAGTGCTAACCCATGAAATTACACATTCCACCTTGGTTAAGTCGTTAATGGAGCGTGTGTGGTTAATCGGCACACTAACTTGGATTTAACAAGGTTGGAAAAGGGTGGCTTAAGGTTTATCATAGATCGGTGGAGCACGTGTGGTTAACCGGCACATCAATTAGGTGATAAACATTAAGAGTACCAAGTAAATTTGCATGGTTATTCACACCTTGTTTTGTGATCCCTTCATCCCAATCACAAAACTTGAAGGGCACAATCGAGATTGAAACATGCCCTTGAAAAGTTCAACAGAATCTCAAAAGAATCTAGGAGTTTCAAAACCAATTAAAACCTAATAATACATTTCGTTTTTCATGGTGGAAATTGGTGAATCCTCATTCACCTACCTTCAAATATTTTATAGCTTGGATTACGACATCCCTCTTCTAATGTTATACAATATTGTGTTGGGTCCTAGCCTTAATATTACATTTGGGTTTCTTATTAAGGACTATCTTTATATATAATCTAAACTTAGACTACTTCTTTTTCATATGTCTTCCAACAATGTTGCTTCTGGCTCAAATCGTACCGGCTCCTTCTCTCTCATGAACCTTTATAGGAGAGTCATCTTTGATGGGACTAATTTCAATGATTGGATTAGAAACATAAGGATGGTCACTCGCTATAAGGACAAGGAGTATGTCCTTGACAAGGAGATGAAGGAACTTGATGAGTCTTCTGCTACTCCCGAGGAGATCGTTGACTTCAGGACTCATGAGAGAGATGCCACTAAAGTGCATGTTAGCCACGATGATAGCCAAGCTCCAAAAGTCCTATGAGGACTTTTATCCTTTTGAGATGCACCAAGAGTTGATGGAAAGATACCATCAGAGTGCTCGTCAAGAGCGATATGAAATAATCTCCTCCATGATAACAACTCGAATGAAAGATGGTGAACCCATCAAGGGCCACATGCAAAAAATGAAAAGGTTTGTGGACCATCTGCTGAAGTTGAATGTGAACTTTCCCGAGGAGTTGGTAATTGACATCATATTGCACTCCTTACCTCCTTGTTATGTTCAGTTCCGAATGACCTATCATATGAACAAGGAGGAGGTTACACACAGCAAACTTCAAGGACTTTTGAAGACCGCTGAAAGTGGTCTTAAAGGTAAATCGGTTGTTACCACTCTTACTCCTACAACCACCCCTATTCTAGTTATCAGGCAAGGTAAAGGGAAGAAGAGGAAGAGCCCTTCGAAGGGTACCAAGGGAAAGTCCCTTGATGGCTCCTCTTCAAGTAGAACCAAAGGTGGTTCTGTCACTCCTTCTGCCAACGTAAAGAGGTTGAATGCTTCTATTTCCATGAAAAGGCACACTAGAAGCAAAACTGCCCAAAGTACTTGCAAGATGTTAAGGGTGGGAAAGTGAAACCCAACCAAGCAGGTATTTACACTATATTGTCTAATAACTCACCATATTCTAATTCTTGTGTCCATGATACAGGTTGTGGTATTCACATATGTTCTGATTTGCAGGGACTAAGAAGAAGTGACAATGTGGAGCATGAGAAGATAAACTTGATCATGGGGAATAGGAAAGCTTCACCTGTCACCAAGATTGGAGTTTATTCTTTATTGCTAAGTAGTGGGTTAAGATTAGATTTGAATAAATGTTGTTGCTCGTCTGAAATGGTGAGAAATATTATTTCCTTTCATGGTTTGTACAAACAAGGATTTACCTTTTCATTTGATAATGAATGTGCTGGCATTAATGCTTTCTATAATAATGTTCTTTATTTTAAAGCATTACCTTGTGATGGTGTATATGAAAATGTGTCGGTTGTAGATAACCTAGGAAATAATGTGTTGTGTATTGATTCTTCCACTAGCTTGAATAAAGCATCATTATGGCATTGTCGTCTTCGACATCTTAGCAAGAAACGTATAGGCCAACTCCAAAAGGATGGAATCTTGGAGTCATTTAACCTAAATTTGGATGATAGTTGTGAATCTTGTTTACTTGGAAAAATGACAAAGTCACCCTTCACTGGTACCTATGCTAGGGGTGAATGTTTGTTGGATCTTGTACAGACAAATGTGTGTGGACACTTCAGAATCGCCACAAGGGATGGTAACCGCTTCTATGTTACTTTTACTAATGATTATAGTAGATATGGCTATGTCTACTTAATCAAGCATAAGTCAGAAACCTTTGAAAGTTTCAAAGATTTTAAACTGGATGTTGAGAATCAGGTGGGCAAGAACATTAAGATGCTTCGATCTGATCGAGGTAGTGAGTATCTTAGTACAGAGTTCTTTGACTATCTTAAGGAATGTGTGATTGTATCAAAATTGACACCTCCCAGAACACCACAGCTTCATGGTGTGGCTAAGAGGTGTAATCGAACCTTGTTGGACATGGTTCGTTCCATGATGAGTTGAGCTTCGCTACCAATCTCATTTTGGGGGTATGCCTTAGAGACTGTCGTCCATATTCTTAATCTAGTCCCTACCAAAAAGGTTGCCAAAACACCTCATGAGATGTGGACTGGGAAAGTTCCCAATTTGGACCATATCAAGATTTGGGGTTGCGAGGCTTTCATGAGGCGCGAGACTCACGATAACCTCGAACCTCAACGTGAGCGGTGTATTTTCATCGACTACCCATAGAAATCCTTTGGTTACCTCTTCTATAGACCCAATGATAATGTGGTCTTTGTGGCAAGGAGAGGAGTCTTTCGCGAGAGAGAATTCATAAGCCAAGGAAACAGTGGGAGGAAAATTAACCTTGATCAAATTCAAGAGTCAAGTGGTGAAGGAACCTCAAACCCTAGCAGTCAGCCTGAGGAGGAAACTCCTGTTGATCCAACTGACGAGTCTGTACCTCTGAGGCGTTCCATGAGAGTTAGGAATGCACCGAAGCATTACTATGGTTTCCATATTACTGCGGAAGGTGATACACTTATTAGTGATAGTACACTAGTAAGTATGGATGAACCTAACAGCTACATGGAAGCAATGGCGAGCCCCGAGTCTGCTACATGGAAAGAGACTATGGACAGCAAGATACAGTCCATGTATGACAATCAAGTTTGGAACTTGGTGGACAATGTACCAGGTCGTAAGACAGTCAGGTGAAAAATGGATCTTCAAGAAAAAGACTGACATGGATGGTAATGTACACACTTATAAGGCGTGACATGTTGCAAAGGGTTGTTATCGAACTCCGGGAGTTAATTATGATGAGACCTTTACACCAGTAGCGAAGATTAAGTCTATTAGGGTTATGCTAGCCATTGCTGCATTTCATAATTATGAAATATGGCAAATGGATGTCTAAACCGCTTTCCTCAATGGAAAGTTGGATGAGGATGTTTACATGAGTCAGCCAGAGGGTTTTGTCACCACAGAGTACCCTAATAGAGTGTGTAAGCTTGAGAAAGCCATCTATGGATTGAAACAAGCACCTCACAGATGGAATCTTTGTTTCGATGTGAAAGTCAAAGAGTTTGGTTTTTCGAGGAGCAAAGATGAGTCATGTGTATATGTTAAGGATAGTGAGAGTATAGGTAGCTTTTTGGTATTGTATATGGATGACATACTACTCATAGGAAATGACATCCCAATTCTACAGGAAGTGAAGTCCTGGCTTGAGAAGTGTTTCGCTATGAAGGACCTTGGGGAAGCTACCTATATCCTAGGGATAAGGATTTTGAGAGACATGAGTAAGAGACTAATTAGTCTTACTCAAACTACCTACTTGGGTAAGGTGCTGAATAGGTTCAACATGCAGGACTCCAAGGAAGGAGAGTTACCGATCCAAAGTAACGCCAGGCTGAGTAAGACTCAGAGCCCAAGTATAGAGGTTGAGATAGCTTAGATGAGTCGAGTACCGTATGCTTCCGCTGTAGGCTTGATCATGCATTCTATGACTTGTACTTGTCCTGATGTGGCATTTTCTTTGAGCATGGTCAACAAATATCAGGGGAACCCTGGCAAGGCTCACTGTACTACGGTAAAGAACATTCTCAAGTACCTGCGGAGGACTAAGGACTGGATCCTTACCCTCGGTGGGAGTGATGACTTGAGAGTAGTAGGGTATAGTGATGCTAGCTTCCATACTGATAGGGATAATTTCCACTCTCAGTCAGGCTAGGTCTTTACCTTAAACGGAGGAGCAATTGCTTGGAAAAGTTCCAAGCAGGAGATAGTGGCAGATTCAACTTGCGAATTAGAGTACATAGCCACTAGCGAGGCAGCAAAGGAGGCGATATGGCTGAAGAACTTCATTGGAGACCTTGGAGTAGTACCATCTATAAAGGAGCCTATGGAGATTTTCTATGATAATGAAAGTGCAGTTGCCTTAGCCAAGGAACCATGGGATCAAAGAAGATCTAGACACATCGACAAAAAATACGATTTCATTAGACATCGAATAGAAGAAGGACTCCTCGTGGAAAAGAGGGTATCATCGGATGAGAACCCAACAGATCCCCTCACGAAGGGATTGGTAGGGTTAAGTATCTTCAGCATGCAAGGTGCATTGGGCTAAAGGATGATATTAGTTTTAGAAATTAGATAGCTTTTGAAATTTGTTAAGTGTAATTGACATTTGATGATAAATAAAAGTTTTTATTTATTTATAAGTAAAGTGTTACTATCTTCTGTTAATCGTTTACTATCATTTCAATTTTCTCATGTTTTGACTTCCAGAATAATTATGTTATGGTATATCATATTATTCAAACCATCCACAGTCGATCATACTTTGGAAGTAGGTAATGAGGCAAGACTGTCATGAACGGGTCTGCAATTAGTCTGGGACAAAGGGGCTATAGTGTTCATGAGTACTCTTGGAATAGTGATTCGAGTATTAGATTTAACCCACACTCACTTCTATCACTTCATGGAATTTATTAGAGTGATCATGAGACGGTAATATCATATAAGTTTTCAAACCTAGAGGTATGAGATGTTGACTATGAGTTGGTTATACATTGATTATACGAAAACACATTGGTAACTCGATGTTATAAAACGTGCCTTTGTGTATGATTCAACAAGTAGTAGAACAAGCATATGAGTCAAAGTTTATCTGTTTCGTCTACTCCTTGCAAGATTAGAAGCGATATCTGGGTTGTGACAACCCAAAATTTCTGTTTGTTTTAGGGTCGTAATTAAGCATGTCAAAAATTAGCCAAATTTATCCCAAAAATATTTTTGGCCGGAATTAAACCCGTCGGAATATTGTAAATAATATTCGTCAAGCAAACAAACAAATAAATAAATAAGGAGGTATAATTTAAAATTTTTCCGTGTTTAACGGAAGTCGCGAAAAACCCCGTTTGCGGTTGGTGTTGGTTGGACCCCTACCCAGGCTGTAAACTCAACCCTATATAAGGGTTGAGTGGGTTTCTTCCCAACCTTTTTCACACCTTAGGCACCTCCTCTCTCTACTTTCTCTCTCTACAAATCAGGTTTTGGTCAAAAATCGTCCCTTTAAGCTCCAAATTGGTAAGTAATCCCTCCTAACTGATAGTTTAGCTTGTTTATCCTTCAAATCTATGTCTAAATCATCCAAAAAGACCAAGAACATGTGTTTACGGTTCATGAACTATCCCAAAACCGCAAACACCCTTAAATGGGGTTTTGGAGCCCCAAAACCCTTCCAAACCACTTCTAATGCTTAACAATGACTTAGGGGCTTGCACGAATGGATTTAGAACACCAAAATCTTAACATATGGGGAGTAAACATGAGTATACGGCCCAAGAACACTCTTGGACCATAAACCCCTCTACATGGGCCATAAACACCTTTTTGGGTGTTAAATTACCCCTTAAACACCACCAAAAGCTTCCATGAGTGACTAGAACCTTGTATTCCTTCATGTAATGCACCAAAACATGCCCAAATGAGCAACACTTGAGTTTACGGTTTGGGAAGATCTCCTAAAATCGTAAACACCTTTCCAAGGTGTTTAAGTGCCTTTAAAACCTTCCTATGCTCATATAAGTGACTAGAACCTTGCCTTACATAGCCTAGAACCACCAAAGCACAAAAGAAATGGACAAACATGAGTTTATGACCGTAAACTCATGTGTTTACGGCCGTAAACTCCCCAAGGAGTGGTCCAAGGACCGTAAACCTCCTATTGTGTCCATTTTGTGCCCCAATCACTTCCTTAGCCCTTGATTCGACTCTAGCATGATTCTATGAATGAGATAAGACCTTTAAACATCCCATGACACCACTACCATGAGTTTACGGCCATAAACTCATGGGGGATGTGGTCTTGAAACCGTAAACACCCATAAGGGCCATCAATTGAAGAGTAAACTCCAATGTGAGTCCATACACGCCTTATATGCAACCCTTGGTACTCCTAGCACTTGTAGCAAAGTGTTTTTATGTAGTAGGACATCTTTACTTTCTTGATTAGTTATTAAATGACTAACTAGATACTTAAATGTGTCATTACATGTTAAATAGGATTTGCGTGTGTGGACAAGTCCTCACTTGACACTTAGCATCCTATACCGTCCAATCATCCGAAACGCCAACGTCGGGTGAGTTCATACCCCTGAATCAACCTTTTAAATGATTTTAACTACTTTTATAGGGGGCAATACAAGTTGAACTGTGCAATTATTAGATAAATCACATGTGATTAATAACTGTATAGCAAAATATATTTTTGCATGCTAAACTGTTTATCCAGATTAAAGGTTCCCAAATCATGTTTTCGAATCTTGTTAAAATGTGAATATCCCTTTTTAGATCATTAAAGTTTATCCAAGATTTTACAAAGTTTGTTTACTTAAGAGACATCCATTCGTGATTTCTTATCAAGAGTTTTCTTCACTTAAACCGTTTTATACAAATCATTTTTCAAAGTTGTTTATGAAAGGTTTTTCAAAGGATTTCCAAAGGTTTTCAAAACTTGTTTTACAAAATGACATCAAGTCGTAAATTTCCCATGTATGAAAGTTTTCCAAAGGTTTCATCAATGTTTTCGTTCTATGCCTTTACTTCGTTAAATGCGTGCCTATAATTGTATAGTTATATAAATAATGTTTAAAGGACTTAGGAAGGCTAGTTCGCCCTATTTCCTTTTCCTCGTTGGTATGTGGTCTGGTGGGTATCGGTTATCCGTCTGAAGGTCGTTTAAACATTAGTTATATATCATGTATACATATATGGACATAAAGGTTTCCATCGACCAGTTCATTTCCCTTAGGTAGCAAGGGCATCCTTCCATTCATCATTCATAGATCAGAAACACTAGTAACTATTATAGGAATAGTTAGGAGATTCTATTTACTCTTTCTAGTACGGAGAATTCCAAAGGAGTCAGTTCATACGTGAGACTATATCATTATTCCAGTACTTACAATAGAATTCAAAATACAAGAGGCATCTTCAAGACACGGATCTCCCCGACGTCAAGTTGGTAACCAGAGTCTCCTGGAGGGAGACCGGGCATTGTGTGTATAGATCTATACGGGACTGACACTCCCACACCCTGGATGTTAGCTACAGTCCCCGGCCTACCAAGCCAAGGGGTGACAAATGTCACATTTATTCCGACGCTTGCAGGGCGTCAAGTACTCTATTGTCGATCATTATGGTTACGAGTATCTCTATGTTTACCTTATAATTCATGGCCTTAAGGTAACACGGTATTTTGAAACAACCCACTTAGGATTACCGGGCATTTTAGACTTTGCTAGCTATATCGTTCATTCGATACTGTCTGGAGTCTGTATTTCCTTGTTTTAGACTTTGCTAGCTGTATCGTTCATTAAATACTGTCTGGAGTCTGTATTTCCTTGTTTTAGACTTTGCTAGCTGTATCGTTCATTCGATACTGTCTAGAGTATGTATTTCCTTGTTTTAGACTTTGCTAGCTGTATCGTTCATTCGATACTGTCTGGATTCTGTATTTCCTTGCTTTAGACTTTGCTAGCTGTATTGTTCATTCGATACTGTCTGGAGTCTGTATTTCCTTGTTTTAGACTTTGCTAGCTGTGTCGTTCATTTGATACTGTCTGGCGTCTGTGCTTCCTTTTGTTAGACTGAGCCAGGCGTATCATTGATTCGATACTCACCTGGAGTCTATGATTTCTTTTGCCTTAGTCAGCAGTATTACTGCTGAGGCATATGTTATTTTTCCCCTAGTATTTTTACTAGTGATATTCTCCTACTTTCTTTAAAGTCAATACCGTACTTTGGTAATGATAGTATTTTGGGGAAAACTACTCCATAAAACATAAGTATGTCGGGTCTTGGTAGAAGACTGCTTTTATTTAGAAAATGTAGGATTTTCTGGAAAGGACGCTAATATACCGTAGATTCTAAACTACTATCTTTCATAAAGTTATTTTGAATAAAAATGCTAACTTACACAAATGACACTAAATACTTATGGACTCACCAGCATTATAAAAATGTTGATACTCGCTTTCAAAATAACTTGTATTCTTAGGTCAGCGATAGACACGTACATCCCGGGAGCTTTTGCAAAGACAGCCTAGTCCGAGCTACATCTATATTATTCTTTGTATTACATTGATGTTGCTATGAAATGCAAACTATGTAAAATTATTACTATTAATGCAATGGTTGTTGTATTTTTATTACTATACTGCATATGTTGTGATACTTGACATGATGTCATCCACCCCAGAACGTTTCCGCCGTTCCGGTTTTGGGGTGTGACAGATTGGTATCAGAGCATTGTTTATAGTGAGCTCAGTGTATCAATTCATAAAAGATATACAGCCTATAAATACATAGGGATAAAACACTTTGACCAAGAATTATACTTTAAAATATAACCATATTTTACCAAAGTGTAAGAACATCCAGAATCTAAACACCTGAACAAAGTATCACAAGAAGAACAAGAATAAAAGTCTTCAGATGTTGAGCATTACCGTCAAACCTGGGCAGTTATGTAATCGTAAGCTGGAATAAATGTAACCTGATCAACCACATTTATTCGAGATGCAATGAACGTGTGCTTGGGAGTTATAGTGGTGTTGCAACAGGTCTGAAACTTACCAAATAGGAATGCTAGAGCCAAACATAAAGTTTAAAATACTATGGGAGTATTTTGGAACACTAAAAGACTCACATTAATCCTAGAGTCATATTCAGAAGTTAAGAATCAAACAAGAAATTAAAATACCATAGGGGTATTTTAGGTTCCATAGATAACCTTGTGTGAAGAACCAAAAAGATCCTTATTGATATACCTATGATTACTGAAGGTATAATTACAAGGTTATATATGACAAGGATCCCATAGACTAAGAATGTGTGGTTTCGCTCTACTTCCTTTTCCTTGTTTGGATGTGGATATAGAGTAGTATCACATATTCGAAGGCCTATCGGATCTAAGTTATATATAATTTGTGTACCCTATGTAATTGTAGCAGGACTCGATATGGATCACCCAGTGAAATGTTAATAATCTCTTAGGATTCTCTAGACATTTCCATTCTCGCACGAACCCTGTAGAAAACCTTATCCACTTCAGTGTTCGACATGAGAGTTGATTCAAACCTAGAAGAGGTTCATTAAGAAGATTTCTAGTTCGGAAATAAATGAACTAGGACGAGACTATTGAAACCACCAAGTGCCTATACCTGTTAGGGACACCGGTGGGAAATTCGCCTGCACTTTCGAGATTTCCAGTCATCCATCATGAAGCGATGACACCCAGAGTCAGGATCGGAAGTAAGACGGAGTAGAAATTCAATATCACTACTACAAAAACAGCCTTTTACGATGCTCATTGCGCATCGTAAAAGGCTCAGACGACGCGCACATGCGCATCAAGGAAGGCCCTGTCATAAAGAGAGACGATGCGCATTTACGTCGCTCATTTACGACGCGCAATTACGACGTGCGTTTACGACACGCAATGCGTATCAAGAAAGGCCCTGTCATAAAGGAAGACAACACGCATTCGCGTGTCGTAACCTTACGACGTGCGTGTTAATGACACGCAATGCGTATCAAGAAAGGTCATGTCATAAATGAAGATGACACATATTTTTGCGTATCATAATTTTAAATGTTTAAAAAAATATTATTTATAGATTTACTAATTTTCAAATAAAATAATACATTAAAAATCTCAAAATACAAAATAAAATACCAAAAATAACAAATATAATTCGTTTCACTAATATGTCAAATACAAATTATTATTCCAATAGTGAGTAAATGTTACAAAAAAATGAACTCATTTATATACAATTGCATTATCTAGCTTACTATGTGCCAACAACTCTCTGTGTGTTTACTTTTGCTTGAGTCTCGTTTCCTCCAAAGCTTCTAGCCATGCCAAAATATGATATCTTAAATTCACCAAGTCCTTGGCGTGAAGTCTTAGATAGAAGCTTAACCGCAATCTCCAATCCTTCTAGCAGACCCTAAAGATCATTATTGGCCACGTAGCAGGATCAACCTGCAATCTCTTTTCTGCCTTCTTATTACTTGCAGCATCTTCTGCCTGTTTGACCAAGGTTGTGCCTTCAGCAGCAACATGCTGCATTACGTCAAAAAGATAAAAACAGATGACAAAAAATACAAATAACTGCATTCTACTTTAAAAAAAATAGAATCGAACTCCTAAATCACAAACCTTTTTAAACATACTAGAGACAGGATCCAATCCATGGGGTATTTTTGGAAAATAATTCCATCATAGAACAGAAAACATTCCAGAAAGTGAATACCAGATCTATAGCATAGGGAAAATAAAAGTATACAGCATAACATGTCTTTAGCTGATTCGTCCACAGAGACAGTAAAATTCTGTAAATACTTAACACCAAGCGATTAGTTTTAGCACAAAGCATGGTTACTTCGTGCACACACACTACTAGAAAAACGCTCAGACCATTATCTGTAATTGTAGAAGATTTGTAACCTGTATTTGGACCCCTTGACTTCAAAGAAGGCTGAGAGGTGAGATTATCCAGCAACTTTTCATCCAACTCCATATCACAACGTTCATCAACTGTAAAAATAATAGAAAGTATGCTATGAATTTAGCTATTTAAGTCATTCATGATGTGTTGTAGCATTAATTTGACACAATAAACAGATTTAACATAACATTATTTTCACGTGGATTGGAACAGAACAACAACCGATTGAAACAAGAGTGTCGATTAGCCTATGATAATTTTATAACTACATAAATATACTATACTAATATGATATTCTATGGGCCATTACGATGGAAAACAACATTTGTACATTTCTAGATATGTTGTAAAGTCTAATGGAGTCAATGTTACTGAAGTGCTCAATTTCAAGACTTTGTGCACTATAAAACATTATTATCACTATATTTGATCCAACTAAATCAATATCCCAACCATACAAAGGTATAAATATACTAAACTAATATGATATGTTATGGGCCTTTAAAAAGTCTCATTACCGCAACTATTGTAGCAAAATTGTCATCAGTCAAAACCACGTCTAGAGCACTCTGATAATAATGATTATTAATTTGCTATATTATAACCATAAAGTCAACATAAGAAAGAGTTGACTAGTCAAAAAGTCATCAAATATACCTTTCCAACTGTTGTGCCTGAGTCCATGGCAATTCCTATATATGCCTTCTTTAATGCAGGTGCATCTACAGGCACTACAAGGGACCACAACATTCTTTGAAACTTTAATAGACTTGATATACTTGTAACCTGCCATGTTATCACATTCACATTGCAATAAAAAAAATTAATAACACATCATCATAATCATAGATCATGGATCATGGATGTAGTTTAATTTAATAAAAAAAATTGAGGCAGTGTAAGTAACATGCCAGTTGAGGGAACAGGTGGATCATCAACTAAATTTGTTGCTGGAATGGGAATATTCTCAAGGCCCCCACTGATGTCTTCACATACATCCTAACATTAAAAACAACAAATTACCCATGTCAGTCACTAAAGAAGGGTGCCCTTCCATACGCTTGAGACGAAACTTGTAAACATAGAAACCCGAAACCCCTTTTTCTGCCCAATATTTGACAACCTGAAAAAGAAAAACAAGTATAATTTTAATGTTTATATAAAATTATTACCTATTTATTCTAAAAAAATCCCAAAGTGTCTATTAGTCTACCTTGTACAATCCATCATATGTGTAATTTTGATTCATTGTTGCTTACCACAATATCAATAAAATTGTCAAACATTATGTATACAGGTGTGACACTTGCTTCTGCAACCTATCATTTTCCTCCATTAAAAGCTATAATTTTCCTCCATTAAAAGCTTTGGATTCAGAAACTAAAGATGGGAAGCCTATTTCCCCTTTTTCTCCTTGCATCTGTAAAGATCATTAACAACCACAAGGTTCAAAGTTAAACCTACACAACCATTTGAAAAGAGATTTGCAAGAAAAAATTGCTATATTCATAATCATACCATTGATCTTGGAACCAAATTTTGATATGTTTGGGTTCAATATTTGAGAGAACATGGCATTCATAAATGGGTTGCTAACAGCAAATAGAACTGGGTTTTAGTAACATCCAGTTTAGAGCTTCTGACTCTGAATCTTTGAAACCCAATAAAAGAATAAGAAATCTTTGAAACCCAATAAAAGAATAAGAAAATAAAGCTCTCATCTTACCTAGTTTAACCACACGGCGATTGATGATTATAATTCCCCAATGATTGTTTAGTATAATTAACCAATGATTATCAAGGGCAAAAAGGTAATTAAACCTTTAAAGCTTCACCTGCAATGTATTTTCATACTATTTGATAAAACGTAGAAGTTTAAGTGAAGACTTCATCCCAAGAAATAAATGCTGGATTTTAACAACAAAAGAATTTATGTTGGACACTACCAGTGATCCATCGGGAACTTCTTTATGGTAGCCCAACTGTCAACTATGTTAACACCAAAAAGGAAACAAAGTCCAACTAGAAAAATAAGCAAGAGAATATATTCCCGAAGTTGGATCAACTATAATGTAAAGCACCATTCCTACCTTTCTGAAAGAACAAAGAACTTGTTCGTCTACGACGACGTGTACATAAAGGCTTGAGGTGCCCAAGGATAAATGAAGATAAGGTTTTACCTATGCTTACTGGTTGAATGATACAAATGAGAAATTTTTTGTCATCTTGACATGTGAGATTCGTTAACATTGTAATTAGATTTACATGGTCGCAAATGTCTGTGCCGAAAAGAATGTACCAAACCCCGCTGAGTATGAGTATTAACTATGAATATCTATTCACAACCTACAACTCAAATTTGAAAAGTTTAACTTGAGACACTGAGAAAAGAAAGGCTTCGCGAGTTAAGCTCTGTTAATATTTGATAAACAAGTCAAGCACAACTAGAATCGATGCCCACAATTTACACATAATAGTTCTACTCGGTAAAGGTTGTGTCCTTAAAAGTGTAGGTGGCATCTTAACGCAATAGCTTTCTGCACAAGAGCTGACATGAAATACTGATTCCATCTTTTCGCTCTAGGGAGTTATTCCTGCAATCGATTCAACGTCGTAGAAGGATCTAGGTTGACGTCACTATTACTTCCACGTTTGTCGCTTTTGAAATCTACCTTGTTTAGATTCGTTGTTCCAGTTGACTTTGTAAGTGACCAAAGTGTTAGATATTACTTGTTCGATCATTATCTCGATCATAGTTGCATCAAGCGATTGTGTTGGTGTTGAACGATCACTTGTTAATTTCTGGTGAGACATCGCTTTGTCCCCTTATAATCGGTTCAAGGAGAAATAAGTCGCGTGAAAATATCGTTGTGAAAAGTGATAAGATTACAATTGTTCCAAACGTGTATAATTGACGTAGGTTTGCCTGAGACTAACTCTACTATGAGTATTATATATAGCAAACTTCTACAGTACCACCAAGGGTGAAACGTTACACTTTGAACGAGTGAAAAGAAACTATCAAGTATTGGAACAAGTTGTGTAAATTTACGAAGAAAATACTACAGGGAAAGTTGACTACTACTCGATGTTTTGACTATATCTCGAGTTCCGAAGTTCTAATTTATTAGAATCGAGATATTTTGGATCTAAACAAGATTCCTAACAAATTTTGTCACACCCCGAAACCGATGGCGGAAACGTTCCGGGGCGGAGGACGTCATGTATAGTGTCACAACCAATGTACATAGTAAGCATAGTAAACACAACCATTACATTACATAGGGATTTTTACATTTGTTTAAAAGTAAAGAAATACATGTTTTATATATATAACAATACGAAAAAAGTAAATACGAGACTTCTATACACTCCGTCTTCTCCAAAAGAACGCGGGATACCTGTCTAACGAGAACCTAAGAATACAGGCAGTTTTAAAATATCAGCATAAAGCTGGTGAGTTCATAAGCGGTTTGTTTCTGGTAAAGAACAAGTTTCCTTTGGTTTCATGAAAAAGTTATTATCCAAGAAAATCCCATATTTTCTTATAAAAGAGGTTTGGTTATCCATTTGTTAAACAGCTTGTTTATGACAAGTCAAGTTATGTTATCCCAGGAAAAACCCTTATTTTCCTCAAAAGTTGGTGGTGGGTTATCGATCCGAAATAAAGCGTACAAGTATCTACCATACTTGCAATGTTAAGTAAAGTTTCCCTGAAAGTTTGGTTATTCTTGAAAGGTACATTAGTTTTAACACGTATATAAAACTAATAAGTGACTTGTGAACTAATATCTAAGGGTATTACTGATACCCTCTAGTAATCAAATAGATATTACATTAAGGTTAGTTCACTAAGTTCATTATTACTTAAGAGTAAATTTCTATTATCTAAGTTGCGAGTTCCATAACCATACGATAGACAAGATATGGCAATAAGAAGTCAAAATCAGACTTTTGTCACCCGTAGACCTGCCGGTCCCACTATAGCTAGCAGAAAGGTGCGGGTTAGTCAGCCCCGTATAGATCTATACACTCAAATCACGCTCTCCTTCTAGGAGATTCTGGTTACAGGGGCGATCCTCCACTCGCGTATCTCTATGGAGTGTTACAGAGGACGTGTCTCCAATCTTAAGAATAACGAATTTACAAGTAATAATATGGAAAGTCCTATTTTATGAATGACATGAAGTCCTTTGTGAAATATAAAATATAACATTTTATAATAAGTTTCACAATTAGTTTGAAAACTAACTCTGCAAGTTAGACGGTTGATAATACGATTTTCAGTGTTAAAAGCATACTAAACATGTAACATTTCAAATGAAATAATAAGTTTGAGTACAAGATTTCCTTGTACTTTTGCTTCTATTCCCCCCCCCCCTGAAAACATGGAAAACGTGGAAAATGGTGTAGGGGTATTAACTCACCAGACGAGGAATGTGTCGGCTAGGATGCTAAGTGTCAGTTTAAGGCTTGAACACGTGCGAGGTTCCTATGTAACATAAGGATATACACCATCATAAAACTCTCTCTTTCACCCCTTTCGATACATTCCTCTAACAAGCACACACAGGATACATAATCCGCAAAATCCATGATGAAAATTCTTCAGCTCATAAAATATGTCGTTCACTAGGGTAACTAACGCGAATCTTCGATTATTAAGATTTTCAAAGCTTAGTGAAGTTAGTTAAATAGTGAAATTAACGTAGCGTTCGACTATTGTGGCGATAATCATTTGAGTAGTTCCTTACTTCAACCGATAAGGAGGATGTTCGTTCGCGTAGCCGAAGACCCACTTATGTCAATATTCGATAAGTTGCATAATTTATATAATATATATATATATATATATATATATATATATATATATATATATATATATATATATATATTAATTATTTGGTAATAATCTTGAAAATCCAAGAATTAATTATATTATCATATGTGACGAGTTTCGTCGCTGCTCCACAAGTCACATAGGCACAATAAACAAGCCACATAGGCACAATATAAATAAAAACGAAGGAATTGAGATCATTACAAACGTTTAAAAGTAGTCGTATAGTAACAAAGAAAGAAACACTTGACGCATGTTGCCTCGTCAGACGAAGTTGTAGCTGGCAACTGCAGACGCAAAATAACGATTCGCATAAATCTTTCCATAAGAAATAGATTTACACCAAAGTTCTTTGTTATAAATCTATGTTGTGTACATAGACCTATAGTATATGATCCCTCCTGGATTAACGATCATAGATCTAGGTGTCAATTCCAGGATTTGATCCTTACGAAGGAAAAACACACCATGATAAAACTCTCTCTTTCACCCCTTTCGATACATTCCTCAAACTAGCATGCACGGGATACACAATCCGCAAAATCCATGATGAAAATTCTTCAACTCATAAAATCCGTCGTTCACTAGGGTCACTAAAACGAATCTTCAATTATTAAGATTTTCGAAGCTTAGTGAAATTAGTTAAATAGTGAAATTACCGTAGCGTTCGACTATTGTGGCAATAATAATTTGAGTAGTTCCTTACTTCAACCGATAAGGAGGATGTTCGTTCGTGTAGCCGGATGTAACATTTGGATTCCCAGGTATATTATTTTATTGTTTTATATTAAATTTTTGGAAAGAAACTCGGCGAGTAGGAGCCCCGACTTGTCGAGTTGGATCGCGATTGGAGTGGTCTGATTAATGAGGGACTCGGCGATTCCATGAGTGGACTCGGCGATTCCACACTGTTTAATGAAACCCTAATTTCTTGGGTTTGCGCCCTATTTAAAGGCCCTTATGGCCATCATTTGTGGCCACCAGTCCAGTGAGAGAAACCCTAGAGTGCTTGAGCGTTTTGAGAGAGAGAAGAGGCCATTCATGACCTTTGTTGTGTTGTTTAGCAAGAAGAAGGAGGTTCTAGCCAAGGGAAAGCAAAGGAGGTTGCTATTCTTAGGATTTGAAGCCAAGACCATTTCATTTGAGGTATTACTTCGACCCTTCTTCTGTTTTGGGAAAGATAGATGGTTTTAGGGTTTCTTGTGCCCTTGTCTAAGTCGATTGGAGGTCCAAATAGTCCCTTCTGGTGATGAGGCTTTGGATCTAGATCCATGGAGGTCCAGAGAGCCTTATTCTTCAAGCTTTATGAAGAACAATGGAGGTCATGACCTTGGGTTAAGGTATTTGGGTCTAAATCATCATATATGGTCATATGGTTGTTGCATGTGCATCAAGATTGAGACTTTATGTGATTATAGTGCTTGGAAAGGCCAGATCTATGGATTAGAGGAACAGATCTGACCTCAGAAGGTCTTTTGAGTAAGTGCATGGCATGTACTCGCCGAGTCCATGGGAGGACTCAACGAGTTGAATCGGGTTGCCCCGCGACTCGCGATCTGTGTTGACTCGTGGAATTTAGGGTTGACTCAGTGAGTCACCTTAGTTCACTCGGCGAGTAGGGTCAGCTATGATCGTTGACTTTCGTTGACCTTTAGTATTTCCGTCAACAGTTGGACTTTTGAGTCAAGGAGGGGTAAAATGGTCTTTTACCCTTCTAAAGGATCATAGAAGGGGGTTTAATCTAGCCGTTGAGAGCCATTACTTATTGAGGATATTTTGCATGTGATTAGGCGGGGGCTAGACCAGTAGATTCGTGTGCAAGATCATCCGAGATACCCGAGGTGAGTCTTCTCACTATACTGTACCTGGAAGGGTACCTATGTGTGACCGAAAGGTCTGGTATGCTATGAGATATATGCATTGTATGCTATGAGTTGCATGTTTCGTATGCGCTATGTATGTGATATGTATGCTATGCTTGATATGGGCCGGAAGGCATTATGATATGGGCCGGAAGGCATTATGATGTAGACCAGAAGGTTAGGGAGTTATGGACCGGAAGGTTTACCGGGTTGGGACGGAAGTCCCCTGAGACACATAGACTAGAAGGTCGTGTGGAGTATGGCCTGGAAAGGCGTATGTATGTAAGTGGTATATTGGGGAACTCACTAAGCTTCTTGCTTACATTGTTTATGTGTAACGTGTTTCAGGTACTAGTGAGCACCGTAGGAAGGCGTCGGCATGACTCGTACACACACACAAGCGGATTTGGATATGTTTGATCTTGGGATTGATATGTTTTGTATTATGCCCATGTTACATTGGATTCTATGGTTTGTCTTGAATGAAATTATGTTTTAAAGAAATGAAAAATTATTTTGAAAATTTACGTTGTTCCAAGTTGGTATCAGAGCCTTGGTTTGAGGGATTCGGATGCACCTTCGGGCATAACTGAACTCAAACTGACGATTTGAGAAAATTTTCAAACGATAAAAACTTTTTTTTCTAAAAGCAAGATATTTTGAGACAACCAGAGCGGAGCAGTGTGTACGGTCAGCCAGCGCCCGAACGGTGAACCCCCAAAATGTCCTTATGTTATGTGTTTTGAGATATGATATGTTATATTATGCATGCTAGAGTTGGCTAAGTATTCATATTAGGACTAGAGTGGCCCGATTTTGTGATGCCTTAGCCTAGGAAGGATTGTGCTGGCATGTGATGCTTGAGAGCGAGTAGGTAGCAGTGAGGGGCTGATAAGAGGTCTACCGAAGGGTAGCCTATGCCAGTGAGATATAGAGTACTTGTGATCTGGGATCCAAAGAGGAGGAATTAGGGTGAATACTGATGCGGTGTAGGCGGTAGTATAAGGGCCCGTACTACCGAAGACACCGGAGCAGTGCGCACTCTAATTAAGAATCCTTTGGGTACTAAGGAATAAGTAGGGTCAAGTTATCGAGTGTGAGCATGCTTGAATGAGTCTTTGATATTATTATGTTATATTTCAGAGACATCATGGTTGGGACACGCCAGAGACCTGAGGCGAGCGGTGTGAGTGAAGAGGAGCTTCGTCAGATGATCCATGATGAGGTGGCTGCGGCAATCAGGGCCGAGATTCTGGAGATGTTTGGGTCTATCAAGACCACACTGATTGACACTTTCGATGAGCGGTACGCCGCGGTGACTGAGGCTGCAGTTGTGGCTGCTGCCAGGCCTCAGGGAGGTGACTCGTTGTTGTTTCGGTAGTTCAGCAACACGAAGCCACCCGAGTTTGATGGGACGTAGGATCCGATCGCTGCGATGAGATGGATTGTTGATATTGAGGGACGCTTTTATACGTGTTCATGTCCGAAGCATCTGAGGGTACGGTTCGCTTTGAACCAGCTTCGCTTGGGAGCGAAGGATTGGTGGAATTTCGTGACGGCGAGCTTCACTCTTGTAGAGATTTCAGCGTTGACCTGGGAGAAGTTCACCGCCATGTTCAGAGACGAGTATGTTCCCCCGTTGGAGAGGGAACGGTTGGTTCAGGAGTTTTTAACCCTCAAGCAGGGTAATGATTCAGTTACTGTGGTTACCCGGAAGTTTCATGAGAGGGCGATGTTCTGCCCTGAGCAGGTGTCTTCTGAGCAGGCACGGATAAGTCAGTATTTGAGCATTCCGAGGAGGGACATTCGGGAGTTCATGCCGAACTCAACGTACCGAACATTTGCTGAGCTCCAGGCAAATGCCTGGAAGAGGGAGATTGAGTTGGAGACTCATGCCAGGGACGAGGCCGAGTCTCAGAGGATGGATCGGCGGTCGGCTCAGTCTCAGCGGGCAGCCAAGCGGACCAAGTACGCTGATTCGAGGATTAGAGGCCAGAAGGGCCGCACTTGCGGGAAGTGCGACAAGGGTTATGAGGGGGCTTGTCGATAGGTTGCTTGCTATAAATGTGGCAAGGAGGGGCATATCGCCAAGGATTGCCCCAAGGGATTTATGGTTTGCTTTCATTGCAACCAGACGGGCCATCGGAAGGCCGAGTGTCCATAGTTGCATCAGGGGTCAGCACAAGGATCTGCACCTGCTGCTAGGGTTACCGAGGTTCGATTGGTGAAGGCTGAGGCTCCGAAGGCTCGTGGGAGAGCTTTCCAGTTGACTGCGGAGGAGGTTCGCACAGCGCCCAATGTTGTGGCTGGTATGTATTTTGTATTTATCTTTTCTTTTGAGATATTGTGATTATATGATGATATGCGTAGGTACTTTTCTTGTGAGTTATGTACCTGCTTTGGTTTTATTTGACTCGGGTGCGAGTCGGTCATTTGTTTCCTTGGCATTTAGTCAGCACATTATTATCCGTCGAGAGGCATTGAGTCGACCTCTGCGAGTTTCCATAGCTGATGAGCGAGCAGTTTATGCTACAGATGTGATTCGAGGATATATCCTTGAGATCTTCGGTGTGGAGTTCCCGATAGATCTGGTCCCGATTGCGATGGGGGGACGTGTATGTTATAGTGGGCATGGATTGGTTGAGCCGATTTGGAGCTGTTATAGACTGCGAGCGTCAGTTGGTGACGATACGAAACCCCAGTGGGGGAGTGCTTACGGTGTATGGCGAGGGAACCTGATGTGGGTCAACGTTTTACTCGGCTGCTAGGGCGAGACAGAGTTTGCAGCAGGGCTGCAGTGGATTCGTAGCCTACGTGTTGGACACACGAATGGCCATTGGGAGGCCAGTTTCGATTGATGAGGTTCCAATAGTGTGCGAGTTCCCGGATGTTTTTCCCGAGGAATTGCCAGGTGTGCCTCCCGAGAGGCAAGTGGAGTTACGTATCGATTTGGTTCGGGGAGCAGCACCTATCGCCACACCTTATCGCCTCGCGCCGCCAGAGATGCAGGAGTTATCCTCGCAGCTTCAGGAGCTGCTAGGAAAGGGGTTTATTCGACTGAGTAGCTCGCCTTAGGGAGCACCGATCCTTTTTGTCAAGAAAAAGGATGGTTCACACCGGATGTGCATTGATTACCGGGAGTTGAACAAGTTGACGGTTAAGAACCATTATCCGTTGCCGAGGATCGATGATCTGTTCAATCAGTTGCAGGGGGCGTCTTGGTTCTCCAAGATAGACTTGAGGTCGGGTTATCATCAGATGAGGGTTCGGGATGAAGATATCCAGAAGATAGCGTTCAGAACTCGTTATAGGCATTACGAGTTCGTGGTGATGCCTTTTGGGCTCACCAATGCACCAGCTGCATTCATGGATCTCATGAACATGGTGTGCAGGCCGATGTTGGATCGGTCGATGATCGTATTCATTGATGATATTTTGGTGTATTCGAAATCTAGAGAGCAGCACTAGGAGCATCTGAGAGAGATTCTCGGGGTATTGAGGTCGGAGAATCTTTATGCCAAATTCTCCAAGTGTGATTTTTGGTTACGAGAGGTTCAGTTCTTCGGACATCTCGTTAACCAGAATGGGATATTGGTCGACCTGGCCAAGATTGAGGCGGTCATGAGGTGGGAGGTGCCGAGATCGCCCACTGAGATTATGAGCTTTCTGGGATTGGCCGGCTATTATCGGAGATTTATTAAGGATTTCTCCAACATCGTCGTGCCACTTACCAAGATGACCTGGAAGGGTGTCGCTTTTTCCTGGGGTCTGGAGCAGCAGACCTCATTTGAGACACTTCGCCAGAAGTTGTGTGAAGCCCCGGTGCTCGCACTCCCGGAAGGGATGGAGGATTTTTTGGTGTACTGTGATGCATCGATATCCGAGTTGGGAGAAGTGCTTATGCAGAGGGGGCATGTGATAGCATATGCATCGAGACAGCTGAAGCCTCATGAGTCGAGGTATCCCACCCACGACCTGGAGCTGGGGGATGTGGTGTTCGCCCTCAAGATCTGGCGTCACTATCTGTATGGGGTTCGGTGTACCATATACACGGACCATAAGAGTCTGAAGTACTTGATGGGTCAGCCTAACCTGAATATGCGCTAGAGGAGATGGTTGGATGTGGTAAAGGATTATGATTGTGAGATCATGTACCACCCGGGCAAGGCTAATGTGGTAGCCGACGCTTTGAGCCGTAGGGAGGAGAGCGCCCCGATACGAGACGTTTGTATGAGGTTGACAGTGATGACTCCGATGTTGGATACCATTCGAGGGGCCCAAGCTGAGGCCATTTGACCGGAGAACCATAAGAAAGAGCGGGTTATCGGTCAAGTATCGGAATTCGTTACCGATAGTCGGGGACTTATGACTTTTCAGGGCCGGATTTGGGTACCGTTTGTGGGCGGAGCGCGTACCATCTTGATGGAGGAGGCCCATAAATCGAGGTTCTCAATCCATCCCGGTGCCACTAAGATGTTTTTGGACCTAAAAAGGGATTATTAGTGGCCATGTATGAACAGAGATGTCGCATGGTTTGTGGAGAGGTGTTTGACCTGTCGCAGGGTTAAGGCTGAGCACCAGCATCCACATGGTAAGTTGCAGTCATTGGAGATTCCCGAGTGGAAGTGGGAGCAGGTTAGCATGGATTTTATCACCAAATTGCCAAGGACTGCTAGAGGTGTCGATGCAATTTGGGTGATTGTGGACAGGTTGACGAAGAGTGCTCACTTTCTTGCTATCAGTGAGAGCTCTTCTGTTGAGAGGCTGGCAGAGTTGTATGTGAGGGAGGTGGTATCGCGGCATGGAGTTCCGATCTCGATTATTTCAGATCGAGATGTGCGATTTACTTCCAGGTTTTGGAAGAAGTTTCACGAGGAGTTGGGTACGAGGCAGCACTTCAGTACCGCATACCACCCACAAACTGATGAGCAGAGTGAGCAGACGATTCAGACGCTCGAGGACATGCTCCGAGCATGTGTGTTGGATTTCGGCGAGAATTAGGACACGTATTTGCCCTTGGCAGAGTTTTCCTACAACAACAGCCATCATTCGAGCATTGGTATGCCACCCTTTGTGCTGTTGTATGGGAGGAGGTGTCGGACTCCCATTTGTTGGGGAGAGGTAGGGCAGCGTGTGATGGGTAGTATGGAGATCGTGCTTCAGACGACGGAGCAGATACAGCTTGTGACAACCCGAAATTTCTATTCTAAATCAAACCATTGCAATCCAATATTAGTAGAGCAGTTACAGTGAAAATTCAAACTTTTGGAATAAGTTTGGCAGTTTTAGGGTTTTACACCTAAGCAGTTATTAGGAGAGTACTTGCACTAGGATTTTGTGCAACACTGTAATTCCATTACTCTAGGTCATTAGAATCCATTCCGAGAATAGAAATATTTTCTGCCAAAAATCTCAGGACTATAAATAGAATTCTGAACCAAATTGGTTCATTAGTTGAATTCCAAATAGAGAAAAGTCAATTTCTCTCTCACGGATCTTCGGGTTTTCATCCCAGATTGTGAGTCTACTTCCCTAAATGTGTTTTAATACTTGTTATATGCTTTATAACATTGTTTACATGTCCAAAACACAAGATCCGGGAGTTTACCGCCCAAGAACGTTCTTGGGGAGTAAACTCCAAAATCAAGCCTAAAGGCCACATAGTCCCATTTCCATGTTAGGCATCTAGCTAAGGACTTTATGAATGATCATTAGAGGCTAGAAGCAAATCAAAATCACTTAGTTTGAGGAGTTTACGGCCAAGGAACCACCTCTTGGGCCGTAAACTCCAAGTAAAAGGCACAAATGAGTGCCTAGTGATCCTTTAGCCTTAGAACAAGAACCTAGAAGCCTTAAGCAAGTGTTTTAGACCCACAAAACAATTAGAAACCAACTTTGGAAAGGAGTTTACGGCCAAGATGCTCCTTAGGCCGTAAACTCCAAGATTTAGGGCCAAAACCACTTCAAACTCTTCCTAAGGCTTAGTCTTCATTTTTGGCTAGTACCTTAATGTGTTTAGGACCTAGAAAAATCATGAAAAGCTCAAGTGTTGAAGAGTTTACGGCCAAGAGTATTTCTTGGGCCGTAAACTCCTTTAATGGGGACAAAGAGCACCCTAGACACTTCCTTAGGCCAAGAAACTTTTAGGGCAAGTACCTAGATGAGATATGGACTAGTTAAAATTCTTAGGACCTCATGTGTGAGGGAGTTTACGGCCCAAAGAGTTCTATGGCCGTAAACTCCATCAAATGGTCCCATTTAGTGCCATAAATCTTCCTTAATCCAAGTATTGAAGCCTAGACTTGTTCCTAGATATATTAGAGACTTGAAAGGACAATAAGAACCCTCCCAAGGGAGTTTACGGCCGTAAACTCCAAGGGAAAAGGGTCTTTGGGCCGTAAACTCCCCTTAGGAGTCAATATGGTACCTTAAACTCTTGTTTAGCCTTGAAACAATTCCCCTCTAAGGTTGTAGTGCTTCTAAACTCTATTTCATGGCTTGTTTGAGAGTTTACGGCCAGGAGCTTACTCCCCTGGGCCGTAAACTCTAATGAATATGGTCTTTTGACCTTAAACTTCCATTAGGGGCATTGCACTCCTTTGTTGCAACCCATTAGCCTCCTAGCACTTGACCAAAAGTGTTGTCCTCGCGCTTAAATGTTATTACTTGTATAATTAGTGTTATAATCACTAATTATTTATATACATATGTTTCATATGTAATTAGGATCATTGTGTGTGTCTAAGTCTTCACTTGACACCAAGCACTTGTCCGATCCTTCCGTACGATAACAGCCCGTTCAATTCCAGTCACATATTGCAGGTGAGTTCATACCCCTTAACTAATGTTTTAAACTATTTTAAATGTTTTATGGGGGGATATAAGTAGAATCATGCTACTTATTATGTCAATCACGTGTGATTAGTAAGTAGGATATTATTACTTATTACATCAATCACATGTGATTAATATACAGCATTCAAAAGATTTGGCTACTCATTAGCCGTTTTACCAAACAGCTTCCTTCAAATGATTTTTATAAACATTTTATATGTTTTCAAACTACTTCTTACACTGTACTTCTTACTCTGTTTATCATACTTCAAACTTATTTACAACTGTGTTTCAAACAAATGTTTCTTTATACTCAAAACTGTTTTATTATACTTATGCCTTCAAATTGTTTTATAGATTGACATCAAGTCGATCTTCTCTTAAAATAATATTTCTGTTCAAATGTTTTACAAAACTTACTTATGCTTTTATTTTATTATAAATTGCATGCCTCTATATGTATAGTTATATAAGAAATGTTTAAAAGACTTAGGAAGACTATCCACCCTATTTCCTTTTCGCGCCTTGAGATGTGGTCTGGTGGGACATTGGGTATTCGTCCGAAAGTCGTTTAAAGATTTGTTATATATCAAGTGTACATATATAGTCATAAAAGGTCCTTCCAGTTCATCCTATGCCCTTGGGTAGTAAGGGTATACATCCACGTCCATACGTACCACTTAGTTTACTAGTAAGCTACCATATGGGTAGTTCAGGAAGATACTAGAACCATTACTAGAACACGATATCATACAATGAGTCAGTTCATTCATGAGTCAATACTTTCTAGAACATTATTGTACATTACATATACATCTATACTAGGACGAGAACGTATACAAGAATACTAGAACGTTTACATTACTATACTTGCTAGATAGAGAGAGCACACGTTACAGGTAGCACACATAGAACATTACAGTTCATTACATTGCTATACTTGGTAGAACAGTTCATTACATTACAGCTAGCACACATAGAACATTTCAGTTCATTACATTGCTATACTTGGTAGAACAGTTCATTACATTACAGCTAGAACAGTACATTACATTTACATATACGAGAATACGTTGATTACGGTGATTTAAATCGGAGCATGACTTAAAACCTCATGACTTGAGTTGCGGCCAGAGTTTCTTGAAGGGGGAGCGTTGAGTTTACGCATAGATCTATGCTGGATTGACAATCCTACACCTTGCTGCTAGCTACAGCCGGACCTGCAGGTCTGCGGGTGCCAAACGTCATTTCTTTATTACGACCATTCATTATGTCGTTGTTACTAGTCGATAGTATGGCGCAATTTATCACGTAATGCCTTTGCCCAAGATCCGGCCTGAGATAGTTAGTACGGTAGTAGTCCTTTTAGAGCTACGTTTAGTACTACGTTAATTTTTCCAGTACATATTTTAGTGATAACCTCACTTAAACAAAGTTGTACAAACTATATTTTTGGTTAATGATAGTTATACTTTGGAAAAATACTTACTCTTACAAGAGACACACACAAACCAAACAGTTAAGTCTTGGTAGAAGACTCCTTTTGTTACTAATAGGAATCATAGGGATTTCTAGGGATTTTCAAACATTTACAGTTGAGCTACAACATTTTCATACTTATACTAGCTTTCTTTCAAAGTAATGTCAAGTCTTAGAAATTATAAGTTTTCACAAATTAAGACACATTAATACTTATGATCTCACCAGCTTTATAGCTGATACTCGCTTTCAAAATTACTTGTATCCTCAGGTCATCATAGACAGGTACCGATGCAAGGAGAAAGGAAGATGGAGCTTATTCAAGACTTATCTTCCATTTTGATTTATGCTTCAGTATATATCAAGATTTGACAGAATATAATTGTATAATAATTATTTTATTAATGCAATGGATGATGTTGTTGCTTGTTTACTACTTTACATTGTTGTTGATATTATACATGACGTCCTCCGCCCCAGAACGTTTCCGTCGTTCTTGGTTTTGGGGTGTGACAGATTGGTATCAGAGCATTGTTTATAGTGAATTAAGTATATCAACCCATAAAAGATATACTAACTATAAATACATAAGGGATTAAAAATACTCTGACCAAGAGTTTATACTTTAAATAGTAAAATATTTAAGTAAGTATACGTGCTGCATTCATACTAAAATCAATGTCATTAGGACAGTACAAAAGAATTACGATTGTTGGGCAACACAAGTGGGCTTAGAGACATATGGTCAAAACTGGGAAGATATAGCCTGATCACCTATATTATCCGAGGGTTGACTAGCATGTGCCTAAGTTTAAGTGTGTGGTTGCAACAATGCTAAAATCTTACCAACCCTACCACAATGAGAACAATAGAACATAACATTAAAAATTTAAAATACTATAGGAGTATTTGGTGTTACTATAAGTACTTTATACTTGAGAATTAAAATGGGATCTTCATTACTAAGTTAATAGTTGCTAAGTGGATACACTGAGGCTACATGTAATTAGGATGTTATAGACTCAAAATCTGTGATAATTTTGCCTTACCCCTATTCTATGTGAATAAGGAGTTAAGGTCACTTATTCGAAGGCCTATCCTGTTTAGATTACACATAGCTGGTATGCACTTCACAAATAGCGATGTAAGTAATGAAGGTTGTCTAAATAATTATCTAGATAGTTCGTCTAATAATTATCTTCTTACCCTAAATTCTCGCATAGAGATCATAACTGGACTCCATCCCCTTGACAACCAGTATCTTCCGAATGAAGTCATAGCTGGTTGGTTTGGAGAAGAACCAGAGAATGATCATCCTATTCCCTGGATGATCACCGTGATGAAGACTTTTCGTATGATGCTAACCCCAAATCAGAGGTTGAGAACCTACCCCGAGCAGCTCCCGTTTCAATTCCTAACCCTCTTCCGGCTTTTCATGGCCCGACCCTGGGTGAGTGGAATGCTTGGAAACAGGGAGCCAAGGACAAGATCAGTTTATGCTATTTAAGGGCGACCGAAGCTTTTACGACTTGAGCAATGAGGGCTTAGCAGATATAGTCTTGCCAATCTTGGTCCGCAAAGAGGCCAGAAATGAGATTCAAGGCAGGACAGCCCTACATCAGATTACAGAAGTAGTCGCCTATGCTAGAATGCATACCCTCCACACCATTCATCTAGAGGATGTTCACGAGAGATCAGAGAGAAACCATGAAGCACTGTTGCAAGCACTGGCTGAAGCACGAGCCGAAGTCATAGAGCTCCGAATACACCAGATGGTGTGCGAAAGACACCTACTTGACATGGAACGTCAATTGGTTGAACTAAGAGTTCACCAGAGGGATGACCGTCGCCCGTAGTAGACGCTTTACTTTATTTCCCTTATAAAAAGGAATCGTTTTCGGTCTATGCCCGATGTGGCATTTTCTATGAAATTATCTTGTTCTGTAAGTACTTTAGTTAGGTCTTTATGCTGTCAGGAACTATCTTCTGTGGATATGATGTAAGACCTTTACAAGATCATTTTCCCGAATCTTTACATCGTGAATATCAAAGATATTGACAGCCGACTAACTTCTGTGTCATTCTTCATCCAAGTACTTTTATCTTACTTTCGTTGGAGTCAATCTAAATCATACTTTAGTCAAGTCATTGGACTATGGTTATTCATTCCAAGAGACACTTCCAAGTCTCTTTCAGTGGTTGGATCTTGTTATTCACCAACCCACGATATCTCAGCTCGAACGACAAACGTCTTGAGACCATTCTACGAACATACTACCCTACAGTACCAGGACTGCATCATAGGGATGTAGGTCAAAACTTAGCGAACATACATTCATTCTTTACCGGGACTGCATCATAGGGATGTAGGTCAAAACTTTCGAGATCATACACTTACTCTTTTCATGAACAATCTAAGTACATCAGGGTCAACCAGAATCGCTCACAAATCTTTACTCTTTCGTGTTACAGAATCATGTCGTCATCCGGAAACAACCAGCCAAGCAACGAGACCTCTAATTTCCCCATGGACGCCGCTACCTTTCATACGGTATTTACAGCTGCCGTAGTGGCTGCAGTAACCGCGGTCATTGCGCACCGTAGCACTATCAACATGGTCGATACTGCTGATGGGAATGAAGTTCCCAATCGTGATATCCATCCAGGAAGTCACCCAACAGTAACAGTCCCAGGCTCGCAAAGCCAGAAAGCAGAGAACAAGAAACGAAAACGTCAAGCCCGGAAAGAACGCAAGAGAGCCCAAAAGCTGGCTATACCACAACAGCAAGTGGAAACCCCTGCCGTTCCCATACCGCGCAGGTCATATGAGGGAAAACTCCCGAAGTGTGAGAAGTGTAGTTTCCATCATCATGGGACTTGCCATGAGATGCAATGTTGCAATTGCCTGAACATAGGGCATCATGCTCGTGACTGTGGAGCACCGAAACGACCTGTCACTCAAGTCCCTTTCATCGAGACTAACCCTGCGCACAAGACGAGTTATAGCGCAGAACGATTCAAGAAGCAATTTTCGAGGTGGAGTAACGAGGAAGGCACTCGTGTCCACATAACACTAGCTAAGCACCGTAATCCCGTCACCAAAGCTAGTACTAGCCAGTCATGTCACCAATGTGGTGAGACAGGGCACTTCAAGAGAGATTGCCCGATCACGCAGAATTCTGGCGCAGATGGGAAAATTCTCAAGATCACAGCTGCGGGAGAGCCTGCTCAAGAACCACGTTAATGTATTTAAGGCGTTTCGTTATAACAGACTTATAAACTAACTAGGACTAGTGCAACTAGAGTCTTACCTTTTGTGAGATCCTGTCTGTATAGGAATTCTCGTGCTGCATATACTTGTCTTTTGTAGTATATCTTATTCGCAGCAATAGTCTTGTGGTAAACCTAAAGTACTGTAACTCTGTTCATGGTTGCATAGTTGTGTTTTGTCTGTAACCGTCTTATGTTAATTCTAATGTCTTTAAAGTTTCTGTATGATTCTGACATTATCATACGACTCGATTAAAATTTATCCTCACGAAAACAGCTTCTTGCGTACATCCCTATCTTCTAGATCACTTTTACAGCAAAGTCGTCATATCAGAACGCCGAAGTACTCATTCCAGGAGTACCTCTTAGTTATTTTCTTTCCGAAGAAATCCCCGAAGTACCACTCGTGCAGTACGTCAAGTTCAATCCAGGGATTCATGCAGATGATCTATCACTGAGGAAGGTATACATAAGAGTGTTATATAATCAAGGTTCTACATGTTTAGAATTGATGATTCCGCCTTAACTCTTTTCCTCCTTGGGATGTGAGGGTAAGGAAGAATCAGTTATTCGACTACCTTTTCAATCTTAATTATATACGACTCGTATACACGAAATTGTGATCGTGAAGCCCTGTATGAATTCTAAAATGGACTTCAGGACGGAGAAACTGCCTAAGTATACGAGTAATCACATCGTCATGTGAATAAACTTAGAACCCAGTATGACTCCCGAAAACAGATCACCCTATAGTTTAAACACCCACGGAGATACAAGAACAGCACGAGCAACTTGGCGAACCACACAGAAATAGAATTAGAAGACTAGGTTTCTCACCCTAGAGAACCCCGGTCAGATTCTTCCAGAGATCGATGGATCGCATCGTATGTGCCTCGGTTATCGAGGAATCCGTCAAGATTTTCATAGAAATCGTTATCTCTGCCTCACATAGACAAAATGGTTGAGCAAACGCAAGGAAAGAATCTACTTTCAGAAATGGACCTGAGATCCGAATATCACCAGTTCGATGTGTTAGGGAAGGATGTCTGTAAGACTATCTTCCGAATTCGATGCGGACGCTTCGAGTCCGTAGTGATGCCTTTCGGATAGGACCAGTACACCCATGGTTTTCATGAGATAAATGAATAGAGTTACGTCTTTCTTACTTGGATCAATTCGTCATTTCTCCATGAAATGACTTACTTATCTACCCTCGTAGTAAGAAGAAAGCCCATGAAAACATTTCCTACAGAGGAACTTTTAGCAAAGTTCTCTAGGCTCGAGATTTGGAAATTTAAGAGTCAAATTTCTAGGGCACACTGTTAGTAATGTGGGAAATTTTGAGTACTCTTTCAATTTGTCAAAAACCATTGAACATTTATCAACACCAGAGAAGCCGACAGTTTTTCGCCAAATTCTAGGTCTTACCGACCTACCGCCTTAGTTCATTCAGAACTCCTCGCAAGCTTCAGAAACTCGTACGACTTTGACCCAGCAAGGGATGGCCTTTGACTGGGAAGTTACCCTAGAAAAAGAACCTTTGAGATTCCAAGTGAGTGACCAAAATCTTTAGGATAACTCACTTGGGGAATGGCTTTATACGCTTCGTAAAGCATGAAAAGCTAAATCCAAGTTAGTTAGGACCTCCGAGATTCTTATCGGAATCTGTCCTATGCCTCGCACAAACTAGGCCTACTCCGCGAACTCAGTAACATACTTTCTACTTTTCGCATCTCGATCGTGAAACCATACCTTTCCGTTAGGACTCTTACAAGTCCATTCGTCGAGATCCTTGCCTTCGTATCAGAACCATAGTGACCCTCGACCGAGAGGTCAAGTGGACGAAGCAACGCCGTCGCCAATTAGTGAAGGTTCGTTGGGATACCAACCGAGAGCCCGATTTCACTTAAGTGCGCTAGAACCAATCGATTGGGAAGTTTGCTCCTCACGTCTCGATCATTCATGCCTACTTCCTTGCCTAAATTCTAATTTCGGGACGAAATTCCCTTTAACAGGGGGATGATGTGACAACCCGAAATTTCTATTCTAAATCAAACCATTGCAATCCAATAGTAGTAGAGCAGTTACAGTGAAAATTCAAACTTTTGGAATAAGTTTGGCAGTTTTAGGGTTTTACACCTAAGGAGTTATTAGGAGAGTGGTTGCACTAGGATTTTGTGCAACACTGTAATTCCATTACTCTATGTCATTAGAATCCATTCCGAGAATAGAAATATTTTCTGCCAAAAATCTCAGGACTATAAATAGAATTCTGAACCAAATTGGTTCATTAGTTGAATTCCAAATAGAGAAAAGTCAATTTCTCTCTCACGGATCTTCGGGTTTTCATCCCAGATTGTGAGTCTACTTCCCTAAATGTGTTTTAATACTTGTTATATGCTTGATAACATTGTTTACATGTCCAAAACACAAGATCCGGGAGTTTACCGCCCAAGAACGTTCTTGGGGAGTAAACTCCAAAATCAAGCCTAAAGGCCACATAGTCCCATTTCTGTGTTAGGCATCTAGCTAAGGACTTTATGAATGATCCTTAGAGGCTAGAAGCAAATCAAAATCACTTAGTTTGAGGAGTTTACGTCCAAGGAACCACCTCTTGGGCCGTAAACTCCAAGTAAAAGGCACAAATGAGTGCCTAGTGATCCTTTAGCCTTAGAACAAGAACCTAGAAGCCTTAAGCAAGTGTTTTAGACCCACAAAACAATTAGAAACCAACTTTGGAAAGGAGTTTACGGCCAAGATGCTACTTAGGCCGTAAACTCCAAGATTTAGGGCCAAAACCACTTCAAACTCTTCCTAAGGCTTAGTCTTCATTTTTGGCTAGTACCTTAATGTGTTTAGGACCTAGAAAAATCATGAAAAGCTCAAGTGTTGAAGAGTTTACGGCCAAGAGTATTTCTTGGGCCGTAAACTCCTTTAATGGGGACAAAGAGCACCCTAGACACTTCCTTAGGCCAAGAAACTTTTAGGGCAAGTACCTAGATGAGATATGGACTAGTTAAAATTCTTAGGACCTCATGTGTTAGGGAGTTTACGGCCCAAAGAGTTCTATGGCCATAAACTCCATCAAATGGTCCCATTTAGTGCCATAAATCTTCCTTAATCCAAGTATTGAAGCCTAGACTTGTTCCTAGATATATTAGAGACTTGAAAGGACAATAAGAACCCTCCCAAGGGAGTTTACGGCCGTAAACTCCAAGGGAAAAGGGTCTTTGGGCCGTAAACTCCCCTTAGGAGTCAATATGGTACCTTAAACTCTTGTTTAGCCTTGAAACAATTCCCCTCTAAGGTTGTAGTGCTTCTAAACTCCATTTCATGGCTTGTTTGAGAGTTTACGGCCAGGAGCTTACTCCCCTGGGCCGTAAACTCTAATGAATATGGTCTTTTGACCTTAAACTTCCATTAGGGGCATTGCACTCCTTTGTTGCAACCCATTAGCCTCCTAGCACTTGACCAAAAGTGTTGTCCTCGCGCTTAAATGTTATTACTTGTATAATTAGTGTTATAATCACTAATTATTTATATACATATGTTTCATATGTAATTAGGATCATTGTGTGTGTCTAAGTCTTCACTTGACACCAAGCACTTGTCCGATCCTTCCGTACGATAACAGCCCGTTCAATTCCAGTCACATACTGCAGGTGAGTTCATACCCCTTAACTAATGTTTTAAACTATTTTAAATGTTTTATGGGGGGGATATAAGTAGAATCATGCTACTTATTATGTCAATCACGTGTGATTAGTAAGTAGGATATTATTACTTATTACATCAATCACATGTGATTAATATACAGCATTCAAAAGATTTGGCTACTCATTAGCCGTTTTACCAAACAGCTTCCTTCAAATGATTTTTATAAACATTTTATATGTTTTCAAACTACTTCTTACACTGTACTTCTTACTCTGTTTATCATACTTCAAACTTATTTACAACTGTGTTTCAAACAAATGTTTCTTTATACTCAAAACTGTTTTATTATACTTATGCCTTCAAATTGTTTTATAGATTGACATCAAGTCGATCTTCTCTTAAAATAATATTTATGTTCAAATGTTTTACAAAACTTACTTATGCTTTTATTTTATTATAAATTGCATGCCTCTATATGTATAGTTATATAAGAAATGTTTAAAAGACTTAGGAAGACTATCCACCCTACTTCCTTTTCGCGCCTTGAGATGTGGTCTGGTGGGACATTGGGTATTCGTCCGAAAGTCGTTTAAAGATTTGTTATATATCAAGTGTACATATATAGTCATAAAAGGTCCTTCCAGTTCATCCTATGCCCTTGGGTAGTAAGGGTATACATCCACGTCCATACGTACCACTTAGTTTACTAGTAAGCTACCATATGGGTAGTTCAGGAAGATACTAGAACCATTACTAGAACGCGATATCATACAATGAGTCAGTTCATTCATGAGTCAATACTTTCTAGAACATTACTGTACATTACATATACATCTATACTAGGACGAGAACGTATACAAGAATACTAGAACGTTTACATTACTATACTTGCTAGATAGAGAGAGCACACGTTACAGCTAGCACACATAGAACATTACAGTTCATTACATTGCTATACTTGGTAGAACAGTTCATTACATTACAGCTAGCACACATAGAACATTTCAGTTCATTACATTGCTATACTTGGTAGAACAGTTCATTACATTACAGCTAGAACAATACATTACATTTACATATACGAGAATACGTTGATTACGGTGATTTAAATCGGAGCATGACTTAAAACCTCATGACTTGAGTTGCGGCCAGAGTCTCTTGAAGGGGGAGCGTTGAGTTTGCGCATAGATCTATGCTGGATTGACAATCCTACACCTTGCTGCTAGCTACAGCCGGACCTGCAGGTCTGCGGGTGCCAAACGTCATTTCTTTATTACGACCATTCATTATGTCGTTGTTACTAGTCGATAGTATGGCGCAATTTATCACGTAATGCCTTTGCCCAAGATCCGGCCTGAGATAGTTAGTACGGTAGTAGTCCTTTTAGAGCTACGTTTAGTACTACGTTAATTTTTCCAGTACATATTTTAGTGATAACCTCACTTAAACAAAGTTGTACAAACTATATTTTTGGTTAATGATAGTTATACTTTGGAAAAATACTTACTCTTACAAGAGACACACACAAACCAAACAGTTAAGTCTTGGTAGAAGACTCCTTTTGTTACTAATAGGAATCATAGGGATTTCTAGGGATTTTCAAACATTTACAGTTGAGCTACAACATTTTCATACTTATACTAGCTTTCTTTCAAAGTAATGTCAAGTCTTAGAAATTATAAGTTTTCACAAATTAAGACACATTAATACTTATGATCTCACCAGCTTTATAGCTGATACTCGCTTTCAAAATTACTTGTATCCTCAGGTCATCATAGACAGGTACCGATGCAAGGAGAAAGGAAGATGGAGCTTATTCAAGACTTATCTTCCATTTTGATTTATGCTTCAGTATATATCAAGATTTGACAGAATATAATTGTATAATAATTATTTTATTAATGCAATGGATGATGTTGTTGCTTGTTTACTACTTTACATTGTTGTTGATATTATACATGACGTCCTCCGCCCCAGAACGTTTCCGCCGTTCTTGGTTTTGGGGTGTGACACAGTTGGTCAGACAAAGGTTGTTGACCGCTCAGAGTCGTCAGAAAAGTTATGCAGATAGATGATGATCCGAGCTCGAGTTTCAAGTGGGTGACGTCGTACTCCTGAAGGTATCTCCTTGGAAAGAAGTGATCCGATTCAGGAAGAGAGGCAAGTTGGGGCCTCGGTATAGTGGTCCTTTCAGGGTGACCGCCAGGGTGGGCAGAGTATCGTATCCTTTGGAGCTACCTGCGGAATTGAGTCAGATTCATGATACCTTCCTCATATCTCAGTTGAGGAAGAGTATCGCCGATGAGTCGGCAGTGGTCCCCCTAGAGGACATTCAGGTGGATGTGAGCCTGAATTATGTTGAGAGGTCGATCGCGATCCGGGATCGGAAGTTCAAGATTTTGAGAAACAAGGAGGTGTCATTGGTTTAGGTCCAGTGGCAACATCGGAAGAGGTCCGAGCTGACATGGGAGCCGGAGTTAGAGATGCGTGAGCAGGACCCAGAGTTATTTGCTGAGAGAGACTTCGAGGGCGAAGTCTGATTCTAGTGGGGGAGAATTGTAACATCCGGATTCCCTGGTGTATTATTTTATTCTTTTATATTGAATTTTTGGAAAGAAACTTGGCTAGTAGGAGCCCCGACTCGCTGAGTTGGATCGCGGTTGGAGTGATCTAATTAATGAGGGACTCAGCGAGTCCATGAGTGGACTCGGCGAGTCCACGCTGTTTAATGAAACCCTAATTTCTTGGGTTTGCGCCCTATTTAAAGGCCCTTATGGCCGTCATTTGTGGCCACCAGTCCAGTGAGGGAAACCCTAGAGTGCTGGAGCGTTTTGAGAGAGAAAAGAAGCTATTCTTGACCTTTGTGGTGTTGTTTAGCAAGAAGAAGGAGGTTCTAGCTAAGGGAAAGCAAAGGAGGTTGCTATTCTGAGGATTTGAAGCTAAGACCATTTCATTTGAGGTATTACTTCGACCCTTCTTCTGTTTGGGGAAAGATAGATGGTTTTAGGGTTTCTTGTGCCCTTGTCTAAGTCGATTGGATGTCCAAATAGTCCCTTCTGCTGATGAGACTTTGGATCTGGATCCATAGAGGTCCAGAGAGCCTTATTCTTCAAGCTTTAAGAAGAACAATGGAGGTCATGACCTTAGGATAAGGTATTTGGGGCTAAATCATCATATATGGTCATATGGTTGTTGCATGTGCATCAAGATTGAGACTTTACATGATTATAGTGCTTGGAAAGGCCATATCCATGGATTAGAGGAACATATTTGACCTCAGAAGGTCGTTTGAGTGAGTGCATGGCATGTACTCGCCGAGTCCATGGGAGGAATCGACGTGTTGAATCAGGTTGCCCCGCGACTCGCGATCTGTGTCAACTCGTGGAATTTAGGGTTGGCTCAGTGAGTCAAGGGAGAACCAAGGGTGAAGAGGACAGGCGTGTACTCGCCGGGTCACCTTAGTCCACTCAGCGAGTAGGGTCAGGTGTGATCGTTGACTTTCGTTGACCTTTAGGATTTCAGTCAACAGTTGGACTTTTGAGTCAGGGAGGGGTAAAATGGTCTTTTACCCTTCTGAAGGATCATAGAAGGGGGTTTAATCTAGCCTTTGAGAGCCATTACTTATTGAGGATATTTTGCATGTGATTAGGCGGGGGCTAGACCAGTAGATTCGTGTGCGAGATCATCCGAGATACCCGAGGTGAGTCTTCTCACTATACTGTACCTGGAAGGGTACCTATGTGTGACCGGAAGGTCTGGTATGCGATGAGATATATGCATTGTATGCTATGAGTTACCTGTTTCATATGCGCTATGTATGTGATATGTATGCTATGCTTGATATGGGCCGGAAGGCATTATGATATGGGCCGGAAGGCATTATGATGTGGACCAGAAGGTCAGGGAGTTATGGACCGGAAGGTCGACACGGGTAGGACCGGAAGGTTTACCGGGTTGAGACGGAAGTCCCCTGAGACATATAGACCAGAAGGTCGTGTGGAGTATGGCCTAGAAAGGCGTATGTGTGTAAGTGGTATATTGGGGAACTCACTAAGCTTCTTGCTTACACTGTTTATGTGTAATGTGTTTCAGGTACTAGTGAGGACTGTAGGAAGGCGCCGGCATGACTCGTACACACACAGACGGATTTGGATATGTTTGATCTTGGGATTGATATGTTTTGTATTATGACCATGTTACATTGGATTCTATTGTTTGTCTTGAATGAAATTATGTTTTAAAGAAATGAAAAATTGTTTTGAAAATTTACGTTGTTACACCGGATACTCACTTATGTCCATGTTCGATAAATTGCATAATTTATATAATATATATTAATTATTTGGTAATAATCCTGAAAATCCAAGAATTAGTTATATTATCATATGTAACGAGTTTCGTATCACAACTAAAATGTTTTATATTTTTATAACAATTATAAAAATAAATTATATCGTTTACTTAGTAATCATTTCCATATTATGATTGGGAGTATAAAAATAATACTTTATTTTTGATATTTTTTCAATTAATTATTATATGTATTTGTCAAAACTTCGTTTATAGTCGTTTCAGACAATGTACATTTCCGTTGTACACAATTTCATTGAATAACATATTTTGTTATGATTATAATGTCTTTTTATGCTTTCTCAATATTTTCATACACATATATACGACGAATATTACAGTTTAGGATTCGTCGAATAACTTATATTTTTATATCAACCTACTTATAATCCTGTGATTTTTATTAATGTTAACTAATATATCACAACAAGGTATAATTTTATCATTTATGGCATTCTACTATAACTTATATAATTTATTAATGCTTTATACCTTTTAGATTGTTATTTTCATAAACTCTTAACCAATAATAAAGTATGATGCCATTTTATGTATAAGATTTGAAAATCATCAAAACTTTAAATAGACACTCATGTATTCTCTCCCAAAATTAAAAATGTAAAAGAGGGGCAGTAGAAACTCACATTCGATGCGTTATCTCGATATAGGCTTGGCTGGTGAAACTTCTTGTGAGGAACTGTAATTTACACCTTCATGAATTTGGCACAAACCATCGGGACTATTTTTATTAAAGTAAAAGAGAACCAGGTTTGATTTGTAGCTTTCTCAATATTTTCATGCAAATATATACGACGAATATTACAAACCATCGGGACTATTTTGGTTTGGTGTATTTTAGCTACTATAGGGCTATTTTGGGAAATAATTTAACAAATGGGGGTTGTTTAGTAAACTCCTTAACCACAAGAGATCAGATTTAATAAATCTTTTCAAATGGGGTTTATTTTGCTACCACTCAACATTTATAGGGGCTGATATGGCTATTTATTATAAACCAAGGATTTTAGGGCTTTTGTGTCCTCATCTTGCCTGATCGATCAAAAGAAAGAATCAGACGCGAGGAAGAAGCGCAAACGACACACGCACGCCTTCTGCGGCTCATCCGTCGAGCGAAGGGAAAAGAAATCGAAGGCGGCAGCAGGTGGCTCAGTGGAGGAGGCCAATCGCAAAGAGGAGGACTGAGAACAGGGGCTTCGGTCCTCATCTTCGACTTCATCAGATTGGAGATGTGACTGGCGAACGAAGGTAGTCAAGGTGGCTAAGAGATAGCGAGGAGGGGAGCACCTCCGGTGCTCGGTTGGTCCGAAGAAAAAAAGGGGAACAGGCAGCGAAGCTGCTCTCTTTTTGCTCCGGCAGTGAGATACGAAGGGGAAAAACGGGCGGCGATAGCAGCTCCGGTGGGGGGTGTTCGACTTCTTCGTTTGACAGTAAGCAAGGAGCACAACGTGAAGGTCTTGATGTCTTCTTGATTGCAGGGAAATCTCCACTTCTGGTGGAGGTTTGGGTTGATTCAATTGACAGGTAAGTGCACAAGAAAGAACCAAGAGGCTGTTAACCTCCTTGGTCTCGATGTAACAGCCAACCACTTCGGTGGTACCTTGGCAAAAATTTGTGAAGAAGAAAAGAAAAAAAAAAAAAAAAGCAATTCTGGATCAGTGATTTCATGACTGTTTTGCAGCTTCAATTGACAGGGAGAAGAGAAAGGGTCTTCTGTTCTTCTTGGCAGGCTAGAAGGAGTAAGAAGAGGTAGTAGAGTCTTTTTTTTTTTTTTTTGGGTCTAATTGATTGTTAAATGAGGGCAAGTTATGTAAAAGTGGCCAACACTCTTCCAAATTTTCAATTGTATATGTCCTTTTAACTAGATGTTTTAACTAGAAATGTAAGCAATCGTCTAGTCTAGACATTTAAGCATGTGTCTACTTACAAACATGTGTGTACTTTTAGACAAATTTAGAAGCAATGTATTGTTTCAATTATTAACATGTATGTGTGTATGTATTAAGATGCATTTCTATATGTATTGAGTGATGTGGTAGGAAATATAAATATAGATGCAATAGTTGTATTGTTGAAAGCTTATATTCAACTATGCATGACTCAAAGTGCCAAAGTACGATGTCATATTTGGAATATCTAAAATAGTGATATTTTATAACTTTCTTGATTCTTGAGCCTTTGATCCGGATATCAAATAATTTTTTTTTTGAAAATGACGAATGATAATATCGATTATAAGGTTTCCAAAAAGTCAGATCTTAAATCCGATAAGTAGAACTCCGGTAAAAATCTTTTTAAAGATTCGCGATTTATAGGATCGGATTCAACAAAGTTTACGAATCTGATTTCGGTTGAGTTTAAAAATATTTAAAAACAGTTTATGAGACTCGTAGCTATTCCAAACAAAACAATCTACGGTTCGTTTCAAGAAAACCAGAAAAATACTGATTTTTATAACTTTAAAGGGGCATAAATTTTTTCGTACAACCTCCGTTTTGGTCGTTCTTTATCTCCACGAAATCAGAAAAACATAATCTATTCAAATATCTTATCCATAACTCTTATATATATATATATATATATATATATATATATATATATATATATATATATATATATATATATATATATATATATATATATATATATGATGCAAAATTTTATTTTTAACGCCACAAATAAAAAATAAAGATTCTGGTGATTTTAGATTTGATTCTCAATGATAAATGTTTCGAGTTGTTTGAGATATTCTAAAAGTATTTATAAATATAATATCTTTAATATTCTTTATAAACATAAAATTTCACACAATTGGTTCTTAGCACATAGCGGTTCGCGGTGGTTTGAACATTGAACTTTGACCGAGTTTTACGAGTTGTTACTTTATGTATTTTATAAGTTGTTTTTTTATATAGATGTTTTTGTATTTTTATGTGTTTAAAATGTGTAAACGTATTTTTTTTTACCTATTTATATGTATTTTTAAGTATTTTAGATATTTTATATGCTTTTTACGTATTAGTTATTTATGTGTATTTTTATGTATTTATGTATGTTTTATAGTTTTTTTATATAGATGTTCATGTATTTTTATGTATATTAAATGTATAACCATATTATTTTTATGTATCTACGTATATTTTTACTTCAAGTCGTATTTACCATTTCATCCAACTCTCAATGCTTGTTCGAGTATATCTAGATTCTTTTCCTACATATCCACATATTGTTTGAGTTTTCTCCATTCATTTATCTTGAAAATAAACATCAAATTAAAAAAATAAAATAACAATTTATGCGCATACGAAAATTTCACCAGTCTTATATGGTTTCAAGGGAACCCCAAGTCTCATGTGGAGAATATGAAGATGTATGTGGTGGAATTTTTACTTTTTCCTTATGTCATTATATGACTTTAAATATAAAAAACTAACTAGATTATGACCCGCGTAAAATACAGAGAACATATAAGAAAATTACATATAAAGGTATAAATAATCATAATAAATAAGCAATGTTTTTTAAAAATTTATTAATTTAGAAAGAGAGATGCTTATCTTAATGATTAGTTAAAATTAATATACACACTGGTATGAATATCCAATCAACGTTCTGTATGTGTGGATATTTGATATAACCATGATTTTGTAATTGTATAATTGTTAATTTTAACTAATCATGCAAAATGTTTCGAAAATATGAACGTTGTTTAAAAATTGTAATCATTAATCATATATATGTAGTAATATTGATTCTTATAATTTTGAGTGATTTACACCGTATAGAAATCATATGTGCTAGAAAAAATTTCACAAATGGTTTTAATGCTTTTCAATTTTTCCTTAAAATATTCCTTATGAAACTTTTTTTTGAATGGATGGTCCTACGGAGAAAAACTTGCACACTAATAATCTTTTTAGAGAAAACTTCACACTCAAATGGTCCTTATGACTAACTATTGAATAATTTTTAAAATTTGTTGTTAAGTCCATATGAAAGTACATTTTTACCCTTTTCTTTATTCATATGAAATAACATTGTTATAATCTTATGTAATATTCCATTTTGTCACACAAATACTGTAACACCCTGATCCTCAGGTATTAATATTAACATTTCGGTTTGGGATTTTTGAAACCTACTCGGCGAGTTGGCCTCCTTACTCGTCGAGTAGTAGTGGGTTTGGACGCGAGGTTAAGGATCTACTCGCCGAGTTCATTATGGTACTCGACGAGTAGATGCTGGCAGATGAAACCCTAGATTCCAGGGCCTTGCACCCTATTTAAAGGGTCATTAGCCTCCCTTGGCCTCCCCTTTACAGCTCTATACCTCCCTAAAACCCTGATTCGAGTGTGAGTGTGCCTCTTGGTGGTTTTAAAGCTTGAAGGAGGGAATTGGTGAAGGAATCACTTGAGGAATCAAGCTAGAAGAAGCAAGGGACTCGTGGGGATTCGAGATCTACTTCTGTGGAGCACTTTCTAAAGGTATTAAGCTGTCTCTTGGCTCATTTCCACCCAAAACCCTCTTGTGCAAGGATTCTAAGAAAGGGTTTTTGTGTTTAAGCCAAGATCTGAAGTTGTAACTTTAGATCTGAACTCCTTTTGACCTTAAGATGCAAAAAGTTATCAGTTGAGCTTAGCTTGTGCCTTCCCTCAAGTGTATGACTCCATTCCAAGCTTACATTTGCTATTTTAGGGTCTTAAAGCCTTGCATGCACGTAAAGTTTGCAACTTTACGTGGAAAGCATGCCTCAGGAGCCTAGATCTATAGTTTGGAAGCATTGCATGGCTCGAAAGAGTCTGTATGGCTTGAGATCTGATAGGACTCGGCGAGTCGCAAGGGGAGACTCGGCGAGTCATATGAAGGTAGGCATGGACTCGACGAGTTGGATGAATAACTCGGCGAGCCCGATGAATATTGCTATGAACTCGACGAGTTGGATAAACAACTCAGCGAGCCCGATGAATATTGCTATGAACTCGACGAGTTGGATGAACAACTCGGCGAGCCGGATGAAGATTACCTAGAACTCGACGAGTTGAAGGAACAACTCGGCGAGTCGAGTAATATTCCACCAAATTTTTGGATGTTCGTAGATGTGTGGAGTGTTAAGCAAGAGAACTTGACGAATGACCTTAGATTATCAATCAAGACCGTATGAACTCGACGAGTCACCTCGATGACTCGATGAGTAGATGTTATTCCGGGAAACTCGGCGAGTCACTAGTTGTACTCGGCGAGTTAGGGTCAACATGGACTGTTGACTAGACCCTGGTTGTAGTTGACTAGGATGGACTTTGGGGAAATGACTGGATATTGTATGACACTTTTTAGGCCGTTGCGTGGAGCAGCCCGTGTGGTATATTTGGTCGCAGAGTGTCAGTTCAGCATTCGTGACAGGTGAGTCTTCTCACCATACCTATGGGTCTAAGGCACCAAGGTCGGCCCATTATGTGATTACGATATATGTGTTAGACATACTGTGTTTTGTGATTGTATGGTTGTATGAAGACCCCGGGGGGAGCCCGTGGCATTGGATGCAAGACCATGTGGGGTAGCCCATGGCAGTCCTAGGTGAAGACCATGTGGGGTAGCCCATGGCATTGGATGTAAGGCCATATGGGGGAGCCCATGGCAGTCCTAGGAAAAGACCGTGTGGGGTAGCCCATGGCAGGTTTCATGTATGCATGGCTTACATGATATGTGTGTAGCTTTTATAGCTAACAGGATATATGATATGTGGTTTGTGTGTATGGGGTATGCTCTGGGAAACTCACTAAGAATTTCGCTTACAGGTTGTTGATTGTTTCAGGTACTTCAGAGCCTAAGGGCAAAGGCAAGGCGTGATGACGTGGCGTGCACTCTACCTCTCTTTTTGTGTGATGGGACTCTCTGATGCTTTAAAAGTACAATGAAATTGTAATAATTGTGAATTGGAAAACAAATGTTTTGGAAATTTATGGATTATGGGAATTGTTTGATTAATTAAAAATGAAAAATTTCTTGGTAAAAATTGGGTCGTTACAAGTTGGTATCAGATCCTTGGTTTGAGGGATTCGGGCACATTCTCGGGTGTGTCGGGACTCAAACTAAGGAAGTGGTAAAATGTTTTCAAAAGAAACTTAAAAAGGATTTTAAGCCAAGAAGAGGATAGTGCAATGCGCGTGATCAGCCGAGCCAAGTAAGTAGTTTCCCAAGTTGAATAGCCCTGTTATATGATAGTGAGCTTTGTCAATTATATTAAATTTCTAAGTGTATGTTTTAAAATTATATACAGTTAGGAGCTTATAGCCCTAGGATGATTGATTTAGTCTATTGATCCTTTCTGTGTATAATTTGCATGCCTAAAAGCAACCTGTAGTGATTGGTCTGAATGTTATGAGTAGGACAACCATAGGGTGTCTGGGTTTGATTCAAGCAAGGTTCGTGGGTCATGGTTTGTGTGGATAGCTTTGGAAGTACCAGGTAAAGCAACGGGGTAAGGTACGGGTAGGTGTGGAAGCTAGTATTGGGCCCGTACTACTGAAAGCATAGGACCCGTACCCAAACCCATGTTCTACCTGGGAATTCCAATGGAAAACGGTATGGAAGTAAACTCGTTACAGGTAACCTAATCATTATGTTTTATGAAATGTCAGTCCAGCATGGTGGTTACACGATTGGGATCGGGACCGGGATCAGGATCGGGATCGAGATCCGGGGCGGGGTCAGGCGGCCTTACTGATGGTATTGATAAGAGGCTGCGTGAGCTGATTGCGGCTAAGGTTACGAGGGGCATCCTTGATGCTACCCCATTCATCTTTGGGACGGTCAAGGAGGGTATGATGGAGATCATGGACGAGAGACTTAGAGCATTCAGGGCCGATATTTCCGCGGGTCGGGGTGGAGCTCGAACCCCCTCGTTTAGGGAGTTCAAGGCATGCGGAGCTCCGAAGTTTTCTGGGGTCAGGGATCCCATTGTGAGCAGACGCTAGGTGGCGGACATTGAGAATGCCCAGCACACGAGTTCTTTCCCGGAGGAGGCAAAGGTTGGATTTTCTTCCTGTATGCTGAGGGACAGGGCCCGAGATTGGTGGGGCGAGATTACTAGTCAGCTGGGAGCAGCCGGTGTAGCTGACATGAAGTGGGTCGAGTTTGTGCGACGATTCGATCAGGAGTTTGCACCACGTATTGAGGTGCAATGGATGCTGAGGGAGTTTCATGATTTACAGCAAACTACTAAGACTGTGGCGGAGATCACCGCCAAGTTTCGAGAGCGAGCTTTGTTGATCCCTCAGTATGCGGGAGATGAGGACTTGAGGAGGACCCGATACCACTCTATGTTGAGAGAGGACATACGGGAATTTGTGAGCTTTACAGGGTGCAAAACCCTGAATGAGATGGTTGATAAGGCCTGTGAGAGGGAGATGGAGTTGGAGTCCCACACGAAGCGGAAGACTGAGCAGGTTCAGGCAGCAAGGGCTCAGGCTAAGAAGCCTAAGACCTCCTATTCTTCGAGTAAGGGCCAGCAGGGCCAGGGCCGGTGCGCCAAGCGCGGGAGGTTTCATAGTGGGACTTGTCGGACAACCGGGATGTCGAGATGCTACTGATGTGGCCAGCAGAGTCACTTGAGTAAGGATTGCCCCAAGAAGGGCTTGATATGTTTTCACTGCAACCAGAAAGGCCATAAAAAGGCCGATTGTCCGAGGTTGCAAGGAGGAGGAGGAGGAGGAGGATCTGTGGCAGCGCCCGCGCCCGTCACTATGAGGATTACTAATGACCGCCCTAAGACGGAAGCTCTAGCACCGAAGAGCCGTGCATTCCAGCTGACTACCGACTCGGGCCGCACCAGACGTTGTGGCTGGTATGTGTTCACTATCCTATGTCTCTTTTATGTCAAATGTTTCTATGTATGCTTATTATGCTATGTATAGGGACCTTTCTGGTCAATGGTATGACAGCCCATGTCTTATTCGATTCGGGGCTACCTGATCTTTTGTGTCTCTTGCGCTTAGCAAGAAATTCCGAGACGCACCGGGGACTCTGGATACCCCGCTCGAGGTGGAGATTGCAGATGATCGCACTGTGAGTGCTGCGAGGGTATGTCAGAACTGCGTCCTAAATGTGCACGGCGAAAGGTTTCGCACTGATTTGGTTCCCATGCCATTGCGAGGATTGAAAGTGATTATTGGGAAGGCTGGTTGGGGGCCAATAGGGCCATGATCGATTGTGAGCGGCAACTAATATGGGTTCGAACCCCAAGGGGGAGAGAAATGGTTATCCACGGCGAGAGGACCATGCAGGGTCCGACCCTCTGTTCAGCTGCAAGGGCGAGGAGGTATCTGCAACAAGGCTGCATGGGATTTTTGGCCTATGTTTCAGATACGCGATTGGAGGCAGTGACAGATATCGATAGTGTACCATTAGTGCGGGATTTTCGAGACGCTTTTCCTGAAGAATTACCTGGGGTGCCTCCGGAGAGGCAGGTAGAGTTTCGTATTGATCTGGTACCTGGTGCCGCCCCGATAGCAAAGGCACCATATTGGTTGGTGCTACCCGAGATGCAAGAATTATTTGCACAGCTTCAAGAGCTACTAGAACGAGGGTTCATTCATCCGAGTAGTTCTCTGTGGGGAGCTCCGATCCTTTTCGTGAAAAAGAAGGACGAGTCGCACAGGATGTGCATCGATTATAGACAGCTAAATAAGCTGACGATGAAGAACCGTTATCCTTTACCTAGGATTGATGACTTGTTTGATCATCTTCAAGGAGCATCCTGGTTCTCTAAGATTGATCTTCGGTCAGGGTATCATCAGATGAGGATTCGGGATGAGGATATATCGAAGACAACTTTTAGGACTCGTTATGGGCATTACGAGTTCGTGGTGATGCCATTCGGGCTCACCAATGCTTCGGCCGCGTTCATGGATCTCATGAACTGGGTGTGCAGGATGATGTTGGATCAGTCGGTGATTGTTTTTATTGATGATTTTCTGGTCTACTCCAAGACCAGGAACAACACGAGCAGCATTTGAGAGAGGTGCTGGAGACCTTGAGGATGGAGAAACTGTATGCGAAGTTCTCCAAGTGTGACTTTTGGTTGCGGGAAGTACAATTTTTGGGTCATGTCATCAATCAAGAGGGTATTTCGGTTGATCCAGCGAAGGTGGAGGTTGTGATGTGATGGGAAGTATCGTGGAATGCCTCGTAGATTCGTAGTTTCTTGGGTTTAGTAGGTTATTATCAGTGATTTATCCAAGATTTCTCTAAGACTGCGGTGCCATTGACCCGTTTGACCAAGAAGAATGTGGCTTTTCGATGGACTGAGGATCAACATAGGGCTTTTGAAACCCTGAGGCAGAGGTTATATGAGGCTCCGATCCTAGTATTGCCCGAGGGATTGGATGATTTCGCGGTATATTGTGATGCATGGATTTCAGGACTGGGTGCGGTACTAATGCAGAGGGGACGTGTGATCGCATATGCCTCGAGGCAGTTGAAGACTCTCGAGGAAAATTACCCTACACATGACCTGGAGTTGGGGGTAGTGGTGTTTGCCCTCAAGATTTGGAGGCACTATTTATATGGGGTGAAATTCGTTATGTATACCGATCACAAGAGTCTGAAGTATTTGATGGACCAACAAAACCTGAATATGCGACAAAGGAGATGGTTGGACATGCTAAAGGACTATGACTATGAGATACTATACCATCCAGGGAAGGCCAATATGGTGGCCGATGCATTGACTCGCAAATCGACGGGGTCGCCGATCAGGGGTATTTGTATGAGGGTGACGGTAAGTCCACCCTTGATAGGCATGATTCGAGAGGCTCAAATTGAGGGGGTAAAGAAAGAGAACTAGAAATTGGAAAGAATTCGGGGGCAGTATCCTTTGTTTGTTAAGGATAGTCATTGCTTGCTGACGCAGTGCGGCCGGGCATGTGTGCCGATGACAGGGGGAGTGAGGCAGAGTTTGTTAGAGGAGGCGCAAAAGTCCAAATTTTCTATACACCCAGGTGCGGCAAAAATGTATAGGGATCTGAGGATGAGCTATTGGTGGCCCTGCATGAAGCGGGAGATCATCGGTTATGTGGAGCGATGCTTGACCTGTAGGAAGGTCAAGGCCGAGCACCAGCGACCTCATGGCAAGGTTCAGCCACTACCCATTCATATGTGGAAGTGGGAAGATATCACTATGGACTTCATCACGAAGCTACCGCGGACAGCGAGGGGATTCGATGCCATATGGGTGATCGTAGATAGACTGACGAAGAGTGCTCACTTCATTTCGATCTCCAAGAGAGTATATCTGCAGAGAAGTTGGCGGACATTTATGTTCGAGAGGTGGTGGCTAGGCACGGAGTGCCGGTATCATTGGTTTCAAATAGCGATGTTCAGTTTATATCCAGGTTTTGGAAGAAGTTCCACGAGGAGCTGGGTACTCAGCTGCATTTTAGTACGACATATCACCCCCAGACCGACGGCCAAAGTGAGAGGACGATCCAGAAACTGGAGGATATGCTGCGGGCATGTGTGCTGGATTTCAGAGGGAGTTAGGATACATACCTTCCACTGGTAGAGTTTTCGTACAATAACAGTTATCATGCCAGTATCGACCGAGCGCCATTTGAGATGTTATATGGACGGAGGTGCAGGACCCCAGTGTGCTGGGATGAGGTTGGACATCGAGTGTTGGGGAGCACGGAGGTGGTACTTGAGACCACCAGACTGATTCAGCAGGTGCGTGACCGATTGTGAGTCGCACAGAGTCGCCAGAAGAGTTATGCGGACCGACGGTGGATAGACCTCGAATTTCAAGAAGGAGACTTTGTCTTACTAAAGGTGTCAACTTGGAAAGGGATTATCCAGTTTCACAAGAGGGGCAAATTAGGACCTCAGTTCATAGGTCCGTTCAGGATCATAGCCCGGGTGGGCAAGGTGGCATATCGTTTAGTGCTCCCTGAGGAGCTTAGTCGGATTCACAACACCTTCCATGTGTCTCATCTTCGGAAGTTTGTTGCCGAAGAGTCTTCAGTCATATCCTTGGACGGCATTCAGTTGGACGGGAGTCTGAATTATGTCGAGAAACCAGTTGCGATCGTAGACAAGAAGACGGAGAAGCGCCATAATAAAGAAGTGAGGTTGGTAAAGGTGCAATGGCAGCACCGAAAGGGGTTCGAATGGACATGGGAACCGGAAGATAAGATGCGAGGTTTCTATCCGGAGTTGTTTGGACTAGCAGGCTTCGAGGACGAAGCCTAATTCAAGTGGGGGAGAGTTGTAACACCCAGATCCTCAGGTATTAATATTAAAATTTCAGTTTGGGATTTTTGAAACCTACTCGGCGAGTTGGCCTCCTTACTCGTCGAGTAGTAGTGGGTTTGGACGTGAGGTTAATGATTTACTCGTCGAGTCCATTATGGTACTCGACGAGTAGATGCTGGCAGATGAAACCCTAGATTCTAGGGCCTTGCACCCTATTTAAAGGGTCATTAGCCTCCCTTGGCCTCCCCTTTACAGCTCTATACCTCCCTAAAACCCTGATCCGAGTGTGAGTGTGCTTCTTGGTGGTTTTAAAGCTTGAAGGAGGGAATTGGTGAAGGAATCACTTGAGGAATCAAGCTAGAAGAAGCAAGGGACTCGTGGGGATTCGAGATCTACTTCTGTGGAGCACTTTCTGAAGGTATTAAGTTGTCTCTTGGCTCATTTCCACCCAAAACCCTCTTGTGCATGGATTCTAAGAAAGGGTTTTTGTGTTTAAGCTAAGATCTGAAGTTGTAACTTGAGATCTGAACTCCTTTTGACCTTAAGATGCAAAAAGTTATCAGTTGAGCTTAGCTTGTGCCTTCCCTCAAGTGTATGACTCCATTCCAAGCTTAGATTTGTTATTTTAGGGTCTTAAAGCCTTGCATGCACGTAAAGTTTGCAACTTTACGTGGAAAGCATGCCTCAGGAGCCTACATCTGTAGTTTGGAAGCATTGCATGGATCGAAAGAGTCTGTATGGCTTGAGATCTGATAGGACTCGGCGAGTCGCAAGGGGAGACTCGGCGAGTCATATCAAGGCAGGCATGGACTCGACGAGTTGGATGAACAACTCGGCGAGCCCGATGAATATTGCTATGGACTTGACGAGTTGGATGAACAACTCAGCGAGCCGGATGAAGATTACCTAGAACTCGACGAGTTGAAGGAACAACTCGGCGAGTCGAGTAATATTCCCCCAAATTGTTGGATGTTCGTAGACGTGTCGAGTGTCAAGCAAGGGAACTCGACGAATGACCTTAGATTATCACTCAAGACCGTATGAACTCGACGAGTCACCTCGATGACTCGGCGAGTAGATGTTATTTCGGGAAACTCGGCGAGTCACTAATTGTACTCGGCGAGTTAGGGTCAACATGGACTGTTGACTAGACCCTGGTTGTAGTTGACCAGGATGGACTTTGGGGAAATGACTGGATATAGTATGACACTTTTTAGGCCGTTGCGTTGAGCTGCCCGTGGGGTATATTTGGTCGCAGAGTTTCAGTTCAGCATTCGTGAGAGGTGAGTCTTCTCACCATACCTATGGGTCTAAGGCACCAAGGCCGCCCCATTATGTGATTACGATATATGTGTTAGACATTTTGTGTTTTATGATTGCATGGTTGTATGAAGACCCTGGGGGGAGCCCGTGGCATTGGATGCAAGACCATATGGGGTAGCCCATGGCAGTCCTAGGTGAAGACCATGTGGGGTAGCCCATGGCATTGGATGTAAGGCCATGTGGGGGATCCCATGGCGGTCCTAGGAAAAGACCATGTGGGGTAGCCCATGGCAGGTTTCATGTATGCATGGCCTACGTGATATGTGTGTAGCTTTTATAGTTAACATGATATATGATATGTGGTTTGTGTGTATGTGGTATGCTCTGGGAAACTCACTAAGCATTTCGCTTACAGGTTGTTGATTGTTTCATGTACTTAAGAGCCTAAGGGAAAAGGCAAGGCGTGATGGCGTGGCGAGCACTCTACCTCTCTTTTTGTGTGATGGGACTCTCTGATGTTTCAAAAGTACAATGAAATTGTAATAATTGTGAATTGGAAAACAAATGGTTTGGAAATTTATGGATTATGGGAATTGTTTGATTAATTAAAAATGAAAAATTTCTTGGTAAAAATTGGGCCGTTACAAACACCACCAAAAACCACCCACAACCACCATACCAACAACCTTCATCAACCACGGTTATATCACCATACATATCTCCCTTATTTATATTACCAACAAATCAACCACAAGACCAACTTATTTTCTACATCATCAATAACACCACCCTCACACCTCTATCACAACTGTAATTCGAAGAAAAAAAAAAAAGACAGAAAGAATCCGTTCGATCTAGGAGACAAAAGAAAGAAGAAGGGTTCAGTTGTTGCTCATCAGTTGGATCTTCTAGATGGATGGTCGGAAAATACATCCCACCGGCGCCTTCTCTCTACTCCCACGAGCATTCATCATCACCATTTATTTAGAAAGAAATAAAAATTAGCGTAATTTATTTAAAACACAATATAACTACTCACGATAAATATTTTTTTGTCGGTTACTTGCCATCTAGGTTCCAAATTTGACACATGCCAAAGTCATTTGCTTGCTTTTGTTTACCAATTTTTTTCACCAATTCATGATTTTCCCATATCAATGTCCACAAATTATGAAGCACGTCATTTTGGTGTTTCAAAATTTAAAAAAGAAATATAATAAAAAATTCATAAATTTTAATAGCTTAAAAAATATAGTTGGACTTGAAGCTACTACCCTTATTTTTTGTCTCTATTAGGATACGCCTTGCCCCCATAACCCATATCATAGTCACATGCATTGCCACCATAACCCATATCACAGTCACAAATCATGCTCCTGTTTAAAAAGTAAAATAACTATAGTTCAGGATGCTACCCTTGACATCTTGTATGCATTATGAAGTTTTGCTTGTAGTTTTTCGATTCATGAGACATTGACATCATACTTTTCTCCAAACCTATTAAAAATGGAAAATATAGCGTAGCAGTTTAAGACCTTTTGTCATATAGAGGATCAAAATTCAAATGAACAAACAAATCTATAAAAAAAGAAACATATAGTGTTGTTTTTCTAAAAAGAAACATATTTAACAAAAATTGGACTCTCCTGGTTTGTGTGTTTGGTGACATAAGTACATAACCAAAAAAAATTGGAGACCAAATGCCCTTAACTTCAAGCCAAAACTTTGGAAGTTTCTTAGAAACATGTCTCAGACTTCACTTTTATCATAAAATTAAATTAATTAGTTTTCTAACCATCATGCATATGTTTTTGTTGTTGCTAAATTGAATAAAGAACACTAACTCCATGTTTGTGGGAACATATAATTATGTTAAACCAGATAATGAGGTTAAATGCAAGAAATATAAATTTACTATCAGTAATTTGTTTACACTAAAATATCAAATAGTCATCAATTGGTGAATATAAGCATGTCGGAGTAGGTTTTACCTCATATTACCATGGAGCACCATACACTTGTCTGATTTGCTCAAAAGCTTGAGAAATCTATAATATGAAATTGTAAGAAACCAAAAGATTAATGTGATATACTCCCTCCATCCCAAATTAATTGTCCACTTTTGACTTTTGAAGTCTTTTTTCTTCAACTTTGATCTTAAATATTTTTATTTGTGATATATATATTATTTGATGAAACTTATAACAATGAAAATACATTTAAAATACAATTCAGTCATATATTTTTCATCAAGTATTATTTATCAAAAAGAAAAATATTTAAGGTCAAAGTTGAAAAATAAAGACTTTAAAAGTCAAATGTGGACTGTAACAATGTAAATTCCAAAACAAAATTTTCATTTTTCATCAACCAAATTCATTTAAAAACATTTCAAATAATTCCAATACTTAGTTTTTGAAACATAATATATCCCAAAATCATAAAATCAACTCTCTTTCTCTCCAGTGTGTACAAGTCACGCCGGCGCCTTCCCACGGCCCTCGCTAGTACCTGAAACACATATCACAACAGCTATAAGCATAAATGCTTAGTGAGCTCCCCAAAATATCGCATGCAACACATACGCCACTCGAGGCTATAATACGACCCTTTGGTCGATGTATCTCAGCGGGACCCTCCAGTCCCGTAGCTCGTTGGACCCTTTGGTACGGTCATAGCTCGTTGGACCCTCTGGCCCGGTCTATAACATCATACAACATACATATATCACATAGCACATAATCTCATACATAACACATAAGACCCTCTGGTCAACACCTAATACCACTCTAGGTAACGTATAGTGAGAAGACTCGCCTCAAGTGTCTCGGTAAGTCTCTAACTTGGTAGAAATGTGATCTAGCCTCCACTTAATCACATAAAGTAAATACTCTCATAAATAACTATACTCAAACCTTTCTTAACACCCTCAGAAGGGTAAAAGACCATTTTACCCCTCTCTTGGCTTAAGGGCCTCCCTATTGACCAAACCCTAAAAAGTCAACAAAAGTCAATCGGTCAAACTTTGACCTGACTCGTCGAGTGCACTTGGGCGACTCGGCGAGTCTACACGTGTCCACTGACTCTCTTAGTCCCTCTCTTGGCACGTCGAGTCCTTCCCCTTACTCGACGAGTCACACCTGGCATGAATCGCGAGGCCACCCCGACTCAACTCGTCGAGTCTAAAGAACAACTCGGCGATTTCCGCCTTGAACTCCAGTCTCCCTAACTCTCCCTGACTCACCGAGTTATTTCCCCAACTCGGCAAGTCTACTCGCAGAGTGATATACGTGGAAACCTTCATCCTACTCGCCGAGTCTGATCTTCGGACTCGGCGAGTTCGTGTCATGCACAAACTCCATAGACCTCCTGAGGTCAGATCTGGTCCTTAAATTCATAGATCTGGCCTTCCCAAGCATGATAATCACGTAAAGTTCAGACCTTGACACTTATATAACATCTAAATGGTCTAACTTGGTGATTTAGCCCCAAAAATGACATCCCAAGCTCATGGCTCCCAAAATGACTCATAAAGCTCCAAGGGTTAAGGTCTCTGGACCTCTTTAGGTCCAGATCCAAAGCATAGACTCGAGAAGGGATCAAATGCTCCACTTATCCATCCTCTAAAGGGGTTAGAAAACCCTAACACTAAGATTCAACACCAAAACTGAAGAGGGTCCGAACAAATACCTCAATATGAGCTCTATAAACTTAGAAGTCACGAAAATCGCACCTCCTTCAGCCTCCTCTTGCCTTGGTCACTTCCTTGTTGCAAATCCACCAACTAAAGGATCAAGAATGGCCTCTCCTCCCTCACAAACGCTCTAGATCTCTTAGGGTTTTTCTCTAGGGTTTGGTAGCTGCAAAAGATGGTCTTAAGGGCCTTTAAATAGGTCCTAAACCCAGGAAATTAGGGTTTCATTAAACAACATGGACTCGCCGAGTCTGGCTGTCAACCCGGATACGAATCCGCGACCATACTCGGCGAGTTTAAATATCAACTCGTCGAGTCTCCTCACAACTTTCAAAAGTAAAAGAATAAAATACTATACCTGGGAATCCGGATGTTACATGGACAATTAAATTGGGACGAAGGTAGTATAAAGCTAAAAATACCATTTTCTATGGGTTTATTGATATTTATCTCAAGTACCCACATATTTGGATGCAACACATCTAATTGATGTAACTGAGGATTAAGGGAGATGGCAGGACTATATCATATCTGATAACCCTCAAGGGTTACTTGTTTACAATAGGAGGACTAGAAGGACCAAAGAGTAATTTTGTTATGGGGCTGCTTGGATATTACTTTTCTCCCCTTTTTGTTTTATCATATATTTTATGTCCTTCTTTTAGTGGTTAAGCCTTTAGTACTATCTCTGTTGTTTCTGTTGTAATCGTGGGGAGGGGGAACATTCCTTCTGTGTTGTGGTCCCTTCTATGAGGCCCACTCCTCCTAGTGCATTTATTTTATCCTCTTGTAGTTGGAAGAACGGATATGCAGAATTTTGTAATTATTCTTATGAACATTTGGAGAGACTCTCACGTCTAGAATTGTGAGAAACTATCTTAATCATTTGAATATTTAATCTCTGAGCTGTTAGTTAAGTTATCTTGTTCTATGCTTATCAATATCCAATATTGTTTGGCTGGTGGGGTGAACATGGATCAGAACCTGTCCGTCTTTACACCAGCCAACAGTCCACAGGACCAAACCTGAAAATATGCAGAATTGTAGAGAGAATATTAAGAAAAAAAAAGCATGAAATTAGACCTTGTCTTCATTATAGATAGAAAAACCTAAATCTGTGAAGTTTTCATTAGGATAAAAGAACGTATTACTTACCCAAAAAATTCTGGCTTTACTTTAAAATCTTTTTGATATTTACCTTCTTTTTCATGTTCTCTAGTTCAGTTTACACCATTTGAATGAGAATCTTTTCTGTTTTAATTTTGGCAACCTAATTGCATTCGATCCAAAATTGAAACAATATTAGATGACTAACAGATTTATACTATGTTTGGCTTGCATTGGATTAGAACTCAAATTGATGTGGACAGAGTTGTAAGTTTTTGTTCGTACTCCTTACCAAAAAAACATAGGACAAGGACATTAATTTTTGGTGTGTGAAAAAGACCTGAATGTCATCATCATTGAAAACAGCCATCGAAAGCTTATCTAGACTTGTCTTGTCTTGTCTAGTACTTCATTTAGCTTGCATTGTATTGGAAAATAGGACCAATGACAATAAGACTAAAAAAGACGTGAATGCCCTCTTTAATCCTTATCATTAAAAATAGTCCTAGAAAAATTATTTAATATTATCTAGTCTAGTCTTCTCTTGTCTTGTCTTGTTGATGTTAATAAAATTCGAATTTTTGTCTCATCCAAAGAAATTAAACAAATTAGGATAAGGCCTCAATCCACTAGTACAAAAATGACCTACGGTCATACTTTCCGAAAAACGTCCTGTCACACTTTTTATTAAAAGTGTGGCCAAAGGTCATTAAAAAAATTTACAAACTGTTTTTGGATACATTTAAATTAATTTGTGTTACCATTTTTTAGATAATCAAAACTTTAACCACACTTAATTATATCAAATGTTACAAATATTAGTCACACTCAAACATTAAGGCCATAGGTCACAATCAGCCACATGTATCGATTATCATTGTCATACTTTTTTTATGAGAGACAGTAGATAAACGTATTGTGACATGAGGTAGTTGTATGTGTGTCTATAAACTGGTACCTTTTTAGACACATAACAAAAAAGTAGCTAAAATGTGATACATATGGTCACACTAAATATTTGTGTGTCCATTGGGCGGTTCTGTACTAGTTGTACTTAGTTAACACAAGAAAAAAAAAGTTAGTATTGGTTGTTTATGGTTATGTACCTTTTATTATATGTGTCAAAATATAATGAATTGGCTTTGAGAAGAAACAAATATTGTGAGTGTAGGTAGCATTTAGTATGATTACAACTATTATATATGTCTATATGTAAATATAGTTGTAAAAGAACAATAATGTCTTATCGGTATAATTAGGGGTCATTGAATATGTTACTATAATTATGTAATGTTCATTTTGGTTGTACTATTCTATTTGTAAATTTAAAGAATAGTCTTCATAAAATGAAAATTTGTTGCTATAAATCTGAAATTGTTTCCTGGATAAGTTATTATACAAAAAAAATGACAAGTTTAGAATTTTTGGAAGACTCATAAATTTCACCATTTTTATCTTTGATATCATTTGGCAAAATAAAAAAATGAACAAAAAGGTCAATCATGACATTTTACAAAAGTACATTGTTTTTTTTGCAAGTAAAGGGTTGTATAAGTTAATGAAAAAAATTAAATGACAGTTTTGTAAAGTTACCTCAACAGAAACATACAGCCATAAGTATTTTATGGTCACAACTAAAGGACAAAACCCATGTGTTATAAGTATTTTTATGGTGATAGTTTAAGTTGTTATGCTTCTCCAAAAATATATAATGGTCACAGTAAAACAAAATCCATAGAACTGTTAGTAATTAATGGTCACATTTTCATTAAGAAAATAACTATTACATATCATAAATTCCTAATTGATATTGTCTTGCTTAGAAGAGTCATGTATCGAGAGCTAATCACCATTACAATTTATAGATGTCTTCTTCTAGAATATGACATCTATTTTTACTACTCATTCTGAAGCCTTAAAACCAAGATTTAACTCTAATCACTGATTCTTTGTACGCCAAGAAAGAATCCCAATCCAAGCACAAACCAATCTTCTGCTTTGGCCCCAACAGTTAAAAGTACATAACCTGGCATATAGACTTGTCAGACTTTGTTATCTTCATGTATCTGTATCTATATATGACATTAAACCCTACTTAACAACATATTTGCAATTTATTACTTGTAATAGCATTATACTTTACATTTTACCCATGATAGCAACACACTTCAACTTTTTAGCGATACTAGCAATTTGCAACCTATAATAGCAACATACTTATAATTTATCACTCATAATAGAAATGTACTTACATCTTTTTATTGATAATAACATGTTAAAAATAAAATATAATTCTTAAATTGATAACATATTCCTATTATGAATAAAAAAACAAAGTACATTTCCGAGAGTAGAGTATATATCCATTACTTGCAATTTTCCCTTTGCTAAAAAATGTCTTTTGTAGGTTTTGAGTTTTAAAGACTCACCAATATCCAAGTCTTCTTGATTTATGTTAATTGTCTATGGTTGTAACAACAATTATAAAAAATTTTGACGAAAAAAAAAACACATAGATTTAGCATATATAGGGAATGTCTGCATATTAACTAAAGAAACAAAGCTTTAACATATATAGGTAAATAGGTACTTTAATATAAGCAAGTGGCAAGTAGTAAACATGTTAGATTCAATTATTTTAAATAAATGGTTAGTTCTATAATGTGTGGACAATGGATATGTTATATAAATTAACAGAAGAAAAATAATAAGCAATTTTGAAGCTTCTTAACACTATTTTAATAGTATATAACCAAATTATGATAAAATAACAAAAAGATGAAACTTTTAGTTGATAACCATCATAATAAATAGGCAAAAAGGCACAGCTTTATAAAGTTAGCATCGAATTTATAAACTTGCTTTCATTAAAAGATGAACTTTTAGTTGATAACCATCATAATAAACATGAAAATCGAATTAAAAAAGTAAAGTATAGAAACATTAAACATTTTGATCGATCAACATGATACCAGTTAGGTGTTTCTCAAGCATCACTCTCTCGAAATGAAATTGCAGATTGCAATCGTCAATTTTAATCAACAATCAAAACCATAACTATCTTTAACTTCAAAAAAATTACTAGAAAGAAAGAAATTTTGCATACCTGAAATGTGAAAGAAGAAATATCTGCCAATCGACTCCAGCAATCATTGATACTGAAGCCTCTATGTATAAGAAAACTTGTAATATTAGGTCTAGCCAGAAGTTAGCAATTAAAATAATCAATAGAGAACATACAATCTCTGATGTGGAGGGCACACAAGTTAGGGTTGCATACCTGGAATTTTTGAACTTTTATAGCCATGGATCCCTGGAAAAAGGGCACTATCCATGGTAAAGCAACTTCAAATTTAAAAGCATTTATCCATTGCGAATCAAGAATCAAGATAGTGATTCTTAAACCGAACAATAATAGAGTTGGTCAAGAATGGCCGGTGTCATGTGACAATGGTGGAAGCGACATTAGGTTTAAGGTTTGCGAGTGTTTCGGTTAACAATGGAAGATTAGACAGTATATATGTATGCGTTTGGAAACTATGGAGAGGTTTAAGGAGAACGTAACCACTAATGAAAAAAAAAAAAAGAAATGGGGTTTGTGATGATGTCATCAAAACGATCGAAGGGTGGAAACATATTAATAAAATACAATTAATGGTCATGATTTCTTTGGTTTAGAATTAAGGGTTCTTTTCTAATAATATTTAGAAATGGAACATCAAAAATTGAACGATTTCATGTGAACTCATTGTATTATTTGGCCTTATTTTAAAATGTTGTTGCATATTTTTTATAAAGAAAAACTTTATTGTATATATATTCTTAGGATTAAACTTATATTAAATATTTTTGAATAATTTTCTTAATATTTAATGGTCCTCGATTAATCTCTTGATTAATCATTGCCTAACTGATTATTACCTTAGTCTCAGTCCACCAACGCTTTATACAACCTTCGTATTAGGTGAAGAACGTTACAAAATCTATTACATGTTTAAATTCCTTTCTACAAATTGGGAATTTGTAAGGGATACATATTTTGTTTGCGTTCGATAAAATCTTCTCTAATTTAAACTTCTCTAAGGCGGCCGCGTTTTGTCCGAAGGTATAGATTATTATTTTGTTTTCTAATTTGATGTTTAATTTCAAGATAAGCGAATGGGAAAAGCTTAAACTATGTGGGTATGTAGGAAAGCCATTTAGACTTACTCGAAGAAGCTGTGGGAATTGGATGAAATGGTGAAGACGAATTGAAGTAAAAAAATACATAAATACGTAAAAATAATACGGTTATACATTTAAAATTCATAAAATACATAAACATCTATATAAAAAAACTTTTTAAAAAAATACATAAATACGTAATACATAAAAACACATAAAATTACATAAAGAAATAAGTAAAATACTTAAAAATACATATAAATATGTAAAAAAATATGATTATACATTTAAAACACATAAAAATACGTAAACATCTATATAAAAAAACTTAAATAAATATGTAATACACAAAAAACAGCACATAAAAATATGTAAAATACTTAAAAATACATATAAATGTGTAAAAAGATATGTTTATATATTTAAGATACATAAAATACATAAAAATATACATATAAAACTTAAAAAAAGACATAAATACGTAAAAATAGATATACATACGTTAAAAATATATTTATACTTTATATACAAATTTTGACAAAATCTAGAGAAAAGTCTCATTATTTTGGAAAAATCAACAATTTGGTTTTATGACTTGTTGAACAGGTCAAAAGGGGCTAAAGTGCATAAATTAGCTAGTTCCTTAGACTTTTCTATTCAAAAAGTTAAATAGTCGCGACTTTCTATTCAAAAAGTTAAATTTATGACTTTATTAAAAAATTTCCCAAAATATTGAGAAGTGTTTCGAGATTTCTCTAAAAATATATTTGTACAATCATATATGATTATTCGAATATTTTACTTATATATAGAATTGAAGGTGAAAAATGTTGGTGCGGAAGAAGGTACTAAACATTATTATCTAATAAAAATGTTATATTGAAAAAACAATTATTTATGTAATATTTATTTTAAATTTTGTTGTATGTCATTTGTACAATTTAAAAGTCTTTTGGATATAATTTATAATAACATATATGATTAAATTATACAAAACACTCCCTTATTGTCTATAAATGTTGATATGCCTTTGTATAATGACAAACGATTATCCAAAAACATATCAATATTTGTTAATAATCACATGTGATTAAATGATTATAATCACTTATGATTATAATCGGATTGGATGGATTTATACGAAAGTCTTTCTTCAATATTGTCTGTAAATATTGACATGCTTTTGTATAATCAATTATATTATTCAAAAACATGTCAATATTTTTGTTGTTATAATCTGTTTTAGTCATATGTGATTACAATCCTTACAAAATACTTAAAATGTATTCAATCACATATGATTAAAAGCTTTAGCCATATATGATCAAAATCGAATGTAATTAACAAAAAAAGTTATTCATCAATGACATATAATTTTAGACATGAACACTATTGTTTTTAAAATCATAAATGATTACAATGCATTTAACACTTATATGCATATATGATAAAAACTATTTTTTTTTTAATTTGTGTGATTTTAAAAGAAAATATAAATGAAAATGTCGACAAAACTATAGAGAATATTGTGATGAGTACAAAGAAAAGAAAGATATGAGGTTAATGCCATCGTACGATATGAACATAAGCCAACTGACAACACTAGAGGTAATATTTCTTGTTTTTTAAACTTACAAACATAATCACATGTTATTACAATTCTATTAAGCATATTTGTTCAACATTTATCAATCACATGTGATTACGAAACATTATCACTTGTGGTTACAGTTCTGCTAAGGATTCTTGTTAAACATGGATTACTCACATGTGATTATAGTTGTGAATATAATAATACGTACTAACAAAATGATTTCTATAATTACAGTGATGAAATATTGTCAACGATAACTATAAGGGTTGTTTTCCGTTAGAGCATGTATCTAGGAGAATATCTCATTTCGGATGTAACTGACTCGTGGGCTAAACTTCTTAAACGTAATGAGAGAGATAGATATATAAAAAAAATTCTCCAAAATCTTGTGTCCAAATCACTGTAAGTTAAACACATCTGATTCTAAAACTAAATTAATAATATTTGTTTAAACTGATATATAATTATACATTGAATCACACATGATTCATCATTTAGACTATATTGAGGATGATGCAGTTCCCAAACCAAAAAAAAACACAAGAAAAAGAAGATAGAGAAAGAGATGAAAGAAAAAATGGAACTGGAAGCAAAGCAAAAAGATGAGAATAAATACAATATGTTCAAGCAATACCTTTTCGATCGGTTAGATGACGATGAAGAAAAAATTCAAATGAAAGATGTTGATCTCGTAAGTTTTTTTAAATCTTATTATAGTTTATATCCTTCCTAAATATGACAATACATATTTAAATGCATATTTTCTTTCCAGTTTGTCGGTCTGTGTTCGTATTTGTTTTTAACCTTAAAACTATAAACATTGTGATCCTCGAAAATAGCATATCAGGTGCAACAATGAAAGAAAAGTACATGCATGTCCTGAGAAACCTCAAAAGTAACATTTGATTATTGTATATAATTATCATATATAAAGGTTGACTATTTTATGATTTAATAAAATATTTATAATCAAATGTGATTACACTCATAAATCACATGTGATTATATAAATATGAATAAACTTTTGTAATTACATGTGATTATACATTTGAATTCAAGCATAAAACTTTATTTTGCACTAGTAATCATAGGTGATTATGTAAATATTAATAACATTTTTTCTATGTGTTTCATGAAGAAATGCTTCTAATTTAATGTTATTATGTTTTGATTTGTCTTGTTTGTAAATGCTTAAAAATGGAAGTCACAAATTTCATAAAAATCCTTCTTAATAAATGAAAGGTTTTTTTTTGTCACATGTCAATATCTCATTAATTTTGACACTTGTCATTTTGTGGTATTTTTGAAATAAATATTATCCACTTGTCAACTTTTAGTTTGTTTCAATTTTTAAAATTAAACTCATATACTTATATATGTAAAGTATTAAATATCATATACATGATATTAAATTGCAATAAATACATTTCTTCTTTTCTTATTTTAAAATTGTATATTAAAAAATAATTTTTATTTACACTTTAATGTTTAATTTTTTTTAAATTAACCACTTGTCAATCTTTTTTTAATAAAAAATAATTTTTATTACATGAGTTTCACACCTAATGAAACAATAAAAATCATTTATAACTGATTCTATTCCCTTTTTACCTCCTCTAGATGATGTATCTTCAAATTTTTTTGGAACCATCTTCTCGACTCGTAGTTTAGTTCTTATGAAAAAAAATTCATAAATCACAAGGCAGAAAGTAGAAAATATTTATCTTATTAATTTTTTAACTATTCAAATACACGCTCACACCGCTAGAAATTGTAAACTAGAATAAACAACTACAAAACATACTAATGATCTCAATCAAGTTTTATCTTATATTATATCAATCCACAATAACATAAACATGGCATCTATATTTTTTAATCCCAATGATCTATAATCGTTTGGAGTTTGTCGGGATATGCAGATACATAAAACCCATCAGGTTTTACCAACCAATAACAATGTTGATTATGCATGTTGTATAAAAAACATATATGTTCAATGTTTTTGTTAAATAAATCCAAGCTTTTAAATCTTGAACCCCACCAAAAATAGCTGTAAAAAACAGTTTGACCAACAAATCTGTCACAGAAAGACCAAGTGTAATTTTCATTAAATGGAATGGTATGATTCCCAAGTTCATCATCCCTAGATTTGATATGAACAACAATATTATTTGGGATAGCACTAATAACAAAAATGTCCCATTGTGGAGTAAAACAAGAAAGAGCAGTTGAAGCAATCGAGAAGGTCAAGACGGCAACGATGAACAATTTATGCATTTTAGAACACCCCATATTAGATTCTTTATATTTCAAGCATCTCTATTTAAATTTGTATTTGAGTACTTATCTCTTAATGATTAATATCATATTACATTATTCAGTGCATGTGATTGTCTTGCCTCATAACATTGTTGTAATCTTATTACGTATTTGATCAGTTCTTAATGATCAATATTAGATTACACTAGGTGTGAGCCCATGTATTACATGGGCGTATTTAAAATAATTAAATATATATAAACATTTGAAAAATTTGAATTTATAAGAAAATAAAAAAAAATATTGAATTGCTAAAATTAAAGTGTTTTTTTATCTCTCTTTTAAATTTAAACAAATCATGTAGATAAAATAATCAATGCAAATTAATCACATTTTATTTTAAAATTTTGAAATTATAAGAAAAGTCCATTAATGAAATTGATATGCATTTATTATTAAATTTAAATATCATATGTAATTTAATAAAATAGGAAAACAACAAATTACATATGGAATAAAAATTAATTCAAAATAACCACAACATGTGGCAAAATGAATGAGAGTGTGACAAGCGGCAAAAAAAACCTTCATTTATTAGAGAAGATTATTATAATGTATTACAGTTATTAAGATCAATAAGTTTTACTTGTTTGTATATCTAATAATTGTATTTTTCTACTAAAAGCAAAAGAAAGTCAATATTCCCTCAGTCGTCATCTTCCCCTAAAAAACCGCTAATTGTGTTTGATAATTTAGGCCGTAATATTTTATTTTGGCTAATACTTTTTAGTTATTATATTTTGTGCTAATTAACAATAATCTTATTGATTTTTAACATAAAATGACAAATAGTATTACATTATTTTGGTGAGAAATCTCCAGAAAAGTGTGTACCGGCAAAAATGACGATTTGACCATTCTTTTTCAATTTATTGGTTTCATTACTTACTTCGTTCCATTAAAGTCTAATTATTTTTTACTATAATTTATTAATAAGTCTCAAACTAAAATTAAGTGATCATTTGAACGTTTCTCCATGTAACATACATATTTTTTGGTTTCATTGCTAACCTGGACTTATAGTCATTAAATGATCTGATAAGATGGATACGATGTGTTATATAATACTACGTTTACCATAAAATTTGATATCCATCTTATTGACTCATTTATGATTATTATCCAGGTTAGCAATTAATCTAGTAAAATGTATGTTTCCGAGAAAAAATGCGGCAAATGAATTGATTAGATGGATATACCGGGTTACATAAGATTAGATAGACAATATAAAATTTCTTATAAATTAAGAAATCATTAAATTGTTGTTAGTTTATGTAATTATTACAGTCTTTCAAAAAATATAAAATACATTATGATATCAAGTTTTATTGTAAACATAAAATTAGATAAACCAACATATCAATCTCGTGAGCTCTTTTAATGAGCAGACGTCCATGTCAACAATGAAACTAGTAATATGTATGTTACAGGGAGCAAATAGTTAAATCATCACTTAATTGTAGTTTTGAGACTTATTCGTAAAGTATCGTAAAATGATGAGACTTTAAAGAAACCGGGTAAATAATGAAACCTGAAAAAAAAAAAAAAAAAAAAAAAAAAAAAGCATATCATCAATTTTACCGGTAATTCATACTTTTCGTAAACAAATTTTAGTTTGAGATTTTTTTCATAAAATATTATGAATTTTCTAGAAATTTCGCTTATTTTGGTCCAAATGAATTTTTTGTGTTGGATAGAATGCATCATAATATTGTAATATTGCTATGTTAAGATTATAACCCCTATGTTACACAATTGATAATAATAATAGAAAACAATAATAATAAAATCAATTTATTTAATCGTTAAATTGCAAACAAATATTTATATACAATATTTGTAATGGTGACTTTTATAATACTTATGTATAAATAACAATTTAAATGATAAAAATTTTAAATTATATTATTTATTTCATAATAAATGAGAAAAACGTAAAAAAATAGTAATAAAAATTTAAATTTGATATGTTGAATATGACAATAATTATACATGTTTGAAATATACAGCTGTTATAAAACATCTAAACAAATAAAGAAATATAATAAAGTTATATTTAAAACACATGTGAAGTAGACAAACTTTAAATGTTTGATGAGCTAGGTTTAAACTTTTTTATACATATATAATTTTCTTAGCTTTCCTTTTTTTTTTTTTAGGATAAGTGTAATACATGTTCTTTGACCGTAAAAATTTAGCAATCTATTATTTATAAATAAAACATGAAAGACATTTTAATGTTATAGGGTACCTTAATAACAATAATGAAAAAGGAAATAAATATTATATTTTCTACCACTTTGTTTTTTAAAATATTTTATAAAATGATAATTTTTACCTCTCTATTTTATGAAATGTAACTTTAACCTCGTCCATTTTAACTTTATAAAATATCACTTTCATACTCTTCATTTTCAAGAAAATTATGCATATATATATATATATATATATATATATATATATATATATATATATATATATATATATATATATATATATATATATATATAGGCTTAGGTTATTATATTCTAACTAATTATTGTGTGATTGTATGCATAAATATGGCCAATCATTCGATTTATTTTTGGAAAGTGAATAATACATATTATTAAATTAAAGATAATTAAAAAAATACCATCTAGTTTCATTCTAAGGGTATTTTAGTCAATTAACTTAAATTTAAAAAGGAAAGTTGCATATTTTAAGGGAAAATAGACTCTGTTAATTTTAAAAATCTGATTCTAAGGATGATAATTCTCCTAATTCATATATTATGACAGAATATGTTTATCACTATATTGAAAAATAATAAAAATGCTTGAACCATATAAGAATACACGTTCTGACATAATATATATTTTGATTTGATAAACTTCTTGAATAATAACAAAATTTTGGATACAAATTAATTTTTTTCATTACATTCTTTGAAAAGAAAATTTTTTATATAATATTTTATGATAATGTTACGCTTATTAATAACAAAAAAACACGATATATACAATCATTCTACCAGAATATACTATTACATATAGTTTTTTCCTTATATTGTATATTTTTCTGCTAGAATAATCCATTTTTTTTTGAAGATTGGTGGTTATTATTCATCTTCATCCCATACAATGTTGTCCATTCTTTTTGGAAGATTGGAATTCAAGATTCTATTCTGACAGAATCGGAATTCAAGATTCTATTCTGACAGAATCGGAATTCAAGATTCCATTCCAGTAGAATGTTGTAAGGTTCATATGTACCTTTGTCTTATTTCGATATCTCTCATTTCGTTCCTAGCCAATAAAACAAGAACATTCTTGTTCTTGATTTCATGTATACCTGCAAATGAGAAATACAACCCCTCATTGTCAGTGTTGTAAAACTCGCCGATTTGGCCGATTACTCCTCCGAGTACTTGCTACTCCCCCCCTTGCCGAGACGAGTTACATAATCCCGAGTACTCCCCGATCGGTTCCTTACTAAACTAAGTAATGTTGTGAAATTCGGTCACTTCGGTGATTAATATGTATAATATACTTAATGATTTATTATTTAACACACACACATGCAATTTTTACTACATATATATCTTAAATTTTCAGTAATTATTCATGAAGTGAGACCATTATGTGTTTTTTATTTTTTGTGTATTCACATGTATCCAATTTTGTTATATATTTCAATCAACTTATGATTTTATCTTATGATTTTGACATATATAATTTCCCTAAAAATATTTCTACATAAATTTCCAAATCCGTGTACTCCCAAGTACTTGCTACTCGGTAGTCGGCCGAACAGGTACCGAGTAACGAGTTCTACAACCTTGCTCATTGTTATTGCTTCATCTTCTTTCCATGACAATTTCATAAGAAAACCAACAACTGCTTATATCTTAAGATTAAATTCATAAGAAATCAATTTTCAATCGTTCCAATTCTATGTTCTGATTTAAAAAGTCCATGAGTTCTGTGGAGTAGATGCTCAATTCCAAAAGATGCCCAATTATTTTTAGTGGGTAATTAAGTACCAATTTTCAAAACCAATAATACAGAGAAAATACACTTGATTTAAAGATGGGGATGAGACATGTCCCCTATGTGAACCTACTGACCCAGTAATCAAGAACACCCAAAAGTTAAACCAAACAAAAAGTAATTTCTAATGATTAAAAGTGAATAGTTAATTAAACCTGAAATAGTTCATTGAGGAAGATGGCGACCAACAATACTTAAGGGGATGGAAATGACGAACAATCGACCAATGAGGGTGATCTGGTTGTACACTAACACTTGAGCAGATGAATGCGAACAGGAGGTATGCAGACGGACGACATTAAGCATCCGAAAAACGGATCGTCGCCTGAAAGCGGTACAGAAAAAGAGGAAGATGGAACGATGCAGATGAGATGGTGGTTGAATTCGATGGTTGTCGGCTGCTTCTCTCCCATGACCCACCAGCCCCAGAGCTGCACTGCTGTCTTGGTGCTTTCCTCCATGACCACCTTCGGTTGTTCCTCAACTCTCGATTAGATAAAGGTTGCAACTCCGGATTTTTGATTAGAAATCCTGGACGATCAGTGAGGGGTTTCCGCACAATCTGAAAGCGTTGGAAGACATCGATGACGGCTGTATATAAGAAAAGAAATTAGGTTAAAAGTGAATGCTACCATGATTATAGGGACTATTTGTGGAAGCTATTTATCAAATTACTAAAATACCCTTGTTTATTTATTTAATTATTTAAAATTTTATTTAATTTTGATTGGTCCATATTTATGCATATAATAACATAATAATTAGTTAGAATACCTGAATCTCTCTCTCTCTGTCTCTCTCTCTCTCTCTATATATATATATATATATATATATATATATATATATATATATATATATATATATAATCTGATTTTTGTAAATAGTTTTCCTTCGTTAACTTATAAAAAGATAATTTTTTATGTGTTTATATATATATATATATATATATATATATATATATATATATATATATATATAGGTTCAGGTTCATTTGAGACCATTCTAATTTTGTGAGACCGTGATACCAAATCTAAAAATAATTTTAAAATGCAAAATAAATGGAAAAATCCAAAAATTCTTTTTTTAAATATTATTTTCGGAACTTGAATTAACTAAAAAAATATTAAAAACATAAAAAAAAATCTGTTTTTTTTAAAATACGTGAAATAATTTTAAAATGCAAAATAAATGGAAAAATCTAAAAATTCTTTTTTTAAATATTATTTTCGGAACTTGAATTAATAAAAAAAATAAAAAAAATAAAAAAAATGTCCTATTTTTTATGAAAAATACGTGAAATATTTTAAATAGAATATTATACTGTACATATTCTAAAAATAATTTTAAAATGCAAAATAAATGGAAAAATCAAAAAATTATTTTTTTAAATATTATTTTCGGAACTTGAATTAACTAAAAAAAATATATAAAAAATATAAAAAAATACGTCTCACGGTCTCACAAAATTAAGCCCTCTCACATGAACCTAACCCTATATATATATATATATATATATATATATATATATATATATATATATATATATATATATATATATATATATATATGTAGGTATAAATTTGATGTGTTCAACATTTTGATGTAATTTAGGATTTTGTTTGTCTATAGAAAAACTTATTTGTTTTGTAATATACATGTTGGTGTAAATTAGAGTTTGTCTATATTTCAGCGTAGTTTATTTTATGTTTATTTTCATTTTTATTTTTTACGTTTTCGTGCTTATTTTTATGTATGTTTCATTGCTTCTTACATACGAGCCAAGTCATATATAATATGTTTTTTTATTATTTGAACTTATGTTCGTTAACATTTAAAAAAATATTACTTGGTTATTTTTATGTATATGTCGGTATAAATTCAAGCTTCTTTATTTTTCGACATAACACTATTCCCATCGAATTAAATTTTAGTTGTTTGGTTGGTGACCAAATATCGAAATAATCTAAAGCTTCTTACAAGTCGACCGAGTATATCTGTATTGCAAGGTTCATTCGTTCATTTTTTATTATTAGTTTTCTCATATATATATATATATATATATATATATATATATATATATATATATATCTTTACTATCTTATAAAAGAAATTCCACTATTTCTAAAAATAGATTGAATATAATAATATTATTTTTTAAGACGTTCAAATCATTAAGCTAATAGTACAAGTAGTCATCAATAAAATATTATTAAATTTTAACCTATGTTTTGAATCCTTATATTTCTCAACAAATTCGATCTCCTTCCCTGAATTTCGGATAATTCAAAATTTGAAACCATCAGAAAATACATGTTGATTCAAATATCCCTCCTGCAGATGACTCTTTCTTAATAGGTTTTATTTTAATCCTTACTTGTAATTGATTTCATCATTTTTAACTTTTTGTATTTTTATCTTATAAATATATTGGGTGAAGGCTTTATTATATCAGGTTTGTTCCTAAAAAGGTTTTACTATGTTTCTTTAATGTGTTGGATTTGCAGGTTCAAAGAACTCAACCAAGAGGGCCAGTTAGAGCATTGTATTATCATTAGTTTGTATATTTTGGCATCTTGCTTTTGCAATAAAAAACGGTTAAACACAAGATTTGACATGATTAAGATAGTTTGTATATTTTTCATCTTGTTTAGTCTAAAAATGAAACCTTTTTCATCATTGGTCCTTATAATATCAAGTTTCATCACATGGACTTCCTGATTACGGTAATTATTGTCCTTATATTAAGGTTCTATATAGATTTTGTTCAATATTTTAAGGTTTCGAGAACCTAAATCAATATGAATCCTTGAATTACATATCATCGTTGAAAATGTTTTAATTTGTGACCAAACTTGGTTTAAAATCACAATGAACAAGTTGACAGCTGAGTATTTTGGCCTTCTCAAATGCCTATTTATCGACTTTTGAATCACAACACCTGATATTCTAAAGGTTTATTTTTATAAACTATTATTTATATATTTTAGCATTTTACTTAGTAGGACATTAAATTAATAAAGGAATTAAGGAAAACGAAAAAAAAAAAAAAAAAAAAGAGGACGATAAACAGTACAAGTGGTTTGTGTATGTATAAATGGAAATAATAACCATTTAGGGGTGTTTGGCAAAAAAGCTTATTCCCCACCAGAATAAGTTATTTTAATCTAAACATTTTTTTAACTTATAGTGATGTGGAACATAATAAGTTGTTTTAAAAAAGCTTAGCCAAACACCTCCTTAATATGATATGGTAATGCTCTTGAAAAATAGATGTCATTTAATATTCATTTCTCGAAGTGAACGCAATCAAATTATTCGCCGCCCGCCGCTTTACGCGGGTAGACGGCTAGTGTGTATATATATATATATATATATATATATATATATATATATATATATATATATATATATATGTAAATTTAATTTTATTTAAAGGAAAACAAAACTATTTATTGTTAGATAATATTTCTTATCTTCAAGGTATGTACACTACAAAAAATATAATAATAATCAAAAATTATAAATTTTTACCCATATAAGTAGACTATAATATCGACATATTTGCATATTCAATTCTAATTCTATATTTCTTATCATTTTTGTTTTCGTATTTTCTACCATGGATCCTTCGTTTCCAAATACATTTTATTAGAATTTTGATGGCTCTCATGAACATCCAAATATTGAATACTACTATAACGTCTCAAAAGTCATTGAATTTTTTTTCCATCTTTAATCAGGAAAACATTATATATATATATATATATATATATATATATATATATATATATATCATGAATGTCAAGTTAGTGTTTCAAAAAGAACATCAAAATATGATCAAATCATTAGTGTGATAGGCCTAACCCAAACAAGCAAATGGTCCTAACCCAATATATAACAAATGGCCATAGCCTAATAACAAATAGGCCCCAACCTAACATACAAATGGGCCAAACCCAGTAATAACTAGGTGCAACCCAGAATAGGCCCATTCCAACATACAAAATAATGGCTCCACCCCAACATACAAATATTGGGACCAACCCAAACCAGTGGGTTGGCGGGTTGGCATTGGTGCCTTCGACCCATGAGCATAGTGAGAGAACTCACCTCTATTTGATATCAAATAAACGAATCACACCCAGAGCTGTCTAGATCGGAACTCCCCATAGTGAGCATCAGATCATAATCCCTAATTAGAATTAGTTAACAACCCCAATCATAAGTCTTGATTCTGATTAACCAACTTAGGTAAAAGACCATTTTACGCATCTATAGCAAGGATCCACCCCTCTTGCCCTAATGCCCGTTTTGACCAAAAGTTGGTCTTCTGGGTGTTACGCCATGCGTACTCGCTCTTTATGCACTACGTAGAGCCTTTTGATGCAAAAACGGGGATAAACCAAGCTACACACTTTGTAGCTAAAATTACGCCCTATATAATCATGCTACTTGCAAACTCTCATATTAAGACTTTAATATTTTAAGACCAAATGCCCAACTCTCAGATCTGAACCTAAGGGACATCTTAAATGAAAAAGTCACAACCTTTATGCCTTTGCATGACTACAATGAGTGCAAAACCAAACTCTAAGTTTTAAACTTGTCGTCACAGCTCAAAAAATAAGCATTGATGAAGGAGAGTGACCAAGATCCGATTTTTTTGGCTCACTAAGCTTAGAAATGATAAGAGACACTCCTCATGAGGTCTAGACTTGCTCAAACTCCATAGATCCAAGATTAAGGGACAAAAACTCATAAAAACACACAACTAGCTAGATCTAACAAAAGTATCAACAAGCTTTAAACTTTATACCTTCTAGAGGATGTTGAAGAAGAATAGAGTCTTGATCTCTAAGCTATAGACTCTTAACACACCTTCCAATTTCTCATTCTTCACCAAAAACACAAAAGATCACTTCAAAGCTTCAAGGATCACACCAAGGTTAGGGTTTTGAGATTGGGGAAGGAAAGGGTGGAGGCTAAGCATTAGAAGGATCTCAAGAGATTAGGTCTTGTAAATAGGTCTCTTAACCCTCAATTAGGGTGTTGGAGGCTGTGCACACAAGGTTACGCCCTGCATAGGGCATAAACCCCGTATGCGTTTATTGATCTACACCCTACGTAGAGAGCCTTTCTACGCCCTGTGTAGATGGACCATACTATAAAATATTATTTTTATTATTATTATGAATTAAAGGTTGTACCTGGAACCAAGTGTTACAACTCTCCCCCACTTGAATCACACATTGTCCTTGAAGTCTGATACTACAAATAAATATGGGTAATGCTCCCTTGTCTCCCACTCAGACTCCCACATCTACTCTGAACCCTTCTGATGTTACTATTACACTTTCACTAGCGTCACCACTTTATTGCGTAGTGTCTTTGTCTTTCTGTCAAGAATCGTAATTAGTCTCTCTACGTAGTTCAAGTGCTCATCAACCTGAATCTCATCCAAGGGAACCAACGTCGAATCGTCTGCTATACACTTCCATAACTGAGAGACGTGGAAAGTGTTGTGGATCTAATTATGCTCATCAGACAGATCCACATGGTATACAACCATTCCCACCTAGGTGATAATCCTAAAGGGACTAATATATCGGGGGCCTAACTTGCCCCGCTTCAAAAATCGGATGACACCTTTCCAAGTTGACACCTTCATGGTCTAATCGTTGCCAGTCAGCATAACTCTTCTGGCAACTTTTCGCAGTCTGCAGACAACCTCGCACCTACTAAATTAGCTCGGTGGTCTTAAGTACTACCTCAGTACTCCACATAACCCGATGTCTAACATTTCCTTTGGTAAAGCATCTCAAAGGTTGTTCAATCGATACTGGAATAATAATTGTTGTTGTAGGATAACTCAGCCAATGGAAGATAAGTATCCTAGCTCCCACCAAATCCAACGTACATGCTCTAAGCATATCCTTGAGCTTCTGTATAGTCCGCTCCCTTTTTCCATTGATCTAGGAATGGTATGATGTGCTGAAATGTAGCTGAGTACCCAAATCCTCTTAAAACATTCTACAAAATCTAGAAGTGAAGCGAATATCCCGTTCCGAAACCAACAAAATTGGCACACCGTGCCGAACCACCACCTTCCGGATGTAAATGTCGGCCGGATTCTTGGCAGATATACTCTCTAAGATCGCTATGAATTGGGCACTCTTGGTCAAATTATCAATGAAGAACCAGATAGAATCAACCCTACGTGTCATCCTTAGCAACTTTGTGATGAAGTCCATGGTAATATCCTCCTATTTCCACATGGTAATGTGTAACGACTGCATTTTTTATGGGGTCTCTGATGTTCGACCTTGATTTTTTGGCAAGTCAAGCACCGTTGCACAAACCATGCTATCTCCCTTTTCACACATGACCACCATTTACTCAACTAAAGATCCTTAAAAATCTTTGTGACCCATGGGTGGATTGAAAACTTCGTTATATGAGCCTCCTTCAGTAATGTCTGTCTAACCCCACCGGCATCCATGACCGAAAACCTTCCATAATAACTCAATAAACCTTGACTATCCCTGATTAATATTGGAATCCGACCCTATTTCGCTCTGCCTTCCAATTTTCCTTTTTTAATCCTTTCACTTGAAGCATCTTTATCATGTATAATAAAGGAAAAACAATAAACATCCTCAAACACAAGTCACTGATGGGTGTACTCGTAGCCTTATGACTCAAGTCATCGGCTACAACATTGGCCTTCCACGGATGATACAAAATAGTGCAACTAACCTCATAGAAGTAATGCCTCCATTAGATATCTTAGACTCTTTCGGTCACTTTAAATAGTGTAACTAACCTCATAGAAGTAATGCCTCCATATCTTGAGGGTGAAAACTATAGCCCCCAACTCCAAATCATGTGTAGGGTAGCTCGCCTCATAAGTCGTTAGATGCCTTGAAGTGTATGCAATCACATGGCCTCTCTGCATAAGTACAACCCACAGTCTTGATGTAGACGCATCACAATATACCATAAAATTATACATACCATTAGGAAGAGTGAGAATCGGGGCCTCGCATAATTTCCACCTCAGCATCTCAAAAGCTGCCTCTTGATCAGGTTCCTATTGGAAGGTGACATTCTTCCTTATCAAACGGGTCAATGGTACAAGAATCACAGATAAATCCTAGATAAATCACCGATAATAACCTGCCAGACCAAGAGAACTCCAAATCTCCGATGGCGCCCTCAGAACCTCCCATCGCATCACCACCAATATACCCTTCTGGTTGACGACGTGCCCCAAAATTGGCACCTCGAGCAACCAAAACTCGCACTTGTAGAACATGGCATAAATCTTCTCTCTCCTTATCATCTCTAATACCCCCCCCCAAAAAAAAATGCTCATGGTGCTTCTCCTCGGTCTTGGAAAAGACTAGAATATCATTGATCAATAAAAATTATCAATGATGATCCATCATCATTCTACATACCCAGTTCATGAGATCCATGAACGCTGATGGTACGTTGGTGAGCTGGAATAACATCACCACACACTCATAATGACCATAACAATTCTTGAAAGCCGTCTTTTACACGTCCTCATCTTTAACCCTTATCTGGTGGTAATCTAACTGCAGATCAATCTTGGAGAACCAAGATGCATCCGAAAGCTAGTCAGATAAATTATTGATCCTCGGGGGCGGATAACGATTCTTCAACGTTAAACTTATTTAGTTCCCAGTAGTCAATTCAAATCATGTATGAACAATCATTCTTTTTCAAGAACAAGATTTGTGCTCCCCATGGCGAACTACTCAGTCTGATAAAAGCTTTGTCCAATAGCTCCTGAAGTTGAGTGGACACCTCCTAGATCTCCGATGATACTAAATGATATGGTGCCTTGGCTAGCGGAGCCGCATCGGGAACTAAATCAATTTATAACTCAACCTGCCTCTTGTGAGGAGCTCTAGGAAAATCCTCAAGAAATACATTCAAAAAATCCCAAACAATGGACACATCACTCAAGGTCGACCTGCCCTTAACTCGAGTATCTACCACATAGGCCAAAAATCCAGAACATCCCTGCTAAAGATATCTCTTAGCCCTCGCAGGAGTCCATAATGAGCACCCTCGCCATGAACAACCAGTTCTCCCCCACTTGGGGCTTGAACTCTCACTAATTAGTGCCTAAAATTGACTCTAGCCCCATTAGGGCCCAACCAATCCATCCTAATTATAACCTTCGACCCTCACAGATGAATCATAACCAAATCAATAGAATATATGTCGTTAACACATCCACGATGAACCCTCGAAGCACTCACAGAATGATCCTCCGCAATCTCTACCTCCAATGGATAATCCAAAATCCTAGGGGTATCAATAAACTTCTTGCTAAGAACAAGAGATACAAAAGATCAGATAGCACCCGAATCAAACAGAACATGAGCTGTTATACCGTTGACTATGAAAGTCCCTATATATAACCAATAAGATATAAGCATAAAATAATCAAAGAAGTAAAATATATGGTAAAGGTACATACCTGTAACCACATCCGATACTACTCAAGCCTCCTCAGTAGTCAACTGGAACGCCCTTCTCTTCACAACATGTGCCTCCGCCTTGACCTGGCGGCCATCAATGATCCTCAAAATGGTTGGTGCCGGCGCCACCATTGCCCCTCTTACCAGCCTGGGACAATCAGCCATTTTATGGCCTGTTTGATTGCATTGAAAACATATCAATGCGTCACGGGGGCAATCTTTGCTGAAATGGACTATGTGGCCGCACCTAAAGTGTCCTCCTCACTTCTCTCGACATCTTCCCTCATGATTCTTCCCACACCTAACACAATGGCCTGAAACCTGATGGCCCCTCAATCTCGAATCAATAGTCTTGGGCCTCTTATCCTGGCCCTATGATGACGGTGACTGAACTACCCTTCTCTTCCCCAGATGCTTCAAATCAATATCCCTCTCTGAGGCTCTAACGATCATATCATTCAGGGTTTTTCACCCCAATAGTCTCACAAACTCATGGATGTCATCCATGAACATGTCACAGTATCTCGCCTTCTTAATCTCCTCATCAGCTAGATACTTTAGCACTAATAGTGCTCTTTCCCGAAACTTGGCGGAGATCTCCGGCATAGTCTCTGTGGTCTGGCAAAGGTCCTACAACTCCCTCATCAGCTGTTGCACCTTAATTACCTATGCAAACTCCTCCTGGAACCTCGTCACAAACTCCTATCAAGTCATGGTCACCACCGTCGTAGGTCCAAATGCACGACTAAACTCCTCCCACCAATCACGGGCTCGGTCCCTCAGAAGGCAGGACGCAAATACTACATTTGTCCCCTCAGGTTAGAAGCTCCCCCAATGAGCATTATTCATGTTAGTAATCCATCGGCGGCACGCAATAGGGTCCTTAGCAAAAAAGAACTTTGGATCTCCACAAGCCTTGAACTCCCAAAAAGAGGGAGTTCGTGCTCCTAACTATCCCACAGAGATCTCTGCCTGAAAGGCCAAGTCTCTCATCCAAAAGCTCCATAATCCCCTCATTGATGGCACCAAAAACATAGTGGTGGCCTCCAAAATACCATGAGTAATCTCCTGATGTGATAAACTCGCGCACCTGCTCATCAATCGATTTGGCACTAGAGCCAGAATAAGAACCCGAAGCTCTTCCTCGAGTGGTCACCATAGTCAAACTGAAATACAAACTTTCAAACAATCAAAATAAACTTGAGGGAACTTTCACTCTGTTGACCCCTTAGAATATCTAAGATCGTCCTTGATTCGAGTATAGATTCTATGCTTTCAGTAGTATGGGCCCAATACTACCTTCCACACCTTTCTGTACTTTCCTCAAGAACCATCCTAAATCCTCTAATTCAGCGCACTAAAGCCATACAAACTATCCCTATTCTAAGCAGCATACATATTCCACTACGACATTTCCTAGGCTATCCTACGAATTCTCAAGTTGGCAGCCTCTACAATATTTAGAATCTCAATCAACACCGTTGGTTGCCTTATGCATGAAAATTGTACACAAAATAAAACCACATAGACTCTTAAATAAATGATTCCACCCTAAGCCCACAACCAAACAAGGAACAAGAGATACAGGAAAACCAAACATTCTAGGGCTATAGGATCTTGATCGTATACAATTTTTAAATCATACACTTAGCAATTAACTAATTAGATATCCATTCTGAGTAATACATAGCATCCATTCCCCTAGGCTATAAGGCATTACCTAAGTCAAAAAATTCTAGCATATAATTCCTAAAGGTATTGTTGGCCTTACTCTAGCATTTAATTCACATATCAAGTACACTAGTCATAATACATGGGTATTGGTATTTTGGGAATCACTTACTTAAGTTTGGATGACTACACGCATCACATCCATTCTTCTTTTTTAGAAATCCTTTTTAAAAATTTATTTGTTGTTTTCAAAAAGATTACCAATTCCTCAGTTTGAGTTCAGACATACTTGAGAGTGTACCTGAATCCATCAAACCAAGGCTTTGATACTAACTTGTAACATCCCAAAACTCATAGAAAATATTTTTTTCATCTTTAATCAGGAAAACATTATATATATATATATATATATATATATATATATATATATATATATATATATATATATGAACAAAAATCATCAATGTCAAAGAGTGATTCAAAAGGAACATTAGAGTATTATCAAATCATAAGTGTGAAATCTCTAGTGGGTGCGATGAAATCATGTTGAGCCATTCCCTCTCAAACTAGATGAACATGAAAAATGTTTCAACCACAAAACTATAAGCACAAAACTTAGTGATTTCCCCAAAATACCACATACATAATAAAGAGGCCTAATCCAGACAAGCAAATAGGGTCATCTCAATAATAAATGGGCCTAAACCAACATACAAACTGGCCCAACCCAATAATAAATGAGCCTAGCCTAGAATGGTCTCATCCCAACATACAATAAATAGGCCCAACAAAGCACATATAATAATGGGCCAAGTCCAACATACAAATAATGGTTCAACCCAGCATAGAAATAGACCGAACCCAAACCTACACATGCATGAGTCACAAAGACAACTAGCACAATCTAATAAGATGGAATTGGTGCCTTCAACCCATGATCATAGTAAGAAGACTCAACTCAATCTGATATCAAACAAATGAATCACAACCTCGAGTTGCCTAGACCATAACTCCCCACACTGAATAACGCATTATAAAGCCAAATTAGAATTACGTAACAACCCCAATCACAAGTCTTGGTTCTGAATAACCTACTTGGGTAATATACCATTTTACCATTCTATAGTTAGGGCCCGCCTCTCTTTACCTAAAATCTATTTTGGACCAAAATTTTGTCTTGTGGGGGTTACGAAAAGTATACATGTTCTCTACGCACTGCATAGAGCCTTCTGATAAAAAACAAGGTTAGACCATGCTCGCGTTGCGTAACTAAGATTATGCCTTGTGTAATCATGCTACTTGCAAACTTTCATATTTAGAACTTAATACTTCAAGACCAAATGTACAAATCTTAGATTGAACCTAAGGGACATATTAAATGATAAAGTCACAAATTTATGCCTTTACATGGCCACAATAAATACAAAACCAAACCTTAAGACTTAAACATGTCCCAATAGCTCAAAAGATCAAGCATGGATGAATGGGAGTGGACAAGATCCCATTTTTATAGCTTAGTAAGTTCATAAATGATAAGAGAAATTCCTCATGAGGTCTATAGATTTTCAAACTCCCTAGATCGAAGATTAAGGGACAAAAACTCATAAAAACTCACAACCAGCTACATCTGACAAATGGATCGAAAAGGTTTAGACATAATACCTTTTGGATGATGTTGAAGAAGTGTAGAGTCTGGATCTACAAGCTATGGTCTCCAAGCATACATTCCAAGTTTTCATTCTTCACAAAAAAAATATCACTTCAAAGCTTCCGACAACGTGAAAGTGGTGATTCACGTTTGATGGAAGACTACTTTTTTGACAACCAAACGTTTGATGAAGTAATCTTCCGACATAGATTTTGAATGCAAAAACCTCTATTCCTCCATATAGTGTCCACCATTACATCTAATGACAAATATTTTGAATAAAGACGAGATGCCACTGTTAGAAGAGGTCTTTCACAGTTACAAAAAATGTATGAGAGCTATGTGTGTGTTGGTGTATGGTACATCAACAGATACACAAGATGAATATTTAAGAACGAGTGAAACTATAACATGAGATGTTTTTATAAATTTCATAGAAGGAGTCATTCCATGCTTTCATGAAGAGTACCTTAGAAGGCCAAACCACGATGATTTGGCAAGACTACTCTATGGCGGGGAAGAGTGGGGATCTCTAGGTATGGTAGGAAGCATTGACTACATGCATCGGGAATGGAAAAATTGTCTCACCACTTGGTTCGGACAATATGCAAGTAGAAGCGACAAAACAACAATCATTTTGGAAGCCGTTGCATCATATGACTTAAGGATATGTCATGCGTTCTTCGGAACACCAGGTTCCTGTAATGATATTAATGCACTCGATTGCTCTCCTATTTCTAGTAATTTATTGGTAGGCCGAGCACCAAATGGGAGTTACGTTGTGAATGGCTGGGAAAGTAATATGACATATTATCTCACTGATGGTATTTGTCCTTCATGGGGTACCTTTGTCAAGTCAATAATTACTCCCAAAATCCAAAATCATAAGTTTTTTGTTGAAGGGTCATTTAGAGTTTTACAAGTCCATTTTTCATTTCTTCGACATCCATGTCTAGTTTGGGAAAAAGATGATATGGGGAAAATCATGATTTCTTGTATCATTATTCATACTATGATTGTTGAGGATGAACGCAACACATACTTTCACTATTATGATCAAAACAAATTTCTAAATGACATATCTACAAACCAACAACGAAACAATTCTAGTCAAGATGATGAATAACCTTTTGAATATTCTTTCGAATGAAATGCAAGCCTATCCAGTTATATGAGCAATAGGGAACAACATCGAGATAGAAACACTCCTATCGCTCTAAAAACGATTTGCTTTGATTGAGCGCACAAGGAAAAAATTTGGTAGTTATGTATACTATGTAGTTTGTACCTTCTAAATATATAAATTATATTTCATGTTACATTTCTCACTTGATTTATCATTTTTATTAAGTATGATTGACAAATGTTATATATTTTTATGTCTTTTTTTAATATTTTTATAACTTCAGTAAATAAATTATTTGTTTCTAAAAAAATAATACTTTTAATAAGTTTTATTTGAATAAAAAACAAATATAAGTTATATTTATTTAGTAAAAAAATTATTTTGGTTTGGTTGTTAACGAGAGTGAAAATTTGGATTTTATTAGTTTGTATAGGTAGAAGGAAGAGAAATTAGTATTTTAATGAATATTTAACGTTTGGTTTGTGAATATTGATAATCTAAGGGCGGGAGACGTAGATTGGAGCAACATACATATTTTTCTATTTGGAAACTAGATTCAAAATTTACAAGTTCACCTCGTGTATTTGAATAAGCTTAAAAGTTTTGACCGATTTTAAATATATAGGCACTTACAAAGTTTATAAAATCTACAAAAAGGTCCCGGATATGTTATAATTGATGGGTTTTAGCCATAAGAACTTTCCTATGTGCGCATGCAAAACCCTAATGCTTGGATCTAGGCTTTCTAATAAACATGCTTTGAATCCAAGACTTCTAATTACTAATTAGGTTAAATAACAACATTGAAACAGATCTAGAATCATACCTTTGAGTTCCTTGTTGATCTTGAGGTCTTGGAGCTTCTAGAGTCACAAATGTCACTCCTCTAATGGCTTACAAACACCAAAGCAAGGAGGATGATTTGGGAGAGAGGAGAGGGGAGGAATTTCGACCAGAGTTCTCTTACTTAATCAGAGGTGTCGAATTCCCTATGCCATGGGGTCTATTTATACTTGTAGACTCCTTAAGGGTTACAACCTAAACCCTAATTGGATAATCTTCTCTTAAGGCTATCCAAATCCATTCCTATATAAGCATATGGATGATTTTAGCTATCCTAGTCCTCTTAGAATTCGTCCATAGTATATCCAAATGGATTTACAGTCTAAAGCTTAACTATCAAACAATTGACAGTTTATACCCCTTTATTTAATTAATCTCTTTAAGTCACCAAATTAATTCTAATTAATTCTATGACTTATATTAATCAAATAACAAATATATTATTCATTATATTATTCCATAATATATTAATAATATTTACTCTCTCTTATTAAATCATCCTATCAAGTTGCTATGGTGAAGGCAACCCAAAAGGACCATGCACAACCGGATATAGTTACAGCCTTAGACACTATTCCAACAGTCTCCCACTTGGATAAGTCTAGTAACTATACAAGTACAATTCGGTTTGCAATCGTAGCTCTCAAAGACGCTGTCAACTCTGATCTAATCAATCTTGTCCTTTAGATAAGGGAACGTACAGTCCTCTGTTAGATATCATGCTGACAATCCTATGGAATGGTTAGTCAAGCATTTAGGTTTCTCGATCTCTGATTTATTTGACATAGAACTTAATCGAACACATCAATTCAGTTCTGACCGGGCCCGGAACATAAGTCAAATCAAATCATCGAGCGGCCGAGATATCGCTTTTACCTTCTTAGATAAAAGTTACAGATAAACTTCGACTTATATGCATTTACTTATTCATTTACCAACTATACACAACAATACGTTTTATAACATCAAGTTACTGATGCGTTTTCGTATTATCAATGTACAATCAATTAACAAATAATAAACCATATATCTAGGTTTTAAGACTATATGATATTATCGTCTTGCGATCACCTTTTATATCTTATTCCATAAGGTGATTCCAGCAAGCGCGGGTTTATTCCAATGCTCAAAACTAGTTCATAAGCACTCATGAACGTTGCAGCAATCCTTTGCTATGTCTAACACCATTTAGACATTCTACACACCAATTCATGACAATCTTCTTTCATATCTACTTCCAATATATGAACGATTGTGGACCATTTGAACAATTCTATTATTCCTAATAATTTCCATTATTCTGGAAGTCAAAACATGCAAAGTGAAACAATAGCTAAACAATTAACATAAGATAGTAACATTACTCATAAATAAAACTCCTTTATTTAATCATCAAATGTCAATTACATTTATCTATTACACGTTTCTAATACTATATAATCTATGCTAATATCATCCTTCAGCCCAATACTCCTAGCATGCTGCAAGTGCTTAACCCTACTCAGTCCCTTCGTAAGCGGATCTGCTGGGTTATCTTCTGATGATATCCTCTTAACTACGAGTTGTCCTTCTTCTACACGATGTCTAATAAAGTGATACTTTCTGTCGATATGTCTTGATCTACCATGATCCCTCGGTTCCTTGGTTAAGGCAACCGCACCTTCGTTATCACAGAAAATCTCCATTGGCTCCTTTATGGCAGGTACGACTCCAAGATCACTGATGAAGTTCTTTAGCCATATTGCCTCCTTCGACGCTTCGCTCGCTGCAATGTACTCTGATTCGCACGTTGAATCAACTACGGTTTCCTGCTTGGAACTTTTCCATGTCACTGCTCCTCCATTTAGGGTAAAGATCCAACCCGATTGCGAACGGTAGTTGTCCCTGTCGGTTTAAAAACTGGCGTCACTATACCCTCGCACCTTCAAGTCATCACTTCCTCTGAGGACTAAGAACCATTCCTTCGTCCTCCGAAGGTACTTAAGGATATTCTTCACCGCTATCCAATGGGCTTTGCCAGGATTCCCTTGATATCTGCTAACCATGCTCAAAGCGAAGGCTACATCAGGGCGAGTACAAGTCATAGCGTACATGATTGAGCCAACTGCGGAAGCGTATGGTACTTGGCTCATTTCTGCTATCTCAGCTTCGGTACTCGGACTTTGAGTCTTACTCAATTTGGCATTACTTTGTATCGGTAGTTCTCCCTTCTTTGAGTTTTCCATACTAAAACGTTTTAGTACCTTCTCTAAGTAAGTATTCTGACTAAGTCCAATTAGTCTCTTACTTCTTTCTCTTATTATCCTTATTCCCAAAATATAAGAAGCCTCTCCGTGGTCCTTCATAGCGAAACACTTCCCGAGCCAGGACTTTACCTCCTGCAGAGTCGGAATGTCGTTTCCTATGAGTAATATGTCATCGACATATAGAACGAGGAAGCTTACTATACTCCCACTGGCTTTGACATATACACAAGATTCGTCTTCGCTTCGTACAAATCCAAACTCTTTGACTTTCTCATCGAAACAAAGATTCCATCTGCGAGATGCTTGCTTAAGTCCATAAATGGACTTCTTAAGCTTACACACTCTATCCGGATGCTTCGGATCCACAAACCCCTCTGGCTGAGCCATGTAAACATCCTCAGCCAACTTTCCGTTAAGGAAAGCGGTCTTGACATCCATTTGCCAAATCTCATAATCATGAAATGCGGCAATTGCTAACATCACTCTAATAGATTTAATCTTCGCAACTGGTGAGAAGGTCTCATCATAGTCAACTCCGGGAGTTTGAGTAAAGCCCTTCGCGACCAATCGCGCTTTATATGTGTGTACGTTCCCATCCACGTCGGTCTTCTTCTTGAAGATCCATTTGCACCCAACGGTCTTACGTCCGGGCACGTAATCAACCAAATTCCAAACTTGGTTATCATACATGGATTGGATCTCGCTATCCATTGCCTCTTTCCACTTTACAGACTCCGGGCCTGCCATGGCTTCCTTGTAGCTATTAGGTTCATCAAGATTTAGTAGTGTACCATCACTAATATACGTGTCCCCTTCGGTAGTAATATGAAAGCCATAAAACTGGGGATGAACTCTAACTCTATCGGAACGTCTAAGAGGTAAGGATTCGTCAATTGGTTCAACCGGAGTTTCCTCCTCGGGTTGAGTGCCAGCGGTAGAGGTTCCTTCATCCATCGACTCTTGAATCTCTTCAAGTTCGATTTGCCTCCCACTGTCTCCTTGGCTTATGAGTTCTCGCTCTTGGAAAACTCCTCTCCTCGCAACGAAGACAACATTGTCCTTTGGTCTATAGAAGAGATATCCAAAGGATGTCTGCGGGTAGCCGATGAAAATACATCGCTCACTTCGAGGTTCAAGCTTGTCGTGAGTATCTCGTCTTACGAAAGCCTCGCAACCCCAAACCTTGATATGTGCCAACGAGGGAGTTTTCCCTGTCCACATCTCGTGAGGTGTTTTGGCAACCTTCTTAGTAGGGACTCGGTTAAGGATATGGGCGGCAGTCTCTAAGGCATACCCCCAAAAAAGAGATTGGTAGTGAAGCACGACTCATCATAGAGCGAACCATATCCAATAAGGTTCGATTACGCCTTTCTGCCACACCATTCAACTGCGGTGTCCTAGGAGGCGTCAATTGCGAAACTATTCCACACTCCTTGAGATAATCGTGGAATTCAAGACTTAGGTACTCTCCTCCTCGATCGGATCGAAGCATCTTGATTTTCCTGCCCAATTGATTCTCCACTTCATTCTTGAACTCTTTGAACTTTTCAAAGGTGTCTGACTTTTGCTTGATTAAGTAGATATACCCATATCTACTATAGTCATCGGTAAAAGTCACATAGAAGCGGTTCTCATCCTTCGTGGTTGATCTAAACGGTCCACATACATCGGTATGTATTAGGTCCAATAGACCCTCGCCCCTTTCACAAGTACTCGTGAAGGGCGACTTAGTCATCTTTCCAAGCAAACAAGACTCGCATGTATCATCTTCCCTAAGGTCGAATGACTCCAACACTCCATCCTTTTGGAGTTGGGCTATGCGTTTCTTGTTGACATGTCCAAGACGACAATGCCACAAGGATGCTTTATCCATACTAGTGGAAGAATCAATATTCAAAACATCATTTCCAAAGTCATCAACAATCATAACAGTTTCATATATTCCATTACATGGTATAGCTTCAAAGTAAAAGACACCATTTAGATAAGCCAAAATAGAACCATTCTCATTATTAAAAGAAAATCTAAATCCTTGTCTATATAAACCATGAAATGAAATGATGTTTCTTACCATTTCTAGCGAATAGCAACAATTGTTCAAATCTAAAACTAAACTATTCCTAAGCACTAAGGAATACACTCCAATCTTGGTCACAGGCGACGATCTTCTGTTCCCCATGATTAGATTGATCCTTCCTTGCTCCACATCCCTACTTCTTCTTAGTCCCTGCACATTAGAACAAATGTGATAACCACAACCGGTATCAAGAACCCAAGAAATAGCATGATTAGAATCGTTAGATTTGATTGTATATATACCTGCGAAAGATGGCTTGATCTTTCCTTCTTTGATTGCTTGCAGGTAATCCGGGCAGCTTCTCTTCCAATGTCCTATCTTGTGGCAGTGGTGGCACTCTGCCTCCTTCGGGTTAGAGCAGGGCTTGGCGGGATCAACTTTGGTCCCACTAGAAGAGGCACCATCTCGGGCTTTCACCTTGCGATAGTTCTTCGATGAAGCTTTCCTCTTCTTTCCCTTCCCTTGTCCAATAGCCAAGACAGGAGCAGTGGGCGGATTGGGAGTAGGTGCAACAGACTTGTCTTTAAAGTTGCTCTCAGCAACCCTCAAGAGACCTTGGAGCTTGCTTAGGGTGACCTCTTCTTTGTTCATGTGGTAGGTCATCCTAAATTGATTGTACATCGGAGGCAAAGAGTGAAGCACCATGTCGATCGCCAAATCCTCACCGAAGTCAACATTTAACTTGCGAAGGCGGTCGACATACCTTTGCATCTTTTGCAAGTGCACGGTAAGAGATTCTCCATGACCCATCTTCGCGGAAATCATGTTAGTGAAAATCTCGTACCTCTCTTGTCTCGCGTTTTGGTGGTACCTTTCCAATAAGTCTTGGTGCATCTCGTACGGGTACATGTCCTCGTAGGACTTTTGGAATTCGGAGTTCATGGTGGCGATCATGATGCAATGTACCTTCGTTGCATCTCGCTCATGAGTTTCAAAGGCGGTGATTTCGGCTGGAGTAGCGATTTCGGTATTGATTTTCTCGAGCTTCTCATCAAGGACATACTCTTTGTCCTCATAGCGAGCAATGGTGCGAATGTATCTTATCCATTCGCTAAAGTTCGTTCCATCGAAGGTGACCTTTTGGCAAAGGCTCATCAACGTGAAAGAACTAGCAGCAGCGTTGTTTGCGTTTGACATCTACAATTAGAAAAGGACAAAGATAGATTAGAATAAGAATCCCTAATTATCACCCAATAAGAAAATTAGGGCTAGGATCCAACAATAACATTTACATACTAGAAAAGGGATGCCGTAATCTAACATGCAAATAAATTGAAGGTAAGTGAATGACGATTCACTAATTCTCCATTACGAAACTTAAACTATTAGTCCTAAGTGTTTTTGAGAATTCCTAGGTTCGGACGAGATTCATTGAAACTATTCAATGGCATGTTTAAATCTCGATATGCCCCTCTTGTTTGTGACTGAGATGCCGAGGATCACAAAGCGGGTGTGAATTACCATGCAAATTCACATGGCGCCTTCATTGTAACAATCACCTATTCAATGTGCCGGTAAACCACACACGCTCCATAGAACTATGATAAACAACGAATCACCCTTTGCCACCTTCGCTTAGAACCAATTAGTGTGCCGGTAAACCACACGCGCTCCACTAACATCTTAGCAAGGTGCAAAGTGTAATTTCATGGGATTGCATCAATTCACTTTTCCTAAAGTAACTAGGATTGGGAAATTTTTAAAATATGTGTAGTTACTTTGTATTTCTTATTATACTTTTAATGAGAGGATGAGGTTGCCCTATCCTACCCGTTCGGCTAACGACCCTCCACCAATCAAGCAAGCGGTGGGTGTGAGTGTACACCCATTAAGCGTCATTTTATAGGCCACAACCTTATACCCACCTTATAGATCGGCTTCGTGAATGAGGCCTACTAACGGTAAGACTAGCATTTAGTTATACATATATATATTATTCTAGTAATATCATATTAGTATAGGGTTGTATTTTAAAACTTTTAAAATCTAGGGCTTGAAATTTAAGTTGTCTAAATTAAAGCTTTTAATCACAAAAGTAAATTTCAAAACATGAGGGTAGGTTTTAAACATTTAAAACATGGAGGATTAAATAACAAATAATTCCAATTAACAATTAATATCCTAATTATCTATATTTGATTTATTCAAGATTTCTTTTTAAGATAATTACCAAAATAATCAAAATAATTAATTAATTATCATATAAGGAAATTAAATATTTAATTAGTTGATAATTACCTTTAACTAGATCAAGATAATAGTTATATTTATCAGAAAAACGAATTAATATTGATCTAATTAGTTTATGGTAAGTTAAGATAAGATAAACACAAAGAAATCCTGAATCTGGCCATTCCTGACGCCTGGACTCGCCGAGTGCACAAAGGGACTCGCCGAGTCAGGCCTACTCGCCGAGTCCACTTTGAGACTCGCCGAGTCCATGACTCAGAAACCTAAAAATCGAATTTTGCAGGTTTGTTTCAGTTAATTAAGCAACAATTTACAGAAAACCAAGCTAGGCTCTGATACCACTGATGAGTTTTAGCCATAAGAACTTTCCTATGTGCGCATGCAAAACCCTAATGCTTGGATCTAGGCTTTCTAATAAACATGCTTTGAATCCAAGACTTCTAATTACTAATTAGGTTAAATAACAACATTGAAACAGATCTAGAATCATACCTTTGAGTTCCTTGTTGATCTTGAGGTCTTGGAGCTTCTAGAGTCACAAATGTCACTCCTCTAATGGCTTACAAACACCAAAGCAAGGAGGATGATTTGGGAGAGAGGAGAGGGGAGGAATTTCGACCAGAGTTCTCTTACTTAATCAGAGGTGTCGAATTCCCTATGCCATGGGGTCTATTTATACTTGTAGACTCCTTAAGGGTTACAACCTAAACCCTAATTGGATAATCTTCTCTTAAGGCTATCCAAATCCATTCCTATATAAGCATATGGATGATTTTAGCTATCCTAGTCCTCTTAGAATTCGTCCATAGTATATCCAAATGGATTTACAGTCTAAAGCTTAACTATCAAACAATTGACAGTTTATACCCCTTTATTTAATTAATCTCTTTAAGTCACCAAATTAATTCTAATTAATTCTATGACTTATATTAATCAAATAACAAATATATTATTCATTATATTATTCCATAATATATTAATAATATTTACTCTCTCTTATTAAATCATCCTATCAAGTTGCTATGGTGAAGGCAACCCAAAAGGACCATGCACAACCGGATATAGTTACAGCCTTAGACACTATTCCAACAATAATAACATTTATTTTAATAGTACTTTAGTTAAGATTTATATTTAACCGTGTTTACTCAATTTATGAATTTTAGGCATTTATCATATGCATACAAATTTTGCGGATAGATGACAAGAGACATTAGATTATCGAATATTACTATTCGCGGATATATTTGTAATAATTTTAAAATGTTTTCCATGTATTTAAAACTATACATATTAAAATATCATTAAAGAAATGACGCGTTAAAAAAACGGTGAATCAGAAACTTTTTGTTGGCCGATACCAACACATGAGTCACTCAACCAAAATCATTGAATACTATGGGGGATGAATTACTAAGTAATTGATTACTTGACTTAAATACATATGCTGAAATTTGTATGATGTTTGGTTGGCGGGGATAGGATATTTTAAGTGCCTCATCTACTAGGTGAGTTTTCCGTGTTCCATGGTTGCTCGCACATAAACGTTTAACATGCAATTTACATACGTTTTATTTTATTTTATTGTCGGTATGTTTTATGATAAGTATTGTTGCGTACAAATGTTATTTGGTATTGTTTATCTATTATGTGACTTTTTAGGATGACATGTTTAGCAAGAATAGGTGGGGTGTTTAATCGTTGTGGGCATGACGAATGTGCGAGATCTGCGAGGATCTGAATTGAGAATTACACTTATTTCCTTGGATATTTTAGATACTTAAGTACAATTGATAGGTTGTACAAGGGGAAGGTAAACGATCCATTGGCTCTTTCTCTAAATCGTTTCCCTAAAATATTGTGGTTGGGTGATATGTTTTGTTTTATTATTATTGAACATATGTGATAAAACTATATTTTTTTAAGTGACAAATGTATATGTTAATACGAACTCACTAGGCCCTAGACTTATACACATTAAGAAAAAATAAATGTGCACAAACCATAAAACTATTTAGCTAATGGTAGTGGAAAGGACAAGAAGGAATATTCATCAAGAAGACAACAAAGGAGTTCCACAGAGATGTAACACCCAAAACTGTACAATTGAAGGCTTTATTTTATTTTCATTTGCTTCCACTATAGTTTCTAAAATCATTAAGTGTTAGAATTGATCCTTAGAGATGTTAGAACGTTTATTTATTATTTAATCGATATTTGAAAATTGCAGTTTTACAAGTTGGTATGAGAGCTTTCTTTAAGCAGATTATGTGTTTTGTGTAAACACTTAATATTAAAAGGAAGGAGCGAAAGTTAATCGAATGAATAATTTAGACTGCATTTCACTTTTAGGTTTCATGTCTTCAAGGAGATCTGGAGGTTCTCTAGGGTTATCCCAGAGGAAGCAAGCATCCCAATTGGAAACCCCACTTATCCCTAATGCTAGTCGTAGACTGGGCTTAGGAAGAAGAGGAGGAAGAGGTCGATGAGCTTTAGAAACACTGATACTTGCAGCATCGGCTAATGACAGTTCCAGCTCCTACCATGATCGAGGTAGAGGTTGCGGAAGGGCTTGTGCGACAAACATGATCGTTAGAGATGAGTTTGGCTGATGAGATTCACTGGGCGATACAAGCCAACTTGCCAAATGTAATTGCTCAGGCACGAGATGCAATAATGAATGAGTATGATGGTAACTTGGATGGAGGTGAAAAAGACTATGAGTATAATACACCAATTTCAAATCCTGACCTAAGCATTGCACGACCCGCAAGGCATAATGACAACCATGATCAGTGAGGTTGTAGTTACAATACATTCATGACTTGTAAGCCACCAACGTTTAATGGAGAAATTGATCCCATTCTAACTTCAACATGGATCACGAAGATTGAGGGAACATTCGATACTAGGAAGTGTGTGGATGAAGAGAAGGTGATTTATGTTTTGGAAATGGTAAAAGGCGAGGCTATACATTGGTAGGGTATAGTGAAAGATGTTAGGGGCCTAAGGCAGCCAAGAAGATCGCATGGGATGAGTTTACAAGAATCTTTAGAGAAAAGTTTTACCCTCGAACGAAAATCAAGTAGTTGGAAGAAGAATTCAGGTTGGAATAATGGAATATGACAGTGAGATAGTACACTACTATGTTCACTGAGAAAGCTAGATTTGCATAGTCTTATTTGTCTATGGAATAAAGGAAGGTGGAGAGGTATATTTGAGGACTAAAAATTGTTATTAGGAAATTTATAGAAATTTAAAAACCTGGTACCTTACAGTCTACTATAGACGCGGTAGAAGGCCGAGAACAGGAAAGAATCATCAATGTGAGAACAAGGATTCAATAAAAATGGAAGTTGGAAAGTTCAAATATTGATTCAAAGAAAGGCAAGAATTCAAGTCCAAATTGTAACTATGAGCAACGCTATGGGATAAAACAATGTACTATATGCAATCGACTCCATAAGGGGGAGTGCTATATGAACTAGAGAACTTGATACAAGTGCAGAAAGATAGGACATATCGCTTCGAAATGTAAAATAGGGAAAATATGTTATGGGTGCGGGTCCCCAGATCATATAAGGTCAAACTGTTCCCAAAATAAGGGTAACAATAACCAACGCATGGCGGTTGGGAAATGGAATTGGTCGGGGGATGAGAAAGCATAAATGACAAGTGCAAATAGCAGGGCTTTCCATATGACAACTCAGGAAGCTCAAGATATCCCCATATAATGACAAGTATGTTCCTAGTAAATTCTTTGTAAATACCTAAGTGGTAATGCAAAACTTTAGAACATGCATTAGAAGCAGAGAATAATGATGATCATTGGGTAATAATAAAAGATAGATTTGATTATTTCTTGATTGAAATATATAGTTGTTTAGCATCAGTAAAACTAGTACCCATAACACTATGAAATTTTTATATTAAGATAGGAATGGATTGGTTGTCGAAAAATGGAATTAAATAGATTTTAAAAAGAAAACTATTCAGGCATGGATACCAAATAGGAGAACATGATATGATATATGTATACCAGTTGTAAAGGCGGGGGGGGGGGGGGGGGGGGGGTTCTCGAGAGCCCTATTGGTTAGCACCAACAAGGGTGAATGAATTTATTTAGCAGTTATAGGATTTGCTTGATAAAGTTTTATTCAACATAACACATGACCGTGGGGGTGCACGAGTGTTGTTCGTCACAAAAAAAGGATATGACGATATAGATATGCATCGATTACCAAGAGCCAAACAAGGTGTAAGATTGTTACTGATTGCAATAGTGTGAAATACATGTTTGATTAGGTAGGCTTGAACATGAGACAACAAAACCAGTGAGGATTCTAAAGGACTGAGGTATTGCATCACCTAGGGAATGTTAACATTGTCACTTATCCACTAAGCCGTAGGTAAGGAAGAAACCAAGTAAGATTTAGATGATGAAATTTGATGTAACCTTTGGTTTATTAGGTGGACTGAAGAAGAGTCCGAAAGAATCTTGAGTAGAGGAGAAGTGGAGAGTTTTTCTAGATTTGTTTATACCTAATATATGATGACACATTTAATAGGGACATAGGTGTATGATAGCTAGGAACATGGCAGGCATGTTGTGACCGGTGAGAGATAGGATTTGAGACGTTACTCATTTCCTTGGATATTTACATGCTTGAGCACAACAGACGGGTTGTGCCAAGAGAGAAGGGAAGAGGACCATCGGTTCTTTCTCTTGATATATAAAATGCTCCTTTAAATTGTGTCATGTGGTGAAATATACTTGTTGGAAAAGATAGTTAAGTTGTATATTAATTAATGAGATTGTTCAGTTGTCTAATTTTGATCGAAACCTTCGTTTCGTGTCATCATTTTGGAAGAGTTTCCAATGATAAATGGATTCTTTGGTCAAGTATGCCACTTTATATGGTAAAAAATGTACCATGATTTTGGTATGATTTATAGGAGAAACAAATGGTTGGTCTTGAGCTTGGTGAACAAACTAACGATAAAATTGTAAATTACAGATAAGTGAAGGATGCATTGGAACAACCGAAAGGTTAGGTGGTCAAATGTCAAAAATCAATAGTCTATTAGGTGGCTTATCGATTGGAGCTAGCAAGGGAAATGTGTGGAATTCAATACACGTTACAAGCGTCCAACTTAAAGAATTATCATAAGGGATCAGATGAAAAACGGGGAAAATGAACCAGGTATGAAGACAAAATATTCATGTTGTTTACTTAATTCAAATTCATAGGACGGAGGGGATCAGATGAAAAATGGGGAAAATGAACCAGGTATGAAGACAAAATATTCATGTTGTTTACTTAATTCAAATTCATAGGACGGAGTTTTTCGAAGGGAGGAAGTTTATGATAACTAAAACTAAAATAAATATATAAATATATAGTCTAAATATATTATTATAATTATGATGAAGGAGTTAACTAGGAGTAAACAGATAAATCATCGAATTTTAATTCCAAAAACTGCCACTTTGATTAGAGGCGTAAATTAGGACGTTTGAGTGAGCTACACTGTTGGAAACTTGGGCATTATAATGAGTCTAAGAAATCGTGAAGAATTTCCACTGTAATTGTTAGGAATCATTGAGAATCAAGGGAGAAATCAAATAAGAAAGTTTGTGAAGATTTTCAGTACTTTGTTAAGAATTAAGATATGTTCCTCTGATTTAAGGGTAAATTCGTTGTGTATCTCGTCTCGTTTTGTAGTGTTTCAATGTCTAGCTGAGTCCTTCTGTTCTAATTTGGCCGAAAATATGGATTCGTGTATCTGAATTCGCAATCTGATTTGGTTGGTAATCACCAACAAACTAGATATTTGAAAATTTGATTTATGTGCTATGGTTGTAGTGTATTGAAAAAGGAAAATGGAGATAAGGTTTTGAGTATGATATATAAATTTATAACGTCGTATTATGAAAAAAAATGGAAGCTTGAATTTACATAAATGGTGGAAATATATTTGTTTATTTTCGGGTGAAGAAGATAACTAGTTGGGTTTTTTGTTATGCTTATTCAAGGTCCATATCCACTTTAACCGTGTTTACTTGGTGTAAGAATTTTAGGCATTTATTACATGAACACAAATTTTGTGCAAGGTTTTGAAAACCTGAGTAGAATCGACCGGCCGTCTCAATGGTTCAATGGTTCTACTGATCTAACCGGTCAGACAGATCTTAAAAACTTGAAATTTCAGATGATGTCATAATTACATTATCATTAGTTTCAACTATATAAATAATACATAAAATGAAAAAATATATATATTTTTAAAGAGAAATTAAATATCCTCCAACTATTTGTTCCTACTTTTCCTCCTACCATATCAAATGTTGACAAGTAGATTAAATGATTATTAATTTCAATAAATGTCTAATTAAAAGTGACACATGTCAAAATTTGATATGGTAGGAGGAAAAGTAGGAATAAATGGTAGGAGGATATTTAATTTCTCATTTTTAAATTCCCTGTTTTGACCAGTTTTATCGTTCAACCCGACCGCTTTTTACCGGTTCAACTGGTTCACATGAATAACTGTTTTTTGGCCTTTAAGAATTGGTTCTGGGACCGATTCACAGTTGAACCGGTTGAATCGGACTGGTTTTCCAAACAAAAATTTTGTGGATAGATGGGAACACAACATTAGATTGTCGAATATTACTATTCACTAATATATTCTTAAGTATTTAAAAAACATTGTTGATGTATTTAAAACTTTATATATTAAAAAATATCATTAAAGAAATGACATATTAAAAAACATCATGAATCATAAACTTTTTGTTGGCTGATAGGAACACATGTGTCACTAAACCAAAGTCATTGGATACTATATGGGATCAATTACTAAGTCATAGATTAGTTGACTTTAGAGTTATATGTTAAAATTTGTAAGATGTTTGGTTCGCGGGGATAGGATACTTTAAGTGTCTCATCTACTAGGTGAGTTTTCCATGTTATGTGGTTGCTCGCACATAAATGTTTCTCATACGATTTATATATGTTTTTTTTTTTATTTTATGGATCGTATATTTTATGATAAGTATAGTTGCATAGAAATGTTATTTTGACTTGTTTATGTACTATGTGACTTTTTGGGGACATGTTTAGCAGGAACGGGTGGGGTGTTTAATCATTATGAGCATGACGGATGTGTGTGATGGGCGGAGATGAGATTGAGAATTCCACTCACTTCCTTGGATAATTAAAATACTTGAGTACAATTGATATGTTGTATCAAGGGGAACGGAAACGGGCCATTGGTTCTTTCTCTAGATAACTAATCTTTCCCATAAAATATTGTCATTGGGGGATATGTTTTGTTGTATGACTTATTGAACATATATGATAAAAATATATTGTTTTCTTAAAGTGATGACTGTCTATGTGCAACAAGAACTCACTAGACCATAATCTTACCCCTTTAGAAACTTTAAATGTCCACAACCCTTGAAATTATTTAGCTAGTAGTAGTGAAGAGGACAAGAAGGAAGATTAATCAAGAAAACAACAAAGGAGTTCTACAAATACATAACACCCGAAGATGTTCAGTTAAAGGCTTAATTTTAATTTTATTTGCTCCTGTTATAGTTTATAAAATAATTAAGAATTGATCATGAGAGATGTTGGAACGATTATGTATTATTTAATTGATATTTTAAAATTGGGTGTTACAAGACATTTTAGAAATTTAGGCTTTGAATCATAGAAAATATTTTGACGATGGAGGTCTGTAGAAGATTACTTTATATATATATATATATATATATATATATATATATATATATATATATATATATATATATATATATATATATATATATATATAGGTTAATGTGAGATGACTTAATTTTGTGAGACCGTGAAACACATTTTTTTTTATTTATTCTTATTTTTTTTTAGTTAAATCAAGTTCTGAAAATAATATTTAAAAAAAGAATTTTTGGATTTTTTCATTTATTTTGTATTCTAAAATTATTTTTTAGAATATGTACAGTGTAATATTCTATTATAATATTTCACGTATTTAAAAAAAAAAAACAGGATTTATTTATTTATTTTTATTTTTTTAGTTAATTAAAGTTCCGAAAATAATATTTAAAAAAAGAATTTTTGGATTTTTCCATTTATTTTCCATTTAAATTTTTTTTTTTAGATTTGGTCTCACGGTCTCACAAAATTAGAACGGTCTCAAATGAACCTGAACCTATATATATATATATATATATATATATATATATATATATATATATATATATATATATATATATATATATAGGGTTAGGTTCATTTGAGACCACCTATATTTTGTGAGACCGAGAGACGCATTTTTCTATTTTTTTATTTTTTTTTTATTTTTTTTTTTAGTTAATTCAAGTTCCGAAAATAATATTTAAAAAAAGAATTTTTTGATTTTTCCATTTATTTTGCATTTTAAAATTATTTTTAGAATATGTACAGTGTAATATTCTATTTAGAATATTTCACGTATTTTTCAAAAAAAATAGAATTTTTTTTTAATTTTTTTTAGTTAATTCAAGTTCCGAAAATAATATTAATTTTTTTTTAGATTTTTCTATTTATTCTGCATTTTAAAATTATTTTTTAGAATATGTCAGTGTAATATTCTATTTAGAATATTTCACGTATTTTTCAAAAAAAATAGAATTTTTTTTTAATTTTTTTTAGTTAATTCAAGTTCCGAAAATAATATTAACTTTTTTTTAGATTTTTCTATTTATTCTGCATTTTAAAATTATTTTTTAGAATATGTCAGTGTAATATTGTATTTAGAATATTTCACGTATTTTTCAAAAAAAAAAAACGGAATTTTTTTTATTTTTTTTAGTTAATTCAAGTTCCGAAAATAATATTTAAATTTTTTTTTTTTTGATTTTTCCATTTATTTTTCATTTTAAAATTATTTTTAGAATATGTACAGTGTAGTATTCTATTTAGAATATTTGACGTATTTTTCAAAAAAAATAGAATTTTTTTTATTTTTTTTAGTTAATTCAAGTTCCGAAAATAATATTAAATTTTTTTTTAGATTTTTCTATTTATTCTGCATTTTAAAATTATTTTTTAGAATATGTCAGTGTAATATTCTATTTAGAATATTTCACGTATTTTTAAAAAAAAAACGGAATTTTTATTTTATTATTTTTTTTTTTTTAGTTAATTCAAGTTCCGAAAATAATATTTAAAAAAAGAATTTTTGGATTTTTCCATTTATTTTGTATTTTAAAATTATTTTTAGATTTGGTCTCACAAAATTAGAATGGTCTCAAATGAATCTGAACATATATATATATATATATATATATATATATATATATATATATATATATATATATATATATATATATATATATATATATATATATATATATATATATATATATATATTTCTGGAAGTAAGAGATTTGATTAAGTAGCCATCCATAAATGAGTGTTATGTAGTTGAAGCATGGGTGAGAAAGACACGTAGGAGATGTAACGCGATGGTGAAAATGGAAGAGGGGTTGACGGAGGGATTCATTGTTGGAGATATAGGGGGGACTCAATTAAAACGTTTGAAAAATATGAGAAGTAAGGGAGTGTGTTTGGGTTTCTAGGGACCATATGTAATTTTTTTTATCAAATTAATTCTTTTTAAATAACATGCAAAGAATAAATAAATAAGGAAATAAAATCATAACGTTAAGATTGTCCTTTTATGTTTGGTAGAGACCAAATAGGTAACAAAATACTATTTAAGAGACTCTCCGAATAAATAAAAAATAAATTAGAGACCGCCCACAAAATTTACCATAAATTATAGGGAGCATTCACGTAGTTTATTACAAAAGTAATTGTTTTCATGCTTTTACTGAATGTGGTCTAATTGTGCAAACCTAAAAATTTGTTAAAACCTACCAACTCCAAATCTAAAGTTGACACAACGCGTTCGCAGTCATATAGACGGATTAATGATGCGTCCTCAATCCATATGATTGCTTTTATATATATATATATATATATATATATATATATATATATATATATATATATATATATATATATATATATATATATATATATATATATATATCAAGGTTGTAAAAATCGCTCGGCGGTAGCTCGACGGTCGACTGGTGTTAAGGGATTAATCGGTCTTGGCGGGGATTAATCAGTGACCATAGATTATTAATAAAATATTAAAATTAACTAAATATTAATATATCATAAGAAAAACAAGTAATTCAAAATTAGAAAATAAGAAACTTTGTAATTTGAAATCTTGAAAATACAAAAATATGAACATTTTGGTATAATATTTGAAATTTGAAATTTTGGACTAAAAAAAAAGTTGATACATTTGAATTTTTTTTTTTTTAACTTTTTAAAAAAAATTTGACATTTTTTTGACTTTTTTTTTTTTAATTTTTTGACTTTTGTTGACCGATTAATCCCGCCAAACCCGATTAATCCTAAATTTCCGATTAATACCCTAATCCTCGATTGTTGAAGAACGTCAAACGATTAATCCACGATTAATCGCCAATTAATCCCGATTTCTGCATCAATGATATATATATATATATATATATATATATATATATATATATATATATATATATATATATATATATGGGTAAAGTGAATATACCTAACAACCTTATATAAACTTAGGTACCTAACCACATTATACTACATTGTTTTGCATTATATTTCCATTGCAATCGTCTAAGGTTCTTAAACTTCAATTCTTAACTTGATTTACTTCCAAGATTTTCAGATATTCACCATTATATTCTTCCTACACCATTTGATTTGTAACGGTAGTATATGAAGCCCACCAGGGGGTCTCCGATAGAAAGACGTCATTTGAAGGAAGATAATGGTGAAAATCCAAAGATTTTGGAAGCAATCAAGTTATGAGGTTGAATTTTAATCACTTTGGGTGATTACAATGCAAATATGATACAAAATTACATAGTATGATGTGGTTAGGTACCTAAGCTTATATAAGGTTGTTAGGTATATTCACTTTACCCTATATATATATATATATATATATATATATATATATATATATATATATGAATCAGTAGTCATATTTGATTCCACAGTCCATGTCACTATTTATTCTTAAATATGAATGCATGCATATTTATGATATCATTTTTCAAAGAAAAAAGATCGTCAAATCATTTTTTAGCCTAGATATGGCTTAGATGTTGTATTTCCTTAATATTCTTGGTTTTGGTTTGAAGAATGATGAGCGGATTAGGGCTTCTCAAGTTATCCCAAAACTTTTGGTTCTCAAAAGAACTTGCGCTTATATATATATATATATATATATATATATATATATATATATATATATATATATATATATATATATTATTTGAAGAAAAACACTCTTAAATTTGGTTAGATTGTTAGATTTTTGGGTCATAAGAATACCAGTATACTTAGTTTTTTCTTCGATCGTGATTGCAATCACTTTTTAAAATCTAAAATTTCAACACTATAAACCGAGGCATCACGAAATCAGATTTGGGATAATCCAAAGAATTTTAATATAGAAGTCATGCCACATCTAATTAGACACATAGAAAAGTACTTTCCAGTTTTGTGTTCTTGAGAGATAACAAATCAATATATGGTTTTTGTGTGTGTTGCTTCCAACCCTTTTCAGGAAACAAATCACATATTCATATGCAAGAGGGAAAAGTAGTTAAATGTAAGTTGCCTCCTTTTGGTGCCAAAAATCGTTTGTTATTAGGACATAACCAACTCATGACATCATCATCATACCACCACCAGTGGCTCTACCCCTTGAACCCCACTAGAGGTGCTACCCCTAGTGCCTGCCAAGGGGACGTAGCCCCTTGGAACCTACACCTAAGGGTGCTCCCCCGACCCCCGTATTTCCGAGTTCATATTTAACACTCCGAGTCTGCTCCCCACACCTTCTACTCTAGTTATTAAATGGAGCTCACCCTATCTCATTATTTATAATAATTACACCAAAATATGATGATAGCACTAAATTACTAACATTTCTCCCCCATGTTGGGCTTATTAATGTATTGTATCAAATGTGTGTGCTAGAATAGTCTTATTTATGCCGGTTTGGGCCTGCCAATTCTCGAGCTTTACTTTCTAGGGTTAGGCTATTTATTGTGCATGCATGTATCTATTAGGGTTAAGGATTGCATTGCACTACTTAGCTCTCACAGAGAAGTTCAGGTTTAACTCTTCTAGAGCTGTTATAATCTAAGCATTCAACACTATTTTGATCTTCATTGTTCTTGTTATTTGATTCACATTCTTTATAGAATTTGTATATTCTAGTAATTATTGTTTCTACAATTTTTATAAGAGAAGGAGATAGTGTAACTCAGTCACTACTCTTCTCTCGAGTTCGATTAGAGTTTTATGTTTCTCTTGGATCTGTTCTTGTTGTCTCGATCGTGTCTATCGATCGTCGACGTAAAATCTAATTCTTGGTTTTTAAACCTAAACTCATTTTTCGTTTTAGACATCTGATTCTATGTAAGTTTTTGTGAATTATTGAAGTCATGATGAATGAAGATCCTCATTCTTTATCTTCCAATCTCTCCAGTAGTATTAGATCCACTACAAGGACTACACTCGTCTTACTGCATGATTATGAAGTCTGAGCGTTGCACTTTGAAGACTATGTTCTAGGTATTGAAGAACATGGTTCAATAATATGGCAAACGATGACACAGGAGACGTTTTCGCACACAGGAACCAAGAGGGTTATCAAGACTCAGGCTGACTACAACCCTCTTCTAGTTGAACACACTAATGTTTCTAGGATGAAAAAGAAAAGTTTATGGGCAACATCAAGGCTATAAGAATAATACAGTTTGCTCTTCTTTAATATACTTTTCACCTCATGAGTGCATGTACCATTGCTAAGGAGATATGGGATAGGCTAAAGGAGATTTATTTGAGTGACACCGATTTAGAACACTCTCTACAAACATTGGTTTTATTAGAGTTTGGAGAATTTGCACAAAAATCTTATGAAAAACTAGATCAGACGTTCAGTCGATTAAATCATTTGTTAAGAAGTATGCTTAAACACAATCTCAGGCGTGAAGTAAGTGAACAAAAGGTCACGTTTACGAATGGACTAAGATCCTAGTGCAAAGCTATTGTGTCTACTGTGAAGGCACATGAACAATTTAAGAGCTACTCATTGGCAAAGCTTGTGGGAATTCTGAGATCCCATGAAGACGAAGTTATGAAGGAGGTGGAGATTGTTTCTAGTATGGGATCCCTTGCATTAGTTATGAAAGGAAAGAAGGTGATTGAAGATGATTCAGAATCTGATCTTTCTGATAGTGAGATTTCCAAAGAAGACAAGGCTTTGTTGGTTTCAAACCCCAAGAAGTTTTACAAGAAAAATTTATCTCGTTATCGGAATAAATACAAGTAGGGTGGAAATTCCTGTTCTGAAAAGGCTAGAGATGAGAGTTTTAAGAACTCTCAAAATGAAGAAGAGAAAAATGAGAAAAAGCTTCTGGGTGATTTTGGCTATGATTGTTATTACTGTCATTACAAAAACCACTTTGCCAAGGAATGCATGCTTAGGAGGATAAATGAGAAGAAAGAATTTGAGAAGGATGAAGCGTACTATCTTCGGAAGATAGAGGAGCTTCGGAAGAGGAGTGCATCAAATTCTAAGCCGGTGTTGATCGTGTAGGAGGGAAGTAATGGAGATGGGCCAGTTGAGGTGTGGTTGACTGACTCTGAAGGTGATGAGGTCAGGAAACCCACATATGGTGGATGTTTTGTGGTAAATTCAGAAGATCAAGCATATGAGGGCATGGGTCTGATAGTTCAGAACAACATTTTGGAACAAAAAGGGTATGCTACTGATGGCGGTCAGGTTTCTGTAAACTGTTTTGTTGCAAAGCTTGTTTCAGAATAAGTGTCAGAATGTGAAAAAGTCATCGATATGGTACACTCTATACTTAAATCTCTTAACATTCATGTATCTTGTTATGATTTAGAACTAGACGATTTAAAATATACTGTTTCTAAATTCAGTGATAGTTTAAAAGAAATCGTCTTATTAATGCTACTCTATATGATCAACTTAGCAAGGTAACATTTAAAAGTGAAGAGAGGAGGTTAAGGATAGAGATGTTGGAAGTAGAGCTCAATTGATCGAGAGATGGCATTATTTATCTTAAGGGAGGCAGTTTTTCTTTTTTAAAACAAAGGAACGTATTTTGTTTAATTGTTAAGCGTTTATATTTCAACATCACTCAATTGCATCTTGATTGTGAAATAGAAAAAGGCACAAAATGATTTTTCCCTTTCTTGAATTGAAAGAGGATGAAATCGATGCAAATTGTTATAAGTGCGAATCTAAAGTTTCGTTTGATGATGTTTCTAATTCATATAGAATTGGACTTGAGAAAATCGAAGAATACATTCGGTCCAAAAAAAGAAAAATATGTTGAAACAAATTGGATAAAGAAAAAAATAAAATCTAATACTATGATTTTTTTTGTTATGCAATAAATTAAATTCAGAAAATACTTTTGTTACCGAAAACGTTTCCGAGTTTGAGGAACGCGATTTGAGTGAAATTTTTGTAGAAGATGAAATAGATAGTTCTGTCTTTGTTCAAAATGATGAACCTAAGAAAAATTTCATTTCTGAAAATTTAATCGAATTCGTTCGTATTGTTGAAAATAAAGGCTCTGAAAATTTAAATGAACAAGTCACAATTTTTCTGAAAGTACAAACAGCTCCGAATCAAGTTTTTTGTGAAAACCGGACTGAACAAAAATGATACTTCAGAATTAGCGTCCCTTGTTGATAGTGATAATGTGAAAGTTTGTGACAAATTCTTCTAGACCAAGCCAATTGATAATGCAGATGAAACCAAAGGTCTTTCTGAATTGACCTCCTAGAAAACAAAAGGTAGATACGTTTCGGAACCACTGAACCATGTGGACCTTTGTTACGATAAGGTAGGGCCAAGCAGTACGAAGGATGTTCCCAAAGAGACCACTTTTGAACAACACAAAACTCCCATTGGAAAAGATAAACTTAAATATAACATTCATAAGTCAGCTGAGGAACTTATTTCTAAGAAAAGGCAATTGAATGCTAGATATAGGAAGAACATACAAGAAAGAAAACGTTTTTGGAAAAACAAGCATTCAAGTCAAAGTTTTGTTAACTCGGAAAGAGTTTCAAATCAAAAATAGAATTCTTCTCCAATTCCGAAACCGAAAAAAAAAATTCGTTTTCAAAACCAAAGCCTTCAGCTCCACATGTTTAAGAATGTCAGATTTCTAAACTGATTGAAAAGCAAAACTCTCAGTTTTCTTCAAAAACACAGTTTTCAGAAGCTAACATCCCATCAAAGGATTTTAAAGGTAAAAGTAAAATTGTTTCGGAACCAGAGATTTCTCTTGAGCAATATGAAGCAAATTTGAAAAAGGAAGAAAAGTCCTTTGCGAAAAATATAGATAAGAACCACAAAGAATTTATTTAACGAAAAGCTAATGTAATTGAAATTAATCTTTGTGATAATAAAATGGAAGTTTTCAAAATAATAAAAGGGAAGAATTGTGTTTTAACAAAAAGATCCTTTTGGTTTGATAAGACTAAGATTTTTCCTATTCTTAAGAAATCCTCACAAGGACCCAAGATGGTTAGGGTTCCTAAATCTCTCTGAATTTTTTAGGTTATACGTGACGAACAATACGATTCAGACCGGTATGTTGACAGCGGCTGTTCATGTCACATGACTGGATGAAGAGAAGAATTGAGAGAGTATAGATCCTTAAAGGATGGCGGTAGAGTAAAGTGTGGAAACAACGCCACAGGGGAAATCAAAGGCTACGGGATGATTTTGAATGACGAATTCTCTATTCGAAAGGTAGCTTATGTAGAAGGTCTGCAACATAATATAATAAGTGTTTCACAACTAGTTGTAGGTATGGGCTAAAGGTGTCATTTGATGACGAGGTTTCAGTGATTATTGAGAAAAAAATCGAAGGCGATACTTCTGCAATCTAAAAAAAGGGAGAAATGTATCCACTGAACATGAAATCGATCAAAGGGAAGCCATCCATTTGCCTTCTTCTGAAAGCATCTTTAGATGATAGTTAGCTATGGCACCGAAGGCTCTCACACCTGAATTTCAAGGATATAAAAACTCGTACACGGCGATCTTCTACGTGTTCTTCCTCTTCTAAAATTCAAGAAGGAACATTTGTGTGCTGCTTGTAAACTTGGAAAGCAAAGTAGGAAGAGTCACTCAACCATCATCAATACCAAAATCATTAAACCACTAGAATTATTGCACATTGATCTTTGTAGTCCATTTTCAATCGAAAGTATTGGTGGTAATAAATATATTATGGTTGTTGTTGATGATTTTTCGAGATTTAAATGGGTGTTCTTTCTTAGACAAAAATCAGATGTAACTCTGAAGCTGGTAGATTTCACCAAACAGATTGAACTTCAACTACGAAAGCCCATTCGAAAAGTTCACAGTAACAACGGTTCGGAATTTAAAAACCAAGTGTTTGAAGAATTCCTAACTAAAAAAGGGATAGCTCATAAGTTCTCTACACCCTACACTCCATAACAAAATGGTGTCATTGAAAGATGAAACCGCTTTCTTTGCAAAGCTGTATGGACAGTGTTATCATTTGCGAATCTTCCTCGTTACTTCTAGGCTGATGCTATTGTATCTGCTTGTTTCACGTAGAACCGCTCATTAATCAACAAAAGATTCTTAATTACACCTTATGAGATTCTGAACAAAAGGAAAGCTAGCGTTAAATTCTTTCATGTGTTTGGCCCCCGGTGCTTCGTATTCAATTCTAAAGAACATAGGAGCAAATTTGATGCGATAGTTGATGAGGGCATTTTTCTGGGTTATTCGTTAACTTCTAAAGCATACAAGGTTCTGAAAAAGAAATTAAGAAGGATTGAAGAAATCTATTATGTCACCTTTGATGATAAGTATATGAAGAATTTTCAGAAAGAGATAGTCAATCTGAGGAGATATTTTCTTTAATGAATCCTATGACAATTCCTTTTTCAAATCTATATGTGGAATTTCTGAATCTGTTTGATGAGCCTAAAAAAGCCATTTCCTCAGATTCAAAGGCAAAGGACAATCAACTGGATGAGTTAAAGAAAATGGTCGATGAAGCTGTTAAAAACATCGAAACCTCTTAGGAGCCTCCGATTCTGAAAGCTTCTAAATTTCCATCTCAACTAGGATCTTTTGATTCTCCATTCTAGCGGGAGAACTCAAATTCTGATAACCCATTCCAGGGGGAGTATTCCGTCAACTTCCAAGACATGAATTCGAAGACATGAATGCTAAATTGGATCCAATCTATGATCCAAACTACCCTCCAATGACAAAGTAGACCAAAGATCATCCAAGTTGTCAACTAATTGGAGAATCACCTTTAGGTGTTCTAACAAGGGCTCAATGTAATGCCCGTGTTTCTAGGCTAGGCATTAATGTTGATGTAATAGTCTAGGTTAACCTTTATAAACCGTTGTGAAATAATAAAAATAAATTATTTTGAGTGTTATGTGTTTTATGCTTAATTGTGTAACTTAAATGAATTAAGAACAAGAATAAGCGTAATAATAATATATTAGATAAGGCCGATATCTGTGAAGGAAGTTGTAGTGGTCGTGGCAAGGTTTCCGAATATATAAAGAATGTCGAAATCCGAGTTATAATGAAGAAGTTATGACCTGTCGAAGTGTCGTGACAGAACCGGTACGACACTGCGTGACGTAAATAGTGAATTTACGATAGACCAATATTTAGCCTTAGTGATCTAAACAATAGTCGTAGAATGCGTTAAACAGAGAGCTTACATAAAAAGAACGTCTAAATCTGACTTCGTATGAGGAAGTTATGATTTTTCAAAGTTTCGACTTAGCGGTATGCAGCCCAAAGTTCGAATATGGGATCGAGTGATTTCTAGCCAAAGCAATCTAAATGACGATCGAAGATCTCGTTGATAGTAATGCAACGGTAAAAAGACAGACGAAAACGGACGTCAGATGAAGGAGTTGTGAATTCTTAACAGAGTTTTCCTGTCCCGGCCTACTAAAAATAATATAATAAAAGTTAAAATCAAAATTAGCCGACGGAGACTAAATGAGAGTTGTAGAGCATAATCTCATCTATTCGTGGATATAAAGAACGTTGAAAACAGAGATCGTATGTGAGAGTTATGATTTTATGAAGTTCGAGGCACGCATCTTAAAGGGGAACGCCCCGCGTTCATATGCTAGGCTTGGGTTGGGACACGTCGATGTTGAGTCAAACATATTAGGTATTGGGATGGAAACTCGCTCCTTTACGCAACGTTCGGAGGAACGCCCAACATTCGGGGAACGTGCTGCGTACCAGGAGGGAACGCGCCGCGTTCGAGGTCCAGACCCCTCCTATTAATAGAAGTCGAGTCGAGCTGTTTATGGTTGCCAAATCTCTTCTCTCTCACCCATATTACATCGTTTTACGTGCAAGTTATACCCCCGAAGCCCCGATATCATCCCGACACCTGAAGCTAGTCCCGAAGCCCCAAAGATCCCGAGAAATAGAGTTCCCGAGCCGAAACTCTGCCCTCGAGAAGCCCAGTTTTCAAGGAAGCATTCCGGTTTCACCGAAGAATACTACTTTAAGCCCGGTTTTCAAGGAAGCATCCTGATTTCCCCCTCATTGTAGCCTTTACGACATCTATTGTTGTGGAAACCCCTTTACAGTAATGTCCATCCCGATGAAAATCCTTAGACTAGGTCCCGTATGATAGTTGTTGTTTTAGGGACGTAAAGTGAGTATAACAGGAATATGTAATCGGGTTATTGTTGGTTAGTGAAATTAAATATAATTATTTATTGTGGGTTGAAAACCATATATGCTAACCAGGCTCCCAAGCCTGACCCACTCAGTTTCTTTGTATTACAGGAAGTGACGCAAGAGCATGAGTTGGACAACTTGTGAAGATATTTTATGTATAGGCCAGTAGTTGTATATAACTGTTGTAAGGCTTATAATGTGCCGTTTATGCTTTTGGTCTGTATTGGAACATGACATCCCAAGTTTTGTTATATATGAAAATACATTTCTTTAAGGAATGCTTTGATAAATTTTATTTATCATATTTTGTTTTGGGAACAAATTCTGCAACTCTTTTAAATCAAAGGATTAGTCTTAAAATTATTTTAAAAGCATAAATTAAATCGGTCTTTTATGGCCGTGATTTTGGGGATGACATAGTTAGTATCAGAGCATTAGTTTAAGCAAACTAGGAATTTGTAGGATTTCTAGACTTAAACTTAGAATGCTAAGTGAAGATTGTGAGATAAGTGTCTGTTATATTTTAGACACGAGCACTAGTTTATTTTAGGAAAGATGCCTAAAGTGCTTTTATGTGCTAAATCCTATATGTTTGCCATATATGATATTAATTGTTCAGATCTATGGTTTGTTGCAAACCGGATCTAGAGACCTTATGTGTTTAGGATTCTAAGCGTATGACGACAGTATTAGAACTAGCATATAAACGTTTCGGAGTGATAAGGACGATTTAATTATCTATCGTGAACGAGGATCTAATTTCACCTTATTCTGTGTATAGATCAAAAATGGTAAGAACCAGAAAATGCGTTGGAAACGCAGATGAAAACAGGAATCAACCACCAGTGATTGAGCAAGTACCTGTTGTAGCAGCAACACCTAAGCCAACGATAACGGCTGGGGTACAAGCGATGATCGTCTGCTTCAATAGAATCATGAAGAACCTTCAAGCCAACCTACCGATTGTTAGGCAAATCAACCAGGACGGAGGAAATGATGGGCGTGGGTGCAAGTACAAGGATTTCATGGAATCCAAGCTACCATGTCTATCCGGAAGCCCGACGCCGGTGGAAGTTATAAACTGGATCTCCGAAATAGAGACAATGTTCGAGAGTTACGAATGCAACAACAGACAGAAGACCACTCTTGCGATCCCTCTGTTAAAATATGGAGTGTTGAGTTGATGGAAGCTGTTAGCTGACTCGATGTCCAAGGGCGAGGCGAGCAAGAAGTCTTGGGAAGACTTTGTGGTGCAACTCAAATTACAATACTGCTCCGAGCAGGACCTTCTGGAAATCAATAACGAGTTTCATAATTTGAAGAAGGGAAAAATAAGCGTTACTGAATACGCTTCCATATATAGTTCCAACTGAACTCTCTAAGGTCAACAAGTTTTCCCTCAGACTACCAGCGGACTTTGGTCTAATGGCTAAGCAAGCAACCACATTGAAAGCCGCCATCTAGGCTGCTAGAAATGTTAAGACCCAGATCAGGGAGAAGGGTTTGGAGAGGTCAGAGGTTGGTGAGAAGAGAAAATTCGACGGACCCTCGGGGTCTAGCAAAAAGGGTAAATTCTCGAAGTCTAGTTCGAGAGGAGGTGGAGGAGGGGAAGCAAATTGGTGCGACAAATGCATGAAGAAGCATCATGGGAAATGTGGCGGGGAAGCCACATGCTTCAAATGTGGAAAGCCAGGGCACTATGACAACGAATGCACCCTCACCAAGAAAGTCTGCTATGGGTGTGGTGAGGAGGCGCACATTTCGAGGGATTGTCCGAAAAAGAAGGAGACAGCAAAGCCCAACATTCCACCAAAGCCGAAGGCGAGAGCCTTCCAGATGACACTGGAAGCTGCTAAAGAAGAAGCTGATGTCGCTTCAGGTACCTTTCTCGTAAATGAATTCCCTGCCCAAATTTTATTTGATTCTGGAGCCAACTACTCCTTTATTTCACATGAATTTGGTAGAAAACTAGCTTTGCCTGTCGATATACTAGATAATGCTTTATTAGTCGAAGTTGCTATTGGCAAGTTTATACCTGTTAGCCATATTATGAAAAACATATTTATTGATTTGAATGGGAATAAGTTTCATGAGAAATTATTGCCCATCAAGCTAAATGGTTTGTACATCGTGCTAGGGATGGATTAGCTTAGCGCCAATGATGCCAAAATATTGTGCAGAAAGAAGATAGTAAAAGTAAACCTGCCAGGGAAAGAATCATTTATGGTGTATGGGGACAAACACAAAGTAAATTCTGGAATTAATTCCTTAATGAAATCCAGAAGGTGTTTGGCCAAGGGATGTACATCGTGTCTAGAATTTGTGATCGATGCTAAGAAGGAGAAAAAGGAGATGCAGAGCATTCCTGTCGTGTGTGATTATCTGGAAGTATATCCCGAAGATCTTCCCGGATTACCGCCTGATCGACAAGTAGAATTCCGTATCGACTTGTTACTAGGGACGACGCCAATAGAAAAAAACACTTTACCGATTAGCACCAACGGAGATGAAGGAGCTGATGATGGAACTTCAGGAGTTATTGGACAAAGGTTTCATTAGACCTAGTTCATCACCCTGGGGAGCTTCGATGTTATTCGTAAAGAAAAACGATGAGAGTATGAGAATGTGCATTGATTACAAAGAGTTGAATAAGGAAACGATAAAGAATAGATATCTATTGCCAAGGATTGATGACATGTTCGATCAACTACAAGGTTCAAGTTATTTTTCAAAGATCGACCTAAGGTCAGGATATCATCAACTGAGGGTGAGAGAGTAGGATATCGAGAAGACTGCATTCAAAACACGATATCGATACTACGAGTTTTTGGTTATGTCATTTGGACTAAGTACTAACCAATGCTCCAGCAACAATTATGGATTTAATGAACAGGGTTTGTAAACCGTTCCTTGATAAATCTGTGATAGTGTTCATAAATGACATTCTGATTTACTCGAAAAGCCAATGGGAGCATGGCAGACACTTGCGAGAAGTGTTGGAAGTCTTGAAGAAGGAGAAACTGCATGCAAGGTTCTCAAAATGTGATTTTTGGATTCGAGAAGTCCAATTCTTGGGTCACGTGGTCAACCAAGAAGGGATAATGGTTGATCCAACAAAAATTGAAGCTGTGATGAAGTGGGAACAACTGAAAAGTCCCACTGAGATCCGAAGCTTTTTAGGATTAGCTGGATATTACCGATGGTTTATCCAAGGCTTTTCTTCGATCGCTACTCCACTAACAACTCTGACCCACAAATGAGCTACTTATACTTGGAGTGATAAGCATAAAGAAGCATTCGAGTTGCTAAAGAAGAAGCTATGTGAAGCACCGATTCTTTCTCTACCCGATGGAGTTGAGAACTTTGTTGTTTATAGCGATGTGTCAGGTGTTGGATTGGGTTGTGTTTTGACCCAAAGAGAAAAGGTGATAGCATATGCGTCTCGAAATCTAAAAGAGCATGAAAATAACTACCCCACTCATGATTTGGAGTTGGCAGCGGTAGTATTTGCTCTAAAAATATGGAGGCATTACCTCTATGGATCGAAGTTAAAAATTTTCACTGATCATAAGAGTCTCTAATATCTCTTTAATCAGAAAGGATTGAATATGAGGTAACGACACTAGCTAGAGTTACTTAAAGACTATGACTGTGAGATACTTTACCACCCCGGTAAAACAAATGTTGTCGCAGATGCTCTCAGTTGGAAGGTCAATCTTGAAAGAAAAAGGCCAAGAGCGTTGAGAATAGAAGTTTTCTCGACAATTGTGGAGAGTATAAAGAAAGCTCAAGAAGAAGCTTCTGAAAAGAATGACCGAAAAGGAGAACGTTTTGGCAAAACGTTAGTGTTCCATATAAACAATCATAGACTGAAGGTATTCCAAGATCGAATTTGGGTTCCTATTTCAGGAGGAGTAAGAGAGCTTATGATGGAAGAAGCTCACGAAACCATGTACTCAATTCATCCTGGCAACACTAAAATGTATAAGGACCTAAAACCCTACTACTAGTGGCCGACTATGAAGCTTGGTATTGCAAAGTGTGTGGCCGAGTGTGTGACCTGTGCAAGAGTTAAGGCACAACATCAAAAACCATATGGGAGTTTAGAACCTTTACCTATACCTATGGGTAAATGGGAAGACATTGCTATGGATTTTGTCACTAAACTGCCCAGAACAAAGAACGGTCACGACATGATTTGGGTGGTCGTTGATCGCTTCACTAAGAGTGCATACTTCATAACAGCCAACGAGAGATGGTCTATAGATAAGCTTGCGAATTCTTATGTGAAGGAAATTGTGAGGATTCATGGTGTTCCATTAACGATTGTGTCGGATCGTGGTAGCCGTTTCACCTTGATGTTTTGGAGAAGTCTACAAGAGGAATTGGGTATCAAGTTGTGTTTGAGTACAAATTACCATCTACTGACTGATGGTCAGAGCCAGAGGGTGATACAAACGCTTGAATATATGCTAAGAGCATGTACCATGGAATTCCAAGGTAACTGGGATGAACATTTACCTTTGGTATAATTCTCCTACAATAATAGTTTCCACTTGAGTATAAAGATGGCACCTTATCAAGCTTTGTACGGACATAAGTGCCGTACGCCATCTTGTTGGCTTGAGGCTGGGGAAAAACAGTTTGTGGGACCTGAGATAGTCCAGCAGATTGTTGAAAAAGTTGAAAATAATTATGGAAAGAATGTTAGCGGCTCAAGATCGTCAAAAGAGCTATGCTGACATAAAGCAAAGACCGATGACATTTGAAGTTGGAGATTCGGTTTTGCTCAAAGTCTCACTATGGAAAGGACTTATACGATTTGGTAAAAGGGGAAAGTTAAGTCCAAGATTTATTGGACCGTTTAAAATTCTTCAAAGGATTGGGAACCAAGCTTACAAGCTAGAATTATCCGAAGAACTGAATGGTATTCATAACACTTTCCATGTGTGTTATTTGAGGAAGTTCACGGGAGAAGTTCCCGACATAATTCCAATTTCTGAATTAAGGATTGATGAAAACAAAAGGTTAATTGAAGAACCAGAGGCAATCATTGACCGAAACACTAAGAAGTTGCGACGCAAGATGGTCGAATAAGTGCTTGTCTGATGGAAACATACGAATGGGCCAAATCTCACCTGGGAAATGGAGAGTGACATGATGAGTCGCTATCCGCATTTGTTTTTTGATGTGTGATTCTGGGGACGGAATCATCCTTAGGGGGAGAGAATTTTAACGCCCGTGTTTCTAGGCTAGGCATTAATGTTGATGTAATAGTCTAGGCTAACCTTTCTAAACCGTTGTAAAATAATAAAAATATATTATTTTGAGTGTTATGTGTTTTATGCTTAATTGTGTAACGTAATCGAATTACGAACAAGAATAAGTGTAATACTAAAATATTAAATAATCCCGATATCTATGAAGGAAGGTGTAGTGGTCGTGGCAAGGTTTCCGAATATATAAAGAATGCCGAAATTCGAGTTATAACGAAGAAGTTATGACATGTCGAAGTTTCGTGACAGAACCGGTACGACATTGCGTGACGTAAATAATGAATTTACGATAGAGCGATATTTAGCCTTAGTGATCTAAACAAAAGTCATAGAATACGTTAAACCGAGAGCTTACATAAAAAGAACGTCTAAATATGACTTCGTATGAGGAACTTATGATTTTTTGAAGTTTCGACTTAGCGGTATGTAGCCCAAAGTTCGAATATGAGATCGAGTGATTTCTAGCCGAAACAATCTAAACGAGAATCGAAGATCTTGTCGATAGTAATGCAACAGTAAAAAGACAGACGAAAACGGACGTAAGATGAAGGAGTTGTGAATTCCTAATGGAGTTTTCCTGTCCCGGAGTCTAAATGAGAGTTGTAGAGCATAATCTCACCTACGCCTGGATATAAAGAACGTCGAAAACAGAGATCGCATGCGAGAGTTATGATTTTCTAAAGTTCGAGGCACACATCTTGAAGGGGAATGCCTCGCGTTCATATGCTAGGCCTGGTTTGGGCGACATCGATGCTGAGTCAAACGGATAAGGGATTGGGACGGAACCCCGCTCCTACGCGCAACGTTTGGGGAACGCGCTGCGTACCCGGAGGGAATGGGCCACGTTCGAGGGCCAGACCCCTCCTATAAATAGATATCGAGTCCATTCGTTTATGGTTGCCAAATCTCTTCTCTCTCACCCATATTACCTCGTTTTACATGCAAGTTATACCCTCGTAGCCCCGGTATCATCCCGAAACCTAAAGCTAGTCTTGAAGCCCCGAAGATCCTGAGAAATAGATTTCTCGAGCTAAAACTCTGCCCGCGATCCAAAGGATGCATCTGTGATGGGAATGAAACGGGTGTTTCGAAACGAGATGGATAAGGAAAGAAACATGATTCTCGACAAGGCACATTTGGTAACGAAGGGATATTGCCAAGAAGAAGGTATAGACTATAAAGAGACGTTCGCACCAGTAGCAAGACTTGAATAAGTTCAGATCTTTCTTGCATATGCCGCTCGCAAAAACTTTGAAGTCTATAAAATAGATGTGAAGTGTGTACTTATGAATGGTGAACATGAGGAAACGGTCTACATGGAATAACCACCGGGTTTTGTAAATGAGAAAATATCCAAATCACTGTTACATTTTGGACAAGGCGGTGAATGGTCTGAAACAAGCACCTCGTGCATGGTCTGAAACCCTTACTCGATTTTTAAAACAATCATAATTTAAACAAGGTTCGGTTGACCCAACCATCTTTCATAAGAAAGATGGTGACCATCTGATGATCGTTCATATTTATGTTGATGAAATCATTTTCGGATCAACTAATCCTAAATTAACAGCTAAATTCTGAAAGCTGATGGAAACTAAATTTTAAATGAGCTCAACGGATCCTATTAACTTTTTCCTTGGTTTATATATTAGACATAGTTTAGAGGGCATTTTTTTCAACTAAGAAGCCTACATCAAGACCTTGCTTGCAAAATTTGGTATGGTGGGTGATTCAAAGGTCAAGGTTCCTATGGCGTTCAGAACAAAACTTACTTCTTCCTTAGACAAGCCAGCACTTCATATCAGTTTATATAGACAAATGATTGGGTCTTTAATGTATCTAACATCAATTCGTCCTCATATTATGTTTGTTGTTTGTTATTGTGCCATGTTGATAGGTCATAGATTTGTGGTTTGGGCTAACCAATCATCTGTATAAGTCCTTGTAGGGTCTTGGTCATGTTAGAAGTGTTTGTAATTTGTTGATGTGTGTTTTCGGCTGATTTCGTGTTCACGACCTTATATGGGTTTACGGCTACAAACGTGTGTACGGCCGTAAGCCCTGTTCACGGCTAGTCTGTCCGTATATAATGTGTCAGAGTCTGTCATAGAAAGTGGCATATCAATAGACTTTACGGTCAGTGTGTGTATTCTTCAAGGTGTACTAGATGTTTTGTGAATGAACGTGTGCATTGCTTGATTATCTTATTCTTCTACTCATTCTTGTTATTGTTTGTTTTGACCACTGGTTTGATTCATTAATCAATCAGCACATTACAATTGGTATTAGAGCAAATCTGGTGTCGAAACAAACTTTAGTGGTTTCTAGGGGTGAAAGGATCTTCAATTTCATCATTGTTTAAGGCTTGGTTCTACATTCGATCGTGTTTTCACAGCTAAGGGAATCAAAATCCGCTTGAAAAACTGTTGTTTTCATCATTTCTGGGAGTTTATGGTTAGAGATATTGAAGGGAGTACGACCGTAAACTCCATACATAGCCATAATCACTTGATCTTCAAATAGCCGTAAACAGCTAATCTTCAGAAGCCGTAAACAATTAATCTTCAAGGACCGGAAACGATTAATTAATTGTAAACCACTTAACCGTAAACAGTTTACGGCCGCAAACTCTTCTATTGCCTTAATCTTTAATTTTCTTTTACATTTCCATTAATAAAGAAAATTAAAAAAAAAACAAAAACAAAAACAAAAATGGATTCACAAAACTCAACAATTCATCATGAACTGGATTCCATAATGGGAACAACTACACGTGTTCCTCGTCTGTTATCTGCTAAAGGTTTCCCGGAATGGAAATATCAGATGGAAAAATATATCAAAATGTAGGACTTCAAGGTTTGGTGAAGTATTCTGAAAGGACCTGTCAGAATCACCACAACTCTCGAAAACGGAACAGTCATTGATAATGAAATTGAAGATTATACTGATGAAGATTTTGGAAATATTGAAGAGCAAGAAAGAGCTCTTGCCACAATCAATGTGGCTCTTTCACTAGATATTGCTCAAGGTTTTTGGAAATACACGTCAGCAAAAGCTCTATAGGAGGCACTGATTAAAGTTTATGAAGGGAACAAGGACATCAAACAAATTCATCAAGATATGCTGAGACAAAAGTTCAACATGTTCAATCATATCTTGGGAGAATCTCTTGAGGCACAATTGTAGAGGTTCATCACTCTGACAACTGAGATGAGCTTTGCAGGTATTTTAGTCATTAGGTCTGAAATAAATAAAAAGCTGCTCAATTCACTGCCAAAGTCATGGGATATGAACGTGTCTATGATTAAGAAGAAGAAGGACCTTAAACATCTAAGTGTGGCTAAAACCATGGCGATTATTAATGCTTGTGATCTGGATGACAAGCAAAGGGAGATCAATCACGTCAATTCATACTCCACCGCTAATCTTGAGATTCAATCCAACAATGCTTTCTCATCCTTCACCACTCCTCAAGTTCAACATTTTGTTGCTCCTCAACAATCATCTTATATCACTTCATCCATGCAAAGTGTTCAACCTCCAGTCTCTTATCCACAAGTTTCTTCCTATTTAAAAGCACCTACTCCTGCTCCTACTTCCAAAGAAAATGATGAAAAGTTGGCTCTTGCTACCAATCTGGTCAACTGCTACAATGCCTTCGTGGCTGGCGAGCTTCCTCCTCAACTATCTTTTGCTGATCTAGATCAAATTCATCCTGAAGATGTTGAGGAGATGGACATCACGTGGAAAATTGCTATGGCGGTGTTCAGGGCCAAACAGTTCTCCAGAAAATAGGCAAAAATAATTGGGGAATGAATGTTGAAAAGAAGGTGGGTTTCAACAAAGGCAAACTCCGATGTTTCAACTGCCATGAACCTAGCCATTTTACCAAAGACTTCCCGAAGCCTGATAGGAGGGAGAACAGCGAAAGAATGATGGTGCCAGTGGGTAGTAGCAGGGGAACTACCACTAACAATCAGACCATGAATCTTGTAGTGGTGGCTCAGTCATTTGATTAGAACGACCAAATTCAGGACCTAAGCATCTCATGACCTGAAAATGCACATCTTGCCCAGATCAATGACTCTTCAGAAGGAGAAGCTGAGATGGACCCAGAGGCGGAGATGATGGAACTACGATTTGCTTTCATGGTTCAAAGTACCCCAGAGCCTGCAAAGACCGGCGTCAGTGAAAATATTTGTTCTCAATCTTGTATTAACACAATTAAATTTCTTCGTGAACAAATTAAATTGATAAAGAGAGAGAATGAGGACCTAAAATATGAGGGGTACGAACATAGAAAAGGCCAAAACCTTTAAAAGAACAATTAGAGGCCAAGATTAGTGATTTTGATAAATTGCAAGAAGAGTACAGCAACAAATGTGTCAACTATAAATATCTTAAGAAAGAACTTGAAGTTGTAACTGCGGAACTTGACACATTGAAGACTCGTTTTGCAAATGCCGATTTTAATTTCAAGAAATTTGATGTGTCGAGTGAAAGAGTTGCAACAATAATTGAACACCAAATGAAATGGAAGGATCAAAAGCAAGTAGGATTAGGTTATGAGAGTGTCCTTCCCCCATTCAATCACAATTACACTGCTAAACCCTTGACTCAGGAGGAGATTGACCGAGATCCATCTATGGTTTATGGTAAACCAGCTGCCGAACAGACAACAAAAAGTAGTGCTAGGATGTTAGATACTAACATTTCCACTTCCTATGCGGATTTGTTAGTAAACAAGGAAAAGCAGGAGGATGGAAAGATTGAGTCAAATAATTTTGTGTCTAAATTTGGTGTTACTATTTTAAACTATGATGAGTCTGTGTTTGTTAATACTGATGTTATTTGTGATGATTTGGTGTCAAACTCTAATGCTTTTGATAAATGTGGTTTTGTTTTTGTGAAATCTGCTGAATCTGATAGTTGTACATCCATACCTTCTACACCTATCACATAATCTGACTCTTGCACTTGCACTTGCACGTGCAACATAGTCAGATGAGACAAAAAGAGCAAAAAAACTGATAAAGGCGGTCCCAGTTATAATAATAATAAACAAATATGTTTCAACTGTGGTACTGCTGGCCACATTGCTCGCAATTGTCCTAACACGGCATCTGTGCATTTTTCAACACTAAGGAAAGAAAACGAGTCTCGAGGAAGGTCTCTAGCGAGAAAGTTCTTGAGATCTCGTCTTCGTGATGATGATCGGAAAGTTGATACTGATAAGAAAAGGGCTGATCTTAAACTGAACAAATAGGCTTTCTCTAAACCAGGCACAAGTACTTTGCCGAAATCGATTGTGGCTGAGCCATGTTCGATCTTGTCAAAGGGTGCGTCTGGATCTTCAACTAATTATAGCCAAAAATCTAAACGCTCAAAGAAAAAGAAAAATGCTTCTAAATCACCTGTGAATACTTTAAAGCCTAACTACGAATGGGTGCCAAATCTACAATTAGCCAATCATCATCACCCTCTAAAAGTGTTTCTGATAATTATGTAAAATTGAAAAATCAAAAGGATAAATATGTGAATGTTAAGGGTAAACCCATGGTTTTAATGACCTGGGTCCCCAAATCTAAATAATCCCGCTCATTGTGCAGGAACAGTTGCGGAGGAATGTCGCCAGACCATGGTATGTCGACAACGGTTGTTCTTGGCATATGACATGAGACATCTCCCAGTTGCATGACATTCAAATCTTTAATGCGGGATACGTTTCCTTTGTGGGAAGGGATGGCAAAAAGATCACTCAAAGAGGAACAATTTCAAATGGAATGTTGGGCTTTGAGAATGTTAACTACGTGCCCGAATTAAAGCACAGTTTGTTGAGTGTCTCTCAAATTTGTGACAAGGGCTATTCGACGCATTTCACTGATAAAGAATTTCTAATTTTGAATCCAGGCATTGTCATTCCAGATGAATGGGTTCTTGTGAAATCAAAATGGGTTGGCAATGCATATATCGTTGACATGAACAACAATCTTCCTGAACAAGTCACTTGCCTCTTCTCAAAAGTTTCTGAGCAAAATGCTATGTTGTGGCACCGAAGACTCAGACATGCTAACGCAAAGAACCTGAATCGACTTGAAAAGAATGAGATGGTGCACGGACTTCCTGTCAGATATTTCATCACGTTCGAAAAGTGTGTGTCATGTGCCCAAGGAAAGCATCACAGAAAGCCACACTTTCCAAAACAGGTCACTTCAATCAACCAGGTCCTCCAATTGTTGCATATGGACTTATTTGATCCGGTCAACGTCCTCAACATCAACAAAAATTCATATTGTCTGGTTGTGATCGATGATTTATCGCGATTCACGTGGGACTTCTTCTTGTCCAACAAAGCTGGGGTTGCAGAATTGGTTAAGAAGTTTATTGTGATGATAGAGAACCAGACCAACCACTAGGTGAAGGCGCTCCGAACTGACAATGAGAGGAAATTCAAGAATGTCGTTCTCGATCACTTTTGTGCAGAAAAGGGGATAGTGCATCAATACAATAGCGTTCGCACACCGCAACAAAATGGTGTTGCTGAGCAGCGAAACCGAACTCTACAAGACGTCGCGAGGACGATGTTATGTGACTCCAAACTTCTGGTTTTCTTTTGGGCTAAGGCGATCAACACGGCGTGTTATATTCAAAATCGTGTTCTAATCAACAAAGCTCAGATGAAGACTCCATATGAAATTCTCTACGACCACAAGCCATCTGTTAGTCACTTCCATATTTTTGGCTGTCCTTGCATCCTCCTTCATCTGGAATCCAATCCCAAATTCACCGCCAAATCCGATGATTGTTACTTTGTGGGGTATGCTGCTTGCACGACGTGCAACGTCTACAATAAAAGGACAAAGCAAATCGTAGAATCCTTCGACGTGCGCTGGTTGGAGGAGAATGAGACGGATGCTAGAGTCGGTCCAGATAGGTTGTTTGACTACACATCTTTATTCAAATCATTCAATGTGTTTTTAGATGATCTGTCTGGTTCCAATTCTGGCTCGAAGACGGTGATTGAAGATGAGGATGAAGAAGTTGTTTACAGACCATCGGTGGTGTCTTCTACGACTCCTAAAGTGGATACATATGTTCCAAGTAATTTGTTATGGTCTTCCATGTACAACATGAATCCATCATTACGCAATTCATAATCCTTGAAACAAGAGCAATCTTTACACACATTACTCATCACCCCTAAGTCTATCCACCATGCATGATCATCATCCTAAACATAGAATGATTAAGGAATAAGTGTTTCATGATATATAATAGAACAAGTAACAATTTCAGAAATAAAATTTTGACCTTGTGGTTTTTGTCCTTAATCATTAGATCCTTGTCCAGAAGTGCTTGCACCATTTTTGTTTTTGTTCAAATGATAAGCTCACTTCATGTGACCGTGTTTGTTGCAATTCTAACACACAAGTTTTTCTTTCTTGTTTGAACCGTTATTATGGTAATCTTTCTTCTTCATTTTTCCATTTTTATTTTTCTGATGTTTTTCATCTTCCACCATGTTCAATGAAGATCGAGGAACTTCCTTTTCTTTTTCCTTACCACTTTCTTGAGCCTGAATACCCTCTTCAATTCTCAAGAGATTGCCAAGTTGTACTATAGATAACTCTTCCTTTTGGTATTTCAGTGAGTGTTTAATGTCTTTCCAGGATGGGAGTAATATCCCAATAACACTTGAGATAGAAATGGATTCATCCATTTGCATTTTGTGTTGTTCAAATTGTCCCAAAGTCCTCGTGAGTTCATTGTACTGTTCCATGATAGGTCTTGAACCCACAATTTAAATCTTCTTCTCGTGTGTTTAAGGGTTTCACCCTCCATTGGTTCTGGTGTAGGGGTGTGACATCCCCAATTTCACAGCTAGAAAAGACCGATTTGTTTATTCTTTATTTGAAAATCAGATTATACTTTTAAACAAATATGTTGCAGAATTTGTTCCTAAAAATACGATAAATAATTTATCAAACAATTTCCGAAGAAATGTATTTTCATTACATTACAAACCTCGGGATGTCATTGTCAATAAAGATCAAAAGCGTAAACAAAAACAACATTGGCCACAAAACAACATAGGCCTCAAAAACAGCATAGGCCTTACAATATTCTATTTATTTCTATTGGCCTATAATCCAAAATTCACATTTGGAGAACTTTGTATATAGCTTCTCCTTCTTCAAAACTCCTAACACTTCTCACAGCTGCTTGACATGCTCCCGTTGGCTCTTTGAGTAAAGCATAATGTCATCTACGAACAGTATCACAGATTTATTGAGGAACGGTTTACAAACCTTGTTCATCAAATCCATGAATGTTGTTGGAGCATTGGTTAGTCCAAACGACATAACCTAGAACTCATAGTGTCCGTATCTCGTTCTGAATGCGGTTTTCTTAATATCTTGCTCTCACCTTCAACTGATGCTAAGATCGATCTTTGAGATATAGCTAGAACCTTGTAGCTGATCGAACAGCTCATCAATCATTAGCAATGGGTCTTGTTCTTTACCGTTGCCTTGTTCAACTCTCTATAGTCTATGCACATCCTCATGATTCCATCCTTCTTCTTCACGAATAACATCGGAGCTCTCTAGGGTGATGAACTAGGTCTAATGAAACCATTTTCCAATAACTCCCGAAGTTCCGTCATGAGCTCCTTCATCTCCTTAGGTGCTAATCGGTATGGTGCTTTTGATATTGGTGTTGATCCTGGCAACAAGTCTATTCAAAACCCCAATTTTCTATGAAGGGGCAATCCAACACCAAAACCCACAGCCAAACAAACCCAAAATCCATCCATCATACACCTTCAATCAAACTGTAAGTACATAGCCGATTTTCGCGATATTAATAATTAAGCATTAAAAAAGATGATGAATATGTGGCTAAGAGTAAGGATTGAATGAAACATACCACACAAAGTGACCAAAAACATTAGAAATCGACATTTGGATGACGGGGTGTTCTTTTGTTCTACATACCTACCATTGGAGGAAGAACTGCCTCTTTTTTTGTTGATGAAGAAATAAAAGTAGACGAAATCATGAATTGAAGAAAATAACGACGGGAGCAAGTTTAAAAATACCGTGCTAGGGCTTCAAATTATATGAGACTTTTCTATTAGTGGGTTTTTCGAACCTTAGAAATTTCACACCAGAGGGAATTGTTTTTTCCACCAAGCACTTTTAACAACCATTATTCTACGATTCTCAAATCTGGTTGTTTTTTGGTGGCGTGGGATGGTTCTACTACTCTAGTTGTGACAGAATAAGTAGAGGAGAGAGAGATTCTCGAGCCTATGAATAGAGACCCGGCGGCGTATGAATTTGAAGAAGTAGGAATAACATATCAATACTATAAATATAAGATTCACTATAATGCCACTTACCAAAATTATAGACGTTAATTTTAATTTAATTAGTTAACTAATAATAGGATTTACCTTTATACCCCTTATCTAGATTTTCAAAATGATGGGGTGAAATTGAGTTACATAGTTACACAATATATGCTTGTTTACATTTGTTCCTAACTATATATATATATATATATATATATATATATATATATATATATATATATATATATATATATATATATATATATATATATATATATAGGTGGGTTCAATTGAGAAAATAAAAAAGGTTGAGATGAGGGAATCATTCTCAGCCATTCATTTAATCTAAGAATAAAAACACACGGTGGCAAACTTGTAAATATGATAACAACCTTCAATCTCAAATACGTAGCTGTAGAGAATTAGATTACAGTTCAAACCCATTCATCGTTTATCATCCAAATTTCTTCTCCAACCTTCAACAATCATCCAAATTTCTTCAATTAAACCATCATCAACATCATCCAGTGCTAATTAATTATCGATCTTCATCAATAACATGTTTATCAACACGATTCAACAGTTAACAGCAAAAATTCTTTTTTGGTTCTTTTAATCCAACCTTCAATTCTACTTGAATACGATCAGATCTTCAACATGTACGATTAATTATACTCCCAGCGTCATTAGATCAACATCATCAATAATCAACAAAAAATCCACTTCATATCAATCATTCAACATCGATTATCAAATAAAACTTCAAAATTGAGGTTAGAAAAAGATCAAATCGTATTTTTTTGAAAAATTTCATATAATTCTCTATCAATCTACTGTTTTGTAAGATTTAAATAGTCAAAGTATCATGTTTTTAACATTTTAAAAAAAGTTAAATTGTATGCACTCCAACTGTTTGATAAAATGCATAAACTAAATTACCACGTTATATTCATATATGAATATGTTTTCTCACATGAATCAGTATATGGTTATTAAAACAAAAAAACAAATATGCAAGTCTGTATGTTATTCATATGTGAATAAAATATAAAAATTATATATATTTGTGAAAATACCTTGTAATATTCATATGTGAATATAATGTGTAATATTCATAAGTGAATATATCATATAATATTCACAAGTGAATATACTATGTAATATTCACATGTGATATACCATGTAATACTACGTAATATTCAGATATGAAAATATTATCTAATATTCATAAGTGAATATATCATCTAATATTGACAAGTGAATAAACTATGTAATATTCACAAGTGAATGCATCGTCTAATATTTAAATATGAATATACTATGTTTATTATATGCTATATTCATATATGAATGATACTTAAATTGTAAAAAAAATTACTCATAGTTTTTAGTCATAAGTGAATAACGAATGTACGGTTATAAAAACGTGATTCATTTTTATTCACTTATGAATAACGATAGCTGAAAAATAATTTTTTTTTTTATTTTATCTTAAAACTATATCAATATAGATGTGTATTTGTAGAGAATAAAAAATCACGAATTTTGGTATCTTTAAAATCATTTTTCGATAAAAATAGCTTCTTAAAAATTAAAAAAAAAACGAAAAATTATGTTTTTGTATATATTAAGGTAATGCTTAGCATAGTTTAAGGAAACATGTTTTGTTGGAAAACACATATGCATTTCTTTCCCATTTTCGCCGGTATGTTGGAGGATTTTTGCGGCAAAAATAAATGATTGACTGAGAATGATTCCCCCATTCTCAACCTTTTTTTTCTCAATTGAACCCTCATATATATATATATATATATATATATATATATATATATATATATATATATATCCCCATTCTCAACCTTTTTTTTTCTCAATTGAACCCTCATATATATATATATATATATATATATATATATATATATATATATATATATATAAATTCACAAGAGCTTGAGGAATAGTGATGTTTATGTCTTTTAGACTTTAGCCACAAAAGTTTTAGAGATTGGCAAATTTCGTCCCTACCAATACTGATCGCTTGCCTGCTCCACCTTCTATGCTTCCAATCAAATGTCTCTTTCTCTATTTCGATCGATACACCCTAAAACCAACGGATGTATCTCTTTTGATCATGTACGAATCCCACTTTCTCACCGTCTTGCTTTAAATTCTTTAAATTGCAGTTTTTTCATTGTATAACCGATTCCATGTAAGTGCGGTGTACTTGGATTACCTCATAATTTTACTCTCCCACTCTAAATTGGTGCTCTGACTGCGTTCCACTATCAATTGTTTAATTACATCTATGAAGTTGATAGAACTTTCTTTCCATTGCCATCACCGATCAGCAATCAACCCACCGCCCATCCTCAAATCCATGATTCATACGAATCGCCCCTAGATGGAACAACATTCGGTTTCTGCTCAAAGGTTTTGTCTTGAAACTGGCTGATACAACCATTCGAGCCCTAGATGGCGCCAACTTATGTTTCCTGGTGATACAATGTTTCTTCTTCCTCTCACTTGACACACTTAGGTAACAAAAAGCTAGAGTGGAAATCAATTGTAACCAAGGTTTCTACTTCTACCGACACCTACTAAAGAGGTGTTTCTTTTCTTTCTTACACCACCCACACACTGCCGACAACTCTTGATTAACAGTCAACACATAGTTCTTTAGGTTTGTTAAGTACTGTCATTTTGGTCAATTTCTTTTACCTTTTATTTGTTGTTTTATTCTCATAAATGTTCTTTTACTAGTTGTGAGATCCATGTATTACATGGGTTAATTTAAAAAGAAAGTTATATACAAATGTCAAAATATTTGAAAACTATGAATTTATAAGAAATTAAGAAAAATAATGCATTATTATAATGGAAATGTTTTTTATCTTTTAAATTTAAATAAATAAAGAAAAGTAACTAATGAAGTTTAATTTTGGGAATTTTGAAATAAGAAAATAAGTCCACTAATGAAGTTGATATTCATTTATTACTACATTTATTGTAATTTTAACATTAAAGTATTATGTGAAATTTATCAAAATAGAAAAACCAATAAAATGATATGTGAAAAAGAAATTAATTCAAAATAACTACAAAGTGACATTTGGCAAATTGAATGACAGTGTGACATGTGGCAAAAAAAAACTTTCATTTATTAGAGTAGATGTGCGATTCATATTTTTTTTAATGATGTGTGGACACATATGGATTTTGATTTCACTAGAGATATTTGAAGAACAGAGAATTCGGTTCACATGGGAACCTGAATGTTAACCAACCATTTAGGTATGTGATTATCACCATGCTTGACTAAAGGAATTGGAATCTATATTTACGAAATAAATTAATTTCATATTTTTGATACTTATAATGAGATAGTTTGGTTGTTTGACAAAATAAGTGAAGTTAAAGGATTGAATTCCTTCCAAACTTGGATTGAATGGTGAAAGTGAAGCCCATTGATGAAGTCTAAGGATTCCAAAGGAATTGAAGTATTGCGTTTCATTTCACAACCAAACCTGCCATGGAATGGAATCTTCAAGTCCAATTCCATTCGATTCTTCTGGAATATTATATAAATGTAATATTGCATTCCGTTTAATTTATTGCACATGAACGAACTATCAAGGCAATTTAACGTAATTTTAGTTTACTCTAATATTGGACAAACATTCTATGGCTAGTTGGAATACTTCATAATGGTAGGCGTGGGGTGATGTCACTAAGTGAATAAATCAGCGATTTATTTCATCTTTGGTTGATTATTATCTTCAACTTATATGTGAAACTTTCCAATTTAGTTACGTTCAAATGTCGTTAGAAAGTTAAGAAAAACACACTTTCACACGAAGCCTATTGGTGATTTTTTATATTTTATTTATTTATTTAATTACTTTTATCTTGATTCTTATTTTTTATTTTTTCGATATCTTTGATGTTTTACTATTTTACGCTTTTCCATTCACAGAATACTTATGCTTAGCTACACAATTTCTGTCTCTCATATCAAGTTTCATGTTAATATACATAATATTCACATAAAGAACAAGAGTTGTTAACTTATTATCGTGTTTTAGATCATCATCATCATTGTTATCTTGATTATGATCAAACAAACCGATTGAAATTGACAGGAAAAGAAAGAAACATATATAGTCAAGATCAAAAAGTTGAATCCAGAAAGCTCTGCTTTCATTATGGAACCACATGGTCACATCTTGGAATTAATAAAAAACTTGTGAGTTCAACTTCAGTTCAACCTTTTTTTTCAAACTTTAAGTGAATTGCTTCCATATAACCCTAAAGTGTATGTAGATGCGATGTTTTCTTTCACACAATCTCCATTCCGTTTCTTTTAAGTGAAACCACCCTCTAGGCCTCGACCAAACTTTTGTCTCACTTGAATAAGCATAACCACTTTCAATCAACTTCACAAGCTTCCATCTTTAGAGTTGATTGGATATGATTACATAAATGATTACTTAAGAAAGTGTAGCGCAAATGACAAATGGCACATGATATTTGATGCATTTGTAACCAATACATTGAATAAAACCATAAATAGCAATGCACTTTTGGTTTTTCTTATAAAGTAAGAACAAATGCATGGAACATATAAACAAATTAGGTAAATTACAAAATTGATTGCGTTTGATTTGTTAAATTGTTGAAATCAGTGATTTTATTTGTATACACTAAAAACACAGAATTTGCTGGAAAAAACATATCAGAAAGGTAGAAGGGCATTTTCGGAATAAGACTTAAAATACTTGGGCGGGAAAAATAGGTTGGGGGACTTAGCTAATGACACCTGAAACTAGAATAACAATTTATCATGCAGGTATCGTTTAAGTGCTGGAAACTTTGGCAGAAACATAATTTACAGAATAGGGGCATTTTCGGAATTACAGTAAAAATGTAGAAAATAAAAATCTAATAAGAAAAATTCATGTATTCATGTACAGAAAACATTGGATAAAACCATAAATAGCAATGTAGTTTGGGCTTAAAACGTTATGTTTTTAGTATTTCATTATATCAATGTTTTAATAATAGCTAATAAACTTGTTATTTAATGAAACACAACAAAAAAATATATACACAAACACATGCATAGAAGATGAAGAGATTCCAGATCTAATATAAAAAACACATATATTTTCTAATAGTACATATAAAAAAGCTAAGCTGTTGTATTACTTTTTGTGTTGTATAGGGGGCAAAATATGAATGAGGCTAAGATCAGCTACAATTGAAATAAGAAGATAAATGCGGAATTTCATAATTCAAACCCGTACCAATGATGGGGGGGGGGGGGGGGGGGGGGGGGGGCAGGGGTGGCTTCCACTATACTTAACATTAATCATGCATATATAATCAATTCAATGGTAATATACCTCCTTCAGAGGCTATGACTTAATCTTTTCAACGTAGAAGAGAGTGCGCACAACCCCGTATTCTAACTTCCTACAACTACTACATATTTGATTTTCTATTTTTCTTTTATATAATGAAACTAATCATTAATCTACTCTGTTTTTACCTCCTTCAGAGGCTGTATCTTCACTTGTTTTTGGCATAACTTCCTGATTGGTTGTTTAGTCATTTAGTTCTTCTCACATTTTTTTTGTAATATTTTCATGTGGAAAAGAGAAGAAACTATGTGTTCGATAGTTTTTATTTTATTTTATTTTTTTTAAGTATTCAAACATTCGTTATAAAGAACTTGTGTTGGTGAATTGTAACAAATAAAGCACCCTTATAAATATGTGCAAATGTACTGACAAGAGAAATGAACTCGTACATAGCATCCTAATGTGGTCAGTCGCATCATATATTATTTCAAGCTACAATAAGAAAAAAACAAGACATATATACATGTTTTTAAGCCCAACCTTTAATGAATTCCCCACCTCCACTTGGGTGTGCATCTACATAAAACCCTTTAGGTGTTACAAACCAGTAACAATGTTCGGTACCCACATTCAAATAGCATTTTTTTGAAATGCCTTCGTTAAACAAATCTAAGCTCTGAAACTTTGAACCCCACCAGAAGTAAGCATAAAAAAGAGTGTGACCACCAACCTTTTCACAAAAAGACCAGGAGTAATTTCCTACATAAGGAATGGTATGGTTCCCAAGATCATCATCTCCTGATTTTATGTGAACAACAAGATCTTCACGGAGAGCACTAATAACGCTAACATTCCATTTTGTAGTGAACGGACATAAAAATGCCATTGAAGCAATTGGGTATGTTAAAATGATAAAGGCAAAAAAATAATGAATTGTAGAAGACCTCATGTTTCTGAAGAGTTTTCTATTTTTTTCATGCACACAAGTTCCCTCTATTTATTGCTGAAGATGTAAGCTTGCCTCAATGGAGTAACGGTTATTGCTAATAGAAGTTACAAGTTGGAAGTTATTATGGCAGTTACATAAGTTTCTTAACATTCATGGTAGAAAGATGGCATTGCCGTTACATTGCAAGGGTGTGTCGTTTTTATGACAGGAAGAGATGGTTTCAACCTATAACTATGTAGTTACTCCTGATGTAATGTACTTATCTATGTTGATTATGTGATTAATAAAGATTTTTTTGTTTCCCCCAAGAATCTCTCTTTCCGTCATCATGTTTTCAATGTATTTCTAAAACATTTATGTGGATTTGAATCCTTAATTAATTACTCACTGAATGTATGTTATTTCTTTATGTACAAGTTTTTGTCACTATTCAACCAACAAGAAGCTAATACACATATTGCCTTTTACGCGGAAACTTGAAGAAAGATCGATTGACATCTTTCGTGTAAACTTAATTTTGATCCATTTTGAGATTATATGTACGGAAATCTGTAGAAAAATCTTGCTTTTTTTTTGGAAAAATTTATAATTAAAACCCAAGCTTTGTAATAGAAATGCCCAAAAAAATCAACTAATTTCACTATTTTAGCCTTTTTAACCGCTCATTGGACCAAATTGTTAACTTTTCGAAAATAATTGGATTTTTCTGTTGATGTTTTCAAAATTTATATATATTATATAAACATATTTTTATGTATTTTAGTATATATTTACGTATTTATGTAGTTTTTAATTTTTTTTATATAGTTTTTTTAACATTTTTTTTAGTTTTTTTTTTCTTTTAGTTTTTTATATATTTTATATGTATTTATAGGATTTTTTATGTATTTATATGAACTTTTAAGTATTTTTATGTACTTTTATGTATTTTGGTATATTTTTCATGTATTTATGTATTATTATGTATTTATATAAGCTTTTAAGTATTTTTACGTACTTTTATGTATTTTGGCATGCTTTTCATGTATTTATATGAACTTTTAAGTATATTTAGGTACTTTTATGTATTTTGGTATTCTTTTCATGTATTTATATGAATTTTAAATAATGCAGTTGACAACTCCATCAAAATGTAAAAGCTACATAAATGAACTTTTTTTTAGCTTTCCTACAATAAATTCCAATTATACACTACAAGAATTGTCCCATGTGCCGACAACATAACTCGTCGCTACAACTACAGTTATGCCGACGAGAAGTCGTCAGAGTTCACCAACTTTGGTTGTCAAACATTGAGTATCTATGTCGACGACTTGTCAATGTGGGAATGTAAAGTATTTACGTGGTTTTTCAAAAAACTATGGCGATGACATGTCATAGGTATATTTTGCATAAATTATAATTTCCATTTATTTATATTCGGTGGCGCAGAAAAACAGAAATGATGTGTTTTTTGGAAAGCGATCCCGAAGACAAGTCGTCGGCATAGAACATGGCATTTCACGTGCACCCTATCCCGATTCGTCGTCGACAAAAAAAGTTAATCATTTTTTTATTTGCGAGAAATGCAATACGATGTAGTTTTCTTTAACCCTATATCAACGACATGACTTCGGCATTGGTTTTAAACTCAAAAGGAGGATCATTCAAGTTCATCTGCAACGCCGCACCCAACAAGTTTTCTCTCTTGATCACTCAACGACGATCGACAACCACCCCTTCAACAACTCTCCTTCACCGGCGAGCACAAGTAGGTTCTAGACCACTCCTCATTTCCGATTTCACTCTTTTTCTGGTTGGATTTTAAGATTTGGGTAAATGATTTTCGGCTTTTTCTTTGCTTCTGAGTAAGGCTGTCACCGGAAGAACATCAACAATGACCATCTCCTTCCTACTAGTCTCCTTCACTACCAACAAAGGGTACAGTTTTTGATTTTACAAGTTTTTTTCTTATTTGGGTTTTTTCTGTTGACCATGGACACCATTCGAGGACCACCGTTGCCAGCCACCACCATAATCTGGACACCACAGTAGGAAGAACATGTATTGTTTCTAGCTTTGGGTTTCGTTTTGTCTTCGAGTTAATGATGTTTTTATGTATTTAGAATCTTTTATTAGGTAATTTTGACGTCGAGTTGTTGTTTTGGATGTATAAAACATATAATATGTATTATTATCTTAATTATTTAAGTTTACTGTTTTGAGTTCGTATAAGATGAAGTGATAAAGTGCTTAACTGATAAGTGTTTAAAGTATTTCTAATTAGTTTCATGGTAAGTGCTTAGTTACAGATTGTTAAAATGTTAAATTGAAAAAGTGCTTGATTAATAAGTGTTTAATATCTTTCTATTTTCATTAAAACTGTTGAATTTGTTTGATAGTGAATGTTGAATGAACAGTTGCTATTGGTTTGAATTGTAAAGTACTTAATAGGTCAGTGCCTAATATGTTTTTATTTTCATGGTAATATGGTTTGAAAACCCTTAATATTGTTAATGACTTAATTGCAGTCATTATAACGTTGGCTTAATTAGGTAAGATGATTGTTTAAAGTACAATGTTATGATATATAAATTAAAACAAAAAAAAAAAACAAAAAACAAAAGTAAATTGTTATACTAGTAAAAACAAAAAAAATATGTAAAGTATAATGTTATAATAGAAAAAACAAAAAGAAGATGCTATAAATAATATAAATATGAAAAATAAGTGAAAATAGAAAACTTGAATAAACAACCTAATAAATGTGCTTTGCTATTAAAGCAAACCTAACTATGAAGGTTGTTAATAGCAACGTACTTGTATTAGTTTGTTTATTAAAGCATTCTATTTTTATTTCTTTTTTATATTTATAACATATAACAAACTAATAAAAATATGTTGCTATTAAAAGTAAGACTTTATAATAGAAAATGAAAAAGGAACGAAAACATGTTGAATCATTGATTTTTAGTTTAACTCTCTTCTTTATAAATCATCAGGAGTGTAGAAATACACAGTCGAAATTGATTTAGAAATTAATTCCTGGTTGTTCCCTTCTTGGGATTGTTTTTTTAATACTTAATATCATTTAGGATATGAATGTGTATGACATGATTGTTTGTTTAAGAAAAATTTGGTTGTCGTTTTCTCTTTACTCATCGGGTATATTTTTCTTTATATACTTGGGAGCTAAGACGAACTATTGCTGCGTTTTTCTCAAACAAACCATTATGCAATACACATTCCCATATGAGACAAGGTATTTAAAAAGTAGGTTTAAAAGCTTACCGTAATGAATACTCTAACCATTCTATTCGATTTTTACTTCTTAAGTACATATTTATTTATGTACTTGTGAATATTCTATCAATTTCGTCCGATTTTTACTTCACATGGAGTAAACTTTAAACTCTAACTTATGTTTAATAGCCAAAATATAATCTAACTTTCAATTTCTATGTATACAATGTAATTATGAGTAACGAAACGGTAGTGATGATCAATAATAATTGGATTAGTGAGAATAACCAAATGGCTCCCAAATTCTTGGAAGGTCTTACTCTATGGATCTTGTTGAGAAACATGTCAAGTCTAAAAGCACAATGTGTTGCCCATGCACACAGTGTGTTAATATATATTAACAGTTGTTGCCTATGGTTTTTGCCCACAATTCGTGATCGCGAGTTTCTAGAATCGTATACTAAGTGGGTTCATCATGGCGAGAAATATGTTGTTGTAGATTTAGACTACAATTCGATTCCAAGAATAAGCACTCCAAGAACTAATGAGATTTTATATGTAATTAATGATTTTATGGCAGAACAAAATACAAACGAAGAAAATAGAGATGATGAGGGATGAGGCGTAGACCTAACATTTGATGCTTTATTTGAGGAACTCAATACCGAGTTATACCCTGATTGTGAGATGTATTCCCTAAACTTTTTGGAAATTTTGTTGCATATTAAAGTGTTCAATAGATGATGGATAGTTCGTTTGACCAACATTTAGAGTTAATAAGATTTTCTTTCCCGAAGAGTAACATTTCAGCCTCATATTATGATGCTAATAAGAAGTTTAGAAAGAAAGAGTTAGGATATCAATCCATCCATATTTTTTAAATATGATTGTGCTTTGTTTTGGAAGGACAATGATTCCATGCAGAATTACCAGATTTGTAACGAGAGTATATTGATGGATGCAACTACGAAGGTGATGAAAGTATCACAAAAAGTGTTAAGGTACTTTTGTTTGACTCCAAAGCCTCCATGAATGTATATCTCTAGATTCACAGCTAAAGATATAAGTTAACATAATATTGGAAGCTCAGTGGATTGTATGATGCATTATCCGGTTAATGGGATGATTGCAGATATCCAGAGTTTGCCAAAGAACCTAGAAATGTTTGTCTAGCTTTAGTTGTTGGTAGCTTTAATTGATTCAATAACTTTAATAATACTTATATTATTTGTCTTGTTATATTGGCTACCTACAACACACCACCATGGATAGTTATGAAAGAGTCTTATTTCATGTTAACTTTTTTGATTCTTGGGCCTCAATCACCCTCAAAGAACAATGACGTTTTCATGAGGCCTATTAAATGAGATTTCAGCATTTGGAGCATATGTGTAACAGCCGGTTCATGGTATGTATTTAATTCCAAGTATTATTGTATTTCACTCTAGGATTCGATGAATTGAAGGCCCGACTCGTCGACTAGAGTCGACATTATGCGCGGGTTTTAAGTGACCTACTCAATGAGTCGGGAGACCGAGTCGACGAGTAGGAGGTGTCTGGACAAAACCTTAATATTTAGGGTTTGCACCCTATTTAAACACCTTAAGTGGTTCCCTTTGCAGCCTCCAATACCCTCAGACCATCCCCACGAAACCCTAACCGTTTTTGAGTAATTTTGAGCTCTTTGCCATTTTGTGCAAGTTAGAAGGTTGAAGAGAAGAAGAAGGAGCTTGGGATTTTAGAAGGAGCAAGGAGATCTAGAGATTTTGCTTCATTTCTAGTTTGTTGGAGGTAAAAGTCTAGATCATGCTTCTCCTTTCATTAGATACTCTTTTTGGAGTGACTTAGGGTTCTTGGATGCCATTTTGGAGCAATTCTTGGATGCAACCACGATTTTGGGATAAAGACTTCAGATTTGGAACCATTGAGGGTTCCCATGGCATAAAGGTGCCAACTTTATGGCCATGGGAGCCCCATGCTTCATATAAACCCTTTTTTATGGTATTTTGAGCCAAAAGCCTCATGCATGGACATCAAGTTTGTAGCTTTACGTGAAAAAGGGACCCTACGAGGCCAAATTTATAGTTTTGATGCGTTAAGACCCATTATAACCGACTGTATTGTTTTGGACAAAGAGGGACTCAGCGAGTCACTTGGGTGACTCGTCGAGTCGGGATGCTTTTTCCCCCAAATTGTCTTCTGGAAATGGTTTTGGTTGAGTGGAAGGAACACTCAGCCCGCTAGGGGTTTGTTTTGGACCTGGAAATCGTAGGACTCGGCGAGTGTATGAGCAGACTCGGCGAGTCCAAGGCAATGTCCCAACCTCATGAAGACGGCTCGACGAGTTCATGGAGAACTCGGCGAGTCAAAGGCTAGACTCATTCATTCGGATGAAGATGAACTCGGCGAGTTCAAGAACGAACTCGGCGAATCAGTTGAAGATAGTCAAAAGGTATTGTTGAAGGTGAACTCGTCGAGCTCTTGCTAGACTCGATGAGTAAGGACGAGATTATGGAAGTAAAGGGACGATGGGACTTGGCGAGTTGGTGGACCAACTTAGCGAGTCGAGTCAATCACAAGTTGACTTTGACCAGGTTTTGACCTTTACTTTTACTTGGATTTGAGTTGACCCTTGTAAGGGTTATGAGTATGTAATAGTAATCGAGAAAGGTCGTTGTGTAGGTATTGAGGAGTAGAGACGAGTTGATTTCCGTGCCGAGGACTGTGCAGCTACTACACTACATCGAGGTGAGTTACCTTCCAGTGGAAATGTGTCTAACGCCACAATGTCGGCCCATCATTAGGAGTTGCTTGATTGATGATTGTCTTTGTGATAATTATTGAGGTGAGATACATCTCATTTTTTAGATGCTTTATTGGATCTTAGTGTTGATATATGTTAATATGTATATAAATTTGTTTGAAAATTAAGCTGGGACTTTTTATTCATAAATGCAAAACTAGCAATCTAACAAATGAACAATAGATCTTTTTGTGTTGGAATTGCTATTGTTTTTTTCATAAAATAATTTAAAAAACTGATTATTGTACAAATGGACCCAGTTATTTATCTAGAAGTCGGGCTTTAAGCCAAGCATTAACGCTTGGATAACAACTAGGTTTTAATACGTGAAAAAAGAATTCAGTTCTCTAGTTATTATATGACCCGGTTGCTTATGCAAAGTTCTCTAGTTATTATATAACCCGGTTGCTTATGCAAAAGCGAACCGCTATAAACCTTATACAACCCGGTTGTTTAGATGGGAACCGTGCTCTTTTTATAAGAGTATTGGGTTCTAAGAAAATTTTCATATAAGTCTCGCTGGCATAAAAACCCGGTTGCAAACCTGGTTATATAATTAATTTAACCGGGTCCTTTGATTGATTTTTTAAGTATGATAATAATTATGTAAACCATATAAATAACTATTAATGCGCTTCCCCACACACACACACACACACACACACACACACACACATATATATATATATATATATATATATATATATATATATATATATATATATATATATATAGGTTCATGTTCATTTGAGACCATTCTAATTTTGTGAGACCGTGAGACCAAATCTAAAAATAATTTTAAAATCCAAAATAAATGGAAAAATCCAAAAATTCTTTTTTTAAATGTTATTTTCGGAACTTGAATTAACTAAAAAAAATATAAAAAAAATATAAAAAAAATAAAAAAATCCGTTTTTTTTTTTAAAAATACGTGAAATATTCTAAATAGAATATTTCACTGACATATTCTAAAAAATAATTTTAAAATGCAAAATAAATGGAAAAATCTAAAAATTCTTTTTTTAAATATTATTTTCGGAACTTGAATTAACTAAAAAAAAAAAAAATTAAAAAAAATAAAAAAAAAATTCTATTTTTTTTTAAAAATACGTGAAATATTCTAAATAGAATATTACACTGTACATATTCTAAAAATAATTTTAAAATGGAAAAATCAAAAAATTCTTTTTTTAAATATTATTTTCGGAACATGACTTAACTAAAAAAAATAAAAATAAAATAAAAAAAATAAACAAATGCGTCTCACGGTCTCACAAAATATAAGTGGTCTCAAATAAACCTAACCCTATATATATATATATATATATATATATATATATATATATATATATATATATATATATATATATATATATATATATATATATATATATATATATATTTAAAGTAATTGAACTATTTAACGACATAGTTTGGTTAAAAGCGACTTGCAAATCAATTTCATTTTTTCCGGGTTTCAGGGTCTATCCGAGCCTGAATCCGTAACCAGTTCCAATTGCCTATTTCCGGTTTCAAAACCGGTACCATACTCATTTTATCCGATTCGATACCCGGAACCAAACCAGAACCTGTTCCCCATTATCGGTCCGGTTTACGGGTCTACAAATCCTTCAATTCTGGGTTCCGCGGCCGGTTCCGGTTTAATAGGTCCAATTTCATCTCTAATTTGTTTTACTATTCAAACATTTGTTATTAACTATTTGTAAACTTGCTTAATTGTAACTAATAAAGCGTCCTTGTAAACATTTGCAGATGTGCTGACACAAGAAATAAACACATACATAGCATATTAATGTCATCAATAAATTTTTTTATCATATATTGAATAAGAAAAAAATGACATATATTAGTTTTAGTCCCAACCTTTAATGAACTGCCCACCTCCACTTGGAATATTATTTACAAAAAACCCATCAGGTTTTACAAACCAGTAACAATGTTCAGGATCCGCATTTAAAATTAATTTGTCAGAAATGGCTTTGTTAAACAAATCTAAGCTCTGAAATTTTGAACCCCACCAGAAGTAAGCGTAAAAAAGAGTGTGACCACCAACCTTTTCACAAAAAGACCAGGAGTAATTTCCTACAAAAGGAATGGTATGATTCCCAAGATCATCATCACCTGATTTTATGTGAACAACAAGATCTTCACGGAGAGCACTAATAACGCTAACATTCCATTTTGTAGTAAACGGACATGATAATGCTATTGAAGCAATTGGGTATGTTAAAATGATAAAGGCAAAAAAAATATGAATTGTAGAAGACCTCATGTTTCTGAAGAGTTTTCTATTTTTTTCATGCACACAAGTTCCCTCTATTTATTGCTGAAGATGTAAGCTTGCCTCAATGGAGTAACGGTTATTGCTAAGAAGTTACAAGTTGGAAGTTATTATGGCAGTTACATAAGTTTCTTAACATTCATGGTAGAAAGATGGCATTGCCGTTACATTGAATGGGTGTGTCGTTTCTATGAAGGGAAGCGATGGTTTCACCTTATAACTATGAATTTACTCCTAATGTAATGTACTTATGTATGTTGATTATGTGATTAATAAAGACTTTTTTTGTTTCCCACAAGAATCTCTCTTTCCGTCTTCATGTTTTCAATGTATTTCTAAAACATTTATGTGCATTTGAATCCTTAATTATCAATATCAATTACTCAGTGAATGTATGTTATTTCTTTACCTACAAGTTTACGTCACTATTCAACGGACAAGAAGCTAATACACATATTGCCTTTTAGGGGGAAACTTGAACAAAGATCGATTGGCATCTTTGGTGTAAACTTAATTTTGATCCAAATTGAGATTATATGTACGGAAATATATAGAAAAATCTTGTTTTTTTGTTTTTTTTTGAAAAATTAACAATTTAAACCCAAGCTTTGTAACAGAAATGCCCAAAAAAAATCAGCTAATTTCATTATTTTAGCCTTTTTAACATGTTCAACCAGTCATTGAGACAAAATTGTTAACTTATCGAAAATAATTGGATTTTTCTATAGATGTTTTCAAAATTTATATATAATATATAAACATATTTTTATGTATTTTAGTATACATTTACGTATTTATGTAGTTTTTTAATTTTTTTATGTAGTTTTTTAACATTTTTTTAGTTTTTTTTTTCTTTTACTTTTTTATATATTTTAAAAGTATTTATTGGATTTTTTATGTATTTATATGAATTTTTAAGTATTTCTATATGCTTTTATGTATTTTCGTATATTTTACATGCATTTATGTATTCTTTCGTATTTATATAAACTTTTAAATATTCTTTACGTACTTTATGTATTTTGGTGTGCTTTTCACGTATTTATATGAACTTTTAAGTATTTTTAGGAACTTTTATGTATTTTGGTATGCTTTTCATGTATTTATATGAATTTTTAAATAATGCAGTGGACAGCTCCATCAGAATGTAAAAGCTACATAAAAGAACTTTGTTTTATCTTTCCTACAATAAATTCTAATTATACACTAGAAGAATGGTCCCATGTGCCGACGACATAACTCGTCGCTACAAATACAGTTATGTCCACGACAAGTCGTCAGAGTTCACCAACATTGGCTGTCAAACATTGGGTATCTATGTCGACGCGGGAATGTAAAGTATTTACGTGGTTTTTCAAAACCTATGCCATGACCTGTCGTAGGCATATTTTGCATAAATTATAATTTCCATTTATTTATATTCGGTGGTGCAGAAAAACATAAGCGATGTTGTTTTTTGGAAAGCAATCCTGAAGACAAGTTGTCGGCATAAAACATGGCAATTCGCATGCACTCTATCCCGATTAGTCGTCGATACAAAAAAAAAATTTAAGTATTTTTTTTATTTGCGAGAAATACAATATGATGTAGTTTTCTTTATCCTGATATCAAAGACATGTCTTCGGCATTGGTTTTAATCTCAAAAGGAGGATCATTCAAGTTCATCCGGAACGCAGCACCCAACAAGCTTTCTCTCTCGATCACTCAACGGCAATCGATGCCGACGACCACCCAACTTAAGTTCTAGACCACTCCTCATTTTCGATTTCACTCTTTTTCTGGTTGGATTTTAAGATTTGGGTAAATGATTTTCGGCTTTTTCCTTGCTTCTTAGTAAGGTTTTCACCGGAAGAAGTACGGTTGTGTCAACGGAAGAACATCAACAATGACCATCTCCTTCCGACCAGTCTCCTTCACCGCCAATAAAGGGTAAGGTTTTTGATTTCAAAAGTTTTTTCTTAGTTGGGTTTTTTTCTATTGACCATGGGTCACCATTGGAGGACTATTGTTGCCAACCACCACCATAATCTGGGTACCACAACAGGAAGAACAAGTATTATCTCTAGCTTTTGTTTTCGTTTTGTCTTCGATTTAGTGATGTTTTTATGTATTTAGAAACTTTTATTAGGTCATTTTTACATTGAGTTGCAGTTTTGGATGTATAAAACATATATTATGTATTATTGTCTTAATTATTTAGGTTTACTGTTTTGAGTTCATATAAGATGAAGTGATAAAGAGCTTAATTCATAAGTGTTTAAAGTGTTTCCAATTAGTTTCATGGTAAGTGCTTAGTTACATATTTATAAAATGTTAAATTGAAAAATTACTTGATTAATAAGTGTTCAATATCTTTCTATTTTCATGAAAAGTGTTGAATTTGTTTTGTAAGTGAATGTTGAATGAACAGTTGTTATTGGTTTGAATTGTAAAGTACTTAATAGGTCAGTGCCTAATATGTTTTTATTTTCATGGTAATATGGTTTGAAAACACTTAATATTGTTAATGACTTAATTGCAATAATTATAATGTTGGCTTAATTAGGTAACATGATTGTTTAAAGTAAAAAGTTAGGATTTATAAATGAAAAAAAATAAAAAAACAAAAGTAAATTGTTATTGTAGAAAATCAAAAAAGTATGTAAAGTACAATGTTATAATAGAAAAAACAAAAAGAAGATGCTATAAATAATATAAATATGAAAAATAAGTGAAAATAGAAAACATGAATAAACAACCTAATAAATGTGCTTTGCTATTAAAGCAAACCTAACTATGAAGGTTGTTAATAGCAACGTACTAGTATTAGTTTGTTTATTAAAACATTCTATTTTCATTTCTTTTTTACATTTATAACATAAAACAAACTAATAAAAATATGTTGCTATTAAAAGTATGACTTTATATTAGAAAATAAAAAAGGAACGAAAACACGTTGAATCATTGATTTTTAGTTTAACTCTCTTCTTTATAAATCATCAGGAGTGTAGAAATACCCAGCCAAAATTGATTTAGAAATTAATTTCAGGTTGTTCCCTTTTTGGGATTGTTTTTTAATACTTAATCTCATTTAGGATATGAATGTGTAGACATGATTGTTTGTTTAAGAAAAATTTGGTTGTCATTTTCTCTTTACTCATCGAGTATATTTTCCTTTATATACTTGGGAGCTAAGAGGAAGTATTGCTGAATTTTTCTCAAATAAAAAATCATGCAATACACATTCACATATGAGACAAGGTATCTAAAAAGTGGGTTTAAAAGCTTACCGTAATGAATACTCTATCCGATTTTTACTTCTTAAGTACATATTTCTTTATATACTTGTGAATATTCTATCAATTTCGTCCGATTTTTACTTTACTTGGAGTAAACTTTAAACTCTAACTTTTGTTTAATAGCCAAAATATAATCTAACTTTCAATTACTATGTATACAATGTAATTTTGAATAATGAAACAGTAGTGATGATCGATAATAATTGGATTAGTGAGAAGAACCAAATGGCTCCCAAATTCTTGGATGGTCTTAGTCTATGGAGATTGTTGAGAAACATGTCAAGTCTAAAAGCACAACGTGTTGCCCATGCAAAAAGTGTGTGAATATATATGAACAGTTGTTGCTTACGGTTTATGCCCATAAACGTAACCGTGAGTTTCTAGAATCGTATACTAAGTGGGTTCATCATGGTGAGAAATATGTTGTTGTAGATTTAGACTACAATTTGATTCCAAGAATAAACACTCCAAGAACTAATGAGATTTTTTTTTATGTAATTGATGATTTTATGGCAGAACAAAATACAAATGAAGAAAATAGAGATGATGAGGGATGAGGTGTAGACCTAATATTCGATGCTTTCTTTGAGGAACTCAATACCGAGTTATACCCTGATTGTGAGATGTATTCCCTAAAGTTTTTGAAATTTGGTTGCATATTAAAGTGTTCAATAAATGATGGATAGTGATGGGTTTTGAGCATTCTAACACTTCCTAAGTGTACATGCAACCCTAATAACCTTGGATCTATTTTTGTCTAATTATCATGCAAAGTTGAATTCCTATCTAGCATACATTGGGAACATTTTTATCTTGAATGAAAGATAGAATAACATACCTTGTTGTTGATTATGATCCTTGAAACCTTGTGAGCCTAGCACCCCAAGTGTGATACCTCAAATGCTTCACACAACACCAAATGCAAAGAAGTAAACTTTGAGAGCATCTTACACTTGCAAAATCGGCTCTAGCCCTCTTGTTTCTTAGTGTGCCGATTTTGGGGAGAACACCTTTGTTTATATAGTGTGTTGCATTAGGTAAATCCTAATGTAACATGACTCTTCATTTCATGATCCATGGGTTAACTCCATGGAGCATCCTATGGGTGGAACCCAACTTGATAATCCATGGAGCCTCTTAGCCCACTATATAAGATATGGAAGATTTACATAATCTACCCATATATTTAATTAGTTATCTTTTGATCACTTAATTAATTCTAAATTAACTTTTGATCAAACTAATTAAATGATATTATTGATATAGTAGAACTTATAATATATTAATAAATCATAAGTGTTATTTCTCTCATTTTAGTTTATCCAATTGCATGGTGCCATGCAACCCAAATGGACCATGCCGGGTCGGGTCAAGTACATACCAGAAATAGTTATGGACTTAGACACCTTATCCAACAGTCTCCCACTTGGATAAGTCTAATAACTATAATTGCAATACTTCAGGAACCGATCGGCAATTGTAACTTTTCAAGGTCTCTTGGAACTGAGAAGATGTTGATACGCCATTTAAGATAAGTGATCATATAATCCTCTGTTATAGATACCAATCAGACAAATACATGGAACAATGTCTTACTTATTGTCCACCAGTTTGTTTCCCGATTTCCGATTTGTTTGACAAAGAACTTAATTGAACACATCAACTTAGTTCTGACCGGGCCCGGTACATAGGTCAAAACAAAATCATTGAGGGGCCTAGATATCAGCTTCTAATCCAAGAAGGAACAGATAAACTTCGACTCAAATGTTTGCTCCACTACTTATTGAATTATACATAAGAGCACGTTTTATAACATCGAGTTACCAATGCGTTTTCGTACAATCAATATGTCACACCACCGAACCGCCAGGAAAACAACGACGGAAATGTCCGGGGGCGAGAACGTTATGCGTAGTATCACAGCCATTGTACATAGTAAGCATAGTAAACACAACCATTACATTATAGTAAGAATATTTACATTTGTTCAAAAGCATTGAAAACATAGTAATATACATCTGTGTAATCAAAAGTAAAGACAAGACTTCTATATGCTCCATCTTTTCCAAAAGTAAGCGAGATACCTGTCTAACGTGAACCTGAGAATACAAGTAGTTTTAGAAATATCCTCATAAGCTGGTGAGTTCATAAGCATGTTTTGTAAGGAAAAACTGGTTACTAATCTTGTGAAAATACTTCAGTTCCATTGATAAAGAATGCAGTAAATATCGAAAACCATTGTGACTAAGTTATGAAATACATATGCATGTTTTCCAAGAAAATCCCATATTTTCTAACATGTTTGTCGATTTCCATATGATAAGAAAACCTTGGTTACCACCAGTAAGTATAGTAGTTTTACTACTTAAGATAAAACCATAACTTGTGTCCCTGGAATACCCTCCAGTAAGTAGGTGGATAGTTTTATTAGATAAATAAAACTTTAGAAGAAAGAAAGGAATCCGTGAACACAGTTAGTTTATACGTATTGTAAGTCGTATAACCATATTGATTTGACCCGTGACCTCTTTGACGTTCTTCAGGCATCGTTCAATTTACAAAATTTGTCACCCTAGGTGTGCCCGCCTAACTGTAGCTAGTACTTTAGGTTTGGGATTGTCGATCCCGAATAGATTTATCCACAAATTTCACACTCTCCCTCTAGGAGACTTTGGTTATACTACCGGAGAGGATTTATTGGTACCCTGAAGGGTATAACGAAGACAAGTCTCACAAGCTAGTATTAACTAATTCACGGGATAATTGGTTGTTATCGAGTTTTGAAATCGTTTGGAACAAAGTAGAGTATAAATAATTAAACACAAAGTAATTATTTAGCATGATACTCTAGATTAATAATGGATAAACTAAATCAGACATAGTTTATATATTGACTTTTCATGAAATTCGGATCTGAAAACAAGTAATGAAGATCCCAAATTATTCCGATAATAATTTGAATGGTTTGATAAGTTCCCACGCTTTTTTGAAAACTATGTAATTATATTTAGAAAGCGTCCCTTATGCTCCGCATATTACAAAAGGGATAAAGGTATCTAAAAGTTAGATAGAAAATCTTTATAATTACATCAGTTTTTAAATTACGAAATCCTTTATGATTTGCTTGTATTCCCCCCTGAAAACATGAAAAACTCGGAAAAGTGTACGGGTATGAACTCACCTGTGTGGGTCGAATTGATAGACGTGTCGGGTAGGATGCTAGGTGTCAATTGAGGAATTGAACACATATGAGGATCCTATGTAACATGAAGCGATACATAATTGTATCTAATTAGTTATTTAATCACTAATTAAGTAAGTAAATACACTCTAATGCGTGAAAACACTTTATTTCAAGTGTTAGGGATGGTACAGGTTGCATCTAAGGAGTGTATGGCCACATTATGGAGTTTACTCTTCAAGTGGTGGCCTTAGGGGTGTTTACGGTTGAGGGACCATATCCCCCATGATTTTACGCCCGTAAACTCATGGGAATGATGGGTTTGGGTGCTCAAAGGTCTTAAACTACTCAAGGACTTATGCTAGACTCGAATCAAGGGCTATGGAAGTGATTGGGGCTTGGAATGGCCCTTATTTGGAGTTTACGGTTTTTGAATGCTTCCTTGGGGAGTTTACGGTCATAAACACATGAGTTTATGGCTGTAAACTCATGTTTGTCCCTTTCTTTCATGGTTTGGTGCTTCTAGGGTAAGCATACAAGGTTCTAGCCACTCATTCAAGTCATAGAAGGTGTTAAGGGCATTTTAACACCCTTAGAAGGTGTTTACGGTTTTGGGATATTCCCCAACCGTAAACTCATGTTTACCCCCCCCCCCTTTATTTCATGTTTTGGGGTTCTAAGATCATTCATGCAAGTTTCTAGGTTATTAGCTAAGCATTGGAAGGGTTTTGGGGCATTAAACCCCCCTTTTAGGGTGTTTACGGTTTTGGGATGTTCCCAAACCGTAAACTCATGTTCTTGGGTTTGAAAAAGGTTGAAATGAAGACCACTCAACCCTTATATAGGGTTGAGTTTACAGCCAAGGTGGGGGGTCCACCAAACATCAACCGCAAACGGGAATTTTCGAGTGATTTATCGTTTTCCGACACGTATGAAATTACGACAATAACCCTAAATGATTTACTTAACTTAAGAAGCTAACGGAAAAACTTTTAATAAAAATAAATTTTTATTAACAGAAGTAGGTTACAGTGACGGAATAAATTTCGGGTTGTCACATCATCCCCCCGTTAAAGGAAATTTTGTCCCGGAATTTAGAATTAAGATACAAATCATGGATTTGGAAAGAGATGCTGATATATCTGTTTCATTGAATCTTCGTGCTCCCAAGTGAATTCGGGTCCTCGTTTGGCATTCCACCAAACCTTCACTATCGGGATGCGGCTTTGCTTTGTTCGTTTGATCTCTCGATCCATGATTTCGATTGGTTCTTCCATGAAGTTCAGGTTTTCGTTGATTTCGATCTCATCAAGAGGGATCACACGGGTTTCATCGGATAGGCACTTCTTAAGATTAGAGACGTGGAATACAGGATGGATGTCGCTAAGTTCTTGGAGTGATCGGAGTTTGTAGGCTACTGGACCGATCCTAGCGAGGATCTCAAAAGGTCCGATGTACCTTGGGTTTAATTTCCCACACTTCCCAAAGTGTAACATGCCTTTCCAGGGCGAGACCTTCAACAGGACACGATCTCCAACCTAGAATTCCAGAGGTTTTCGTTGTTTATCGGCATAGCTCTTTTGTCTGTCTCTACAGGCTTTCAATCGATCTCGGATTTGGATGATCTTTTCGGTAGTTTTGCGGATGATTTCAGGGCTAGTGAGAGCACTATCGGGGACTCGACCCTTGACTAGTTGCGTGTCCCCTACCTCAGCCCAGCATAGAGGGGATCTGCACCTTCGACCGTAGAGTGCTTCGAATGGGGCACCCTTGATACTGGTGTGGTAACTGTTATTATATGAGAACTCGACCAAGGGTAAATGAGTGTCCCACGACTTTCTGAAATCAATGAAACATGCTCTCAACATGTCTTCCAAGGTCTGGATAGTTCTCTCACTCTACCCATCTGTTTAAGGATCATAAGTTGTGCTCATGTCTAACTTAGTTCCAAGAGCCTTTTGTAGTGACTGCCAAAATCTCAAGGTAAACCTGCTATCTCGATCGGAGATAATGGACACAGGTACGCCATGCAGTCGGACCACTTCTTGAATGTAGATTCACGTGAGTCTTTCCATTTTGAACATTTCTTTGATCGGTAGGAAGTGTGCGGATTTTGTCAATCGATCATAATTACCCAAATGGTATCGCACCCACTCGGAGATTTGGGTAATTTGGTATTGAAATCCATAAAAATCATTTCCCATTTACACTCAGGTATCTCGGGCTGCTGGAGCAGACCTGAAGGTTTCTGATATTCGACCTTCACCTTGGCGCAATTCAGAAACTTGCCCACGAAGGTAGCGATTTCGGCTTTCATGTTTGGCCACCAATATAGTTTCTTGAGATCCAAGTGCATCTTATCCGAACCTGGGTGCATGGAGTATCTAGTCTTGTGAGTTCGTTCATAACAACCTCCCTGAAACCTCCGAACTTTGGGGTCCAGATTCGATCCATGAAATAATAGACTCCCTCACCTCTGATCTCAAGATTCTTATCCATTCCCCTCAAGGCTTCATTCAACACGTTTTCTTGTTTTAGGGATTCCAACTGAGCCTCTCAGATTTGTGCGGATAAGTGGGAATGGATGGTCATTATCAGTGTCTTTACCTTGCGGCCTGAAATTTCCTTACGACTAAGGGCATCTGCCACTACATTGGCCTTGCCGGGATGGTAGCGGATTTCACACTCATAGTCACTGAGCAGCTCTACCCATCGCTATTGTCTCATGTTTAAGTCTTTCTGATCGAAGATGTGTTGTAGGATTTTATGGTCAGTGAAGATCGTGCACTTGGTCCCGTAGAGATAATGTCTCCAAATCTTCAGTGTGAAAACCACTGCTCCTAACTCCAGGTCGTGAGTTGTATAGTTCATTTCATGTGTTTTCAGCTGTCTTGAGGCATAAGCAATAACTTTTCCTCGCTGCATGAGCACACAGCCTAAGCCCTGATTGGACGCATCACAGTAGACAACGAAGTCCTCCGTCCCTTTGGGCAGGGACAGGATAGGTGCGCTCCACAAGGCTCGCTTCAACATTTGGAATGCATCATCTTGCTTTTCACTCCAACAAAAGGGTACACATTTTTGTGTCAAAGTAGTTAAGGGTTTGGCAATTCTAGAAAAATTCTGGATAAATCTACGATAATAGCCGGCAAGACCCAAGAATTGACGGATCTCTGTGGGTGTCTTCGGTGCCGACTAATTCTCTATCGCCATGATTTTGGAAGGGTCCATGTGTATGCCCTCCTTGCTTACCACGTGCCTAAGAAAGTTACCTTTCGAATCCAGAATTAACACTTGGAGAATTTTGCATATAGCTTCTTCGATCTAATTGTTTCCAGTACTTATCTCAAGTGTTGTTTGTGATCTTCCTCGCTTTTGGAATAGACAAGTATATCATCAATGAACACAATAACAAACTTGTCCAGCAAAGGACGACACACCCGATTCATCGGGTCCATGAACACTGCCGGTGCGTTGGTTAAACCAAAGGGCATCACTACAAACTCGTAGTGTCCATATCCAGTCCTGAATGCTGTCTTGGAAACATCACTCTCATGAACTCGTAGCTGATGGTACCCTGATCTAAGGTCTATTTTCGAGAAGTAACTGGATCCCTGAAGTTGATCGAAAAGGTCATCTATTCGAGGAAGAGGATAACGGTTTTTCACGGTCGGCTTGTTTAGTTCACGGTAGTCTATACACATCCGAAAGTATCCATCTTTCTTCTTCACAAATAACACCGGGGCTCCCTAGGATGAGGAACTCGGTCTGATGAACCCTTTGCTGAGTAGCTCATTAAGCTAACTGGATAACTCCTGCATTTCTGTTGGCGCTAAGCGATATGGAGACTTGGCTACGGGGGTAGCTCTGGGAATTAGGTCGATGTGAAACTCGACTTGGCGTTCGGGAGGAATTCCTGGGAGCTCTTCAAGAAAGACATCAGGAAAGGTGCAGACTTCGGGGATGCTCTCGAGGTCTTTAACTTCCTGTTTCTCGTTAATTACATGAGCCAGGAATGCATGGCACTCCTTTCGCAGAAGTTTTTGAGATTTGATGCATGAAATGATGTGAAGATTGGAACTAAGTTTATCACCGTAGATCATGAGGGTCTGGCCAGAGGGAAGATTCAGACGGATAGCTTTTTCGTAACAAAGGATATCAGCATGATTGGGGCTCAACCAATCCATGCCAATGATAACATCGAAGCTTTTTATAGAGAATGGCATGAGGTCGGTGGGAAAAGAATGGTCGTTGAGGGCAAGGGTGCAGCCTACGTATATATCATTAGTGTTATCTTTCTCACCGTTATCCATCTCGACGGTAAATGTCTCGGTTAGCGGTTGAGGACCATGTTTAAGAAGATGCTTGAATGCATGACTAACAAAACTTCTTTCAGCACCAGAATCGAAAAGGATGCATGCATAAGAGTTGTCTAGAAGGAATGTCCCCGTGAAAACAGTGGGATCAGCAACTGCCTCCTCTTGCCCCATTGTTAGAACTCTCCTGGTGTTGCTGGTCGTTGTTGCTTTTAGGCAGTTTCTCTTGTAATGCCCGACGTCACCACAACCATAGCAGGCTTGACTGACACCTGCTCCGGATGCTTGATTGGTTGGTTAGGCTGGTGTTCTACAGTTTCGCGCAAGGTGACCCTTCTTGCCACAGTTTTTGCAGAGCATATCACGACATGGGCCGGGGATACGATGGTTGTAACTGCACTTGTTGCACCATGGGAGGGTACCAATATATCCACTAGTAGGTGCTTAAGCTGTAGGAGCGGCGACGGGAGTAGTAGCAGCGTGGATTGCCACAGTTTGTTGCATCTTGGATGATCCTTGCGAACTCTGACCCTTCCGCTTGTTCCAGAATTTCTTTTTATTCTCCCCACTCTCCTTTGCTGGTTCCGAAGTGGTTGTTACTTTATCCAGATCGACCCCGTGATCTATAAGGGTCTGCGCCAGGCACTTGGCGTTATCAAAAGTGTTTGGCCTAGCAGCCAAGACATTCCCTTGAGTTGGGGGCGTCAATCCCCAAATGTACCTTTCTATCTTCTTGCTTTCCGGGGTGACCATCCCCGGGCAAAGGAGTGCTAGGTCTTCAAACCTAGAAGTGTAGGCAGCAATATCGGAACCCTTCATCTTTAGGTTCCAGAGTTCATGCTCCAGTTTCTGCATTTCGCCCCGTGGGCAGTATTCGGCAAGCATGAGCTCCTTCAAACTCTCCCAACCCATTGCATTTGCTACTGGTAGGGTTAAGGATTTGACTCAGCCATTCCACCAAGTCAATGCTTTATCAGTGAAAGTGTAGGCGGCAAATTTCACTTTGTTAGCTTCCGAACAGGAACAGATTTCGAAGATAGACTCGATCTTCTCGAACCATCGAGTCAGGGAAATAACACCTCCAGTGCCATTGAAAGATGTGGGTTTCGCATTGATGAAGTCATTATAGGAACACTTCTTCTGGTGTCCCTGACCACCTTCCTGGTTTTGGGGATGCATACCACCTCCCTGTCCACCAGATCTACCAGGATTCATCTGTGACACCGCGGCAGCCACAGCAGCAGTGACAGCTGCCTGAAACATAGCGGGATCAAACTGAGGAGGTGTTGGAAGAGGATTGTTGTTCTTTGAGCTGGGTCTTTTCTTTGGATGCATCTTGATCTAAAATGATCTGTAAAGAGAGGATGGTAAGTCCTCTGGATTGAATCAAGAGATATGAAACAAGAGATATCTCATTATGAAAGATAGGGCGTTCTACTATGCGATACTAAATAAGAAAACTACCAATGCAAGAGAATTACCGCTAAAGGGAATGAGTAGCAACACTTGGATGAGGACCTTTATAATGAATTTGACTCTAGAAAATACTCATATAGTATTTTAGGTTTTTTGTGACGAGGGCTTGTTGTATGGATATTTGGTAAGTTTTAGGCCTGCTGTACACCACAGTCAGTCCCAAGCACATGTTGTTTGTGTCTCGAATGAATATAGTTGATCAGGCTATATTGACCCTAGACACGACTACATAACTGGCCATGTATAACCGCAGTGCCCAACACCCAATTACTTTTGGTTTGTTCTACTCGTGGTTACTGTTTCTGACGTTTAGCTATTCTTGTATACTTTTTGTAAAATACTTGTATTTTAAAGTATACTTTTAGTTTAGACCGCTTTGGCCCCTTAATGTTTATAGTTATATACCATGTAAGGTTTGGTATACTTAGTTCACTATAAACAAAAGCTCTGATACCAATTTGTCACACCCCCGAACCGTCAGGAAAACAACGGAGGAAACGTCCGGGGGTGAGAACGTTATGCATAGTATCACAACCATTGTACATAGTAAGCATAGTAAACACAAGCATTACATTACTGTAAGAATATTTACATTTCTTCAAAAGCATTGAAAACATAGTTATATACATCAGTGTAATCAAAAGTAAAGACGAGACTTCTATATGCTCCGTCTTTTCCAAAAGTAAGCGAGATACCTGTCTAACGTGAACCTGAGAATACAAGCAGTTTTAGAAATATCAGCATAAAGCTGGTGAGTTCATAAGCATGTTTTGTAAGGAAAAACTGGTTACTAATCTTGTGAAAATACTTCAGTTCCATTGATAAAGAATGCAGTAAATATCGAAAACCATTGTTACTAAGTTATGAAATACATATGCATGTTTTCCAAGAAAATCCCATATTTTCTAACATGTTTGTCGATTTCCATATGATAAGAAAACCCTGGTTACCACCAGTAAGTATAGTAGTTTTACTAATTAAGATAAAACCATAAGTTGTGTCCCTAGAATACCCTCCAGTAAGTAGGTGGATAGTTTTATTACATAAATAAAACTTTAGAAGAAAGAAAGAAATCCGTTAAAAAAGTTAGTTCATACGTATTGTGAGTCGTATAACCATATTGATTTGACCGGTGACCTCCTTGATGTTCTTCAGGCGTCGTTCGATTTACAAAATTTGTCACCCCAGGCGTGCCCGCCTAACTGTAGCTAGCAGTTTAGGTGTGGGATTGTTGGTCCCGAATAGATCTATCCACAAATTTCATGGTCTCCCTCCAGGAGACTCTGGTTATACTACCGGAGAGGATTTACTGGTACCCCGAAGGGTATAACGAAGATAAGTCTCACAAGCTAATACTAACTAATTCATGGGATAATTGGCTGTTATCGAGTTTTGAAATTGTTTGGAACAAAGTAGAGTATAAATAATTAAACAAAAAGTAATTATTTAGCATGATACTCTAGATTAATAATGGATAAACCAAATCAAACATAGTTTATATATTGACTTTTCATGAAATTAGGATCTGAAAACAAGTACTGAAGATCCCAAATTATTCTGATAATAATTTGAATGGTTTGATAACTTCCCACGCTGTTTTAAAAACTATGTAATTATATTTAGAAAGCGTCCCTTATGCTCCGCATATTCCAAAAGGGATAAAGGTATCTAAAAGTTTGATAGAAAATCGTTATAATTACATCAGTTTTTAAATTACAAAATCCTTTATGATTTTCTTGTATTCCCCCCCCCCCCCTGAAAACATGAAAAACTCGGAAAAATGTAGGGCTATGAACTCACCTACTGTGGGTAGAATGGATGGACGTGCCGGGTAGGATGCTAGGTGTCAATTGAGGAATTGAACACACGTGAGGATCCTATGTAACATGAAGCGATACATAATTGTATCTAATTAGTTATTTAATCACTAATTAAGTAAGTAAATACACTCTAATGCGTGAAAACACTTTATTTCAAGTGTTAGGGATGATACGGGTTGCATCTAAGGAGTGTATGGCCTCATTATGGAGTTTACTCTTCAAGTGGTGACCTTAGGGGTGTTTACAGTTGAGGGACCATATCCCCCATGAGTTTACGGCCGTAAACTCATGGGAATGATGGGTTTGGGTGCTCAAAGTTCTTAAACTACTCAAGGACTTATGCTAGACTCGAATCCAGGGCTATGGAAGTGATTGGGGATTGAAATGGCCCTTATTTGGAGTTTATGGTTTTTGAATGCTTCCTTGGGGACTTTACGGTCGTAAACACATGAGTTTACGGCCTTAAACTGATGTTTGTCCCTTTCTTTCATGGTTTGGTGCTTCTAGGGTAAGCATACAAGGTTCTAGCCACTCATTCAAGTGATAGAAGCTGTTAAGGGCATTTTAACACCCTTAGAAGGTGTTTACGGTTTTGGGATATTCCCCAACCGTAAACTCATGTTTACCCCCCTTTATTACATGTTTTGGTGTTCTAATAGCATTCATGCAAGTTTCTAGGTCATTAGCTAAGCATTGGAAGGGTTTTGGGGAATCAAAACCCCCTTTTAGGGTGTTTGCGGTGTTAGGATGTTCCCATACCGTAAACTCATGTTCTTGGGGTTTTTGAGAGTTTAAACCATAGATTTGCGTGTATACTAAGCAAAACAATAAGCTAGGAGGGTTTACTTACTTATGAGTGGCTTGAAGGAGTGTTTTCCTGATCAAATTTCAACTTTTGTAGAGAGAGAGAGAGAGAGAGAGAGAAAGAGAGTAGAGAGAGAAAGTTCTAGGGTGTGAAAAAGGCTGAAATGAAGACCACTGAACCGTTATATAGGGTTGATTTTACGGCCAGGGTGGGGGGTCCACCAAACATCAACCGCAAATGGGATTTTTCGCGTGATTTATCGTTTTCCGACACGTATGAAATTATGACAATAACCCTAAATGATTTACTTAAATTAAGAAGCTAACGGAAAAACTTTTAATAAAAATAAATTTTTATTAACAGAAGTGGGTTACAGTGACGGAATAAATTTCGGGTTGTCACACAATGCATAACCAACTCATAGGAACAAATCATATCTCTTGGTTTGAAGACATATATGATATTACCATCTCACGATCACTCGAGATAAATTCCATGAAGTGATTCAGTGAGCATGGGTTGAGTCCAATGCTTAGAGCTTATGAGCACTCATGAGTGTTTTAGCCATGTCCAACAACTTAGACCTCTGCAACCAATCATGACAGTCTTGATTCATACCTACTCCCGACATATGACCGACTGTGGAGGTTCGAATAATAAGATCTACCAAACATAATCATTCTGGAAGTCAAAAGATGCAAAAGAAATATAGTAAACGATCGACAAGAGATAGCAACACTTTACTCATAAATAAAACACCTTTTATTCATCATCTAATGTCAATTACACTTTACAAATTTCAAGGTTATCTAACTACTAAATCTAATATCATCTTTCATCCCCATGCTCCGACCATGTTGGAGATGCTTAACCGAGTCAGTCCCTTCGTGAGGGGATCTACTGGATTCTCATCTGATGATACCCTCTTTGCCACGAGGAGTCCTCCTTCTATTCGATGTCTGATGAAATGGTATTTTCTGTCGATGTGTCTGGATCTCCCATGATCCCTTGGTTCCTTGGCTAAGGCAACTGCACTTTCACTATCACAGAAAATTTCCATTGGCTTCTTAATAGCTGGTACAACTCCAAGGTCTCCAATGAAGTTCTTCAGCCACATCGCCTCCTTTGCTGCCTCGCTAGTTGCTATATACTCTGATTCACATGTTGAATCAGCCACTGTATCTTGCTTGGAACTCTTCCAAGAAATTGCTCCTCCGTTTTAAGTAAAGACCCAGCCTGACTGAGAGCGGAAATTATCCCTATCAGTCTGAAAGCTAGCATCCCTATACCCTACAACTCTCAAGTCTTCACTCCCACCGAGGGTAAGAACCCAGTCCTTAGTCCTCCGTAGGTACTTGAGGATATTCTTTACTGCAGTCCAGTGTGCCTTGCCAGGGTTCTCCTGATATCTGCTAACCATGCTCAAGGCAAAGGCTACATCAGGTCGAGTACACGTCATAGCATATGTAATAACGCAAATTTTCAAACAAATTTTTCATTTCAAAAATAAAGTATTTTCATTCAAACAAAGCATAATTATTCCAAGTGTTATGTCAAAATACAATTCATAGAATTCCCAAGATCTCAAAACATCAATCAGTGTGTACACATCATGCCGGCGCCTTCCCACGGTCCTCGCTAGTACCTGAAACACATACGTAACAACTGTAAGCATAAATGCTTAGTGAGTTCCCCAATATACAACTTACGCATATACGCCTTTCCAGGCCCTAACCTTCTGGTCCACAACACAACGCCTTCCGGCCCATAACATAATCGCCTTCCGGCCCATAACATATTGCCTTCCGGCCCATATAAACATACATAGCACGCATAACAATTAACTTACCACATATAGCACGTATATCACATATCATATCCGACCTTCTGGTCACACAGTCAAACCCTTCCGGGTACAGTATAGTGAGAAGACTCACCTCGTGAATACTGAAAGCTAGCAAATCCTGAAATCACTCGTGCTCGATCCGCCGAGCTACAAACTCCCTATAACATCATATAGCTCTTATTAACACTTTCATCTTCTAAGTTAACTGACCCTAAGAAGTCACACATAGGTCAACTCTGGTCAACGGTCAACGGTCAACTCGACCGGACTCGGCGAGTGCCATGGCGACTCGGCGAGTCTAGACGTCCTCCAATCCTCTAAGATTCCCCTTCTACTCGTCGAGTATCCTCCTTGACCCGACGAGTTACTCCTGGAAGAATCGCGAGGCCACCCTGACTCAACTCGCCGAGTCTGAAGAACAACTCGACGAGTCCCAGTTATTCTTCAAGCTACTCGCCGAGTTTGTTCATCGGACTCGGTGAGTCCATGCCATGCAACCGCTCAAACTGCTTCCTAAGGTCGGAACTGCTTCGACCATCCATAGGTCTGGCCTTCCTAGACTGGTCCATCACGTAAGGTCCTCATTTCGGTGCTCATGATACACCCCAAGACTTATAATTTTACATATTGGCCTAAGGCATAAGGATTCCAATCCAAAACCTTCATCAATTCCCGAAATGCACAGGCATGGGACATTCTGGACCTCCAAAGGTCCCAATACAGGGTTACAATCGATTGGGGAACTAGGGTAACATTCAATCTATCCACAAAAGGGTTCCATAAACCCTAATCCTCTAAACACATCACCATAGCAGAGTATACTCGAATTCTTACCTGGATGATGTACTCTCTGTGTCCCCAATCCTCAGAACGTGACTCTCTTGCAGTTCCTTTAGCCAAGCCCTTCTCTTCCTTGCACAACAACTCCTTCAAAATCACCAATGGCCTTTAACCTTGCTCCAGATGCACACAATCGATTTAGGGTTTCTCTCAGAAGGCTAAAGTGAACAATGACGGCCAATAAGTCCCTTTTATACGTCCCAAACCTGAACGGTTAGGGTTTTCGCTAAACAGCGCAGACTCGCCGAGTCCATATCTGGACTCGTCGAGTCCAGTCGCGAACCCGTGACCAGGTCTGCGGTCCTACTCGGCGAGTCTAGGCTCCAACTCGCCGAGTCCCCTCTTAAAACACTCCAAAAACATAATTTTAACCATACCTGAGATTCCGGGCTGTTACAACTCTCCCCCACTAGGATTAGACTTCGCCCTCGAAGTCTCACTCGGAAAATAGTTTCGGATGCTGCTCCCGCATCTCACGTTCCGGCTCCCAAGTCATTTCCGATCCCTTCCGGTGTTGCCACTGAACCAACACCAGAGGTACCTCCTTGCTCCTCAGAACCTTGATCTTCCGATCCCTGATGGCCACTGGTCTCTCGGCATAATTCAGGCTCGCATCCACCTGAATATCCTCTAATGGAACCACTGCCGACTCATCGGCTATGCACTTCCTCAATTGTGACACATGAAAAGTGTCGTGGATCTGTCCCAACTCCGCTGGCAACTCCAAACGATAGGCTACCCGGCCTATCCTTGCAATCACACGAAATGGCCCAATATACCGGGGCCCCAACTTGCCCCTCTTCCTAAATTGAATCACTCCTTTCCAAGGAGAGACCTTCAGGAGAACAAAGTCGCCGACTTGAAACTCAAGCTCGGATCGGCGGCTATCTGCATAACTCTTCTGTCGGCTCTGGGCGGTCAATAACCTCTGTCTAACTTGCTGAATCTGCTCTGTCGTCTGAAGCACGATCTCTGTGCTGCCCATCACTCTCTGTCCCACCTCTCCCCAGCAAATGGGGGTCCGACACCTCCTACCATACAACAGCTCAAAAGGTGGCATACCAATGCTCGAATGATGGCTGTTGTTGTAGGAAAACTCTGCCAAGGGTAAATACGCATCCCAGCTACCCCCGAAGTCTAACACACACGCTCGAAGCATGTCCTCCAGCGTCTGAATCGTCCGCTCGCTCTGACCGTCTGTCTGGGGATGGTATGCGGTACTAAAATGCAATTTAGTACCCAGCTCTTCATGGAATTTCTTCCAGAACCTGGAAGTGAAGCGCACATCACGGTCTGAAACAATCGAGGTCGGCACTCCATGCCGAGATACTACTTCTCTCACATATATATCTGCCAACTTCTCCGCTGAAGAACTCTCGCTGATGGCAAGGAAGTGTGCACTCTTCGTCAACCTATCCACAATCACCCAAATTGCATCAACCCCCCTGGCAGTTCTCGGCAATTTGGTGATGAAATCCATAGTGATCTGTTCCCACTTCCACTCAGGAATCTCCAATGGCTGTAACTTGCCATGCGGTCTCTGGTGCTCGGCCTTAACCCTACGGCAGGTCAAGCACCTCTCAACGAACCATGCAACGTCCCTCTTCATACAGGTCCACCAATACTCTTTCCTCAAATCCAAATACATCTTTGTAGCACCGGGATGGATCGAGAATTTCGATCTATGAGCCTCTTCCATCAAAGTAATACGCGTATCGCCCACGAACGGTACCCAAATCCGACCCTGAAACGTCAGAAGCCCTCGTCCATCCTTAACGAACTCTGAAATTAACCCAACGATCCGCTCTTTCTTCTGCATCTCTGGTCTCACAGCCTCGGCCTGTGCTTCACGAATAGCATCCAATACTGGAGTCATCACAGTCAGTCTCAAACATACATCTCGCAATGGAGTGCTCTCCGCCCTGCGGCTCAATGCATCGGCCACCACATTAGCCTTGCCTGGGTTGTACAGGATCTCACAATCATAATCCTTGACCACATCCAACCACCTCCTCTGACGCATATTTAGGTTGGGCTGATCCATCAAATACTTCAAGCTCTTATGGTCCGTGTATATCGTACATCGAACCCCATACAGGTAGTGACGCCAAATATTGAGAGCGAACACTACTGCCCCCAACTCTAAATCATGCGTGGGATATCTCGCCTCATGAGGCTTCAGCTGCCTCGACGCATAAGCTATCACATGACCCCTCTGCATCAACACTGCACCCAATCCCAAAATCCATGCGTCGCAATATACTACAAAATCTTCCATCCCTTCTGGGAGAGCTAAAACCGGGGCTTCGCACAACCTCTGGCGAAGTGTCTCAAAGGAAGTCTGCTGCTCGGGTCCCCATGAGAATACAACACCCTTCCGGGTCAATCTGGTGAGCGGCACTGCGATCTTGGAGAAATCCTTAATAAATCTCCGATAGTACCCTGCCAACCCAAGGAAACTCCTGATCTCAGAGGGTGACTTCGGCACCTCCCAACTCATCACAGCCTCAACCTTGGCCGGATCGACCAATATCCCTTCCTGATTAACAACATGTCCTAGAAATTGGACCTCCCGCAACCAGAAGTCACATTTGGAGAACTTTGCATAGAGCTTCTCCGACCTCAATACCTCAAGGACCTCCCTCAAATGCTCCTCATGCTGCTCTCTAGATCTCGAATACACTAGGATGTCGTCGATAAATACAATCACTGACCGATCCAACATCGGCCTGCATACCCTGTTCATGAGATCCATGAACACAGCCGGGGCATTGGTGAGCCTGAAAGGCATCACCACAAACTCATAATGCCCAAATCGCGTCCTAAACGTTGTCTTCTGGACGTCCTCATCCCGCACTCTCACCTGATGGTACCCTGACCTCAGATCGATCTTGGAAAACCAAGATGCTCCTTGCAACTGATCGAATAAATCATCGATCCTCGGTAACGGGTAACGGTTCTTGATCGTCAACTTGTTCAACTCCCGGTAATCAATGCACATCCGGTGTGAACCATCCTTCTTCTTGACGAACAGAATAGGTGCTCCCCACGACGAGCTACTCGGCCGAATGAATCCCTTCCCCAGCAACTCCTGGAGCTGCGAGGACAACTCTTGCATCTCTGGAGGTGCAAGACGATAAGGCACCTTAGCAATAGGCGCGGCCCCCGGAACCAGATCGATACTAAACTCTACTTGCCTCACAGGAGGTACTCCCGGCAGTTCCTCGGGGAAAACATCTGGAAACTCACTCACCACTGGGACCTCCTCAACTGATCTCGGTCTCTCGGAAGCCTCCCGCGTATCCATCACATACGCCACAAAACCCTTACAGCCCTGCTGTAGACACTGCCTCGCCCTAGCGGCCGAACAAAAAGCTGATCCCGAACGAGTACCCTCGCCGTACACCGAAAGAACTCCCCCACTAGGGTCTCGTATAGTCACCAGCTGACGCTCACAGTCGATGACGGCGCCGAAACGGCTCAACCAGTCCATGCCCACGATGACACAGACATCACCCATCGCAATAGGAATCAGGTCAATTAGGAACTCAACCCCGAAAATCTCTAGCACGCATCCCCGGAGAACCTCCGTGGCACAAATCACTCTCTCGTCAGCTATAGAAACTCTCAGAGGCTGGCTCAACGACTCACGACTAACGCTGATATGCTGACTAAAATCTAAGGATACAAAGGACCTACTCGCACCCGAGTCAAATAACACTAGAGCAGGCACAGAGTTCACAAGGAAAGTACCTACACATATAATAACATAAGCATAACATCTCGACTTTAAAATAAATACATGAATTACAGCATACCTGCCACAACATCGGGCGCAGCGCGGACCTCCTCCGCAGTCAGCTGAAAGGCTCTCCCACGAGCCCTCGGGGCCTCGACCTTCACTGGTCGAGTCTCAGTAGCCCAGGCAGTAGGTGCAGATCCCTGGCGAAGCTGAGGGCACTCGGCCTTCCGATGGCCTGTCTGGTTGCAATGAAAGCAGACCATAAACCCCTTGGGGCACTCCCTAGCAATGTGCCCCTCCTTGCCACACTTGTAGCAAGCACCAGCTCGACACGCCCCATCGTGACCCTTGCCGCACTTTCCGCAAGTGCGGCCCTTCGAACCTCCTGTCCTCGAATCGGCGGACTTTATCCGCTTGGCTGCCGGCTGGGACTGAGCCGGTCGCCGGTCCACCCGCTGAGACTCGGCCTCCTCCCTGGCCTGGGTCTCCAACTCGATCTCGCGCTTCCTGGCATTCGCCTGAAGCTCAGCAAAAGTATGGTAGGTGGAGTTCGACACAAACTCCCAGATATCCCTCCTCAAAACACCCAAGTACCGGCTCATCCGAGCCTGCTCTGTGGGCACCAGCTCGGGGCAGAACATCGCCCTCTCATGAAACCTCCGCGTGATCACCGCAACCGAATCAGTACCCTGCTTGAGGGTTAAGAACTCCTGAACCAATCGTTCCCTCTCCACCGGAGGAATGTACTCGTCCCTAAACATAGCAGTAAACCCCTCCCATGTAACTGCTGTAATCTCTGCCAAAGTGAAGTTCGCCGTCACGAACTTCCACCAATCCTTCGCTCCCAGACGGAGCTGGTTCAAAGCGAACCGTACCCTCAGGTGCTCCGGGCATGAACAAGTGTAGAAGCCCCCCTCTATATCCGCGATCCACCTCATTGCAGCAATCGGATCCTGCGTCCCATCGAACTCAGGTGGCTTCGTGTTGTTGAACTCCTGGAACAGCAACGAGTCACCCCCCTGTGGCCTGGCAGCGGCCACAGCTGTGATAGCTACAGCGGCTGCAGCTTCAGTCAATGCGGCGTACCGCTCCTCAAACGTATCCATCAGGGTGGTCTTAATAGACCCAAACATCTCCGAGATCTCAGCTCGGATCGCCGCAGCTACCTCCTCGTGAATCATCTGACGAATCTCCTCGTCACTCACACCGCTCGAACTCGCTCCGTGGCGTGGCCTAACCATGATGTCTCTGAAATACAACATAAAACTATCAGAGACTCCATCGAGTATAATCGCACTCGATAACGTAACCCCACTCAGTCTCCGATATTCAGGGATTCTTACTTGGGTCTCCCACTGACCCGGTGTCTTCGGTAGTACGGGCCCAATACTACCGACCACACCGCATCAGCATTCATCCCAAGTCTTCCTCCCCAAACCCCGGATAGTGAGTACTCTACTTCTGTTATGCACTATCTACTCGTACACTAGCAAAGCATCTCATATCGGCAATCTTCCCTAGACTAAGGTATCACAATTCAGGCCACTCTAGTCCTATCATGAATACCTAGTCTTCTAGCATGCATAACAATTCATATCATATAATATTGTAAGATATTTTGGGGATCTTTACCGTTCGGGCGCTGACTGATCGTACACACTGCTTCTTTCTTGTTTACCACAAAATTATTCATAAAAGTTTATGTCTTTATTTGTAAAAGTTTTCCTCAAATCCTCGGTTTGAGTTCAGTTACGCCCGAAGGTGCACCCGAATCCCTCAAACCTGGCTCTGATACCAATTGTAACAACGCAAATTTTCAAACAAATTTTTCATTTCAAAAATAAAGTATTTTCATTCAAACAAAGCATAATTATTCCAAGTGTTATGTCAAAATACAATTCATAGAATTCCCAAGATCTCAAAACATCAATCAGTGTGTACACATCATGCCGGCGCCTTCCCACGGTCCTCGCTAGTACCTGAAACACATACGTAACAACTGTAAGCATAAATGCTTAGTGAGTTCCCCAATATACAACTTACGCATATACGCCTTTCCAGGCCCTAACCTTCTGGTCCACAACACAACGCCTTCCGGCCCATAACATAATCGCCTTCCGGCCCATAACATATTGCCTTCCGGCCCATATAAACATACATAGCACGCATAACAATTAACTTACCACATATAGCACGTATATCACATATCATATCCGACCTTCCGGTCACACAGTCAAACCCTTCCGGGTACAGTATAGTGAGAAGACTCACCTCGTGAATACTGAAAGCTAGCAAATCCTGAAATCACTCGTGCTCGATCCGCCGAGCTACAAACTCCCTATAACATCATATAGCTCTTATTAACACTTTCATCTTCTAAGTTAACTGACCCTAAGAAGTCACACATAGGTCAACTCTGGTCAACGGTCAACGGTCAACTCGACCGGACTCGGCGAGTGCCATGGCGACTCGGCGAGTCTAGACGTCCTCCAATCCTCTAAGATTCCCCTTCTACTCGTCGAGTATCCTCCTTGACCCGACGAGTTACTCCTGGAAGAATCGCGGGGCCACCCCGACTCAACTTGCCGAGTCTGAAGAACAACTCGACGAGTCCCAGTTATTCTTCAAGCTACTCGCCGAGTTTGTTCATCGGACTCGGTGAGTCCATGCCATGCAACCGCTCAAACTGCTTCCTAAGGTCGGAACTGCTTCGACCATCCATAGGTCTGGCCTTCCTAGACTGGTCCATCACGTAAGGTCCTCATTTCGGTGCTCATGATACACCCCAAGACTTATAATTTTACATATTGGCCTAAGGCATAAGGATTCCAATCCAAAACCTTCATCAATTCCCGAAATGCACAGGCATGGGACATTCTGGACCTCCAAAGGTCCCAATACAGGGTTACAATCGATTGGGGAACTAGGGTAACATTCAATCTATCCACAAAAGGGTTCCATAAACCCTAATCCTCTAAACACATCACCATAGCAGAGTATACTCGAATTCTTACCTGGATGATGTACTCTCTGTGTCCCCAATCCTCAGAACGTGACTCTCTTGCAGTTCCTTTAGCCAAGCCCTTCTCTTCCTTGCACAACAACTCCTTCAAAATCACCAATGGCCTTTAACCTTGCTCCAGATGCACACAATCGATTTAGGGTTTCTCTCAGAAGGCTAAAGTGAACAATGACGGCCAATAAGTCCCTTTTATACGTCCCAAACCTGAACGGTTAGGGTTTTCGCTAAACAGCGCAGACTCGCCGAGTCCATATCTGGACTCGTCGAGTCCAGTCGCGAACCCGCGACCAGGTCTGCGGTCCTACTCGGCGAGTCTAGGCTCCAACTCGCCGAGTCCCCTCTTAAAACACTCCAAAAACATAATTTTAACCATACCTGAGATTCCGGGCTATTAGAGCATACATGATCGATCCTACAGCCGAAGCATAGGGTATTCGAATCATTTATGCTATCTCAGCCTCAGTACTAGGGCTTTGTGTCTTACTCAATCTAGCGTTACTCTGGATGGGTAACTCTCCTTTCTTGGAGTCCTGCATGCCGAATCTCTTCAGCACCTTATCCAAGTAGGTACTCTGACTAAGTTTAATTAGTCTTTTACTCCGGTCTCTTAAGATCCTTATCCCTAGAATATAGGCAGCTTCTCTTAGGTCCTTCATAGAGAAACACTTCCCAATCTAGGACTTGACTTCCTGCAGAGTTGGGATGTCATTTCCTATGAGTAGTATGTCATACACATACAGTACCAAAAAGCTAACTATACTCCCACTAGCCTTGCCATATACACAAGATTCATCTTCACTCCTAGAAAAGCCAAATTCTGACTTTCTCATCAAAGCAAAGATTCCATCTGCGAGGTGCTTGCTTTAATCCATAAATGGATTTCTCAAGCTTACACACTCTATTAGGGTACTCTATATTGACAAAACCCTCAGGCTGACTCATGTAAACATCCTCAACCAACTATCCATTAAGGAAAGCGGTTTTGACATCCATTTGCCATATTTCATAGTCATGAAATGCAGCTATGGCTAATAGAACCCTAATAGACTTAATCTTGGCCATTGGAGAAAAGGTCTCATCATAATCAACTCTCGGAGTTTGTGAGAAACCCTTCGCAACTAGTCGTGCCTTATAAGTGTGTACATTACCATCCATGTCGGTCTTCTTCTTGAAGATCCATTTGCGCCCTATAGTCTTACGACCTGGTACATTCTCAACCAAGTTCCAAACTTGATTGTCATACATGGACTGTATCTCGTTGTCCATTGCCTCTTTCCACTTGGCTGACTCAGGGCCTGCCATGGCTTCCGCGTAACTATTAGGTTCATCCAGATCTATCAGTGTCTCATCACTGATAAGTGTATCACCTTCTGCAGTAATATGGAATCCATAGTAATGCTCAGGTGCATTCCTAACTCTCATGGAACGCCTCAGAGGTACAGACTTAACAATTAGCTCAACAGGAGTTTCCTTCTCAAGTTGAGTGCTAGGGTTTGAAGTTCCTTCACCATTTGACTCTTGAATTTATTCAAGGTCAACTTGCCTCCCACTGTTTCCTTGGCTTATGAACTCTCTCTCTCTCTCTCTCTCTCTCTCTCTCTCTCTCTCAAGACAACCCTCCTAGCTACAAAGACCACATTTTCACTAAGTCTGTAGAAGAGGTAACCAGAGGATTGCTATGGGTAGCTAATGAAAATACACCTCTCTCTTCGAGGTTTGAGCTTACCATGAGTCTTGCGTCTCATGAAAGCCTCGCAACCCCAAATCTTGATGTGGTCTAGTTTGGGTACTTTACCAGTCCACATCTCATGAGGAGTTTTAACAACTTTCTTTGTAGGGACCAGATTAAGGATATGGGCGGCAGTCTCTAAGGCATACCCCCAAAATGAGATTGGTAGCGAAGCTCGACTCATCATGCAACGAACCATATCCAACAAGGTTTGATTACGCCTCTCAGCCACACCATTCAACTGCGGTGTCCTGGGAGGTGTGAATTGTGAGACAATCCCACATTCCCTAAGATAGTCGAGGAACTCTGAACTAAGATACTCACAACCTCGATCGGATTGAAGCATCTTAATGTTCCTGCCAAATTGATTCTCGACTTCCTGATTAAATTCTTTAAACCTTTCAAAACTCTCTGATTTATGCTTGATTAAGTAGACATATCCATATCTACTGTAATCATCAGTAAAAGTCAAATAATAACGATTAGAATCCCTTGTGGCATGTTTGAAGGGCCGACACACATCCGTGTGTATAAGATCCAACAAACCTTCACCCCTCTCATAAGAACCTGTGAAGGGTGACTTTGTCATTTTTCCAAGTAAGCATGATTCGCAACTATCATCTGACTTTAGGTCAAATGACTCCAAGACTCCATCATTTTGGAGTTGGCCTATGCGTTTCTTGCTTATATGTCCAAGACGACAATGCCATAAAGATGCATTATCCAAGTTATTATCATTAACATAATCAAAACACAATACATTATTTCCTAAGTTATCAACCACAGATACAGTTTCATACACACCATCACAAGGTAATGCTTTAAAATAAAGAACATTATTAAAGAAAGCATTAATCGTGCCAACTTCATTATCAAATGAAAAGGTGAAACCTTGTTTATACAATGCATGAAAGAAAATAATATTTCTTGCCATTTCTGGAGAATAACAACATTTATTCAAATCTAAACTAAACCCGCTACTTTGCAATAAAGTATAAACTCTAATCTTGGTGACAGGTAATGTCACACCCCGAAACCCAAGGCGGAAACGTTTTCGGGGCGGACTCCACGTTGAGTATCAAATCCAATGTACATTGTAAGCAAAGTAAACAACCATTACATTACATATATAGATTTTACATTTGGTTTAAAGTAAAAAGTATTACAAGTGTGATACATATGTATATATAGGCAAAACTAAGACGTGTCTTCTAAGCAATCCGTCTTTGCCAAAAGGAATCATCGGGTACATGTCTAATGCGGACCTGAGAATACAAGCAGTTTGAAAATCAGCATAAAGCTGGTGAGTTCATAAGCGGTTTTGTTTTCTGAAAATGTATGACTTCCTTTCTGTTTTCTGAAAAAGTTATGCACCAAGAAAATCCCATATTTTCTTAAAAGTTGGTTACCCATTCGAAATGTATTGTGAAAGATGTATACTGAGAATTTGGTTACCCATATAACTTGTAAAGTTTAGTTATCTGGTTTGTTACACGAATCTGGTTATGTACAAATGTTACCCCAGGAAAATCCCACATTTTCCTGAAAGTTGGTTACCAATCTGTAATGTGAAAGATGTATACTGAAAACCTGGTTGTCCTTGTGAAATGTATTAGTTTTAACACGTATATAAAACTAATATGTACAAGTAAACTAGATACTTTATTCATTATTACTATCAAGTAAATCTCTGTTATCCAAATTGCGAGTTCCATAACCATTAGACTAGATATGGCAATAAGTAGTCCACATCACCTTATGACTTTCGTCGCCCTTGAACCTTTCGGTTCGGCTATAGCTAGCAGCCAGGTGTGGGGTAGTCAGCCCCGTATATATCTATACACTCAAGTCACGCTCCCTATCTAAGAGATTCTGGTTACAGGTGCGGTCCAACACTCGCGTATCTCTGTGGAGTGTTCTCCGAGGACGTGTCTCCAATTTATAGGAATAACAAATTTACTAGTAATAATACAGAAAGATACTATTACAAACAATGATCCTCCACTCGCGTATCTCTGTGGAGTGTTACCGAGGACAAAACTGTGTACTAAGTTTCATGTTCAAATATCAAATGTTATGCTTTTAACTGATAAAATGTGGAAAACCGTTTGTGAAAATATAATATATAACATTTTATAGCATTTTTCACAAATAATACAGTAATGTGTTCTGCAAGTTCAACGGTTATCTATTACAATTGTCAACGTTAAAAGCATATGAAATATGAAACACAACACATGTAAAACAAGTTTTTGAGTACAAGTATTCCTTGTACTTTGCTTGTATTCCCCCCTGAAAACAATGAAAAACATTAAAAAAGGGTAGAGGTATGAACTCACCAGGCGAGAAAACGAGACGGTTTGGATGCTAAGTGTCGGTTCGGGGCTTGATAACACACGAGGTTCCTACGTAATATGAAATGGTATACAAATGTATCTAATTAGACTTTAAATCACTAATTAGATATGATTATACACTCCAATACAAGAAAACACATAAAATTAAGTTTTTTGGAGTGACCCGGGTGACATCTACGGACGTATAGGACTTTGGATAATGTGTTTACTCTTCAAGAGTAAACTCCTCATGGTGTTTACGGCCCCTAGACCAACTCCAAATGAGTTCACGGCCGTGAACTCATGGATGAGGGTTTTATGGTGCTAAATGGTCAAATATCACCTGGGGAAAGTTGGTATAATTTAATCTAAGGCTTGGGAATGAATTAAACCACCAAGGACATTATCAAATGGACTTTACGGCTGCAAACTAGGAGTTTACGGTTGTAAGCTCCTATGTGACCATTCCTTACATGATTTTGTGGCCATAGCTCAATCATATGTGATTCAAACCAATTTCACAAGCCTTAGAATGAATTTAGGGCATCATTTGACTTGTGTTTGTGAGTTTACGGCCCAGGAACCCATTCTTGGGGGGTTTACGGCTATGAAATCTCAAAGGGATGGTTTTCATCATGTTTAAGGCCCCTAAATCGATTGTGGTTGGTTCTAGAATTTAACCCAAGGCTATTGGTGTGTTTAAGTGGCATTTAAACACTTGAATTTGAGTTTACTCCCCATGAATATGAGTTTACGGCCCAAGCATGTTCTTGGGCAGTAAACTCATGTTTACTCCTCAAAAATGATGTTCAAGGTGTTCTAAGTCCGATTTGATAAGCCATTAAGTCATATCTAAGCCCCAAAGGTGATTTGGAAGGGTTTTATGGCTCAAAAAACCCCCTTTATGTGTGTTTACGGCCCAAGCATGTTCCAGGGCCATAAACACATGAACATGGTCCTTTTCCATAGATTAAACTCGAATTTGAAGGCTAAGGATGCTAATCTATGAGTTAGCGAAGTTACCTTGATGAATTTGAGCCTTAATTTGATGTTTTTGGACCTTAGATTTAGATTGAGGAGAGAGGTAAGAGAGAGAGAGAGAGAGAGAGAGAGAAAAAGCTTCAAATTGAAATCTTTTGAGCTTTAAATAGGTTTTAAGTTCGGGACACGGTGGAATTCTACCCGATACCGACGTTAGACGTGGCTTTTGGTCGTACCCGATTAAGTTGCCGTAACCCGATATGGTTGATTCTAAAAATATTTTGATTACTAGAATGAGGTGTTAATATGAGTTCTAAATGTGTTTGGACACCCATTAAGTCATAATAGCAACCTCAAATTAAATGACTTAATTTAATAACATAAACGGAAATGAAATTGAAAACGACGAATGTATTAACGGAAAGGGTTACAAATGATGGAACGTACTTCGGGTTGTCATATTATCCCCCCGTTAGAGGGAATTTCGTCTTGAAATTCAGAATTTAGATACAAATCATGGATCTGGGAAGAGATGTGGATACTTCTATTTCTTCGAGTCTTCACGCTCCCAAGTGAATTCTGGTCCCCGCTTGGCATTCCAGCGAACCTTCACTATCGCGATGCGACTTTGTTTCGTGCGTTTGATCTCTCGATCCATGATTTCGATTGGCTCCTCCACGAAGTTCAAGTTTTCGTTGATCTCGATCTCATCTAAGGGAATCACTAGGGTTTCATCGGATAAGCACTTCTTAAGGTTAGAGACGTGGAAGACGGGATGGATGTTGCTGAGTTCATGGGGTAATCGAAGTTTATAGGCTACAGGACCGATCCTGGCGAGGATCTCGAAGGGTCCAATGTACCTCGGATTAAGTTTCCCATGCTTTCCGAAGCGTACCATGCCTTTCCAGGGCGAGACCTTCAACAGGACACGGTCTCCAACCTGGAACTCCAGAGGTTTTCGTCGGTTATCAGCTTAACTCTTTTGGCGATCTCGTGAAGCTTTCAATCGTTCTCGGATTTGGACGATCTTCTCGGTGGTTTTGCGAATGATTTCAGGAACAGTGAGAGCACTGTCGGGGACTCGACTCTTGGCTAGCTGCGTGTCCCTTACCTCGGCCCAGCATAGAGGGGGTCTGCACTTACGACCGTAGAGGGCTTCAAACGGGGCAGCCTTGATGCTGGTGTGGTAACTGTTGTTGTACGAGAATTCGATCAAAGGCAAATGTGTGTCCCACGACTTTCCGAAATCGATGACACATGCTCTAAGCATGTCTTCCAGGGTTTGGATAGTCCTCTCACTCTGTCCATCGGTCTGAGGATGATAGGTCGAACTCATGTCTAGCCTAGTTCCAAGAGCTTTCTGAACGGACTGCCAAAACCTTGAGGTAAACCTGCTATCTCAGTCGGAGATAATGGACGCAGGCACACCGTGCAGTCGGACTACCTCCTAGATGTTGATTCGCGTGAGTCTTTCCATCTTGAATGACTCTTTGATCCGAATGAAGTGAGCGGATTTTGTCAAACAATCGACAATTACCCAAATGGTGTTGTATCCACTCAGACACTTGGGTAACTTGGTGATGAAGTCCATGGTAATCATCTCCCATTTCCACTCTGGTATCTCAGGTTGCTGGAGCAGACCTGAGGGAGTCTGGTACTCGAATTTCACTTTGGCACAAGTCAGACACTTGCCCACAAATGTAGTGATCTCGGCTTTCATGTTTGGCCACCAGTATTGTTTCTTGAGATCCAGGTACATCTTGTCCGAACCTGGGTGAACAGAGTATCTAGTCTTGTGTGCTTCCTCCATGACAATCTCCTTGAATCCTCCGAACTTTGGAATCCAGATTCGGTCCATGAAACAGTAGACTTCGTCACCTCTGATCTCAAGTTTCTTATCCATTCCTCTCAAGGCTTCGCTTGACACGTTCTCGGGTTTGAGGGCTTCTAATTGGGGTTCTTAGATTTGTATGGATACATGGGAATGGATAGTCATCGTCAGGGTCTTCACTTTTCGGCTTGAACTATCCTTTTGACTAAGGGCATCTGCTACCACATTGGCCTTGCCGGGATGGTAGCAGATTTCATACTCATAGTCGTTGAGTAGTTCTACCCATCGCCGTTGCCTCATGTTTAAGTCCTTCTGATTGAAGATGTGCTGCTGGCTCTTATGGTCAGTGAAGATCATACACTTGGTTCCGTAGAGATAATGTCTCCAAATCTTCAGTGCAAAGACTACGGCTCCTAGTTCCAAGTCATGAGTGGTATAGTTGACCTCGTGTGCCTTCAGCTGTCTCGAGGCATATGTAATCACTTTTCCCCTTTGCATAAGCACACAGCCAAAGCCCTGGTTAGACGCATCACAATAAACAACGAAGTCCTCTGTTCCTTCGGGCAGAGACAGGAGCGGTGCGCTACACAAGGCTCGCTTTAATGTTTGGAATGCATTTTCTTGCTTTTCACTCCAACAAAAGGGTACACCTTTCTGTGTCAGAGTGGTTAAAGGTTTGGCGATTCTGGATAAAATCTCCGATAATAGCCAGCGAGACCCAAGAATTGATGAATTTTTGTGGGTGTCTTTGGTGCCGACCAATTCTCTATCGCCTTAATCTTGGAAGGATCCACATGAATACCATCCTCGCTTACCATGTGACCGAGGAAAGTTACCTTCCGAATCCAGAATTCACACTTGGAAAATTTCACGTACAGCTTTTCGGATCTAAGGGTTTCCAACACTGACCTCAAGTGTTGTTTGTGATCTTCTTTGCTTCTGGAGCAGACAAGTATGTCGTCAATGAACACGATGACGAACTTGTCCAGAAAAGGGCGACACACCCAGTTCATCAGGTCCATGAACACTGCCCGTGCGTTGGTTAGACCGAAGGGCATCACTGCAAACTCGTAGTATCCATACCGAGTCCTGAAAGCTGTTTTGGAAACATCACTCTCGTGAACTCGTAACTGATGGTACCTTGACCGAAGGTCTATCTTTGAGAAGTAGATGGCTCCTGGAGTTGATCGAAGAGGTCATCTATTCGCGGAAGGGGATATCGGTTTTTGACGGTCAACCTGTTCAACTCACGGTAGTCGATACACATCCGGAAGGATCCATCTTTCTTCTTTACAAACAATATTGGAGCTCCCAAGGGTGAGGAACTCGGTCGAATGAACCCTTTGCTGAGCAACTCGTTGAGTTGGATGGATAACTCCTACATTTCTGCTGGAGCTAAGCGATATGGAGACTTGGCTACGGGGGTAGCTCCAAGAATGAGGTCGATGCGAAATTCAACTTGACGTTCAGGAGGAATTCCCAGGAGCTATTTGGGAAAGACGTCAGGAAAGTTACATACTTCGGTGATGCTCGCGAGGTATTTAACTTCCTGTTTCTCGTTGATTACATGGGCTAGGAATGCTTGGCATTCCTTTCGCAAGAGTTTCTGAGCTTTGATGCAGGAAATGATGCGAAGATTAGAGCTGAGCTTATCGCCATAAATCATGAGAGTCTGACCCGCAAGAAGGTTGAGACGGATTCCCTTTTCGAAACAACGGATATCAGCATGATTGGGACTCAACCAATCCATGCCAATGATGACATCAAAGCTCTTTATAGAAAGTGGCATAAGATCGATAGGAAATGAATGATCGTTCAGGGTAAGGGTACAACCTATGAACACATCGCTAGCGCTTTCTTTCTCACCGTTAGCCATCTAGACGGTAAACGTTTCTGTTAATGGTTGGGGATTAGGTTTAAGATTATGTTTGAACGAATGACTAACAAAGCTTCTTTCTGCACCCAAATCGAAAAGAATACTAGCATAAGAGTTGTCGAGAAGGAACGTACCCGAAACAACGGTGGGATCAGCGACTGCCTTCTCCCGTCCCATGGCTAAGACTCTTCCGGTGTTATCAATTGTCGTCTTCTTGGGGTAGTTCCTCTTGAAATGTCCGGCTTCTGCATAATTGTAGCAGGCCTGACCAACACCTGCTCCGGAAGATTGATTCGCGGATTGGGTTGGTGCTTTGCAGAATCGGATAGTATGCCCTTTTTACCACAGTTGGTGCGTGACAGATCACGGCAGGGGCCGGGGTTATGGTGATATTTTCACTTTTCACACTGGGGAAGGTTACCAGCATATCTACTAGTGGGTGTTTGAGCTGTGGATCCCACAGCAGAAGCAGCAACAACAGGGGTAGTAGCAGCATGGAGTGCTACAGTCTGTTGTTTCTTTGAGGATCCTTGAGAAGATTGACCCTTCTTCTTCTTCTTCCAAAACTTCCTTTTCTCACCACTCCTCTTGGTCGGTTCAGGAGTGGTGGTTGTTTCTTCAACATCATCCATGTGGTCAATCAGAGTCTGGGCTAAGCTTTTGGCACTGTCATATGTATCCGGCCTCGCAGATAAGACACTTCCTTTTGTTGGCTGGGTCAGCCCCCAGATGAACCTCTTTATCTTCTTACTCTCCGGGGTAACCAATCCCAGACAGAGTAATCCTAGATCATCGAATGTAGAAGTGTATGTGGCAGTATCGGAACCCTTCATCTTTAGGTTCTAGAGCTCGTGCTCTAATTTCTGTATTTCGCCCCGAGGGCAGTACTCAGCTAGAAGAAGTTCTTTCATGGCTTCCCAACCCATAGCATTGGCTACAGGTAGGGTCAAGGATTTGACTCGTATGTTCCACCAAGCCAAGGATTTATCGATAAAGGTACAGGCTGCGAACTTCACTTTGTCAGATTCCGAACAAGCACAAATTTCAAAGATACATTCGATTTTCTCGAACCATCTAGTGAGGGAAATGACACCTCCAGTGCCATCAAAGGACGTGGGTTTCGCTTTCATGAAATCTTTATAGGAACCCTCTTTTCGGTGTCCCTGGCTATCTTCTTGGTTTTGAGGCTGGGGACCACCTCCTGAACCACCGGGGTTCATTTGCGACATAGCAGCTACCACCGCGGCAGTAACAGCTGCCTGGAACATCACAGGGTCGAATTGAGGAGGAGGTGGTGGTGGAGGAGGATTGTTGTTCTTTGAACTGGGTCTCTTTCTTGGAGGCATCTTGATCTATAAAGATCAGGAATGAGAGGATGGTAAGTCCTTTGAATTGAATCAAGAGATATGACAGATATTGAATTTTATAAAGCGATAAAGCAGGTATGAGTTATCAAAGCAGATAAATTATCGCTAAAAGAATGATCGAGGAGCAATGTTGGAATGAGGATTTCTCTAACGAAGTTGGCACTAGAAATACTCCCATAGTATTTCGTGATTCGCTGCGACGACGGCTCATTGTTTGGGTATTGGGTAAGTTTTAGGCATGTTGAACACTACAATCACTCCCAGGCACATGTTGGCCGTGTCTCGAATGAATATAGTTGGCCATGCTATATTGATCCTAGACACGACTACATAACTGCTCAGGTTTAACCGCAGCGTACAACACCCATTTACTTATATTTTGTTCTACTTGTAGTTATGGATTTTGACGGTTAGGTATACTTGTATAATTTTTGAAAATACTTATATTTAGAGTACACTTTTAGTTCAGAGCACTTAGGCCCCTTAGTGTTTATATTCTTATACCATGTAAGGGTTGCTATACTTAGTTCACTATAAACATGGGCTCTGATACCAATCTGTTATCTGTCACACCCCGAAACCCAAGGCGGAAACGTTTCCGGGGCGGACTCCACGTTGAGTATCAAATCCAATGTACATAGTAAGCAAAGTAAACAACCATTACATTACATATAAATATTTTTACATTTGTTTTAAAGTAAAAAGTATTACAAGTGTGATACATATGTGTGTGTGTGTGTGTGTATATATATATATATATATATATATATATATATATATAGACAAAAGTAAGACGTGTCTTCTATGCACTCCGTCTGCGCCAAAAGGAATCATCGAGTACCTGTCTAATGCAGACCTGAGAATACAAACAGTTTGAAAATCAGCATAAAGTTGGTGAGTTCATAAGTGGTTTTGTTTTCTGAAAATGTACAAGTTCCCTTTCGGTTTCTGAAAAAGTTACGCACCAAGAAAATCCCATATTTTCTTAAAAGTTGGTTACTAATCCAAAATGTAATGTAAAAGATGTACACTGAAAACATGATTACTCTTGTGAATGGTAAAGTTTAGTTATCTGGTTTATTACACGAATCTGGTTATGTACAAATGTTACCCCAGGAAAATTTCATATTTTCCTGAAAGTTGGTTACCAATCTGTAATGTGAAAGATGTATACCGAAAACCTGATTGTCCTTGTGAAATGTATTAGTTTTAACACGTATATAAAACTAATAAGTACAAGTAAAGTAGTTACTTTATTCAATATTACGATTTAGTAAATCTCTGTTATCCAAATTGCGAGTTCCATAACCATACGATAGACTAGATATGGCAATAAGTAGTCCACATCACCTTATGACTTTCGTCACCCTTGAACCTTTCGGTTCGACTGTAGCTAGCAGCCAGGTGTGGGGTAGTCAGCCCCGTATAGATCTATACACTCAAGTCACACTCCCTATCTAAGAGATTCTGGTTACGGGTGCGGTCCTCCACTCGTGTATCTCTATGGAGTATTCTCCGAGGACGTGTCTCTAATTTATAGGAATAAGAAATTTACTAGTAATAATACAGAAAGATATTGTTACAAACAATGATCCTCCACTCGCGTATCTCTGTGGAGTGTTACCGAGGACAAAACTGTGTACTAAGTTTCATGTTCAAAGATGAAATGTTATGCTTTTAACTGATAAAATGTGGAAAACCATTTGTGAAAATATAAAATACAAGATTTTATAACGTTTTTCACAAATACTACGATGATGTGTTCTGCAAGTTCAAACTGTTATCAGATATGATTATCAGTGTTAAAAGCATATGTAATATGAAACACAACACATGTAAAAAAAAAGTTTTGAGTACAAGTATTCCTTGTACTTTGCTTGTATTCCCCCCTGAAAATAGTGAAAAACATTGAAAAAGGTAGGGGTATGAACTCACCATGCGAGAAAACGTAACAGTTTGGATGCTAAGTGTCGGTTCGGGGCTTGATAACGCGCGAGGTTCCTATGTAATATGAAATGGTATACAAATGTATCTAATTAGACTTTAAATCACTTGGGGAAAGTTGGTATAATTTAATCTAAGGCATGGGAATGAATTAAACCACCAAGGACATTACCAAATGGAGTTTACGGCTGTAAACTAGGAGTTTACGGCCGTAAGCTCCTATGTGACCATTCCTTACATGATTTTGTGGCCATAGCTCAATCACATGTGATTCAAACCAATTTCACAAGCCTTAGAATGAATTTAGGGAATCATTTGACTTGTGTTTGTGAGTTTACGGCTCAGGAACCCATTCTTGGGGGGTTTATGGCCGTGAACTTTCAAAGGGATGGTTTTCATCATGTTTAAGGCCCCTAAATCGATTGTGGTTGGTTCTAGAATTTAACCCAAGGTTCCGCCTTGGGTTTCGGGGTGTGACAGGTAAAGCTTTCCTATTCCCCATGATTAAGTTTATTCTTCCATGCTCCACATTCTCACTTCTTCTTAGTCCCTACAAATCAGAACATATATGAATACCACAACCGGTATGAAGGACCCAAGAGTTAGAATGGGGTGAGTTATTAGATAAGATAGTGTAAATACCTGCATGGTAGGGTTTAAATTTCCCATCCTTCACATCTTGCTGGTAATTTGGGCAGTTCCGCTTCCAATGTGACTTTTCATCGCAATAGAAGCATTCAGCCTCTTTTGGGTCAGAAGAAGGAGTGACGAAACATTTCTTGGTTCCACTTGAAGAAGAGCCATCAAGGGTCCTAGCCTTGGTACCCTTCGAAGAGCTCTTCCTTTTCTTCCCTTGACCTTTCCCGATTCCTAAAATCGGGGTGGAGTTTGGAGTAGGAGTTCTAACAACCGACTTACCCTTAAGACCTGTTTTTGCGGTCTTGAGGAGTCCCTCAAGTTTGCTGAGTGTGACCTCTTCCTTATTCATGTGATATGTCATGCGGAATTGATCATAGCACAATGGTAAGGATTGCAAAATGATATCTATTGCAAGCTCCTCAGGGAAGTTCACATTAAGCTTCAACAACCGATCCACATACCTTTGCATTTTCTGCATGTGGCTCATGACGGATTCTCGGTCTTTCATCATGGTTGTTATTATGGAGCAGATGATTTCATACCTCTTTTGCCGTGCACTTTGATGGTATCTTTCCATCAGATCTTGGCGCATTTCAAAAGGGTAGAAGTCCTCATAGGACTTTTGGAGTTCTACTGTCATGGTGGCCAACATGATGCTTGCCACTTTGGTAGCATCCCTTTCATGTGCCCGGAAGTCAGCGATCTCCTGGGGAGTTGCAGTGGTCTTATCAATCTCCTTAAGCTCCTTGTCGAGGACATATTCTTTGTCCTCGTATCGGGTAATCATCATGATGTTTCTGATCCATTCATTGAAGTTGGATCCACGAAAGTTACTTTCCCACACAAGTTCCTAAGGGTAAAGGAGCCATTAGGATTAGAGTCAGAAGCAACATTGTTTGAAGACATATGAAAGAAGATAACAAGATTAGTTTACATATTAAGAGAGTCCTTAATAAAACACCCAAATGTAATATTAAGGCTAGGATCCAATCACAATATATTAAACTTAGAAGAGGTATGCCGTAATCCAAGCTATAACATATTTCAAAGGTAGGTGATACGATTCACCAATTTCGACCATGAAAAATGAAATATAAATATTAGGTTTTTAATTAGTTCTTAGAAATTCCAAGATTCTTTTGAGATTCAATGAACTTTTCAAATGCATGTTTCAATCTCGAGTGTGCCCTCCAAGTTTTGTGACTGGGATACCGAGGATCACAAAACGAGGTGTGAAGTAACCATGCATATCACTTGGTACCCTTAAAGTTTATCACTCAATCGATGTGCTGGTAAACCACACACGCTCCACCAATACTATAATAAACCTTAAGTCACCCTTTACCTACCTTGTTAAGTCCAAGTTAGTGTGTCGGTTAACCACACACGTTCCACCAACGACTTAAACAAAGTGTAAAGTGTAATTTCATGGATTAACACCTTATTCAAATTTTACCTAAAGTAACTATGATTGGGAATTTAATAAAAGCATTTAGTTACTTTATAATATTCATCATACTTTTAATAAGAATTTATAAGTCCTTGTCCTACCCGTTCGGCTAAAGACCCTCCGTCGATCAGGGAAGCGGTGGGTAAGAGTGGACACCCATTAAGTTGCCATTTTATAGGCAACAACCATATACCCCCCTTATAGATCGGCTTCGTGAATGAGTCGTACTAGTGGTAAGACGACTTGATCTTATACATATATATATATATATATATATATATATATATATATATATATATATATATATATATATATATGTTATTAACTTATAATATTATAAAGTATAAGGGTTGAATTTTAACTTTTAAAATTCTAAGGGTTGGAACTAAAGTTTTAATCAAGACTTTACTTGTTCCAAAACTTGAGGACAAGTTTTGTAAACTTCCAAAACTTTTCATTTCTTATAACTTATGAATTAATTGAGTAACAAAAATGAAGACACTTCATTTTTTATAACTCTTGTGTTCTTTTAATGGTTTTAATAAAAGTGAGACTTTTGGTTTTCCATAACTTGAGGACAAGTTATGGACTCCATTAAAACACATTATGATCATGAATTAAAATACCATGAAGGTTACAAACAATTCCTATGATCATCTAATCTTCATAAGTTCAAGAACATGAAAATGAATACTTTTAGGAATCAAAAATTACCCTTAAGACTTTGTAATTTTGATAATTGCCATTGTAAATGGATTAGCATAAACATTACACCATCTAAAACAAGTTTCAAAACACCAAAACAGTTTAGCGTAATGTTTCTAGTCCATTTCCAGCAACAAATGTCGAAATTCTGAAAACTGTAGCTTCTACTCATCGAGTGCAAGAACAGACTCGACGAGTAGATTGCATTTGTTCATGGACTCGTCGAGTCCCCCCATGGACTCGGCGAGTTCATACGAGCAGAAGACAGAAAATCGATTTTTTCAAGTAGTTTGCACAAAAATCAATAAACAAGCCTAGGCTCTGATACCACTGATGGGTTTTGAGCATTCTAACACTTCCTAAGTGTACATGCAACCCTAATAACCTTGGATCTATGTTTGTCTAATTATCATGCAAAGTTGAATTCCAAGGTTATATTCCTATCTAGCATACATGGGGAACATTTTTATCTTGAATGAACGATAGAATAACATACCTTATTGTTGACTATGATCCTTGAAACCTTGTGAGTCTAGCACCCCAAGTGTGATGCCGCAAATGCTTCACACAACACCAAATGCAAAGAAGTAAACTTTGAGAGAATCTTACACTTGCAAAATCGGCTCTAGCCCGCTTGTCTCTTAGTGTAGCCGATTTTGGGGAGAATGCCTTTGTTTATATAGTATGTTGCATTAGGTAAACCCTAATGTAACATGACTCTTCATTTCATGATCCATGGGTTAACTCCATGGGGCATCCTATGGGTGGAACCCAACTTCATAGTCCATGGAGCCTCTTAGCCCACTATATAAGATATGGAAGATTTACATAATCTACCCATATATTTAATTAGTTATCTTTTGATCACTTAATTAATTCTAAATTAATTCTTGATAAAACTAATTAAATAATATTATTAATATATTAGAACTTATAGTATATTAATAAACCATCAGTATTATTTCTCTCATTTTAGTTTATCCAATTGCATGGTGCCATGTAACCCAAATGGACCATGCCGAGTCGGGTCAAGTACGCACCAAAAATAGTTATGGACTTAGACACATTATCCAACAGATAGTTCTTTTGACCAACATGTAGACTTGAGCATTTGGAGCATTCACATGGACCATTTAAGTTCAATGGAGAACTTGGAACTCAATGGAGCACTTGGGATTCATGGAACATGTGATAAAGGAATGGATCATCTGATAAGGAATAAGGAATGGATCTCTTAAAAAGGAATGGGCATGGAAATTGCAAGAAGACATCCACCGAATAATTTGGGAACCGATACTTGGAATGACATGATTGATTTGTTATGTTTGACCCTATAATATAGACGTCTGTCGGAAAAAAAGTGGTAGGGCGAAATTCTCGCACACAAGTGCACGTGGTTGTAATTCATATGCTGAAAGAAGTCATTTAAAAGTAATATAATTTATTTGTATTATATAAAATTTTTATTAACACTTATATGGTTATATTTATTGTTTTTGGCTTATTATAGGATCAAAAAGGGCAGGAGTCACAACATATTTAGAGTTAGAAACAGATGCCCTGCAAAGAAGGCTCGGGTTTGTGTACATGTCGAGCGCAGAAAGATTGGGTAAGTACTGAACGAAATTCATACTTTGTTTGAATATGTGATTATTATTACAATTTTGTTTAAGGTATATTTTTATTATTTTAATGTTTTTATTTAGTTTTTAGTTTTAATTAATGTATGTTTATTGTTTTCTTTATTTTACGAAAAGATTCAACAAGAGTATACAAAAATAAAAAAAGTGGTCATGGAGGGCAGTTATATAAATGAGCTTTAATGTTTGAGACTTGCCATCGGGACGAGACACTAACTTACTCACGATGTGGCATGGAAACCAACACCGAACATTAGTTTATTTCCAAATCAACGGGCTTCCAAATTCTTGCAATCTCAACACCAAAGTACGAATGATTCCTAATTTGTTGAATTAACCCACCAAGTGCAAGAATACTTGCAACAAATGCAAAAAATGATGGGTTTTAGCCATAAGAACTTTCCTATGTGCGCATGCAAAACCCTAATGCTTGGATCTAGGCTTTCTAATTAAACATGCTTTCAATCCAAGACTTTTAATGGCTAATTAGGTTAAATAACAACAATGAAACAGATCTAGAACCATACCTTTGAGTTCCTTGTTGATCTTGTGGTCTTGGAGCTTCTAGAGTCACAAATGTCACTCCTCTAATGGCTTACAAACACCAATAGCAAGGAAGATGATTTAGGAGAAAGGAGAGGGGAGGAAATCGGCCAGGGTTCTCTTACTTTAGGTGAGGTGCCGATTTCCCTTAGCCATGGGGTCTATTTATACTTGTAGACTCCTTAAGGGTTACAACCTAAACCCTAATTGGATAATCTTCTCTTAAGGCTATCCAAATCCTTTCCATAGATAAGTCATGGACGAATTTAGCTATCCTTTAGCTTCTAGAATTCGTCCCTTGTATATCTATAAGGATTTATAGTCTAAAGCTTAACTATCAAACAATTGACAGTTTATACCCCTTTATTTAGTTAACCTCTTTAAGTCACCAAATTAATTCTAATTAATTCTATGACTTATATTAATCAAATAACAATATATTATTCTTTATATTATTCTTATAATATATTAATAATATTTACTCTCTCTTAATAAATCATCCTATCAAGTTGCTATGGTGAAGGCAACCCAAAAGGACCATGCACAATCGGGTCAAATACTTGCCTAATATAGTTGCAGCCTTAGACACTATTCCAACAGTCTCCCACCTGGATAAGTCTAGTAACTATATGCACAAGTACAATTTGGTTTGCAATCGTAGCTCTCAAAGACGCTGTCAAACTCTGATCTAATCAATCTTGTCCTTTAGATAAGGGATCGTACAGTCCTCTGTTAGATATCATGCTGACAATCTTATGGAATGGTTAGTCAAGCATTTAGGTTTCTCGATCTCTGATTTATTTGACATAGAACTTAATCGAACACATCAATTCAGTTTTGACCGGGCCCAGCACATAAGTCAAATCAAATCATCGAGCGGCCGAGATATCGCTTTTACCTTCTCAGATAAAAGTTATAGATAAACTTCGAATTATATGCATTTACTTATTCATTAACCAACTATACACAACAATGCGTTTTATAACACCGAGTTACTGATGCGTTTTCGCATTATCAATGTACAATCAATTAACAAATAACAAACCATATATCTAGGTTTTAAGACTATATGATATTATCGTCTTGCGATCATCTTTTATATCGTATTCCATAAGGTGATTCCAGCAAGTGCGGGTTTGTTCCAATGCTCAAAACTAGTTCATAAGCCCTCATGAACGTTGCAGCAACCCTTTGCTATGTCTAACACCATTTAGACAATCTACACACCAATTCATGACAATCTTCATTCATATCTACTTCCAACATATGAACGATTGTGGATAATTTGAACAATTCGATTATTCCTAATAAACTCAATTATTCTGGAAGTCAAAACATGCAAAGTGAAACAATAGTTAAAAAATTAACATAAGACAGTAACATTACTCATAAATAAAACTCATTTATTTAATCATCAAATGTTAATTACATTTATCTATTACATGTTTCTAATACTATCTAATCTATGCTAATATCATCCTTCAGCCCAATACTCCTAGCATGCTGCAAGTGCTTAACCCTACTCAGTACCTTCGTAAGTGGATCTGCTGGGTTATCTTCTGATGGTATCCTCTTCACTACGAGTTGTCCTTCTTCTACACGATGTCTGATGAAGTGATATTTTCTGTCGATATGTCTTGATCTACCAGATCCCTCGGTTCCTTGGTCAAGGCAACCTCTCCTTCGTTATCACAGAAAATCTCCATGGGCTCCTTTATGGCAGGTACAACTCCAAGATCACCGATGAAGTTCTTTAGCCATATTTCCTCCTTTGACGCTTCGCTCGCTGCAATGTATTCTGATTTGCACGTTGAATCAGCTACAGTTTCCTGCTTGGAACTCTTCCATGTCACTGCTCCTCTATTTAGGGTAAAGACCCAGCCCGACTGCGAACGGTAGTTGTCCCTGTCGGTCTAAAAACTGGCGTCACTATACCCTCGCACCTTCAAGTCATCACTCCCTCTGAAGAATAGGAACCATTCCTTCGTCCTCCGAAGGTACTTAAGGATGTTCTTTACCGCAATCCAATGTGCTCTGCCAGGATTCCCTTGATATCTGCTAACCATGTTCAAAGCGAAGGCTACATCAGGGCGAGTACAAGTCATAGCGTGCATGATTGAGCCAACTGCGGAAGCGTATGGTACTCGGCTCATTTCTGCTATCTCAGCTTTGGTACTCGGACTTTGAGTCTTACTCAACTTGGCATTACTTTGTATCGGTAATTCTCCCTTCTTCGAGTTTTCCATACTAAAACGTTTTAGTACCTTCTCTAAGTAAGTATTCTGACTAAGTCCAATTAGTCTCTTACTTCTTTCTCTTACTATCCTTATTCCCAAAATGTAAGAAGCCTCTCCGAGGTCCTTCATAGCGAAGCACTTCCCGAGCCAGGACTTAACCTCCTGTAGAGTCGAGATGTCGTTTCCTATGAGTAATATGTCATCGACATATAGAACGAGAAAACTTACTATAATCCCACTGGCTTTGACATATACACAAGATTCGTCTTCGCTTCGTACAAATCCAAACTCTTTGACTTTCTCATCGAAGCAAAGATTCCATCTGCGAGACGCTTGCTTAAGTCCATAAATGGACTTCTCAAGCTTACACACTCTATTCGGATGCTTCGGATCCACAAACCCCTCTGGCTGAGCCATGTAAACATCCTCAGCCAACTTCCCATTAAGGAAAGCGGTCTTGACATCCATTTGCCAAATCTCATAATCATGAAATGCGGCAATTGCAAGCATCACTCTAATAGATTTAATCTTCACAACTGGTGAGAAGGTTTCATCATAGTCAACTCCGGGAGTTTGAGTAAAGCCCTTCGCAACCAATCGCGCTTTATATGTGTGCACGTTTCCATCCACATCGGTCTTCTTCTTAAAGATCCATTTGCACCCAACGGTCTTACGTCCGGGCACATAATCAACCAAATTCCAAACTTGGTTATCATACATGGATTGGATCTCGCTATCCATTGCCTCTTTCCACTTCGTAGACTCCGAGCCTGCCATGGCTTCCTTATAGCTATTAGGTTCATCAAGATTTACTAGTATACCATCACTAATATACGTGTCCCCTTCGGTAGTAATATGAAAACCATAAAAATGGGGATGAACCCTAACTCTATCGAAACGTCTAAGAGGTAAGGACTCGTCAATCGGTTCAACCGGAGTTTCCTCCTCGGGTTGAGTGTCAGCGGTAGAGGTTCCTTCATCTATCGACTCTTGAATCTCTTCAAGTTCGATTTGCCTCCCACTGTCTCCTTGGCTTATGAGTTCTCGCTCTCGGAAAACTCCTCTCCTCGCAACAAAGACAACATTGTCCTTCGGTCTATAGAAGATATATCCAAAGGATGTCTGCGGGTAGCCGATGAAAATACATCACTCACTTCAAGGTTCGAGCTTGTCGTGAGTATCTCGTCTTACGAAAGCCTCGCAACCCCAAACCTTGATATGTGCCAACGAGGGAGCTTTCCCTGTCCACATCTCGTGAGGTGTTTTGGCAACCTTCTTAGTAGGGACTCGGTTAAGGATATGGGCGGCAGTCTCTAAGGCATACCCCCAAAAAGAGATAGGTAGTGAAGCACGACTCATCATAGAGAGAACCATATCCAATAAGGTTCGATTACGCCTTTCTGCCACACCATTCAACTGCGGTGTCCTAGGAGGCGTCAATTGTGAAACTATTCCACACTCCTTGAGATAATCGTTGAATTCAAGACTTAGGTACTCTCCTCCTCAATCGGATCGAAGCATCTTGATTTTCCTGCCCAATTGATTCTCCACTTCATTCTTGAACTCTTTGAACTTTTCAAAGGTTTCTGACTTTTGCTTGATTAAATAGATATACCCATATCTACTATAATCATCGGTAAAAGTCACGTAGAAGCGGTTCCCATCCTTCGTGGTTGATCTAAACGGTCCACATACATCGATATGTATTAGGTCCGATAGACCCTCACCCCTTTCACACGTACTCGTGAAGGGTGATTTAGTCATCTTTCCAAGTAAACAAGACTCGCATGTGTCATATTCCCTAAGGTCGAATGACTCCAACACTCCATCCTTTTGGAGTTGGGCTATGTGTTTCTTGTTGACATGTCCAAGACGACAATGCCACAAGGATGCTTTATCCATACTAGTGGAAGAGTCTATATTCAAAACATCATTTCCTAAGTTATCAACAATCATAACAGTTTCATATATTCCATTACATGGTATAGCTTCAAAGTAAAAGACACCATTTAGATAAGCCAAAATAGAACCATTCTCATTATTAAAAGAAAATCTAAATCCTTGTCTATATAAACCATGAAATGAAATGATGTTTCTAGCCATTTCTGGCGAATAGCAACAATTGCTCAAATCTAAACACAAATTATTCCTAAGCACTAAAGAATACACTCCAATCTTGGTCACAAGCGACGATCTTCTGTTTCCCATGATTAGATGGATCCTTCCTTGCTCCACATCTCTACTTCTTCTTAGTCCCTGCACATTAGAACAAATGTGATAACCACAACCGGTATCAAGAACCCAAGAAATAGCATGATTAGAATCGTTAGATTTAATTGTGTATATACCTGCGAAAGATGGCTTGATCTTTCCTTCTTTGATTGCTTGCAGGTACTCTGGGCAGCTTCTCTTCCAATGTCCTATCTTGTGGCAGTGGTGGCACTCTGCCTCCTTCGGGTTAGGACAGGGCTTAGCGGGATCAACTTTGGTCCCACTAGAAGAGGCACCATCTCGGGCTTTCACCTTGCGATAGTTCTTTGATGAAGCCTTCCTCTTCTTTCCCTTTCCTTGACTAATAGCCAAGACAGGAGCAGTAAGCGGATTGGGAGTAGGTGCAACAGACTTGTCTTTGAAGTTGCTCTCAGCGACCCTCAAGAGACCTTGGAGTTTGCTTAAGGTGACCTCTTCTTTGTTCATGTGGTAGGTCATTCTAAATTGGTTGTACATCGGAGGCAAAGAATGAAGCACCATGTCAATCGCCAAGTCTTCCCCGAAGTCAACATTTAACTTGCGAAGGCGGTCGACATACCTTTGCATCTTTTGCAGGTGCACGGTAAGAGATTCTCCATGACCCATCTTAGCGAAAATCATGTTGGTGAAAATCTCATAACGCTCTTGTCTCGCGTTCTGGTGGTATCTCTCCAATAAGTCTTGATGCATCTCGTACGGGTACATGTCCTCGTAGGACTTTTGGAATTCGGAGTTCATGGTGGCAATCCTGATGCAATGTACCTTCGTTGCATCTCGCTCATGAGTCTCAAAAGCGGTGATTTCGGCTGGAGTAGCGATTTCGGGGTTGATTTTCTCGAGCTTCTCATCGAGGACATACTCCTTATCCTCATAGCGAGCAATGGTGCGAATGTATCTTATCCATTCGCTAAAGTTCATTCCATCGAAGGTGACCTTTTGGCAAAGGCTCATCAACGTGAAAGAACTAGCAGTAGCGTTGTTTGCGTTCGACATTAATGAAGTAGGAGCATTAACGAAGTAGAAGCATTAACGAAGTAGTAGCATTAACGAAGTAGGAGCATTAACGAAGTAGAAGCATTAACGAAGTAGTAGCATTAATGAAGTAGTAACATTAACAAAGTAGAAGCATCTAACAAAGTAGAAGCATTTAACGAAGTAGAAGCATAAAAGCATAGAAGAAAACTTTGACGAAAACTCTGGAAAACCTTTACACTTAAGAAAATTGTGACTTGTTATCCTTTTGTAAAATAAGCTTGAAGATCTTTGGAAATCCTTTGAAAAGCTTTTCATAAACAAGTTTTGAATGTAATCTTGATAAAACAATATAAGTAGGGAAAACCTTTGTTAAATATACTGCTGTAACTGGTTTCGAAATAAAACATACAGCACGAAAGATAATTTTGAGAAAAGATTTAAACAAATAAAAATGTTTTAGAAAACCATTTATAGTATCATACTTGGTAAAACAGCTGACAGTGTAATAAATCCTTGTCCATGCGGGTTATCAATCACATATGATTGATTTGATAACTGGCATTTTTAACTTGTATTCCCCCCATAAAAGCATGTAAAAGCATTTAAAAGGTTAATTCAGGGGTATGAACTCACCTGTTGTAAGTGGATCGGGTGAAGGTGCCGGTTGGGTGTTCGGTGTCAAATAATGACTTGAGCACACTTAGTGACCTATTAACATATGATGACATATATTTACATACAATTAGTAATTATAATACTAATTAAACACGTATACGCATCTTAATGTGCGGAAAACACTTTGGTTAAGTGCTAGGAGTGTCCCGGGTAACATCTAAGGGAGTGGGGCTCAGTGGAAATCTACCCGATATGGTCAAAATCGGTTAAATGGTCGTATTTTGACTTGGTTGAAACTAAAACTTTTCAAGGGATTAATGAGGGTGTTTCTAATTTGTTTCAACCCTTACTAAGTCATTTAAAAAATCCCAAATTAACTAACCAGTCCAAAAAGGTTAACGGACAGTTTAATAAAGCGAGACTTATTAACGGAAGGAGGGGTTAAAAATGACGTAATAAATTTCGGGTTGTCACAGAGGGGATTGAAGAAAACTACGATGATTGAGTTTTTGTGTTAGTTTGAAGAATATTAGTTTATTCTAACTCATTTTGTTAAGTAATGACCTTGGATTTGAACAATGTGTGCTAGTAATATTTATTGAATGTTTGTATATTATGGATGTATGTTGCAAATCATCTGGATTTATTAACCAATCATGAGAGTTAAATAACAAAATCTATAAAAAAAATTTATAAAAAATAAATAAAATGCAGATTCGCATGCTCCCATTCTTTTTATTTTCTAACTTAACATTTTTGTTCAAGCTCGGCAATTTATGAGGTTATATGTTAATTTAACATTGATGCAGTAAAATATATATATATATATATATATATATATATATATATATATATATATATATATATATATATATATATATAGGAAGGGTTCAATTGAGAAAAAAAAAAAAAGGTTGAGAATGGGGGAATCATTCTCAGCCAATCATTTATTTTTGCCACAAAAGCCTTTAACGTACCGGCGGAAATGGGAAACGAATGCACATGTGTTTTCCAACATAACATATTTCCTTAAACTATGCTAATCATTACCTTAATATATATACAAAAACATAGTTTTTTTTTGTTTTTTTTTTTTAATTTTTATAAGCTATTTTTATCAAAAAATGATTTTAAATATATCAAAATTCATGATTTTTTATTCTCTACAAATAGACATCCATATTGATATAGTTTTAAGATAAAATAAAAAAAAAAAATTTATATTTCCAGCTATCGTTATTCATAAATGAATAACAATGCATCAGGTTTTATTACAGTACATTCGTTATTCACTTACGAATAAAAAGTATGATTTTTTTTTTATAATTTAAATATCATTCATATATGAATATAGTATATAATAAACATAGTATATTCATATTTTAATATTAGATGATGAATTCACTTGTGAATATTAACATAGTATATTAACTTGTGAATATTAGATGATATATTCACTTATGAGTATTAAATGATATTTCATATGTGAATATTACATGTATTACATGGTATATCACATGTGAATATTACAGAGTATATTTACTTGTGAATATTAGATGATATATTTACTTATGAATATTATACAGTATATTCATATATGAATATTACAAGGTATATTCACTTATGAATATTGAAGGTATTTTGACAAATATATATAATTTTTATATGTTATTCACATATGAATAACATACAAACTTGCATATTTGTTTTGTGTTTTTAATAATCATATACTGATTCAGGTGAGAAAACATATTCATATGTGAATATAACGTGGTAATTTAGTTTATGCATTTCATCAAACAGTTGGAGTGCAAACAAGTTAACTATTTTAAAAATGTTAAAAACATCAAGTTATCAATTCCAAATCATCATATACTTCCGATTTCGACTTCAGATGCGACATCCTATCTCTGATCAATTTCTTAATTTGATTTTGATTTTCCGAAAATCCGATTGGGAACCTGTGATTACCGATTCTAAGTCCCTCAATATCGACTGTGACTGCGAGTCCAGAACTCCGATTCCAATTTCATGAACAACGAAGAAATTCCGGTTTAGTTGAAGAAATCTGGATGATTATTGAAGGTTGGAGGAAAAATTTTGATGATGAACGAACAGTTATCGAATTCTCTATAGTTACGTATTTGAGATTGAAGGTTATTATGATATTTACAAGTTTGCCACCGTGTCTTTTATGCTTAGATTAAATGAGTAGCTGAGAATGATTCCCCCATTCTCAACCTTTTTTATTTTTCTCAATTGAACCCACACACACACACACACACACACACATATATATATATATATATATATATATATATATATATATATATATGGTTAGGTTATTTTGTTTTCACTATCTATTGTGTGCCCGTATGATAGATTCTGGACCAATCATTTTAGTTATTTTAAGAAAGTAATTAATGCATATTACATGTTGAAGATATAATAGGTATTAATTACATCTTCAGCATTTAATATTACCCATATGCGAAGTTGGGTATAAACTGCAAATATTATGAAACTGTAGGGACTCTTTTCGAAACTTTTGTTTTCTTCCCCAATTCACTAACCAGTGAAATATACTTCGCACGTCAAACAAATTCTTCACACGGGAAACATGAATGCGAACCATGGATGAGAAGACTTCGCATCTTTAACCCATCTAACCAAATCAAAATAGCCATCAATGATCAATTCTTTATCAAATCAAGAACACCCGCTCTGATACCAATTGTAGTGGTGTTGATTATGATGGCATGTGCGGAATTAGGAAAGATCTAGTAATTCATCATACAAATTCAAGAACACAAGGAGTAAATAAATCTTTGTAAGCTCTTATTAGATCTAGACAGATTATACAAATGGGTTTGTATACAATTTCTCTCTCTAGTCTAACACTCCAAATGGTTCACTTACATAATGGGAGCCACTCACTTCCTATTTATAGGAAAGACTCAACCCATTTACACATACAAAGAGGAAAGCCTAAAACACTACATCCAAGCATGACTTTGCAGCCTAACAAAAGTGTAATCATATACAAACTAAATTTCAATATTAAAAGAATATCTTTATTTCTACTTATAAAGTTATGTTTTTTTAACTTTTAACATATTATACTTAATTTATTAGTTTTAATATATTGTTGAGTGTAAACCATTATCATTTTAAACCTACAACTTTTGAACAATTTGTATAAAATACTTATATTATAAATTTAAATATAACATTACAGGATCAACTTAAATATAAATTTTAGTTTAACTTAAATAACCCAAATAATATTTTGTAAATAGCTAAAACTAATAAATTATAGTGTCTTTCTAATAATGATTATAAGTTGGTTAATAAGGTTAAATAAATATCAAACCTAAAGTGTAATCATAAATTAACTAAATTTCAATATTAAATAACATCTTTACTTCCACTTATAAAGTTATGCTTTTTATTTTTAACAGATTATACTTAATTTATTAGATTAAAATGTTGTTGTATGTAAACCATTATCAATTTCAAGGTACAACTTTTGAATAGTTTGGACAATATACATGAATTGTTAGTTTATAATAACATTACAGTGTCAACTTAAATATAAATTTCAGTTCCACTTAATAAACCGAATGAATATTTTGTGAATAGTTAAAAGTGATAAATTGTACTGCTAAATGCAAAATCTGAATTATAATCTCAATTTAACTAAAATATTCAAGATATTTGTATAATCATTAAAAGTTTTCAAATAAGTAGCTTAAAGTAACTTACAATAATAATAGTTAAATATAACTCTATATAAATGATAATATTGTTAACTTTAAAATCAAAAAACAATGTTTGATGTTTTAAATAATTCTAATGATTGAAATTAAAACGTTAAACAAATAAATTTCAAAAAATTAATTAACAATAACAACAATAAATAACATTAAACCATATATTATATTCAATTTTATTCATGAGTAACTCATGGTAAAAGTCATTCAAACGGTTGAGATTATGTAATTATAATAGATGTATATATTATCATATAATTCAAAATAATCAATAAATTATATCAATTTAGTATACAAATTATTATATCAAATTTAACAACAACGTTATTGTTATATTTAAAAAAACATATATCTGTAAAGATTTCAACTATATAAGTGTTTCTGCACAACGCACGAGCATTCTAGAGAGATATATAATTTAAGGAAATGAACCATTTAATGACTTAGTTAGGTTAAAACTGACTAGAAAATCAATCTTATTTTTCGGGTTTTCGGATCCATTTCAGCCTGAATTCCAATTACCTATTTCTGGTGCCAATCGGTTCCATACCCATTTTATCTGGTCTGATACCTGAAACCGAACCTGGTTCCGCATTATCGGTCCGGTTTTCTAGTCTTCAAATAATTCAATATTGGCTTCTCGGTCCGGGTCCGTTCCAATTGATTCGGGTTTGGACCCACTTTCATCTCTAATTTGTTTTACTATTCAAACATTTGTTATAAACTATTTGTAAACTTGCTTAACTGTAACTAATAAAGCGTCCTTATAAACATTTGCAGATGTGCTGACAGAAGAAATAAACACATACATAACATATTAATGTCATCAATAATTTTTTTTATCATATATTGTATCAAGCTACAATAAGAAAAACATGACATATATTTGTTTTAGTCCCATCCTTTAATGAACTGCCCACCTCTACTTGGAATATTATTTACAAAAAACCCTAACAATGTTCAGGATCCGTATTTAAAATTAATTTGTCAGAAATTGCTTGTTAAACAAATCTAAGCTCTGAAATTTTGAACCCCACCTGAAGTAAGCATAAAAGAGAGTGTGACCACCAACCTTTTCACAAAAAGACCAGGAGTAATTTCCTACATATGGAATGGTATGGTTCCTAAGATCATCATCTCCTGATTTTATGTGAACAACAAGATCTTCACGGAGAGCACTAATAACGCTAACATTCCATTTTATAGTAAACGGACATGAAAATGCTATTGAAGCAATTGGGTATGTTAAAATGATAAAGGCAAAAAATTATGAATTGTAGAAGATCTCATGTTTCTGAAGAGTTTTCTATTTTTTTCATGCACACAAGTTCCCTCTATTTATTGCTGAAGATGTAAGCTTGCCTCAATGGAGTAACGGTTATTGCTAACAGAAGTTACAAGTTGGAATCAACAAAAAGTTATCTATGTTTGTTCTTAATCCACAATTAACATCATTAAAAAAATACATGATATACGAAATATTATTATTTTTAAATGTTTGTGTTTTATATATGTAAAACAAAAGGATAAAAAAAAATAGTTGTAAGACTCAAATAATAATAATAATAATAATAACAATAATAATAATAATAAATTATTTCATAACTATTCTGTAGTCAATCTCTTCCGTCAATAGTCCGTAGCTAATCTGTAGCGAATTAACTACAAAATATTTACGGATTTAGTTCCGCCATTATTCCGTAGCAATTGTGTAACTAATTACTAACGGAATACCTACGACTTTTCGTCTGTAACTATTCCGTAGCTATTTTGTAGCGATTACGTTACCAAATTAGTGTTTCTCATTCCGTAGGTATTGTGTAGGTTATTTCCTACGGAAATTTTCCGTAGCTATTTTCCTGTAGCAAAACCCTTTGTTTTCTAGTAGTGTAACTATTCAAACAAACGTTATAAAGAGCTTGTGAACTTGCTGAATTGTAACTAACATAGAACCCTTTTAAACATGATGTGCTGACAAAAGAAATAAACAGGTACATAGCATACTAGTGTCATTAATCAAGTTTAATCAAATATTATATCAAGCTACAATAGAAAATCATGACCTACGTATGTTTTTAGCCCCAACCTTTAATGAACGTCCCACCTCCACTTGGGTATGGATTTACATAAAATCCATCAGGTTTTACGAACCAATAACAACGTTGAGTACTCCCACCTAAATAGCAGATTTTTTTAATAGCTCCGTCAAACAAATCTATGCTCTGAAATTTTGAACCCCACCAGAAGTAAGCGTAAAAAAGAGTGCCACCGCCAACCTTTTCACAAAAACCCCAACTGTAAATTCCAACGAATGGAATGGTATGATTCCCAAGATCATCATCTCCTGATTTGATATGAAAAACGAGATCATCAGGGACAGCACTAATAACGGAAATATTCCATTTTGGAGTAAAAGCACATGAAAAGGCTGTTGAAGCAATTGGGTAAGTTAAGATGGCAAAGATGAATAAGTTATACATTGTAGAAGACCTCATGTTTCGCTAGACTTCTCTCTATCTTTCAAGCGTATAAGTTCTCTTTATTTATATTGTGTTTGAATCCTCAATGATCAATATCGATTACTCATTGTATGATGATAATTAAAAATAAATAAAATCAGTGTTTGAAGGTTAAAAAAAATCCTCAATGATCAATATCGATTACTCATTGCATGCATGTTATTATTTTGCCTTGTAGGTAGATTACGTCACTATTTAACAGAAAATAAGCTAATAAACACATTGCCTTTTGTGGGGAAACCTAATGAAAGGTAGATTGACATATTTGGTAAAAAATAATAAAATTTTAACCATTTTGTGATTATCTCTAATATAAATGTGAACACAATTATTATAAATTTAATTTTGATCAATAATGTGAATTAGTAATCATTTTAGTAATAAGGTAATTAAATAACTTGGAAGATATCCCCTAATTATTTTTAACCAAATAACATAATACTATTTCTTCTAATTGATCCAACCAACAATCTATGAATTTCACTAAAATCAATTTTTTTTTCAATTCTAGGGTCATATTTGGTAGAGTTGTTAAAAAGCTAGTTGCTTTTAGTTGATAAGCTAGTTTATGAATTAATAGTGTTTGGTAAAAAGAAAAGTAGCTAATAACCTAGATTGCAATGTAAAATAACATAAATGGACATTTACATGTATAAGTAGGCTGAGTTTCTTCTAACCGGAACATAGGGTAGAAATATCAGTTTGAAAAGTGTTTACACGATCCAAGGGGTATCCAGATCTCCAATATAACCCCTACCTAAAGTCTAACCATCGAACTGATATTTTACATTTCTGGAGACGGGTAAATCAATCCGTGAGATGATCACAAGTTCACAAAACTGGAGAAGTTTGAATACGTTTATTTCAAGCATTGGAAGATGAAGATGCACTTCATGTTGACCACTCTAAAGGAAACATATGTGCCGACTACTCAAAGACCACCTAAACTGGAGGAAAGTGTTGAGGAGACACTTCAAGAAACCAGGAAGAGGCAAAAGTGGGACAACGGCGATTACATCTGTGAAGGTCACATCATGAACGGTATGTATGATGCTCTATTTGATATCCATGTTGATGCTTTACCCGCTAAGGATTTGTGCGACATCCTGGAACTGAAATACATCATTGAGGATGCTTCTAGCAAGAACTTTCTGGTTAGTAATTTTAATAACTTTAAGATTGTCAATTCAAGGTATGTCACTGAACAATACAATTAACTCCTTGGTATTTTTGGTTAATTTAAATAGCACAACATGAATATGGATGAATCCATTGTCATGTCAGGTTTAATTGACTAACTTCCACCATCTTGGAAGGATTTCAAATATAACCTAAAACATGAAAAGGAGGAACTATCATTGGTTCAACTTGTTAGTCATATTCGTATCGAAGAATCTCTTTGGACGAAGGAAGTTGACAAATCTGATAAAACCAAATGGAAAGTTGAATCTAAATAGCCTTTTGTTGATATGGTTGAAAACAAAGGTAAGAACCCCAACTATAAAGCACATGTCAAACATAAGCAGGAACATGTCCTTAATAACTCCAACAAAAAGAAAAAAGAATTGGTTTGTTGGAGGTGCAACAGGTTGGGGCATTACAAGCATGATTATCGTGTGAACTTGGACAACAATAAAAACTTAGGGAGTAAACTTTACAGAGACCAAAAATGATGTTTTTCTATAAAATTTATAATATCTAATATTAATTTAAATAGTCAATATAAATATGTTGTAATATTTGTAGTATAAGAAGTTACAATTTTTTGTGTCATCGATGTTCAAATTTCGTAAAATATTACTCATCGACAATTTTTCTATGTTTTTTAGGTTTGATGCAAAAGTAATTGGAAAGCATTTTTTTATAGTGACTTGAAATGGTTAATATGTTTAAATGCCTTATATTTATTTTTGATGTTTTTGGCGGCTAGTAGAATAGTTACCTGTTTGTACAATAACTAAACACCTAACCAACTTAGTAAAAGTAGAATAGTTAGGCTTATGTAAACGGTAAAAAGAAAATATGATACTATTACTCACCAAAATAGTTGGGCATGAACATGAGGAAATCATTTCTACGAAATTGGAAATTGCTTAACTTGTTAGATATTTACCTGTTTAGTTGCAAGCCATTGTTCCCCAAAACCAAATCTTCCATGTTTTTGTCTCCTAAAACTGAAGCTTACAAAGACCCTGGTGACAATTAACCAGGAATGTTCTTTTTTTTTTTTTTTTTTTTTTTCATGTGAGTAATCTTCTATTGTATATCTACATAAGCTTAAGCTGGTATGGACTTCTTCCTTGCCTGTTAACCATTTGATCAATGCTCTCTTTTTTTTTTTTTTTTTTTTTTTTTTTTTTTTTTTTTATATATATATATATACCAAAGATCAGCTATTTTATTTAAGCCAGTTTCTTTAACAAAAGCATTCTAACATCATATTTGCTATAACACCAATTCATAATGGAAAAATTGAATGTCTTAATAACAAGGTTGTAAAAATCGTTTGACATTACCTAGTCGGTGGACTGGTATTAAGGGATTAATCGGCTAGGCGGAGATTAATCTTCTATATCGACATCGACATGATGGAATGATTCTTACTTCTCTTCAACAACACAGCTTTCTTTCATTTGATTCTCTTTTTTTTTCTATGTACAATCTAATCGCCTTCACCTCCAAATCAGAAAAGCAAGCTTTTGAGGTTAAAGCCCGTATGCAAATCAGTGGTTGATTTTCCTGAAAATGAAATCACAATCTTTGGTTCTTAAGGATACTTACAAGGTAATTTTTATTAAAACTCTATTTTTATTCTATCACATTATAACACAAGTTGATCCCCAAATTAACAAAAACCCAAGCAAGAATCCAATATTTCTATTCGATAAAATTCCATTATCATGAAATATAATCTTCTTATTCCTCTTTTCTAATATCTCATTTGATTGTGAATTACCATTTATTTTGTTCTTTTGATTTCCAAGTTGAAATTTTTATGTTTCCTAGGTTAAAATCTCAGTTCATGCATTCAAACTGTTAGATTTTGAAATTTAGGAAAATGTTGTTTTTTTGATCTTATGTAATAGCTTCATATCCAAAACTTGGAAAAATGAACCCATGGACTCCCGTACAGATAAATTGTATTACTTCTAACTAATTGTAAATGACATTTATTACATCATCTTTAACTAATTGTAAATGATGTTTTTTCATGAAGGGAGATATTTATCAAGTGGAAGCAAGCTACGAGTGGCTTTTGATTGTTCTTGACTGGATTGTTGAATTATTGAACCTTCTGAAGCGGGGTTTCTAGGAACCAATAGGTGAGGCTATGATTCTTCCTTTTTTATTGTTTGATTTTTATTAATAATTATGTTGTCGTGTAATGTTTATTTGGAATAGCAAATAATGAGAATTAAGACCCTCTTCTATAAGAAGTCAAGTGGAGGATATGTTGTGTATATAATAAGCATTAACAAACTAAGCCTAATGAGATGATAGTTGTTGGGACTGCATATGGAAGGAAACCTTGTAAGTTTTCATGCTTTTACCCCAACATTTTCTATAAACTATATATGATGTTGGTTATTGTTATTGTTCCTTTAAGGCAACCCCACAAAAATAAAATTCATTCTTTAGTTATTCTTATAAAAATACTTAGTGCATCAAGTTCTTTATTTATTTAAGTAGGTTTTTCTTACATTTGGTTGACCAAATAGAACAACTTAATTTTGGTTACCCTTAATTGGACATGAAAGGACAGTTTGGTATCTAAAAGCCTCTACAATATGTAAATGCAGATGTCAGTCATCTCTTATTTTTGATATCTTGTATCCATTCATTAGCCTAAAGTTTCATTCATACCTCAAAGTCATCGTTGAATCAGTGGTGACAAAACCCAACCAAGTTCTTGCAAGGGTCTGGTAAGAGTCGACTGTCACATAGTTGTTTTAAACTTATGGAATAATTCCTTTGAAAATTTCTTGATTTTGTATATACAGATACACAACTACTAAAAAAGGGATGTAATTACTTGGACTAAATATGAGGAAGACTACAACATGCCTACTTGGATTTATCAGTATGGAATGAAAGGTATATTTGAATGAATCTTATGTTTTTATTCCATACTGAAAAATTGAATCATTTAACAAGCAGTTGTATCATTTTTAGTTTACAGGTTATCCACTTATACCATTGTCTTTCTAAACAGGATGGTTTTTCTTAGTGTAGTGTGTCAAGATTCTTCTTGCATTTGTTCATATTAATTTTAATTTCTCATATAAATTTAAGAATTTAACATTATACTGTCATTAACTTGCTTATAATAGCATCCTACTTTCACCACTTTCAGGGATGCTCCAAGGACTGGGCTAACTAGGCCGCAACCCAAGGCAGCAACTTATAGGGTATCCGACTTTTTCCAAATCCCAAGTCTTATTATAGGTATAACTCACGAGTTACATGGGTCAAGAACTTGATCCATAAATACGATCCAACCATTAAAGGAATTGGTAAGTGACAAGGTCACCCGACTGGAAATTGAAAAGGATGAAACGCCAAAAGAAGCGGCAAATGCAATTCAGATTTGTTAAAAAAGGGCGCACGCGAAGAAGAGTATCGGGTTTTCATCAATTTCTAATTCTAGATTTCTTTCTTTTAAACTAAAAAAGCACAATTGTTTTATGATTCTATCTTAGTTTCTTAGAAATCAAACGTAGAATTCTTATCCACTACCACTATCTTTATTCTTTCCTATGAGAGGGCATGTACGAGGACTAAGGATTTATGCTTTAACGCCGAGGGGAAGGCTCATTGCAGGTTTAAGTGCATGAACGAGTTTTTTTTTATTGTTTTAAAACATGATTGTGAGGTAAAAATGGGTGATATACTTTGTGGAAATGATGTTATTGAAACGAATTAGAATTTTTGGAGTTTGACAGTAACAGTATATGATGGAGGATTATTAGACTTTCTGCCTTCATTAACATTGCTAAAAGGTTGTCTTGAAAAATTACTACAAGTTTGTAACAAATATAGGGGAATCTTTTTTTTATCTCGCCCTGGGCATAAAAAAACACTGGACCGGAAAAGGTCGGTCTTAAGGATGAAGATGAGAAGTACTATGGGTGTGGTCTAACCGGTAACGAAGAAATTGTTGGAATGGTGAAAAAGTTAATTTTTTTTTACCCAAATTGACGTGAATGGTGAAAAGTCGGACAAGTGTGAAAGCGTTTTGAAAATTGGCATCAATGGAATCCTTAGCGTTTGTGATTTATGTTCAATGAACCTCTGCCAACTTCTTAGCTGAAAAAATAGACAACATGTTGATCTCTACTACCTACCAACCTCACATTTTACAATGAAGGTAAAAAGAAAAAACCAAACAGATGGGAATAACATGGTAAGGGCATTCGTATAAAAAATTCGAAGTGAAATTGTGTATGTGCTTTTTCAAAGATTAATAGGGAAATGAGATGGATCACATGTGTATTTAACTCTAGAAGGATTGGAAGCCTTAGTACTAATGATTCCTTAAGTATACTAATCATACTATGAATTTATATATGAGGTTAAAAGTTTTTTAAAACCGTTAAACAAAAAATAAAAGTTATATTCTATTTCAGTTACTTCCTAAAATCTAAATCAAGGTTTTTAGAAAATGTTTATGCTCTATATGTTTGTTCATTTTAACTATACCTACTATTTATATTTATCCATTATATTTCACTAACAAACATAGAAATTGTTATTTAGCCATAATAGATAATCAATGTGGGACAACCATGATTTCATTTTTTTTGGCTTTATAGGACCTATAATACTTAGATTTTGTATTATTTATGATCTTCACTCTAATAGATTTATTTTCATTTTCTTATTTAAATATGTTTTCATGTTTATACTTTGTAGTCAATTATTATTATCATGTTGTCTTGAGGAGTATTGGGCAGCTTATGATAAACTAGGGTAAGCCGGTTTACCAATCATATTCTTTAAATATCATTGTACTTTGAAAATGAGTGGATTATTGTGCAATTGTTTTTGTTTTTATGGATAGTGGATTAATAAAATTTTCGGAGAGAGTTTCGTCTCAGTCAATACCATATGTTCCAAGTAGTATCGTCTCTACAAACAAATTTTTGAAAAATCTATTCGCACCCGTCACTTGGCGCGGGTAAACGACTAGTGTGTGTGTGTGTGTGTATATATATATATATATATATATATATATATATATATATATATATATATATATATATATATACTAGTTGTGAAACCCATATACTAGACATGTTGATTAAAACAAAATGTTAAATACGCAGGATTAAACGGAAAATTTATTTGAATTTGAAAATTTGAGATAAGTAAAAATTATGAGAAATTTAAAAAAAAAAAAACAAGTAAAAAAAATAATTTTAAATTATGTTTTTAGTTGTCAGAGCCGTACATTAAACATGTTAATTATAACAACATGTTAAATACAAAGGTTTAAACTGTAAATATATTTAAAATTGAAATTGAACTTCAAAATTTAAAATTTGAAATTAGTATAGTCATTATGATATGTTTAATGTATAGAAACTAAATTAATAGTATATTGAAAATGAAAAATGAAATAAATGACAAATGGAAAATAAATATCTCAAAATTATGAGAAAATGACATGCGGCATAACACATGAGAGAATGACATGTGACAAAATTATTTTCATTTATTAGAGAGGATATATATATATATATATATATATATATATATATATATATATATATATATATATATATATAACAAATTTTTTTGGGATATTATAGTATCCCAATGCTCCGGTTTCCGATGCTTATAGTCAATTCGCAGTTTGTAGAGACAAAGATTCATGGTGAGGAACTAACCCTCACTGGAATAAAAAAGATTGATCTTAGGGGGTGTTTGGATTAGCTTATTAGATTATTGCTTATTAGCTTCTTTATGGTGGGAATAAGTAATAAGCAATAAGCAAGGAGATATGCTTATTAAAATTAGTTTATTTAGCTTATTCTAACACAATAAACTGATTTTTAAGGATTTTAACTGAACACTTAAATTTAGCTTATTGTAGTTGGAATAAACAATAAGACACCATTTTTTTTCCTACAAACACCCCCTTAATAGTGTGTCCGCCGGTGGAGAAAGGAAACATCCAAGAGTCACTTGATTTTTACTTATTATTTTGATTGAAAAAAATGGGTCCATGTTATTTTCATTATTTTGGTAAAGATGTTATAAACTACAATATTTTAGTAAATAAATTTTGTAAGTACTATACCAAAGTTAAAAGCTCACTAAAAATATAAACTTTCAGAATGAGCGAACTCCGGTTAAATCCTTATCAAGGTGAAAATAACACCAAAATAGCAAAAGGCCATGTTAGTCCGGATCTGCAACAAAACAAAAGAATAGAATAAAACCTACAAAATCAGTAAAAATAAAAACAAATAAAACCAAATTAAACACAACCCTAGATCTATGGTTTTTAAAAGGAATAAATCTGCAAGAAAACAAAAGGACACTTTAATCCGATACTTTAATCCGATATATATATATATATATATATATATATATATATATATATATATATATATATATATATATATATATATATATATATATATAGTGTTAGGTTCATTTGAGACCACTTATATTTTGTGAGACCGTGAGACACATTTTTTATTTTATTTTTATTTTTTTCTAGTTAATTCAAGTTTCGAAAATAATATTAAATTTTTTTTTTTGATATTTCCATTTATTTTGCATTTTAAAATTATTTTTTAGAATATATACAGTGTAATATTCTATTAGAATATTTCACGTATTTTAAAAAAAATGGGATTTTTTTATGTTATTTTTTTTAGTTAATTCAAGTTCCGAAAATAATATTTAAATAAAGAATTTTTAGATTTTTCCATTTATTTTGCATTTTAAAATTATTTTTTAGAATATATACAGTGTAATATTCTATTAGAATATTTCACGTATTTTTCAAAAAAAAAAAAAACGAAAATTTTTTTAATTTTTTTTTATTTTTTTAAATTTTTTTTAGTTAATTAAAGTTCCGAATATAATATTTAAAAAACGAATTTTTGGATTTTTCCATTTATTTTGCATTTTAAAATTATTTTTAGATTTGGTCTCACGGTCTCACAAAATTTGAATGGTATGAAATGAACCTGAACATATATATATATATATATATATATATATATATATATATATATATATATATATATATATATATATATATATATATATACACTAGCCGTTTACCCGCGCCAAGCCACAGGTGCGATTAAATTTTTTTTTTTAAATTTAGTTTATAGAGGCGATTAGTTATTTTGCGCAAATAATTTACAGCATCAAAACAATTATCAATAAGAGTCATTGTAGCAAATACGAAATTATTAAGAAACTATTTTTAAAAATCGTTTACGGTTTGTAAGATACTTTAATGAAAAATTATACATAATTCTTACTTGATTTGTGTTACTTAAATTTGTAGAGATTTTAAGCTTTATGATAAATGATTTAAAAAATTAAATATTACATTATACATGGGGTTTCGCTTGAAAATGGTCTAATTCGTTTAAATGTTTTATTCTTAATTTTTGTAGATAATTACAAGTAAACTACTTATAAATAATTCCTTTAGTTTAAAGCCACTTTTTATACACAATTATAAAAACAACCGTAGCAATAAACAATAAAATTAACAATAACCAAAACGATTTAATACAAATTCATTTACATCTACTAAATCATACAATTTATTCACAATATTAAAGAGATTAACCCGAATAAAAATATTCAACACCATATTATTATAATTTTGGGATAAAAACATAAAACCAACCATCTAATAAATTCAAGCTTGAACCGAAAAAATATATTTCTTCGATTCGATTTTTTGAGACTTATTTTATTTATCTTTTTGTGGATAGTTATAAAATTGAACAACTAAAAGGTTCGGATTTGAACCGAAAAGATTATAAAATCCATTGATTTTTGTTTTAAAACCAATTTTGAGAAATATATGATAATAAATCCAATATATACCATAGTTCCAAAAAAACAAGTTCATATCTACTCCAAAAAGGCCCACTATATGCATGAAACCCCAAAACATCCCAAGTCCAATCTTCTTTTCTTAAATTCCAAATAGTAATTAAATCTTTGATGCATTAATAATAATAATTTTTTTTACGGTGCATCACATGAGAAACAACAAGAAGCCTTTTTGATGATTATGACTTAATCAAACAAAGCAAGTAAATTTATTTTAGATGCAATTTTGAAAAAAAAAAAAAAAAAAAAAAAAAAAAAAAAAAAAAACCTTCCTGCTTAATTTCTGAAAATGACAAAAATACCCTTTACTGAAATCAACTTCGCTCCAAGTTAATTTATTCCATTTAATCTAATCCCCAACATCTCAAAACAAACATAATCTTTATGTTTCCAGCAAATAAAACCAAACCTGTTACCTTTAAAAAAAAATCCAAACAACAAACAAAGACCAAAATACCCTTGCTTGAAATTTTTTGTATTGGAATAGCTGAGCCCCTTTAATAAACCCCTTATTTCTACTCATTTTTCCTCTTTTTTATTCCAATAAAACCAACCTTAAAGCATAAAACCATAAAAAGCCTTGAAACTTTTAAGAACAACAAAAATTGGACCATTATACCTTTTAGACTTATTATTACAGCTGAACATCCCAATAATTACAGCATTATTTTCACTCCTAATATTTACAACATCATGTGAATGATACAAGTTTTGATCCAGAATGGTCAGGTTGTAAAAAAAGCTTAATGTTATGATTTATGAGTTTAAGTCTCAACTAAATAATTTGCTTTAGACACAAAATTAGGTGAAGTCACAAAAAAAATGCACAAACTTCATTAAAAATGGAGGATCAAACCCTGTTTATGGGATCAAACTGTAATACCTCATCATATGAAACTGTGATGAAACTACTATTCTTTGTGCCTTCAATAATGTGTTCCTTGGATTCATGCCTGCAAAAGCTCAAATATTTTCATGAGAACAGAACCTTCACTAATGAGATTTGATCTTTGTTTAATAAAAAATTTAAAAGGTCAATGGTTTAATAAAATGAAATAATGCTACAGGAGAGTATTAAGAAAAAATGAAAATACTTTACTGTAATTTTATCAAAGCAATGAGATAATCGCTCATCACACCCACACATCCAACTTCCCGTAAATATTAAATAATATTAGAGACATGCGGCTATAAAAAAATCTCCAATTTCCTATAAAGATTACTTAGTTTCATAAATAGAAAAAAAATGAGTAGGATGATATATTAAACAAAACAAAATATGAAAGCCTTGTGTTGTAACAGAGTGAACTTTTCCACTGTCATAAGCCAAGCATCACATAATCATATGAATCAATCCAATAAATTATACGAGAAGCTTATTAAGAAGCATAATCCAACTTTTACCTATCCGGGCTTATGTAACAAACCATCTCCGACATGCATGATGTGAACTTCCACTCGCAAACTTATACTCCATTACAAAACCCAAATATGTTTCTTGCAATGAATACCAAAGCTCGAGAATTACATAAACTTAGGATGTCAATCTAATTCATTAATGTGATGTCAAACTCCACCTTTCTCTTCATCTCCTCCATGTATGTCTTCCAACTGAATCAAAATGCCCTAAAACTGAAACATCAAATTAATCAATAAGGTAAACCAAAAAATGCAAAATACTTTGAGTGCATAAAACATATTTCTTTCAAAATAGGGATTCATAGGAAGAAAAAGAGTTGTTGTGTGAGAAACCTCATGATCTCAGAAAACATTCTAGGTGTTACAAGTGATAATGACAAAACTTATATATATTCTTGACTTCATTGAGGTGTTTCTACAAACACCTCCTAGGCACATGGATAGAATTCGATAGCTACAGTAAACAAAGAAACAAAATATTGATAGAGAGGATAGAAGATGTTTCGGGTTCAAGTTCAGATTAATGATTGAGAATATGAATCTGAAATATAAAAATAACATCATAAATCACGTCGACAAAAAAACCCTAACAGACCTCTTCACATATGGAAACAAAACAAAGTCATCCATGGAATCAAAAAAGGCCTCTTCTTGCCCAAACATGTTCTGGTTTTGGTGATGGAGAAGATGCCATTCAAGATCCCAAAAAATCAATAAGTGGAGAATAGTTCGGCATAATGGCATGGCATAAGCCATTAAGGGATATAGGGATGAACAAGAATTTCAATTTACCATTATCATGGGATAATATTGTAGGGAATTCAAATGAGGAGGTCTTGTAAAAAGCCTAGACAAAAAAATTACACACGGCCCACGGCGTCAAGAAGTTGGTGGTAACAGAGGGTTGTTGGATACTGTAGAGAGCAAAGAGGGAGACGGAAGAGATGTTGTTTGGCGGCAATTGGTAGCGTGTAGAGGAAATTAGGGTTTTCAAGATCCTCAGAGTTAATAGCGTATACGATTGTAGATTGTAAGCTTAATATGATTATACGTTATGTTCATATGTTCAAATAGTTGTACCTCTTATCAAGAAGTGGGCAATATCCTTAATAATATAGTATATATATATATATATATATATATATATATATATATATATATATATATATATATATATATATATATATATATGGAAAAGTTTAGTAGGGAAAAATTATTAACCAACGAACCAAGAAAACAATCCAAAACGTCGAAATTTAAAGCGATCAATGGCAAAATGAAAGGTTGTAGACTTTTTACAATGGACGCACATGCACCGGATTATAACAAAACCTACTTTCTTTTTTTCGTTTAAAATTTTTTTAGGCCATGTTTTTTTATCAAAAAACAAACCGTGTGTACCGTTGTTCACGATTTTTCGTCCCGTTTCAACATAGATCCATGATGATATATAAAAAATGAACTTTTTTTTTTTCGAAAAAACCCACTTCATTTTCTTTGTTGAAAAGTTAAGGTCTATTTTTTTATAGAAAAAAATTAATAAATATATCAAAATTCATGTTTTTTGTACTTTTTAAACATAGATTCATATTCATGTAAAAAAATGTTATTTTAGTTCATATTCACATTGTGAACCAGTTCAGATTCACATTGTGAACCAGTTCAGATTCATATCGTGAACCTGTTCAGATTCACATTATGAACTTTCTCAGATTCACAATGTATATAATAGTAAGTAAGATTCACAGTGTGAGTTTGAAATGATCAAGCTTTTTCACATTGTGAATGTTGAAAATTGAAATATTATAGATTAGATTCGCAGCGTGAATTTACACTGATTGAGGTTTTTTTTGAACCTTCTCCAATTCACAGTGTGCATAATAGTAAGTCAGGTTCACATTGTGAATCTGAACTGATTGAGTTTTTTCACATTGTGAATGTTAAAAATTGAAATATTTAAAGTTTAGATTTATAGTGTGATCAATCTACACTATTCAAGGTTTTTTTTTCTTATTTTTTTAAAGTCTGTGTTGATGTTTATTAATAGAGTACAAAAAATTAATATTTTTTGTATAATTAGTTTTTTTTTTATAAAAATAAACTTAAATATTGAAAAAACTAACAAAATGAAGAGGGTTTTTTTCTAAAAAAAGTTCGTTTTTTATATATCAACATGGATGTCTATGAAAGAGTACGGAAAATTGAGAACAATGGTATATTCATTTTTTTTTTTAATAAAACATGTGGCCTAAAAAAAATTTAAACGAAAAAAAAAATGAGTTTTTTGCTAAATAGGTGAATTTTTTGATATAATCCGGTGTGTGTGCGTCCAATATAAAAATGTACATCTATTTCCTTGGCCGTTGATCATTATGATTTCCGACGATCACGATTGGTTCCTTAGTTTCTTGTTAATTATGGTTCTGTATTGAACCTCACCACATATATATATATATATATATATATATATATATATATATATATATATATATATATATATATATATATATATATATATAGAGAGAGAGAGAGAGAGAGAGAGAGAGAGAGAGAGAGAGAGACGTTGGTTATGATCCTGTGCTAGTGATGGAATGGTGATTATGGTGGGTGAAAACAATAGTGATGGAGGCTGTTTTTTGGCATCGTCTTCCTGATTCGTTCTGCTCTTTATTTTCTTCTAATATTTTCATGTGGTAGCCATTAGAAAAAACATAGTTTGAAAGTTTTTGTAACTATTCAAACAATCGTTATAAAGAGCTTGTGAACTTGCTGAATTGTAACTAACATAGAACCCTTTTAAACATGATGTGCCGACAGAAGAAATAAACAGGTACATAGCATACTAGTGTCATTAATCAAGTTTAATCAAATATGATATCAAGCTACAATAGAAAATCATGACCTACATATGTTTTTAACCCCAACCTTTAATGAACGTCCCACCTCCACTTGGGTATGGATTTACATAAAATCCATCAGGTTTTACGAACCAATAACAACGTTGAGTACTCCCACCTAAAAAGCAGATTTTTTTAATAGTTCCGTCAAACAAATCTATGCTCTGAAATTTTGAACCCCACCAGAAGTAAGCATAAAAAAGAGTGCCACCACCAACCTTTTCACAAAAACCCCAACTGTAAATTCCAACGAATGGAATGGTATGATTCCCAAGATCATCATCTCCTGATTTGATATGAAAAACGAGATCATCAGGGACAGCACTAATAACGGAAATATTCCATTTTGGAGTAAAAGCACATGAAAAGGCTGTTGAAGCAATTGGGTAAGTTAAGATGGCAAAGATGAATAACTTATACATTGTAGAAGACCTCATGTTTCCCTAGACTTCTCTCTATCTTTCAAGCGTATAAGTTCTCTTTATTTATATTGTGTTTGAATCCTCAATGATCAATATCGATTACTCATTGCATGCATGTTATTATTTTGCCTTGTAGGTAGATTACGTCACTATTTAACAGAAAATAAGCTAATAAACACATTGCCTTTTGTGGGGAAACCTAATGAAAGGTAGATTGACATATTTGGTAAAAAATAATAAAATTTTAACCATTTTGTGATTATCTCTAATATAAATGTGAACACAATTATTATAAATTTAATTTTGATCAATAATGTGAATTAGTAATCATTTTAGTAATAAGGTAATTAAATAACTTGGAAGATATCCCCTAATTATTTTTAACCAAATAACATAATACTATTTCTTCTAATTGATCCAACCAACAATCTATGAATTTCACTAAAATCAATTTTTTTTTCAATTCTAGGGTCATATTTGGTAGAGTTGTTAAAAATCTAGTTGCTTTTAGTTGATAAGCTAGTTTATGAATTAATAGTGTTTGGTAAAAAGAAAAGTAGCTAATAACCTAGATTGCAATGTAAAATAACATAAATGGACATTTACATGTATAAGTAGGCTGAGTTTCTTCTAACCGGAACATAGGGTAGAAATATCAGTTTGAAAAGTGTTTACACGATCCAAGGGGTATCCAGATCTCCAATATAACCCCTACCTAAAGTCTAACCATCGAACTGATATTTTACATTTCTGGAGACGGGTAAATCAATCCGTGAGATGATCACAAGTTCACAAAACTGGAGAAGTTTGAATACGTTTATTTCAAGCATTGGAAGATGAAGATGCACTTCATGTTGACCACTCTAAAGGAAACATATGTGCCGACTACTCCAAGACCACCTAAACCGGAGGAAAGTGTTGAGGAGACACTTCAAGAAACCAGGAAGAGGCAAAAGTGGGACAACGGTGATTACATCTGTAAAGGTCACATCATGAACGATATGTATGATGCTCTATTTAATATCCATGTTGATGCTTTACCCGCTAAGGATTTGTGCGGCATCCTGGAACTGAAATACATCATTGAGGATGCTTCTAGCAAGAACTTTCTGGTTAGTAATTTTAATAACTTTAAGATTGTCAATTCGATGTTTGTCACTGAACAATACAATGAACTCCTTGGTATTTTTGGTTAATTTAAATAGCACAACAGGAATATGGATGAATCCATAGTCGTGTCAAGTTTAATTGACTAACTTCCACCATCTTGGAAGGATTTCAAATATAACCTAAAACATCAAAAGGAGGAACTATTGTTGGTTTAACTTGCTAGTCATATTCGTATCGAAGAATCTCTTTGGACGAAGGAAGTTGACAAATCTGATAAAACCAAAGGGAAAGTTGAATCCGAATAGCCTTTTGTTCATATGGTTGAAAACAAAGCTATGAACCCGAACTATAAAGCATATGTCAAACATAAGTAGGAACATGTCCCTAATAACTCTAACAAAAAGAAAATGGAATTGGTTTGTTGGAGGTTCAACAGGTTGGGGCATTACAAGCATGATTATCGTGTGAACGTGGGCAATAATAAAAACAACAATGGTGTTGGAATCAATGGAGCCAATGGAAGTGTGAACGGGTCTTCGGGCCAAGTTAGTGGAGGTCACTTTTTAACTAACTTTGGTAAATCTTATCAGAATTATGTTTATTATGTTTCACTTATTCCTGAATCATTTTATGTACATGATGATAACGATTCATGTATGCAAGGATAAATAGCTATTTGAAACATTAACGACGCTTGAAGATGGATCGATGCTATGAATGAGAGACGATTATTTTATACCTATTTTCGGTTTCGGTGTTTTTTGTTTTAAATTTACTTCTAGAAAGACTATTAGGTTTTTTGATGTTTTGTTTGTTCCTAAGATTCGAAAGAATCTTGTTAGTTCTAGTTGTTTGAATTCTGGTGACTTTAAACAAGTTATTGAGTCGAATAAGTTAATCTTATCTCGAGGTGGAATGCTTATTGGTTTTGGATATTTATACAGTAGAATGTTTCATTTGAGTATTGTTGACAAATTATTACCTTTTCAAAATTCTGCCTTTGTATCTTCTACTTTTAATATTGATAAATTTATGCTTTGACATGCAAGATTAGCTCATGTTAACTTTATAAGGATGCACGAGATGTCAAAAGATGGATTAATTATAGACTTTGATATGACTTTTGATAAAGGTAAAACATACATTCTTACAAAAGTGACAAAACAACCCTTTCCTAGTGTTACTAGAAATTCGGCTATTTGGAACTTATACACAGTGATCTCTGTGTGATTTTCACTCCACTCCGTCCTTGGGAAATGAAAAGAATGTAGTCACCTTTCGTTGATGACCGCACTCAGTTTTGCTAAGTGTATTTGTTACATTCTAAGGACGAAACCTTAGATAAATTCAAACTATACAAAACCAAGGTGGAATTGCAATTAGGCAACCGGTTAAGTGTCTTAGGACTGATAGGGGATGTGAATATATGGATCCCATATACTTCCAATCAATGGGTATCATTCATGACATTACTCTCCCCAACATAACGGTATTGTTGAACACAAAATTCGAGTTTTAAAGGAAATTGTAAAGTCGACACTGTCATACTCGAGATTGAGTAATGGATTCTGCGGAGTGGCCATGTTAACGACCTATTATTTATCAAGGTTGCAGAAATCACTCGGCGGTAGCTCGACAGTGGACTGGGGTCAAGCTATTAATCGGTTAGGCAGGGATTAATCGGAGGAGTAATCGGAGACCATTAATTATTAAAAAATTAATAAATATAACATTAAACCTAAGAATATAACATTATACCAATTAAAAAATTTATTAAAAAACTAATAAAGATCACATTATAAGAACAAACTATGATTACAAAAAACCCCTTTGATCCTTAATACATCACATTTAAATAACCAACTACTGCATTTGGATCTATGTTACCAAATGAAAACAGGAAGTATCCATTCTTGTGAGGCATGATTTCACCTTATCAGCATGTTGTTGCACCTTATCAACATTAACACTTTCATTGTGAGTTCATATCTAATCCATTCTTATGTCTTGCAATGCACAATCTATTCTTGCGAGGCATGATTTCACTAATCAATTCATATTACCTTTTTGTCTATCATAGTTTGTATGCATAACCAATCCATTATTATATGTAGCATATATTCCCGCAACAACAGTTAAACCCAATACATATTGCTAAAGTTTTAATCAAGAACCCATGAATACTAATACCTCGTTTTGATAATCAAGACTACAAGATTCACTCAGGCAATTGATCGAACACTTGGTGGGCAGATGGTTTCATACACTAATTAAGCAATTTCCTAATCATATAAACCACCATACACAAATAAAACCAACATGTGTCAAGATTGAGGAAGTAAGAAACATGAAACAAAGATTGAACGACCATAGTGAAGTGTGAATCAGATTTGCTAATAGGCTCTGTGTAGAAGTAAGAAACATGAAAACAATTTGTAAGAAATGGCTTACCCACGAAGCAGATTTGCTAACAGGCTCTATGTAGTTTTTCTTATGAAGCAATACATCTCCAATAGGGCAGAAGGGGCAAAGAGTCATCGAACGGCCATAGTGAAGTGTGAATCAGGTTGTTGAGGATATCAAGAATCAGGTCGACGGTGTTGGAATTAGGCCTGTCGACGCATTAGATGTAATCATGTAAACGAAATCGAATTTAGACTATAAATGATTAAACAAAATCCCAACAACCACCACGCTTCCATGGCCGACGATCATCGTCTTCAAGGTGGTTGTTCGATGGATCCTAGGGAAGTTTCATCTCGACCTGATCCCATATTCTAAACTAACGAATTTCATCTCGACCTAATAATGGGGAAGTTTCGTGTTTCCAGTGAAGAAGGATGGTGGTGTAGAGAGTGTTAGATGGAGTTGTGAAGAAGGAAGTTTTGGGTTTGCATCCCACATCGCTCATGTTTCCAGTGAAGAAGGAAATTTCTTGTTTGTATCCCACATCGTTGGTGGAACAATAGACGAAGGCACACATATCTTATAAAAGGAGAGTTACTTCCTTCAAAAATTCAAACCCAAATAGGTGGGCAAAAAAAACCCGAACCAACTATATTTTAGGTGGGTTTGCTCCTTTGACCTGGTGGGTTGAAGTCATTTTGGTCCGATTTTAGGTCCGATTTGGGACGAATTAGTCCGATTTGGACCGTCTTTGACCGATATTGACCAAGGCCGACTAGATTACCCGATAACAACTATTCGTAAGTAGTTGGAGTCCGCCAAGCGCCTAGGCGCCGATTAATCGGCCGCCTAGACCAATTTTTACAACCATGCTATTTATTAAATAAGGTTCCAAATAAAAAGAACATATTTGTCCCATATGAGCTTTGGTTCAAGAAAAGCCGAATTTAAGCTATTTTCGGGTTTGAGGATGTCGGGCAGTTGTAAAACTAATCGAGCCTAAAATGAGAACTTTGGGAGAATGTGGAATAGATGGTATATTCATTGGACATGTTGAACATTCCAAGGCATATAGGTTCTACATAATTGAACCTAATGAATCAGTATCAGTTACCACCGTTATTGAGTCACGAGATGCATTTTTATGAGATACGCTTTGCATCTATTCAAAGGCCAAAGGATCTGACTTTTGGTACTAACAAAGTGAAAAATCCATAAAGTTCAGATGGTGTTACTAAACCAGAAACACAAGAGCTATGAAAAAGAAAAAGAGGCCAAAGTCCAAAAAAAAAATTCGATTCTGACTTCCAAATGTACTTGGTGGAAGGAAAAAGTGATGTGGAGGTTCTTCAATATTCTTTGTGTTATAGTATTAAGGATGATCCAAATACATTTCAAGAGGCCATGTAGTCTCGAGATGTAATATTTTGGAAAGAAGCAATTGATGATGAAATGTCATCAATTCTTTAAAATAACACTTGGGTGTTGACTGATTTTCCTCAAGTTTCTAAAACACCTGGTTGCAAATGGATTTTCAAAAGGAAAATGAATGTTAATGAGATCATTGACAAGTTCAACACCGGTTATTCATTCAAGGTTTTAGACAAAAACCTAGTGTTGACTATTTTGATACGTATGCTCTGGTTGTGCATATTTCTACTATCAGATTACTGATTACTTGTTGAATGGTGAACTTGACGAGGAAGTTTACATGAAACAACCAAAAGGTTTCAATATGCCCGGGAAAGAGCATATGGTTTGTAAATTTGTCAAATCTTTGTACGGGCTGAAACAAGCGCCTAAACAACGGAATCAAAAGTTTGATGAGGTTATTTTGTCCTCTGGTTTCAAGATCAACCAATGTGAAAAATGTGTTTATAGTAGATTTGATGATGCTACTAGTGTTGGAGTGATCATTTGCTTATATGTAGATGACATGTTGATTTTCGGTACTGTCCAAAATCAAGTGGATGAAACAAAGAAATTTTTATCATCAAAGTTTTCCATGAAAGATTTGGGAGAGGCTAATATAATTCTTCGAATAAGAATTAAAAGGGTAAACAAAGGCTTGGTAATGAGTCACAGTCATTATATTGAGAAAATTCTCAAGCGGTTGATTGTTCTCCTATGAGGACTCCTCTGGATCTAAGTGTGAAATTGACGGACAACATAGGAACTCCTATTTCACAATTAGAATACTCTAAGGCCATTGGTTTAATGTATGAAATGACAAGTACCTGGTCTGATATTGCTTTTGCTGTAGGAAAGTTGAGCAGGTACACTAAAAATCCCAATGCTCAACATGGGCAAGCAGTGAATAGAGTGTTTAAGTATCTGAAGGGGAATATGGATTATCGCTTGAGTTACTTGGGATATCCTTCAGTTATGGAAGGACACTCGTATGTAAGTTGGATAACCAACCAGGAGGATCATTCCTGAACATCTAGTTGGGTATTCTTGCCTGGGGGGAGCTGCCGTTTCTTGGGCTTCTAAGAAGAACACTTGCATTACAAACTCAACAATGAAATATGAGTTTCTTGAGTTACATTTTGCTGGTAAAGAAGTTAAATGGTAAAGGAACTTAGTCTATGAGATTCTTTTCTGGTCTAAACCGGTACCACCTATTTCTATCCGTTCTCATAACGCTGCCGCTTTGGGCAAGCATATACTATGTGTGTAATGACTAGTGTCGACACTTAGGTGTCCGGCACAGTATGGTCAGAGAACTTGTAACATTGGTGAAAATATAGACTTTTGAATAATAATCTATATAAATAATAATTAACGAATATTATATTATCTAAAAATTCTCAGAGAATTTGTTACAATTTAGATAATAATTTGAGGAAATTTCATCTTCTAAGAACTTGTCTAATAACGATGTTATTTTATAATCTGAACTAGAACCGGTTTCGTGAAAAAGTTTGAATGAAAACCCGTGTTCAAAAATATTATATTTACATGGCTCAGGTAACGGAAAAAAATTAGAATGATTATGTTTGATACCTTCAATGAAATTTCATACCCATTTGTAAGAAATCAAACTTAGTCCCTTATGAACAAAGACGACAAAAAAGAAGTAATATTTTTATCAAAAGATAAATATGTTAAATTCCACCATGGAAAATCAAATTTTTATTCATTTTGTAAAAATATAAAATGAAATTTATATAAAAAGTAATTAAAAATACTCTAGCATTCATGGATTGTACATACAAGTATAAACATTAAAAAGACAAATATATGTATTCTATATTTATATTCTATGTTGCTATTTTATAACAATTACCTTATCTATAAAATATGTAAATAGAAAATGAGAAATGACAAGCATGAAGGGTCTTACAAAGATGAAATACTATAGGGAATATAAGGTCACATATCAAATAAAAGATAAGCTATCAATACAGTTAAAAAACATTCCCAGGCAAGTAGCAATAAAATCTTCAAATATCTACTACCTATATACTCATTTCATGCACATGCATAGCTTGACCTTTCACCCTCCATTTCATTTCCCTCCATCTCTGATAACTCTCTTTTTCTTCCAACTAAATACTAACTAAATCACTTAAGCATCAACTAGATAAGATCCATAAAATCTAACTAATGATGTAAGATCTTGAAGAGATTTCATGACACCTTCCTATAAAACTCAATGTCACCCTACTCTCACCTTCCTTACTTCAAATTCACAGAAAACATATTCTAGGAATACTCTCAATATCATATCGGAAATCAATCTCCTAACAGTCCCACCTCTCTCATCGAAACCCATCAAAACCGAAGGCAAAATGGAGCTGCTGCCTAGCCTCCCCTTAGCACCTATTTTCAACATGTTTTTATTCCAAAAATACCCCTGAACATGTCTCCTATTTTTGCTATGTTTGAAGTCACCAAAATTGTCCCAAAACTCTTCTTTTTCATGTGTTTTTGTTAAAATTTCAAGATCCAAAACAACTTGATAAGGAGCGGTTTTTCGAGCTTTTAACATCCAAAAGCCCACTATTTTGTTTTCAAAAACCTCATGTTTTACTGTAAAAAATCAAGAACACATCAGCCATGTACAAAGTTGTTTTCGTGCGACCAAAAGTGATCCAAAAACCCACTGTTTTGCTGTCAAAAACCTCATGTTTTGCTGTCAAAAATGGAGAACACATCAGCCCTATACAAAGTTGTTTCGTATGACCAAAACTGATCCAAAAACCACCAGTTTCTCTGTCAAATTTCGAAAACTCAACAGCCATGTATGCCTCCGTTTTTAAGTGACCAAAAGAGATCCAAAGCCCCCTTGTTTTGCTGATTTTTCTAGAGCCAAATCACCCCAAACAGTGGCTGATTTTAAAACAACCCACAACTCCTAAAAAGATCATTTTCTTTGCTACCATTTTCGAGTATCTAACAGCCCCATAAAAAGTTGTTTTCGAGTAGCAATAAACCCAAGAAGATCCATCTCTTTTGCCCTTAAAAGCTTGTATTAAGTTCCTCATTTGACAACCTACTTTGAAAACAAAGGTAAAGACTTAAATTTTCTTATATACTTCATTATGAAAATGACTAGCAGCGGTTAATTAGCTGAATAAAAATTTGCATGTTAAGAGTATCCAAAAGGCACTTCCGTCACAAGCGTTGGAGGAACTGGAACCATCACGACCATCTCGGACCTATTAATGATACGCGACGAAAGTGAGTTTCTACGGCCCCTTTTATTTGTTTTCCAATAATTCCGAGGCGAATACACATAAAAGACGAATTATAAAATAACAATTTAAGCTATTAAATTTTATATATCTAAGTTTTGATGACATATTTACGTTAAGATAAGCCAAACTTTTGCATGCAACTATTCACTACTAGAAAAAGGTTAATGTAATACGGTTGAAATTATGAATATAGTACATAGTTTGAGTCCGTATTAGTAGAGGGGTGTATTAGATTACATGCCTAATAGAGTACGATTATTTAACCGTACTCTATATGAATCCTATCAAAGTCATCCATATAACATACAACATCTAATACACCATACAACCGTACTTGATACACCATATAACCGTACTTGATGTCATTTATTCCACCATATTTTCTATTCCATTCACAAGATTTCATTCCAGCTATTCCACCCTATTCCTTTCTAGCCATTCCACCCCTGTTCACATGATTGCATTCCAACCCTATTCAACAGCCAATTACAAACCCTGTTATATAATTCCATTCCAACCAAACCTAATCAGCCAAGAAGATATGTTAAATGGGACAACAATAAAATGGAGATATATTAAAATGAACATGGATCCTTCTTGGGTATAAATTGCCTCTTTCTTTTTTGCATTAAGTCAATAGAAAACTTATCGGGAGTAAACTAAACCGGTTATAAAAAAAACAAGTAACCCAATTAATTGATTTTTTGTTTGAAACAAATATGAAATGCAGAAAGAATTTACCTTCTTGGGTATAAATAGAGATAATTGTATCTGATATGTTTTGAAGAATATTGAACCACACCAAACAATAACATGGAGATTGAGGGACCTTAATCGCCGGTCTTGAAATTCTGAAAGGACCCAAAGAGACTCTTCTGGTTTCAAAGCTTCTTCAATTTGGATTCCAGTGTTTTGTCTCCCAAAGGTACTTCCACATGATGCATTGACCCTTGTTTTGTTGGTTCAATTGGTTCATGGACTCCAGATAGCTGCTCTGTGTAGCTGTAAAACTCTTGATGAAAAGGATGGTCTAATTAGTAGTGCCTAACCCTGACCTTCTGCAGAAATGAGGCAGGGAAGGTTAGTCCATTATCTGCACAACATATACCACCAAACATTATTTGGAGTTATTGAGTTTCAAAAATTCCCTTATGGTAAAAGGATTTACCTTCAACAACTCATCACAACCATTACCTTCCAACACTTTAACTTTTAACTTTGTTCCTTCTTGCAGAACCTGCATGTATAGCGTTTACTAATTCTTATTAGGGCATTATACATGACAAGAGTAAAAAATTCTTTATTTGCTTAAGAATGAAGGGGCAAATGCAAGGAATAAGAATGTACTTTACAATTTTTTGTTATTTCTTATTTGGGCATTCAGGCATTGTACTTATAAAATCTATCAAATTATAGCAAAGGAGAACCTACTACTTGTAAACCGATAACCAATTGTTAAAATGGGTGTAAGAATTTAAAAGTACAATATGCCCTAATAAGAAATAGTTTGGACAATTACAATGTTATAATAAGAAAAATGGAAGTACAATGCAAATAGCCAATACCAAAAAAACTGAAATCGTATTTTAATATTTTTTTGAAACTTAAAAGTTAAATGTTGTAATAGATACCAATAGTGGGAGAGAATACCTTCCAACAAGCCAAGAATACATATGTAATTGTCTTCTCTAGGTAGTTAAGATCATCAATAGTTGAGATTGTTGCCGGCAGCTGCAATAGCAAAAGATTAATGCTGATATTTCTTGCATTTAACCCTAATTTCATTTAATAATACAATATTTAACTTTAATATATGTGCTTAAACTAATAAGTTTGGCAATAAGATATACCTTTATTTGGTTCATATCTAAAACCTTCACACACTTGCCAATATATTTCCCATTCTTTTTTCTTGCAGCCGGCTACAATGACTTCGGTAATTAAAAATCAAGCATCTTAAAAGGTGAAGTAAACTCATAAAATAAAACCATATCATTGTCACCAAAATCACACGATCGCTATATTCATTAAGAAAATGATTTTGTCAATTAGGCATTTTACCAAACACTTGGTGGCCATATTGCCATATATACTTTTAAGCATAAAATGGAGTATAGCAATAAACTGAAACTCATAAAGCATCCATAAACAAAAACTGTAACTCGAATTCTAAATACACGTCACTGAAGATGCAAGAGGTCAACATGAGATCAATGATAAGTAGTTCAAGGCATCCTAAAAACCTATAAATTTGATGTTTGATAACAGAGAGTATAAGGATAGATTACAAAAAGTATGACCGTACGAGTGTTTCCTTCTTCATCCTCTAATTCTAACCTCTACGATTGCTCATATGATATCCACCGCTTCCCTCTAATACAATACCTCGTACAAGTAACCTACGCAAGGTTGGAAATCACTATTCATCAAGCGTAAGAATATTCATTGAGGTGTAGGTGAAAGCAGGCGTATCGTCTATGGTGGTTATGGTGTAGGCTAGGATTTCGCTAGGTTATGTTGGCGATGGTTTAGGGGAGACGGGGGTGAGTTGGCGCGTAGAGCGTGATTGTGGTGGCCATAGGAGGCTGACAAGGTAATGGTAGATTGAGATAAGGATAACTTGGCATCACAGTGAAACTCGGTGTAAACCAAGGAACAGACCTTAAGAAGGCGATTGATGTCGGACGATTGAATCATTCAAAACCTTCAACGCATCGTTTCAGAAAGTGGAATCGAAAAAGAGAGAAAGAGGTAGAAGGGGTAATAAGGTAATTGAGCGATTGCCTAAGAGAGAAAATGAAGTATGAGAGAAAGAGGTAGAAGGGGTAATAAGGTAACTGAGCGATTGCATCTTTTTTTTTCGGTTAAAAAAAATAAAGACCTTGAGGCGTTATCACTATAAAAAAGACATCCCGCATCCGAATGTCCTTAACACTAAGTTAGCCGTATTACAATACAGTTAGCCGTACTTGAACGTAATTAGCCGTATTTGAATGTAATTTTAAGTTGTTTTCAAATTTTCAAGTACGGGATACCTTTTACCCGTATTATATATCCCTGTATTATATTAACGTTTTTCTAGTAGTGATTACTTCAAATAGTACCCTATATATAGTGTTTGCATGAAAAATCATCAAATATGTCTTAAAAGCTGCTAAACCTAAATAAAAAATTTTATAATAGTTTATAAATTTGCAAGGTGACAAAATGCATGCATAATGACATGGAATCGAGAAAGAAACATAAACTGTGATATTATTCGTTTTTAAATCTTAGGACATAAAAGTGTCGTTATAATGAATAATATGTGTATTACAAAATTGGTCATATATAAAGTCTCGGCGTATATATAATCACAAACAGTTTGGGTCAAAATCATCTACAGCCAGGGGAGCTGTCAAGATTTTTAGGAAACAATATTGACTTCTAAACAAGTTTCCCAACAATAACAATTGTAGAACCGTAACTAAAACTTGGGATTTTTGTGGATGTTTCTCATTCATCACACTAAGAACTTCAACTTAGTGAAGTTATCAGTCACTCATGAGCCTCACCATTTATTTTTATTTATTGTGATGGTTTCCATTCCTGTATTTTGTCTATTGTCTAAGGGGTGTTCTTGTAATTCTTTATTTGTATGTAAAGTTCAGATCTCCTGCCCTTTGCTGGCATGGAAAGTTTCACTCTCGTGGTATTAGCCGTCTAAGATCCTACCCTTTCTTCTTCCCCTTTCACACGTTTTTTTTCTTTCATTCATCTTCCTTAAACAATGGTGTCGTCTTCCTCTTCTTCTTCCACAGAAACCTTCCTTCCCATGAACACCCTTATGCATCTAATCACCATTCGCCTCTCTCCTTCAAACTACCTGTTATGGAAGAGCCAATTGACTCCTATTCTCACCCATCAGAATCTGTTGGGTCATGTTGATGGCACCTCTGTTGCCCCGCCCACAGAAGTTCTTGTTGACAATAAGACCTCGCCAAACCCGACGTTTGCGGCCTGGCTTGCTGCTGATCTGTGCGCTGTTATCATTCTTCATGCGTCTCTTACCAAGGAGGCTTTCTCTGAAATTGTTGGTCTTGATACCGCTCAGCAAATTTGGGTAGCCCTTGAGTCTGCCTTCAGCAACTCCTCTGTGGAACATATTCAAAACCTCCGTGATCAGCTTCGCCAATTTTCTAAAGAAGCATCTACTATTACTGAGTATGGCCGTAAGTTCAAGACAATATGTTATCAATTATCGGCGATTGGTCATCCCGTAGAGGAATCTGACAAGATTCATTGGTTCTTGTGTGGTCTTGGCAGTTCGTTTGAGTCTTTTTCAACAGCTACTCGAGCTTCTAGCACCCCCCTTCTTTTTCGTGATCTCCTTGCACAGGCTGAAGGGCACTAGTTGTTTCTCAAATCCCTTCATGGGTCTGCCGCTCCAAACGTTGCGGTCACTGCCGAATCTCGTGGAAATTCTGCTACAAGGGGTCGTGGGGGTCGGTCCTCTCAGGCGGTCGGGGACGCGGTCGTCGTTCTCCTCACTATCAATTGTGTCGCATGAATGGCCATTATGCCAATGTATGTCCTCGACATGCTGCATATGCTACCCATCCTACCACCTCTGATGATCAACTTGCCAAAGCGTTTCATGCCTAATGTCATGTTTCTTCTGCTGGATTAGATTGGTATGTTGACTCCGCTGCGACCGATCATATGACATCTTCATCCACATCCGTGACACATGTCGCACCATATTCGGGCCCAATCAAGTTACCTTTGGGAATGGTCAGGTTCTTCCCATATCACATATTGGGCACTCCTCCTTTAATAATACTATCCGCCTTCGGGATGTCTTGGTTATCCCCAAGATTACTAAAAATATTTTATCTGTTCCCAAATTAATCGCTGATAATAATTTGGATGTTTTGTTTTCTCAACCATATTTCTACATTCAGGATTGGACAACACGTCAAGTTCTCGCACAAGGTTGGTGTGATCATGGCTTGTATGTTCTCTCTACTAGTCCTCAGGCTCTTTTTGAATCCACCAAGTCGAAGTTGAAAGCATCTTTCGAATTATGGCACTCTTGATTAGGACATGTGTCATTTGACACCATTTTACTATTAAATAAACAGGGTCGCTTATCGGTTACCTCTATTTTACCAAAACCAGTTGTGTTACCTCTATTTTACCAAACCAGTTGTGTGCTCTCCTTGTCAATTGGCTAAAGCCCACCGCTTACCTTTTGTTATTATTGAAAAACGATCATTAAATGTGTTGGACTTGGTGCATTGTGATTTGTGGGGACCATCTCCCGAATGTTCTAGTGATGCTTACCGATATTATGTTGCTTTTGTTGATGATCATTCCCGATTCACGTGGTTTTACCCTCTTCAAACCAAATCTGGTTTCTATGTAATCTTGGATATATTTCTCAAGTTTGTTCAAACCCAATTCTCGCACAAAGTCAAGGTTTTTCAAACAGATGGCGGCACTGAATTCTTAAATCACCGCGCTCGCACACTACTTGAAAATCATGGAACATTTCACCGAGTTTCCTGTCCATATACTCCTCAACAAAATGCTCGTGTCGAATGCAAACACTAGCATATTGTTGAAACAGGGCTTGCAATGTTATTCAATACTCACGTCCTCCATCATATTGGGTTCATGCATTTAGTACTGCGATTTATATAATGAATCATCTACCTACTTAGTGTTGGATAATAAATCTCCGTTCGAGGTGGTTTTTCATCGGGCGCTAACTTATGACCACTTTAGCCCTTTTGGATGTCGTGTTTTCCCTTACTTACGTGACTATGCGGATCATAAACTATCTTTGCGAAGCCTTCCATGCATTTTTCTGGGTTACTGCTTGCGTTATAAAGGTTATCAATGTCTTGATGCGGTGTCGTCCCACATTTATATTACCCGACATGCCAAGTTTGATGAGCAGTGCTTCCCGTTTTCTGATACTACGTCTGGAACTCTAGCAAAAATGTTAACTTTGACATCTTTTTTGCATGATCCCTCATGCTCTCCGGTTACTCCAACTATTTCGTTTGTTCCGGCATGTTCTTCACCATTGCGTGCTTGTGGTCTTTGTGATGACACATCGTGCTCACCCTTTGAACCTTCGGTAGTCAGTTCGGATTCCTCAACTGATTCGATGTCTCCACTAACTCCGGACCAACTCCAGCCTACTCTGTCTTTAGAACTGGTTTCACCTGTTGCTACTTCAGCACCGGTCCCACCTTGAACGTCAACTTCTCCCTCCGCGTCGACCTCGCTTGTTGTTGCAGCCCCCACTTCACCTGTTGTTGTAGCTCCAGCTTCGACTGTTGGACACCCAATGATCACTAGAGCCAAGGCTGGCATTTTTAAACCAAAACATCGGGTCGATATGGCTTACACATCTGCACATGACCTTTATTTAGCGTTGTTTGCTTCCACCGATCCAAAGGGGTTCAAGTCCGCTGCCAAACACCCCCACTGGGTGACTGCCATGCATCAGGAAATAGAGGTGCTCCACCGGAATAATACATGGACATTGGTCCCTCGTCCCGAACATCATAACATAGTGGGTTGTCGCTGGTTGTTCAGGACCAAATATAATGTTGATGGTTCGATTGAAGGACACTAGGCTCGTCTCGTTGCTCAGGGTTTCAGTCAAATTCCAGGGCTTGATTATTCTCAAACATTCAGTCCGGTGGTTAAGGCCTCAACTGTGCGTATTGTTCTATCATTTGCTGTTCTTAACAACTGGAAACTTCACCAGCTTGATGTCAACAATGCTTTCCTTAATGGTGAGTTATCTGAGCTTGTGTACATGGAACAACCTCCTGGATTCAGGATGCTACTTTTCCTCATCATGTGTGTCGTCTCAACAAAGCTCTATACGGTCTTAAACAGGCTCCGCAGGCTTGGTTCCTTCGGCTTAGCACCTTTCTTGTCACCACCGGGTTTGTGTGTAATAAGGCAGATACTTCATTGTTTGTGTTCAAACGGGGTTCGTGCATTTTGTACTTACTTTTCTACGTAGATGATTTAATTTTGACCGGAAATAACGATACGGTCCTCAAGTCTTTTGTCACCAAGTTACATGCTGAGTTTGCCATCAAGGATCTAGGGCGCCTTAATTTATTCCTTGGACTTGAAGTCATATATACTGACAATGGCTTGTTTCTCAGCCAATCCAAATATGCTCATGACATTCTCTAACGAGCAAACCTCTTTGATGCCAAACCAGCTACCACGCCGCTTGCTTCCAATGCCGCTTTTGTCACCAGTGGTGAGCTATTTGATGATCCAACCCACTATCGATCACTTGTGGGTGCCCTATAATACTTGACTATCACTCATCCTGATATTTCTTATGCGGTCACCAAGTTAGTCAATTTCTACAGGCTCCTACACGTTGTCACATTCAAAGTGTTAAGCGTATTCTCCGCTACGTTAAGGGAACTTTGTCCTTTGGTCTCACTTTTTCGCATCATCCCACCACATTCCTTCTTGGTTATTCTGATGCGGATTAGGCTCGGTGTCTCGAGACGCGTCGTTCTACTTGTGGCTACTCTATTTTTCTTGGCGGCAATATTGTCTCGTGGAGTGCAAAGAAACAACCTACTGTCTCTCGGTCTAGTTGTGAATCTGAGTATCGAGCCATGTCCAACACCGTTGCGGAGTTAATTTGGATCACTCACTTATTAAGAGAGTTACATGCTCTACCTTCGGATCATCCTACACTCTTGTGTGACAACAAAAGTGCATTATTTCTCACATAAAATCTGGTGTCTCACAAACGTGCTAAGCACATAGAACTGGATTATCATTTTATTCGTGAGCTTGTTTCTTCTGGGAAACTCCACACCACGTTTGTTCCTACCAAGAATGTGTGCCAAAAATGAAACCTTATACTACTCTCCCTTGATGTGTGCCATAAATGAAACCTTGAAAATCTTGCATGGAAAAAACAATCACGAAAAAGCCTCGAAAAAATTTCTAGTTTGTGAAAATTTTCGACCTTTGGGTGAGAGTTGCAAGATCTTCCAAAATCTTGGTAAAAAGCGTCACTTTTTGAATTCTGCAGGGACCCGTTACGCCAAAAACAACTTAAGATGCGAAACATTCCCCTAATTGCGAAACTGGGTAGAAAGTGTAAATTCGCACAAACTGCAGGAGCCTAAAATGTAAAATTTTCAATTTCTGAGCTTTGTTAGCCCATTTTTGAAGTTGGTTGTTTTCTACCAATTTTTCGAAACGGAAGGGGCTAAAAGAGAAATTCTGCCATTCTTCACAACTTTTGTCACCATATCTAAACTGGACCACATTTTCATTTCTTCAAAACTTCAGGGACCCAATTCAAAAATTTTGGTTATCTTCTCCGATTCGTTAAGCAGGTTACAAAACCAACAGGCTTCGTTTTTAGGTGCAAGAATTCATCAACGAAGCGTCTTCTTAATCATTCAAAGTCGAAGGCATGCGAACCATTAAATGTCTGCTAAATCATTCAGCTTCGCTACTTGATGTCGACTCCAACACACCAACATGCCAAAACAGTTATATCAGATTTCGCACATCGACCAACAATCCTTCGCTTTTTGAGTTTCATTCCAAACCAAAGTGTTTGATATCATTAACAACCCAAATCAACAATCTGAGTTAGCGAATTAACCTTGACCATTACTTCATTGTTCATTCCAAAATCAACAACACTCGACTCAAGATCAACAATTGATATTGCCAATATCAAATCTTCGTCAATCAACCATCGACATATCAGACTTCGTAACATTAACTTCCAAAATCAACATCAAATATTTGATCCGTCGAATCACACAACAAACCCATTTCATTTTTGCAGTCACTCATCCTTCAATTGTCGACCTCCAGTACTCGATTATGATACCATTCGTTATCATAGTTCTTCCCAAAATCAATAGCCATTCGCTTTTTGTTCATCAACCCAATGCAAATACCCTTCGTTTTCTGCCATTGAGCTCTTCCCAGTAGAACTTTGCAATGACGAATCACCTGCTTCCCAATTGAATTTCTCGAAACGTTTCGTTATCAACAATCGAAGTCATCGACAATACAGGGACCCTTCGCACATCAACCCAAGATATCAATTTCAACAAATCTTTTGAAATCAATATGTGCGAACCGAAAATCAATTTACCAAACCTTCCAGAATCATTCGACATCTAATTCCAACTCAAAACGAAATTGAATCGTGACCTCTAACATCAAAATGACTTGTTCACATATCAAACTCAACAAAAGTGTTCGACATCCAAATCGAAAATCAACCTAAGACATCTCCAACCCATCTCTATTTTTTTTCCCCATAAATGGAATAAAAAATGGAGTAAGCAGTGTTTCATCTCCAACCCTACTCCATTTTCTACCCCATTTTTTACCCAAGAGAGTATATTTTTGGAATATTCCATTTTTATAACTTATATATATTGTCAAATACACCCCTCTACTAATTAAACTCTATATTTATGATTAATTAATATAAATTAGTATATAACATTATATTATAAATATTAAATATTGTATTTAAATTATTATTAGTAGATAAAATAAACTAAAATTGTATAAAATAAAAATGAAAGAGACTAAAATTGACAACCAAACTTCAGCTCCATTTTTGGAGATATGAATAGTATTCCCCTATATATGGGGGAATACTATTCATATCTCCAAAAATGGAGGTAAAATGGGGTAGGGTTGGAGAAGAATGGGGGAAAAATGAAGTTTGGGGGTGGGTTGGAGATGCCCTAATCACCACATACGGAACCTGATTTCGATACCAAATAACCCAAGCAAACAATTTTGACTCCAAAACTTTTTGTTTTGACTTCAAGCAAATCAACCTTCGTTCTCAACACCAAGATCAATCAGATTAAGTTTGACTTGAAAAAAGTCAACTCAAAATAGAATTCAAACCAACCCTTCAAAATCGGTTTTTCAATCATCGACATCTAAATCAATTAGCAATTCTTGACTCCAAAACGTTAACCTCAGTCTATTCGAATTGGACTTCCAAATAATTGAATTTTGATTTCAAATCCAAAACTCTTTCGATTAAAATCAAGTAAGCACAAACCCATTCGATTCTCAGTAACCAAACAAACACGTTCGTTTTCAATTGACACCTAGTACGACCAGTCTACAAATCGATCTTCAATCTTTGATACTAGGAAGTGAATGAACAACAACAAACTTGTTTGATAGCTCAACAAGTCAGAATTTGACTTTAGTGCATCTCGTTGATACTATTTTGAATAGTATAACTAATGATTTGGGCTTAACAAATATTGTTTGAATATGGGCTCGAGATTCGGATTAATGAATAGTGACGAATTCAACAATTGACTTTGAATGAACAGTATTAGATCAAATATTTGTTAGGAATAGGCTTGGATTAAACAATGAACAATGAATTTCAAAATAAAAGAAATGATGAACACTGAATTTCGAATTTGATAAATTTGTTTTGATTTTTGGAATTTTGATCTAAACAAAAATAATTAGATCAATCAATAGGGTTGAAACAAAATAGATCCAAGCATAACTTTGCACCCTAACACATTTGAAAATCGTTAAACAGATTGCTAGTTTTTATTTATATAAAGTAGACACTTAATATTTGACTTCACAAAATATGTTAATTTTACTTATTCATTTGAAGTATATTAATATGAATACTTGTATTGGATTTCAAATATTAGATCTCACAAAAAGCACATCAATAATATTGTTGATTAAATTTATACACAAATTATTTCGTTTAAATATTCCACGTTTAATAACAATTTCTTTTTATAAAACTCACAGAGTCAAAACCTATGGAACTCACCAACAATTTTTGTTGACGTATTTTAAAAATGTGTATTCTCAGGTAACTAAGAAGTCGGAGGTAGGACATTGGTTCCAAGGAGATTATATTTCCTTTCTTTTGCAATAAACTTAACATACTTCATTATTAATGTTGTGTGTTTAAATTACGATGATGTAATTTCATTTCTAAATTAAAACGTCTGTAATATATTAATTTATGTAAGTTAAACGTTTAATATATGTGGTTGACTATGGTTCCAATTGTAATTGTCACAACCCCGAGGTTTATGTTGTCTGTCCGAGTATGATAGATTGGTATCATAAATAACGACTATACATAACTAAGTATTTTTCTAAAAATACAAATATAGTCTAGGGCTTACTCAAGTAGGCATAGATGTACTGGTATCCTACAAAAACTTAAAAAAAGAATTTTATGAGACATAAATTAGTATTTATTATTGACGTTAAAATTCCATAAAAACTCATCTATGTGTTTAACAAATTATATAAAAACTTAAAACACAAGAATTTATGTCAATTAACCGAATAGGTTTCATAATACATATGCTTTATCACAACTAGACCTAGCTTGGACACCTAAGTTTTATTATGATCGGGCCTTGGGCATTAACCAACCTAAGTGAAATAATTGATAAACTAAAAACTTGGAGTTTTTAAGGAAACAAAAACTTGTCAATAGACACGAATGATTAATAAAATATAATGCTTATATAGATATGAGATAAAGTCGATATATTTAAAACTGTAATATTAATATTTGTTGTTTAGATGGATGAACAACGGATGATGATTCAGCCGCTCGCAGTCGAACCTATTTACCCAGTGTTGCCTGGAGATCCTTACTTTCCAGAATATCATGCAGGGTACCAACCCATTCACCCAACTGATCTTGCACCAATGCAATACGATGAGATCGAGTCGGAACAGGATCCAAAAGAAGAAATATAGGAGGAACCTGAGGAAGATCCTGAAGAAGATATGGATGAAGATGATGAAAATGAAGCGATAATGATAACTAACTCAGAATCATCCGCCTCACCCCTACCTACTCCTAACCGCACTTTCCTTGGATTTTCGTTTCGCCGCTCGAGAAAAACTGCTAGAATTTCATTCCCAAATTGGAAACCTGTTTCCATGAAGTATAAAAAGTGGTCCTCTCACATCAAAAGATGATAGACCAACCTTCCTGGGAAATCAACCAAGGGAACCAATGGAAAACTGATGTAACAGCTCGGATTCCCAGGTATTATTTATTTGTTTATTTTTGATAATTTGTGAGGAGACTCGGCGAGTTGGAGCCTAGACTCGCCGAGTATGATCATGGATTTGGACGCGGGTTCGCGCCTGGACTCGGCGAGTCCGCGCTGTTTAATGAAACCCTAATTTCCCGGCCTTGAGCCCTATTTAAAGGACCTTAAACCCCTCCATTGCGGCTACCTTCGACCTTGTGAGCACCAGAGCAGCTGAAAGTCCTTGTGAGTGTGATAAGGGGCCATTATTCACCATTTTTGTGTGTATTTGCAAGAAAGGAAGAGGAAGGCCAAGCTAGGAGAGTCGGGGAGCTTGGATCTACTCCCATTTCAGCAGAGGAAGCTATTTGAGGTAATATTTTGAGCTTATTCTCGTGTTTTTGTTGATATGGCCAGATCTAGGGTTTCTTCATGCCTTGTTTGCCTTATATTTGGAGTGTGAGAGGTCCCATGGGGAAATGGTACCTAGATCTGGACCCTAGTAGGTCCAGAGAGTCCCAAATGCCATGCTTTATGCCTTTCCTTTTGAGTTGGAGACTTAGATTACCATTTTAGAGGTCATTTCTTCAAAAGAAGCCTTGTAGGCGTTGCATGGTAGCCAAGATTGTGACTTTACGTGATGAATGTGCTTGGGAGGGACAGATCTATGAGTTGTTGGAGCGGATCTGACCTCAGAAGCGAGATTAAGTTGATGCATGGCATGGACTCGCCGAGTCCGAAGAACAGACTCGGCGAGTAGCATGAAGATTGTCCTTAAGCACTCAGCGAGTGGTCTTGCCGAGTTAAGGGTTGACTCAGTGAGTCAGGGAGAGTTAGAGAGGGAGACAGGTGGACTGAGTCGAGCTGGAACTCGCCGAGTTGTTCTTGAGACTCAGCGAGTTGAGTCGTGGTGGCCCCGTGATTCATGCCAGGTGGAACTCGTCGAGTCAGGGGAGTACTCGACGTGTCAAAAGAGGATCCTAGGGAGTCAGTGAACACGTATAGACTCACCGAGTCGCTCTAGTGCACTCGCCGAGTCCGGTCAAAGTTGACCATTGACCGTTGACCAGAGTTGACCAGTGTTGACTTGATGGGGGTAGTCAACCTTAGTTGAGAAAGTGTTAATTAGAGGTATATTGTGTTATAGGAGGATTATAGCTCGGAGGATCGAGCGCAAGTGATTTCCGGGATTTGCGAGTTATCGAGATACGCGAGGTGAGTCTTCTCACTATACTTTACCTTGAGTAGGTAATCAGAGTTATGTGACAGAGTAATTGTATGCTATATGTATGTTATGTGTTGTACTACATTACTTCTATGTGATTTATGTTGTGCATGTTTGTAGAGTTGGAACCGGAAGGTTCCCAGAGTTAGAACCAGTGGGTTCACAGAGTAGGGTCTACGGACCCACAGAGTTATAGCCTCGAGTGGCTAATATGTGTTATGTGTGGTATTTTGGGGAACTCACTAACCTTTGTGCTTACAGTGTTAGTGTTGTTTGTTTCAGGTACTAGTGATGACCGTGGGAAGACGCCGGCCTGATCTGTACACACGCATGGGGTTTTTATGATATGTGATCTTAGGGTTTTGTATGATATGGATTGGAGTCTTAAAACATTGATGTTTTTATGAAAATTAAATGAAAATGTTTTTATTTTATGCGAAAAATTATTTTGAAATTCGCGGTGTTACAACTGAATGGCAGGCTGTGGGAACATTTGAGGAGGGACAAGCATCAGGAGCTGCACAGGGACAAACATCAGGAACTGCACCCCCACCGTCTATGGACATTGATGATCTTTCTTCCCTCTTTGAGCAGAACACTTGCTTGCAGGGACAAGTATGGCACGTCGGCGACGAATCGAGCACAATGCAAGGACACACAATGCAAATGAAGAGACAAATGGCACGGATGGGAAAGCAAATAGATCAATATGAGATCTCATAAGAAAATCTCCATCAAAGTATGATCTACCACCATAGTAACTAGATGAATAGAAATTCGAGAATGACTAGTACGGAGACTCAAAATCTAATCGCCCTTTCAATATAAACTGAGTATAAGAGAGGTATGCAACATTAGAAGAAACTTACGAAGCACTAGTAGAGAAACACACAGTCATGCAAGAAAAGTATGAGGATATGTCCAATACACTGGCTAAATTTATGAACTTTTATTAAAGTGTCGGGGCAAGTTTTTTTGAGAAACTTGAAATCTTTTGTGACAAACTGTTAGAATAATAAATAGTAGATCAATAGAATCTAAGCAGGTATATGAATCAAAACCAAGAACACAATGATCGAAAATGTGCTAAATGATTAACAACCACTGCTTTAGAAGAGCTCGATAAAGAACTTCTACTGTAAAGGCAGTTTAGGGTAAGTACAATCGATATTAATCACGATGCATGCATGCACTATAAATAGTCTAACCCTAGCACATTAAAAATCGGGTGGACAGGCCCAGCCCGTTACAAAGATGGACTATAAACGTTACAATACAATATTGACACAACACTAAATAACCCAACAATCTCCCCTTTTGTGTTAACAAGGAAGGTAGATCTTCATTGTTGTTGGCGCTTCTGAAATGTAAATAGTTTCGACATTATGCCCAACAAGGTCTTGCGAACCTGGATGTACCAGTTAATCATATCCGCGAAACATTTCTTTTCCCCTACACTATTCACTTTGCATTGATCCATGAACTCCAAAATGTATTGTAGGCAAGAGGTGGAGTATAGATGCTTGTCGGATAGGTAGAAGCAAACTTTGTGAAAATCTGCATCAGCCCTTTCTTTTATTTGGAAAGCCAAACACCAGCCATCTATTCGTATTCTCCCCAACTTCATATTTTTGAAATCTTTTGGAGCTTCCTTGGGCAACACTATTAGATTCTTTCGGAGGACTGATGCAATAGCCACATCCATCTTACCCACTTCCTGGATGTACGAGATCAACATCCTTTTGAGATGTGCCACGATCAGTTCAAATTTCTATTCATCCTTTAGCAGGAGATGGACTGGAGAAATCCAATTATAGGGGTTTAGGCATGGCAAATCAGCAAGAGTAAACTCAAACACTAAACTCGTAGCTCCTCTTGTAACTTTGAAACGGGCATTTAGGAAGCTTTCAGTTTCAATAGGGCCAGAAACCTTCACAACAAAGATTTTATTTGAGCTCCAGGTTTCGTATTGAGGATTCATGTACTTTAGATAAAATAAAAAGAGCATCTAATCACAATTATTGTCAGAAAGAGGAACATTGGAAGCATTTTCAAAATACTGAAACTGAAATGTCTTTGAAGTAATCAGTAGATCAAGCTACGAGTCCGGTCTGTTCTCCAATTGTAAAGACACAACGGGCGCTAACCAATACACGATCAGATTATCAATTGCTTCATTCAATATACATTCCATTGACCAGAGTGGGAAAATAAGTTTTTGAGTTTTGAAAGTGATTTTGGCTTCACGGGCATTTCTTTCTTTTTCTTCAGCTTCCCTGAGAATGCGATGATTTTCGTCAATTTCTGTACGACGAGCCTTCCTTCTTAATTTCTCATTTTCATCTTCTTCTTCCTCATCATTGTCATAAATCAATTTTTATTTTCCTCTCGAACCCAAAGCTACATTAACCTTCGGTTTGTATGAATTTGGCTTTTGTTCTTGATCATTTTCCCCACCAGTTTCTATTATAACGCCAGATGTTCTCGCCGGTTGTCCCCATAGTTTTGGAATAGAAGATTCCAAAACACCTTGAATTCGGTCTAACATGGAGAAGACAGGCTTCAATTTTCAGCCAGATACTGACGAACAGAGACGGTGAGGAGAGAATTACGAGTCATGATCAGACTGTGCAAATCGACATTCACATCAGCAACACAACTATGGATAACATCTCTCTCTGATTTTAGTTCAACAATCTGGGAATTCGCATGCATTAACTTTACTGAGAGAACCTTCACCCTCTCAGTTTTAATAGCAAGCTCATCCATTATCTTGTTCTCATAAGATAGATCAACCTGATGTTTTTCAATTTAGGAGGAGATGGATGCTTGGAAATCAGAATTTTCAATTTTAATCTCAGAGCGAACCTTCGTAAGAGCCGCCTTTTTAGATTGGAAAGTAGAAACAAGGTTGTTTATGGTTATGCTCACAGAGGTTGTGTTGTGTTAAGATGAAGTACGAAAGTCCTACATAAAGTTTTTAATATTTGAAAATAGTTTATCGACTTTTTTAGTCGTTTCCTTGCAAGTCTTTTCAGAATCAACAATTGCTTTGTTTGTGAGAGTGAGATTGGCAGCATGCTCCTTAGTAAGTGTTTCAAGGAAGGCTTTAATAGTGGCCAGGGATTATTCACTGTTGGAAGAGGCTTTGGTGGACTCAAGTAAAGAATCCAACTTGGTATTTAGGGATTTGAACTGCCCTATTATAATTGGAGCATCATCTTCAACACTTTCTGGTTGAACATGGAAAAGGACGTAGGAAAAGTCTTCAAAAACATCTCGATCATCACCGAATATTGTATCTGGATCATCTTGGTGTAAAGGTGATCTGGGAGTAGTATCAACACCATAAGAGAAACCAGAAGTCCTTTCCCCCGTATCAAATACGTTGACAGTGACCGATGGTGTACTAGTGGTTGTTGTTGTTGTTGCAGTTGAGTCTGTGAACAATGGAGTAGTATGAGCAGCAGAGATCTATGGTTGCAAAACTCCAACAAATACAGGTGGAGATGGAGTGATTATGATAGGAGTTGTAATTGTAGTAGGATAAGGTGGAGTAGAATACTCGAAAAAATCGTTTGTAATGGGAACATAAGTGGGCACTGAAAATGTTACCATAGGATTGGTAGTGAATGGGTCATACCATCGGTCGCGAAGTCACAACAGTGTCAACGTTTACGTGCTGGACTTGCTCTTGTGTGCGAATGTCGGAGATGGTGTTGGACTCCAAATCCACCTCAACACTTGGTATAGGTGTCCTAGGCTTGTAAGCGATTCGCTTGACTTTCTTCTTTGGAGTTGAAGCAGGCTCAGAGGGTCCAACCTTCGTTTTTTGCTTACCTTCTATCTTAGGCTTGCCAGCCTCTTCTAAAACCTATCGCATCGCAGCTTTTAAAGGGCGAGCACCTGAAGCCAGTTGTCGGTGATATACGTTGATAACTTCACTATCAACTGAAATGTTTCGAAGCATCACTTCTGGAATAGATCCGATGAAGGTAAACCGCGAACTATCTGACAGAATAATGTTTGAAGTGTGGAAAATGAGAATGGCAGCTATTATTGAACAGTCAGTTACCGGAATGTTGAGGCGATTGATAGCCCTCTGAACAATAATATACCAATTAAAATCATGCATAGGATATCTCATTGTGCCTTGTAACAGAAAGTGTACTCTAGAAAAGTTGAGCCCAAAGCACTGAACCATAATCGAGATTGACTCCTGAGTAAACACCATAGATGATTGTGAGAAAAAACGTACTTGCGCTGTTTGAGTCGGTCACCCTTTCCGAAAAACTCTTGAATATTAGGATAAACAACCCATTCCACATAGGTGGAAGGTTAGGGTTCTTGAACTTGGAGACGACAACAAGATACTCCATGTAACCCATCTGTTAGAACCTCTCCAGAATAGCAAAATTAGATATGGTTTCGGGATCAATCAAATCCTTATCAGAAGGAAACCCCATTAAGCGACTAAAACTGGACTTTGTCATGTAGGAATGTTGCTTACCCAGCTCGAAAGTGATAGTTGTAGTACTCTCTTCAAAATAGGCAGTAGAGAAAGCTTTGGAGAGAAGAACCAAAGGTACGTTCTTTGTCTTTGATAGAGTAGTAGGAAGAGGAGAGTGATCAACGGTTGGAGAAAAGCATCATACTTGGATGGATCAAGGTCCAAGATGAGATTCTGGTTATCCTTAATGCCCAGTAATGTTGATTGAGCCATTTTTTCATTAACTCAAGAAGACGCAGCCACAAATTTTGTTGAAGATGATGATGAACAGTCCTTGAGAGAGAGAAGGGCTTTTCTTGCGCTGGAAGGAGAATTTCTTTGAAAACAGTGCATAAAAGTGAATCGTCAAATTTCCTTATATACGGTATGATAGGTGAGAGAAAACCAGTGTTTGGTGCTCCATAATCTCTAAAAAAGCACCTAAAAAGGCATGACAGGTTGGCATGTGTCAACGTTATGTCAGGCGGTGTGATGTCAGTGTCAGTTTGAAATCTTCATGCACCAAAATGGCAATCTTATTCATTAAATACCATCATTTCAGTTGTCCACTTGCGCAATTGTTCACCATAACCTATACTCCGAATCTGAAAGTAACCATTAGGATTATGAACCAGACTTTTTGAAAATCACAAAGATCTTCATGTAAGAGTGTGCCAATGATAAAGAAATAAATCTATATATATATATATATATATATATATATATATATATATAGGATTCTAGTGATGTCTCAATTGACATAAAGCTGATGGATCCCGAGAAATGATCTCTTCCTTCAAAGTCAAGAAAGACTCTGAAGTGCCTGTGTGGTGTCCCGTTGAATTATGATCATTTGTTTGTTAAGAAACAGTGAAAGGCTTCTTTTTAATAAGGCGAAATGGTGGCTTAATCTTCAACCAAACTCTGAAATTTAATATAAGTCCGGACGTTCATATGAAGTACTTTTCTAACCAGTCTAGTCAAAAGAACAAGTATGCTTTGGAAATTTTTGAGTGGCTAAATAATATAGAAATATCAAGAGAAGAAAATACTAGATCTAATGCGAAAAAACCTCTTAGGTATAGAAAATTTCATTAAGATCTCACAAAAATAAAAAGAGATTTAAAGGTACTAACCATGAAGGTGGATATTTGTTATTTCCATGGTGACAAGCTAGAACATATTAATTGTTCACCGTAAATTCTGAAATTTATGTTGGATTTTAGGTTTCACATAATTCGTGGTAATAACGAAATTCAAATCATAAACCCAGAAGTTGTGTAACCGTAAACCTCAGTGGTAATATTTGAGAGTCTCAAGGATTACATTAATGGAAACGAAAATTATGGAGAAGTAGTTGGAGGTGGTTTTGAAGAGAAATGTATGTATGTTATATGAAAGTGACTAAGCACTCAACTTTTAACTCAATATGAGAAGAGTAAGGTAACTCAACGAATTACGTGAATATTAGCCTGATTAGGAAGAAAAGATTGGTATTATCGATTCATTAAGGCTTCGAACATAAAGTCTCAGAGGCTTCAGACAACATGCAGTAGCATGCTTCTAGGGACAATTAACTAGTGCAAAGTTTCGGAATATATACATGTCCCATTATTTAGAATTGAGAGTGTTCCTTCAGTCCTGCTCCATTATCTAATTTTTTTGGTGTTTTAATGTTATCATGAAAAGAAATAAAAATTAAAAGATCAAGAAAATACTTTTCTATTTTGGAGTTTTTCTGAAATCGAAATAAAACAGAAATTAAGAAAATATTTTTGGATTTTTGATTTTTCTAAAAAAGAAATGAAAACAGAAAAATTAAATAAGTAGTAACAAATGAAATATACAAAAGCATACAGAAAGTTCTGAACCTCCGAATGAAAAGTGTACCGCGAGTCGCAACGAGCATTCGTACTAATTCACAGTGTGAACAGTAGACTACGAATCATTACGAGCGTTCGCACCAATTTGCAGTTCAACCCATAGTTTCTGAGTGCAAAGGTGGTTTCGGAACTGATCCAACTTCGATCATTCCTAAGCCTTGAAGAATGCAATTAAAAGTTTTTTCAGGTAATGCTTTTGTAAAGATGTTGACCATCCGATAAGCCGATCTAACAAAGTGGATTTCGACATTTCCATCTTCCACGTGATCTTTTATGAAGTGATACCTCAATGCGATGTGTTTGGTGTTGGAGTGCAGTACCGATTTGTAACAGATGCAAATGACGCTTTCAGAATCGTAGTATAAGGGTATTATCTTCATATTAATACCATACTCGCAAAGCTGACTTTGTATCTAGATTACTTACGAGGTACACGAGGCTACTGCAATGAACTCAACTTCAGCAGTAGAGAAGGAGACGCAAGTTTGCTTTTGCGATTGCCAACTACGAGTTCATCAACAAATTGATATCCTCCCATTGTACTTTTTCGATCTAGACCGCAACCTCCGAGATCAGCGTCAGAGAACGCTTGCACAAAAAATCCTGAGCTTGAAGGATACCAAATTCCAAGCGAGGTTGTTCGTTTAAGATATCTGAAGATGTTCTTCACAGGGATCATGCGGGGTTCGCGAGGATTTGCATGAAAACTGGCACAATAGCAAATAGAAAACATAATCTCTGGATGACTAACAGTTAGATACATCAATGAACCTATCATTTGATGATAGAGTGATATATCAGCACCTGGTTTGTCTAATGATGGTGTTAGTTTCGTTCCAAGTGCCATTGGAACCTTCACCTTCGAATCTCCCACAATTCCAAACTTCACAAGTCTTCATATAAGCCTCCTAATTGATAAAGATTCCCTCATGACTCTATCTTATACTCAAACCAAGGAAAAAGTTAATTGGACCCATTGAGCTCATCTCAAACTTAGTTTCCATCAACTTTAGGAACTCAACAGTTAATCTAGGATTAGTAGACCCGGAAATGATATCATCAACATAGATTTGGATGATCATCAAATGGTCACCATCTTTCTTACGAAAGAAGATTGGGTCGACCGAGCTTTTTTTAAATTTAGATTGTTTTAAGAATATAGTAAGAGTTTCATACCATGCTCGTGGAGCTTGCTTCTGACCATAAACTGCTTTACCCAGAATGTTACATTGGTTAGGATGCTTTTCATTTACGAATCCTGGTGGTTGCTCCACATACACTGTCTCTTCTAGTTCGCCATTTAGAAAAGGCACTTTTGACATCCATTTGATATACTTCAATGTTCTTGTGAGCTGCATAGGCCAGGAAAATGCGAACAGACTCCAGTCTCGTAACTGGTGCAAAATTTTCCTCGTAATCTATGCCTTCGTCTTGGAAATACACTTTAACGACTAACCGAGCCTTGTTTTGTATCACATTAACTTCTTTGTCAAACTTATTACAAAACACCCATTTGAGACCAACGACAGAAGCATCCTTCGGAGTTGGAATTAGCCTCCAAACCGTGTTACGTTCAAACTCATTGAGCTCTTCTTGCATTGCTTGCACCCAATCAGAATGATCAAGAGCAATCTTAACATTTTGGGCTTAATGTTGGAGATAAACGAATTGAACATGAAAAATTCCATTTTGGAGAATAATGCAGTCCGATTCGCCTTTTGTTGTGCTCTCGTAAGAACTCCTAAGGAGGCTTCTCCGATTACTTGTGTTTTTGGATGATCTTTGTTCCATTTGGTTAGTGGAGGGTAATTTCATATATGTTATGTTATGTAAGCATATGTTAACTTTGTTGTTATGGGGTGTAACAAAAATAAAAATTTATACCACTAACAATAGGTCTTTACGTTTTGGTACACCATAAGGATGAACTGTAATTGGAAAAATATTGTTTAACATATTGATGCTTAATATGTTTATATGTTTAAAACTTTTCTAAACTATTGAACAAATAATTTGTTTAAATGCTAAAATTACGAATGATTACCAAACATTGAAAACATAACCTCTATTACTAAATAGCAAATCAAAAATACCTTCGAAAAGAAACACAACGTTACACCCAGAAGTAGCATGAACTACTGGACGAACCTGAAGAGGCCGACCAGCAACAAGGGTTGTATCGACTCAGACAACCGAAACCCCAACTTCTAGCACTCCAATGCCACCACCCCCTGAGTCAAGATTTCATCAAACCACGTCAGAACTAGAACAACTAGTATCGAAACGTATTACAATCGCAATGGAAAGTGCAAGAAGTTTAGACAATAGAAGGCCATTCGTGGAGGTAAATGGACTGGGAAATAGACTGGGAAGCACACTTCACTCACATCCATAGGAGCCTATAAGAAATTGGTACTATAAGGATTTCACGAATTGTAAGCCAATAAACTTCTATGGGAATGAAGGTGTTGTGGGATTAACTCAATGGATTGAGAAAGTTGAAGCTATTTTCGATATTTGCTACTGCCCTAACAACATCAAGGTACGTTTTTCCGCATGCACATTTATGGAGGGATCCTTGACATGGTGGACTGATCATGTGAAGAATTTGTTTGTCTCAGTTTCTAACTCAATGTCCTAGAAAAACTTGAAAGCACTCTTAATAGAGGATTATTGCCAATGAGATGAAGTACAAGCATTGGGACATGAACTATGGAACCTGAAAATGAAAGGGTCTAATCCCAAAGGCTACACCACAAGGTTTAATGATCTGGCTCTTCTATGCCCTAGCATGGTGAACCTAGAAAGCAAGAAAGTGGAGTGCTATGTGTGGGGGCTAGCACCAAAGATAAAAGAGATGGTACTTTCGTCAAAACCTACCACATACCTAAATGCTAAGCGCCTAGATCTACAATTGACGAAAAATGAAATCGAGAAAGGATCAATGGTAGCAAGAGTTGAGATTCCAAAAGTCAACAACAATCACCACAAGCTAAAGTTAAATAGAGAATACCAAGGTCAATAGAAAAAGCATCAGGTTAAAAAGGTGTATGTTGGAACACCAGCCCCGACTCAAACTCCACAACAGAGTTACATTTGAAGTAAAGCATTATGCATGAAATGAAACTGACACCACGTTGGGGAATGTTTACATTGTGCCACATACAACAGGAAAGGTCATATTGTAAACTTTTGTCGAACCACAACACTTGCTGCAAGAATTTAGGACAATGGTACCAGATCGGAGTCTGGTGGAGGAGGAACTTGTTATGAATGCTGAGAGAAAGGGAACTACAAGTGAAATTTTCCTAAGTTAAGGAAAGGTGTTGGAATTGCTCGTGATCAGGCTTTTGTGATTGGAAAAAAAGATGCTATACAAGATCCCTCGGTGGTTACCGGTACGTTCCTCATCAATAATTTATATGCTACGATTCTCTTTGACTCTGTTGCTAATAGAAGTTTCATAAGTCCATCATTTAAACGACTATTAGATCACGGGTCTAGTAAGTTAGATGTATCATATGAAGTAGAAATAGCAAATGGTCAGATAGAGAACCACTGAAATCTTACGTAACTCTGTTTTTACCCTGAATGGTCATGCATTCCCGGTCAATCTGATGCCTATGCCAATCGGAAGCTTCAATCTTATCATCGATATGGATTGGCTGTCTCTTCACCGTGCTGAAATTCTGTGTTTTGAAAAAGCTGTGCGACGAACTCTACCTAACGGAGAGACCATGGTTATCTACGGTGACAAATCGGGTCAAAACTTAAATCTTATCTCTTAAACTAAGGCACAAAAATATCTACACAAGAGGTGTTATGCCTTTTGGCACATGTAATAGATAAGAAGTGCAAGGAAAAAGAAATCAAGGACATACCCTATGTATGTGACTATCCTGATGTATTTCCCAAAGATTTATCTGGATTGATGACAAGTCATAGCATCAAGCTCTGAATTGACTTAATTCTAAGAGCAGCTCTAGTAGCGAGATCTCCCTATAGATTGGCCCCCTCATAAATGCATGAGATTTCAAGTCAATTAGAAGAACTTCTTGACAAGGGTTTTATTAGACCAAGTTTCTCACCTTGGGGAGCGCCAGTCTTAATTGTTAAGAAGAAAGATGGGTCATTCAGGATGTGTATCAATTATTAGGAGTTGAAGAAACTAACAATCAAGAATAATTATCCACTCCCTAGAATAGACGACCAATTTTACCAAATTCAGAGATTTAGTTACCATTAAAAGATGGATCTAAGATTTGGGTATCATCAGCTAAAAGTAACAGAAGAGGATGTTCCAAAAACAACATTTAGAACTCGATATGGCCAATACAAATTTCTAGTTATGTCCCTTGGATTGACCAATGCTCTAGCGGTATTCATGGACCTCATGAACCATGTATGCAAACCATACTTGGATAATTCGTAATTGTGTTCATTGACGACATATTAATCTATTCATGAACCAAAGAGGAACACGGTCAAAATTTGAAATTGATCTTGGAACTACTAAGAAAGGAAAATTTGTACACAAAATTCTCCAAATGAGAATTTTAGATTAGAGAAGTACACTTCCTAGGGCATGTGATAAGTAACAAAGGGATATATGTGGACACAGGAAGATCGAAGAGGCTAAGAATTGGGATGCACCTAGGACACCAACCGAAGTGCGACAATTCTTATTCCCTGCCGGCTACTATAGGAGATTCATAGAGAATTTTTCCAAGATAGCCAAGCCTTTCACTACATTAACTCAAAAAAAAATCAAAGTTCGACTGGGGGGACAAGCAGGAAAATTAATTCCAAAAGTTGAAACAGATGTTGTGTATTGCATCAATTATATCCTTACCTAAAGGAGCCAAAGACTTTGTCGTATACTTTGATGCGTCAATCCAGGGATTGGGGTGTGTATTAATGCAGAGGGAGAAAGTCATTGCATATGCCTCTCGACAACTCAAAAACCATGAAAATAACTACATGACCCACGACCTTGAATTGGTAGCAGCAGTCTTTGCGTTGAAGATATGGAGATACTACTTATATGGAACCAAGAGTATAATTTTCACTAACCATAAGAGCCTCAAACACATATTTGATCAAAAAAACTAAATATGAGGCAAAGAAGATGGATCGAGTTGCTGAACAATTACGAGTGTGAGATCTGGTATCAACCTGGAAAGGAAAATGTTGTAGTTGTCGCTTTAGTCCTAAGGAACATGTGAAATCCCAACGAGTAAAAGCAATAACTATGACCATCCATTCCAACCTTAACACACAGATTCGTGAAGCTCAATTGGATGCACTGAAAGAAGAAAATGTTGTGCGGGAAGCTTTACGGGGAATGGATAAGCATTTCGAGCTTAAAGATGATGGAACCCGTTATTTCATGAACAAAATATGGACACCAAGGTTTGGTGACATTAGAAGCTTAGTCTTGAATGAAGCTCATAGATCAAGGTATTCAGTACATCCTGGATACGATAAGATTTATCTGGTTATGGAGAAATTATATTGGTGGCCTAACATGAAAGCTGGTAGTGCCACATATATGGGCAAATGTCTGACCTGTTCTAAAATATACGTAGCGCATGAAAAGCCCTCGGGATTACTACAACAATCTGACATTCCCGAGTAGAAATGGGAACAGATTGCAATGGAATTTATCACAAAGCTTCCTATGACCCCTAATGGTTACGAAACTATATAGGTAGTGGCCTGACTAACTAAGTCTGCCCATTTCCTACCAATCAAGGAAACTGACAAGATGGAAAAGATTATGTGAACGTATCTTAGGGAAATTTTCAAGCTTTACGGGGTGCCAATTTTTATTATCTCTGATAGAGATAGTAGGTTCACCTCTAGATTCTGGAAATCACTTCAAAAATCTATTGGAACTCACTTAGATATGAGCACGGCTTGCCACCCCCATATTGATGATAAAAGTGATCGAACCATTCAGATACTGGAAGATATGCTTCGGTCTTGTGTGATCGACTTTGGAAATTCTTGGGATACTCATCTGTCATTGATTGAGTTTTCCTATAATAATAGTTATGAAACTAGCCTTAAAGAATTGCTATGAAGCTTTGTACGGACAAAAGTATCGATCACCTATAAACTGGGCAGAGGTCAGAGATACTCAATTAGCTCGTGAACAGACAAATGACACACTGCATACCAGGCTAGAGATAATCCACTAAACAACCTAGAAGATCATCCAGATCAAAGATTGACTTAAGGCAGTCCGTGACTGTCAGAAAAGTTATGCTGATGTACGGAGTAAGCTTCTAGAATTCCAGGTTGGAGACCGTGTGATGTTAAAAGTCTCACCCTGGAAAGGTATGATTCGTTTTGGCAAAAGAGGCAAGCTTAACCCAAGATACATTGGACCTTTTGAAATCCTTGACGGAATTGGTCATGTGGCTTATCAACTAAAACTACCTCAACAACTGAGTAAAGTGCATGATGTATTCCATGTGTCAAACTTCAAAAAGTGTTTTTTAGATGATACCAACGTAATACCACTCGATGAGATTCAACTATAGACGAAACTTCACTTCATCGAAGAACATATGAAAATTATGGATTGAGAAGTAAAACGTTTAAAACAAAGTCGTATCCCAATTGTGAAAGTTCAATGCAACTCTTAGTGGGGGCTAAAATTCACCTGGGAACATGAGGATCAGATGAAAAAGAAATACCCCCAATTTTTTTGTGATATCCCGTCTACAAGTTGAATTTCGGGACGACATTCATTTAACGGAGGGAGAATGTAACAATTGGCGAAAATATAGACTTTTGTACGATAATCTATATAAATAATAGATAACGAATATCATATTATCTAAAAATTTTGACAGAATTTGTTACAATTTAGATAATTATTTGAGGAAATTTCATGATCTAATACTTTGTCTAATAACGATTTTATTTTATAATCCTATCTGGAATCGATTTTGTGAAAATGATTGAATGAAAACTCATGTGTTCAAAAATATTATATTTACACGGCTTCGTGTAACGGAAAAATTTTAGAATGGTTATGCTTGATACCATCAATGAAATTTCATACCCATTTGTAAGAAATCAAACTTAGTCATTTATGAACAAAGACAATGGAAAAGAAGTAATATTTTTATCAAATGATAAATATGTCAAACTACACCATGGACAATCAAATTTTTATGCATTTTGTAAAAATATAAAATGAAATTTATATAAAAAGTAATTAAAAATACTCTAGCATTTATGGATTATACATACAGGTATAAACATTGAAAAGACAAATACATGCATTCTATATTTATAATCTATGTTGCCATTTTATAACAATTATCTTATCTATAAAATATCTAAATATAAAATGAGAAATGATAAGCACGAAGGGTCTAACAAAGATGAAAGATTACAGGAATATAAGGTCACATATCAAATAAAAGATAAGCTATCAATTCATTTTAAAAACATTCCTAGGCAAGTAGCCACAAAATTTTCAAATATACTACCTATATACTCATTTCATGCACATGCATAGCTTGACCTTTCACCCTCCATTTCATTGCTCACCTTCTTGTTGGGAATATTAGGGTTTGCGGTGGAGATCTGGATACCAGCTTGGATCGTGATATCACTTTCTGAACTGATATTTCTACCCTATGCATTGGTTACAAGAAATTCAGCCTAGGATAATCCAAGTGGACACTTACGTTTCTAGGCATAGAAAATGTAAGCTAATATGCTAAAGGGTTTTGTGAATGTGTGATGCAAAACGAGACCTAAAGAAAAGTCCCCCTTCTGGAAAGGAAGAGTTGTTTATATACTAAACACGATTAGGATTTCATTAGGGTTGAGCCGTCATTAGTTGCTTTGGAAGCAAGTAATATTAATCCAGATTAGGGTTACCAAAAACTAACGAGTTTCGTTAGTTTTACCATAATCACCCTCAGCAAGACCCCAGCCACGGGCTCTGCCCCTTGGACTCCGCTAGGGGTGCTGCCCCTAGACCCCGCCATAGGGGCGCTACCCCTTTGGAAATCCTGTACCTGGGGGCGCTGCCCCCGGACACTCGACTAGTCGTCGAACCGGCTTCTGACTCGATCTTATACATGAGTGCACTCCGCACAACCCCGTACATGTATTAGAGTACAAGTCATGAAACCCCTTAGCTCACATGTTAGTTCCAGTTACTTAAAATGACATGGTGACACTAAAATCACCAACAATCCTCCCCCATTTTAGTGTAACCCTTGAACCAACATAACCTTATCAACAACAAACCAAACTAGTACATAATGAAAATATCGAAACGATTGAATTTCCACTTAGTATCATACACTTTCAAATACTTGAGAATTAGGGTGTTCTAAGAATTGAACCCATCAACCCATTTGAATACTAGAAAGTAAAATACATACTAGTTTATTGAAATTCTAGCATAATACAACTTGACACTATTATAAAGTCGTGTGTCCCAATCCTCTCATGATCGTATCAAGGTCAAGTCCACAACCTCTTGAAATGCGGCTACACTTCACAATCACGTAGGTAACTCCTTTCCATGTATCTGCACATACATTTATCAAAGGAATTATTAAGAAGTTAAACTTCAACCTGGCTAACTTACAGAACCGAACACATACCTGGGATGAATACTTCATGTGTTCCAATCTATAAGTATGAGCTTTCCACATTGAATTCAACTCCTAACATTATATTAGGAGGGAATTGGGTGTCTCATCATTATAGAATTAAATGGACTTTAATCCCATCCCGATTACAGACTTGTGCACTAAGTCTCTTGTCAGACCTTTAGTCAAGTGATCTGCCAAATTTTGTTGCGATTTCACAAACTCAACCGAAATCACACCATTCATGATTAGTTCTCTAATCATAATATGTCTAACACCTAGGTGTCTAGACTTTCCATTATAAACCTGACTATATGCTTTAGCCAAAGCGGCAACGCTATCACAAAGGATAGAAATAGGTGCCATCGGTTTAGACCACAAAGGAATCTCATAGACCAAATTCCTTAGCTACTCTGCTTCTTTACCAACAGCTGCTAATGCAACAAACTCAGATTCCATTGTCGAGTTTGTAATGCAAGATTGCTTCTTGGAAGCCCAAGAAATGGCACCTCCCCCAAGCAAGAATACCCAACCAGAAGTTGAGGAATGGTCCTCCATGTTGGTAATCCAACTTGCATCTGAATTACCTTCTAAAACCGAAGGACTCCCCAAGTAACACAAACCATAATTCATGGTTCCCTTGAGATACTTAAACACTGTATTCACTGCTTGACAATGTTGAGCACTAGGATTGCTAGTGTACCTGCTGAACTTACCCACAGCAAACGCAATATCAGGTTTGGTACTTGTCATGGCATACATCAAGCTACCAATAGCCTTAGAGTATTCCAATTGTGAAATGGGAATACCATTATTTGGCATTAATTTCACACTTGGGTCCATAGGAGTACTCACAGAAGAACACTTGGTAAAATTAAACCGCTTGAGAATTTTCTCAATATAATGACTTTGAGTCATTACCAATCCTTTGTTCATCCTCTTAATTCTTATTCCAAGAATTACATCAGCCTCTCCTAAATCTTTCTTGGAAAAATTGGATGACAACAATTTCTTTGTTTCATCCAAATTACATCAGCCTCTCCTAAATCATGGGAAACTTGGATGACAACAATTTCTTTGTTTCATCCACTTGATTTTGGTTGGTACCAAAAATTAACATGTCATCTACATATAAGCAAATGATCACTCCAGCTCTAGTAGCATCATCAAATCTACTATAAACACATTTTTCACATTGGTTTGTTTTAAAACCAAAAGACAAAATCACCTCATTAAATTTTTGATGCCATTGTTTAGGCGCTTGTTTCAGCCCATACAAAGATTTGACAAGTTTACAAACCATATGCTCTTTACCGGGCATAATGAAACCTTCTAGTTGTTTCATGTAAACTTCCTCATCAAGATCACCATTTAAAAAGGTTGTTTTCACATCCATTTGGTGAATAACCAGATTGTGGATACTTGCCAAGGCAACCAACAATCTAATAGTAGAAATACATGCAACTGGAGCATACGTATCAAAATAGTCAATACCGGCTTTTTGTCTAAAACCTTGAATGACTAACCGGGTTTTGAATTTGTCAATAGTCCGATTAACATTCATTTTCTTTTTGAAAATCCATTTGCAACCAAGAGGTTTAGAGCCCGGAGGCAAATCAGACAACACCCATGTATTGTTCTCAACAATTGATGACATTTCATCATCAATTTCTTCCTTAAAAAAGGCACTATCACATGACTCCATGGCCTCTTGATAATTCTTAGGATCATCTTCAATACTATAGCAATAAGAGTATTCAAGATTAATTTCAACCCTTGAACCTTCCACAAAGTACAGTTGGAAGTCGGGTCCGAAATTTTTCGCAACTTGACCTCTTTTGCTTCTATGAATATCTTGTGGTTCTTGCACGATACCACCATCTTGAATTTCTGAATTTTGCTCTTTATTAGCATCAAAAGTCATATCCTTAGGCCTTTGAATTGATGAAAACCTCATCTCATCAAAAATTGCGTCCCGCGATTCGATAACAGTTTTAATTGAAACTGAATCATTAGGTTCTATTACATAAAACCTATATGCCTTGGAATGTTCAGCATATCCAATGAATATGCAATCAATTGCACGTTCTCCCAAAATTTTCTTTTTGGGCTCGATAAGTTTTACAACTGCCCGACATCCCCAAACCCGAAAATAACTCAAATTCGACTTTTTCTTGAACCAAAGTTCATATGGGACTATTTTGTTCCTTTTATTTGGAACCCTATTTAACAAATAGTAGGCCGTTAACATGGCCTCTCCCCAGAATCCTTCACTCAATCCCGAGTAAGACAGCATCGAGTTTACCATTTCCTTTAAAACTCGATTTTTGCGTTCAACAATGTCATTCTGTTGAGGCGTGTAAGGTGCCATCGTCTCATGAATGATACCCACTGATTGGAAGTATATGGGACCCATATATTCACCTCCTCTATCAGTCCTGAGACAATTAACCGGAATGCCCAATTGCAATTCCACCTCGGTTTTGCATATTTTGAATTTATCTAAGACTTCATCCTTAGAGTGCAACAAATACATATAGCAAAATTGAGTGCATTCATCAATAAAAGTGACTACATACTTTTTATTCCCTAAAGAAGGAGTGGAATGAAAATCACATAGGTCACTGTGTACAAGTTCCAAAACAACTGAATTTCTAGTGACACTAGGAAAGAGCTATTTTGTCACTTTTGTAAGCATGCATGTTTTACATTTATCAGATGTCATATCAAAGGCTGGAATTAATCCATCTTTTGACATCTCATGCATCCTTCTAAAGTTGACATGACCTAATCTTACATGCCAAAACATATATTTATCAAAATTAGAAGCAAAATATACAAATGCAGAATTCTGAACAGGTAATAATTTGTCAACAATATTCAAACGAAACACTTTATTATTTAAATATCCAAAGCCAACAAACATTCCACCCTTAGACAAAACAAACTTATCTGATTCAATAACTTGTTTAAAACCATAAGAATTCAAACAACTAGAGCTAACAAGACTCTTGCGAATCTTGGGAACAAACAAAACATCAAATAACCTAACTGTCTTTCCAGAAGTAAATTCAAGACACACGACACCTAAACCATAAATAGGAATAAAAGAATCATCTCCCATTTTCAGCACCGGGCCATCTTCAAGCGGAGTTAATGTTTCAAACATCCGTTTATCCTTGCACACATGGTTCGTTGCTCCAGAGTCGATCCACCAAGCAACATCATCATCCTGCACATAGAATGATTTAGGGATAAATGAAACATAATAAAAATAATTCTGATTAGAATTATCAAAGTTAGTCAAAAACTGACCTCCTTTAACTTGGGCCAAAAACCGGTTCACTTTCCCATTGGCTCCACTGTTTCCAGCACCATTGTTGCCCAAATTCACACGACAATCACACATGCAATGCCCAAATTGATTGCACCTCCAACAAACCAAATCCTTTCTCTTTTTGTTGGAGTTGCTTGGGACATGTTCCTGCTTGCGTTTGTCATATCCTTTGTGGTTCTGGTTCCTTGGTTTGTTTTCAACCATATGAACCGAGGGTTGTACAGGTTCAACTTTTCCTTTGGGTTTTTCAGATTTGTCACTTTCCTTCGCACGAAGAGATTCTTCAATACGAATGTGACTAGCAAGTTGAAGCAATGACAGTTCCTTCTTTTGATGTTTCAAGTTATGTTTGAAGTCTTTCCAGGACAGAGGCAGTTTGTCAATGATAGTGGACACAGCTATGGATTCATCCATCTTCATTTTATGCAGTTTAAACTGTCCGTATATGCCAGGGAGTTCATTGTACTGTTCAGTGATAGACCTTGAATCTTCCATCTTATAATTATTAAAACCACAAACCAGAAACTTCTTGCTAGAAGCATCCTCAGTAATGTATTTCAGTTCAAGGGTATCCCACAACTCCTTGGCACACAAGCTTCATTATGGATATCAAATAAAGCATCAGACATACCATTCAAAATGTGACCTATGCAGATGTAGTCATCATTGTCCCACTTCTGTCTCTTTCTTGTCTCTTCAGCCGTCTCAACAACACCTTCCTCAGGCTCTGCTGGTCTTGGAGTAGTCAGCACGTATGTTGCCTTAAGAGTGGTCAGCATGAAGTGCACCTTTTTCTTCCAGCGCCTGAAATCGACGCCTTCAAACTTCTCCAACTTGGCAAACTTAGTGGTCATCTCGCGGATTGAGTCACCCATCTCCAGAAACAGAAAATATCAGTTCAATTGTTGGGAATATTAGGGTTTGCGGTGGAGATCTGGATACCAGCTTGGATCGTGATATCATTTCCCGAACTAATATTTCTACCCTATGCCTGGGTTACAAGAAATTCAGCCTAGGATAATCCAAGCGGACACTTACGTTTCTAGGCATAGAAAACGTAAGCTAATATGCTAAAGGGTTCTGTGAATGTGTGGTGAAAAACGAGAGCTAAAGAAAAGTCCCCCTTCTGGAAAGGAAGAGTTGTTTATATACTAAACACGATTAGGGTTTCATTAGGGTTGGGTTGTCATTAGTTTCTTTGGAAGCAAGTAATATTAATCCGGATTAGGGTTACCAAAAACTAACGAGTTTCGTTAGTTTTACCATAATCACCCTCAGCGGGACCCCAGCCAGGGGCTCTGCCCCTTGGACCCCGCTAGGGGCGCTGCCCCTAGACCCCGCCAAAGAGGCGTTGCCCCTTTGGAAACCCCGTACCCGGGGGCGCTGCCCCCGGACCCCCTACTAGTCGTCGAACCGGCTTCTGACTCGATCTTATATATGCTTGCACTCCGCACAACCCCGTACATGTATTAGAGTACAAATCATGAAGCCCCTTAGCTCACATGTTAGTTCCAGTTACTTAAAATGACATGGTGACACTAAAATCACCAACACTTGTCTCATAACTCTTTATTTCTTCCAACTAAATGCTAACTAAATCACTTAAGCATCAACTAGATAAGATCCATAAAATCTAATTAATGATCTAAGATCTTGAAGAGATTTGATGATACCTTCCTTACTCTTTACTTCCTATAAAACTAGATGCCACCCTCCTCTCAAATTCCTTACTTCAAACTCACAGCAAACGTATTCTAGGAATACTCTCAATATCATATCAGAAATCAATCTCCTTACAGCCCCACCTCTCTCCTTTAAACCCATTAAAACCGAAGGTAGAAATAGGGATGCTGCCTCCTCCTCTTTAGCCTCCTGTCACAGCCCCTTAGCACCTGTTTTCTGTTGGAATATCAGGCCCTACTTTATGTGCTTTTGGGATGAAAAGAAGACAAAGAGAAAATAAAGCCTTTAAAGAGAAAGTACTTCTGCATTCATTCAAGTAATAGGTGACTATTTATATAGCCAATACATGCTAACTCCAGTAGGAAACAGTAAACCCACGTTCCCTCTTTTCATGCACCTAAAATAACTATCTAAAATCTCCAAAAGACTTGGTCAACATGACACATTCAACCCATGACCTACTACATTTTATTCAATTACTAAAACACTACTAAAATAACAACCTATCAAGATTAAAACCTAACATTTTCAACATGTTTTTATCCCAAAAATACCCTTGAACATGTCTCCTGTTCCTGCTATATTTGAAGTCACCAAAACAGCCCCAAAACTCTTCCTTTTTATGTGTTTTTGTTAAAATTTCGAGATACGAAACAACTCAATGAGGAGCGGTTTTACGAGTGAGTTTTAACATCCAAAAAACCCACTGTTTTGCTGTCGAAAACCTCATGCTTTACTGTAAAAAATCGAGAACACATCAGCCCTATACAAAGTTGTTTTCATGTGACAAAAAGTGATCCAAAAACCACCTGTTTTGATGTCAAATTTCGAGAACTCAATAGCCATGTATACCTCTGTTTTTAAGTGACCAAAAGAGACCTAAAGCCCCCTCGTTTTGCTGATTTTTCGAGAGCCAAACCACCCGAAACAGTGGATGATTTTCGAACAACCCACATCACCTTTAAAGATCATTTTCTTGCTACCATTTTCGAGTATCTAACAACCCCATAAAAAGATGTTTTCGAGTAACAATAAACCTAAGAAGATCCATCTCTTTTACCTTTAAAAGCTTGTATTAAGTTCCACATTTGACAACCTACTTTGAAAACAATGGTAAAGACTTAAATTTTCTTATATACTTCATTATGAAAATGACCGGCAGTGGGTATTTGAATAAACATTTGAGTTATCTAACTTGATAATCCATAATTGTACATCTTAAGACTATCCAAAAGGCACTTCGATCACAAGCCTTGGAGGAATCCGAACCGTCACGACCATCTGGAACCTACTAATGACACGCGACGAAAGTGAGTATCTATGGCCCCTTTTATTCGTTTTCCAATAATTCTGGGGGAAAGGTACACATAAAAGTCGAATTATGAAATAAAAATTTAAGCGATTAAAGTCTTTATATAAGTTTTGATAACATATTTACGTTAAGATAAGCCTAACTTTTGCATGCAAGTATTATTTCAAATAATACCCTATATATAGTGTTTGCATGAAAAATCATCAAATATGTTTTAAAAGCTGCTAAACCTAAATCAAACATTTTATAATAGTTTATAAATTTGAAAGATGACAAAATACATGCATAAAGGCTTGGAATCGAGAAAGAAACATATATAAACTGTGATATTATTCATTTTCACATCTTATGACATAACGTGTCGTTATAATGAATAATATGAGTATTACAAAATTGGTCATAAAGTCTCGGTGTATATATAATCACAAACGGTTTGGCTCAAAATCATTTACTGCCACGGGAGCTGTCATGATCTTTAGTAAACAATATTGACTTCTAAATAAGTTTTCAAACAATAACAATCGTAGAACCGTAACTAAAACTTGGGATTTTTATGGATGTTTCCCATTCATCACACTAAGAACTTCAACTTAGTGAAGTCTCTGTAATAACCGTTAATCATTTGTAAGCGAAGAATCTATGTATAGATCTATACGGGATGACAGTCTCTTTGTGGTTGCTAGCTACAACCATCGTTTGCCGAGACAAAACAAACGACAACTTCTTGTTTTATTTTACTTTTATTCACGATGTTGATGAAACGACGTTAGGACAACAAGCACCAACCTTTTATGGCGCTTTACGGAGGCAGGATCAAGTCATATAGCTCGTTTATTGTTTCACAAAAATCTCAGATACAAAATACTAATATAAAGTAGGATAAGATTGTATGTAGTATAAGGTTTCATGTGTGAATCATTAAATAGATTGTTAGTGTTTATTTATATAAAATAAACACTTAATATTTCACTTCACAAAATATGTTAATTTTACGTATTCATTATAAGTATGTTAATATGAATACTTGTATCGGATTCCAAGTATTAGTTCTCACACGAAGCACATCAATAATATTGTTGATTATATTTCTACACAAACTATTTCGCTTAAATATTCCACATTTTATAACAATTTCTTTTTATGAAAATCACGGATACAAAACCTGTGCAACCCACCAACAATTTTTTTTATGTATTTTAAAAACGTGTATTCTCTGGTAACTAAGAAGTTGAAGGTAGAACATCGGTTCCAAGGAGATTATATTTCCATTCTTTTGCAATAAACTTGACATACTTTATTATTAATGTGGTGTGTTTAAATTACGATGACGTAATTTCATTTCTAAATTAAAACGTCTGTACGTTCAATATATGTAGTTGACTGTGGTTCCAATTGTTAATGTCACATCCCCGACGTTTCCGTCGAGAGTATGACAGAGCTAATCATGAATGGTGTAATTTCGATTGAGTTTGCGAAATACCAACATAATTTGGTAGATCATTTTACTAAGGATTTGTCAAGAGACTTAGTGCGCAAGTCTATGATTGGGATCGGATTAAAGTCCATCTAAGTTCCGTAACAGTGAGACACCTAATTCCTTCCTAATATGACATTAGGAGTTAAATTTAATGTGGAAAGATCAAACTTATAGATCGAAACACATGAAGTATACATCCCTAGTAATGTGTTCGGTTATGTAGTTAACTAGGATGAAGTTTTACTTCTTAATAATTCCAATGATTAAATATATGTGCCGATATGGAAAGGAGTTACCTATGTGATTTTGAAGTGTACCCGCATTTCAAGAGGTTGTGGAATTCACCGTGATACGATCATGAGAGGATTAGGACACGCAGATTAATAATAGTGTCAAGTTGTATTTTGCTAGGAATTTCAATAAACTAGTATGTATTTTACTTTCTAGTATTCGGATGGGTTGATGGGTTCAATTCTTAGAACACCCTGATTCTCGAGTATTTGTAAGAGTATGATACAAAGTACAAATTCAATCTTACGACTTATTCAATATGTACTGGTTTGGTTTTGTTTTGATAAAGTTATGTTTGTTCAAGGGTTACACTAAATGGGAGAGTATTGTTAGTGTCACCAGGTCATTTTGTGTAACTGGAACTTACATGTGAGTTAACGGGCTTTATAATTTGTACTATAATATATGTTTGAGTTTTTAAGGAGTGCACGCATGTATAAGGTCGAATTTGAAGTCAGTTCGACGACTAGTTGGGGGTCCGAGAGTAGCGCCCCTATGTCCGGGGTTTCCAAAGAATGAGCCCCCATTTGGCAGGGAATATGGTAAAATTGACTAAGATCATCAGTTTTGGAAACCCTTAAGTTCCTCCTTAATTTCGGATTCCCTTGACTTGTTTCAAAAGGAACCCATGATGGCCAACCCTAAAAGAAAACCATACATCTTGTTTTCTATATAAACAACTCTCCTTTAGAGGAGAATTATGACCTTTTAGCTCTCGTTTTTCTTCATACGAACTTAGAATATTCTAGCAGTTTGGCGTACGATTTTCTGTGCCTAGATTCGTAAGTGTCACCTTAGGATTATCCTAGGCTGATTTTCTTGTAACCCGGGCATAGGATAGAAATATCAGTTTGGAAAGTGTTTACACGATCCAATGGGTATCTAGATCTCCAATATAAACCATACCCAATTTCTAACAGTTTCTTCTCCATCAGCCTCATCTTTGTATACACTCGCAACGGATCAACCACATCACCCTCTCTACCTCTTCCTAAGAGAATTCATTCAAACCCAAAGCTTTGTAAGAGCTCGAGGAGCTGCTACATCCAAATCTATAGGATCGCTATTATTGCATCCAAATCTCTTACAATTATTCCTTATTTTAATTCCAACTCCTTAATTTTGTATTCATATCTCTATACATGTTCATCTATTTGATGAATTGAATGTCTTAGAATGAAAATTGGAATTGTATGCTTCCAATGGTGATAATTCCGAATAAATAAATCAGAAAAGCAAGGAGGAGAACAATGCACTCCAGGTACTCGATGAAACACCAGAAACAAAAGTACCTTCATATATTGTTTCCAAGAAAACACCAGTATCTCACGAGTTGGGTAACACCAGCCACTTCAAGTTATATGCAGTCAAGAGGACAAATCATGATACCCACTCCAATATAAACACAAATACCTGTAGCATAGAGGAGAAATTGAGTGCCTTTGATCATCAGTATTTTACATGCATGAAATTGTAACATTCTGTTAATTAAATAAATAGATAGATAAAATTAATAAATGAATAGCAGCCCAAACTGCAGAATAATTTAGCAAGGCGTTAGCTATAGGGGTTAAAAAGTCATAATTAAGAGTTTGGGGGTTAAAATGTAATTTTTGGACTGGTTTGTAAAGAATTTCGATGGTTGAGGGTTGTTTGGTAAATTATGGATTGAATTTGAAAAGGATTTTAGAAGTCAGGGTATGATTGGTAATTGTTGGACTTATTATGAAAGGATTTATGGGAGCAGGGGCTAAAGGGTAAATCTTGGATTTAAATTGAAAACAAATATTTTGAGGAGGGACTGAATTTGGAAAATGGAGCACAAGTTTAGAAGGAGCACGGGATCAACCCGGTATCCTTTTTCCCTCCCGTCTTCTTGATTCAACCTTAACCCTAAGTTTGTTCTCTACAGCCGCCACAACCATGTGAGCCCTCTCAGCCGCCACCTGCATCAAGAGCCGATCGCCACCCTTTTCCGCCTGCTACCTCGCTATTGAGCAACACCACAACAGCCTTGCCGCCTGAGATGTAGTGAGAAGCCAGAACAATCACCAAGACCATCGAAAGAAGCTGTGAATGACGATACTAGAGTCGCAAACGGCCGGAAAGCTCTTAGTAAGAATATTTGCCGCCCACCTTCCTTCTTCTGCTTTCGTTTCTATGGGTTGAACGTTGTGTCCACCGCTGCTGCCGCCGGTGGTCTTTGGCCATTAATTTCACATTTTTCGAAATTGTCAGTCGCATGGAATGTGGCAGGGTGCGTTTGTGCTCAGGTGTACGAATTGCTATGGAATTTGTGGTGTGATATGTGTATTATTTGGCCGAAAACCCACCGCCACCACCAAGAGATGGTGGCTGCCACGGTAGCTGCTGCCAACCTCCGTGGGGGTGGTTGTATGTGTGTCATTAGATGTGTATGAGCGCGTTTCCTATATCATTGGGATGTTGATTGGGTGTTTTGTCCGGAGAAAAGCTAAGGAAAACCCCCACCACCACCGTGAGCCGCTATCGACCACCACTGCCCGACATGGAAATGGGTGGTGTTCGGCCTAGTGAAGCTTAAAATAGCCAAAAACAAAACCATTGGGACTAGTTGACTTGTGTTTGGGTTGGAAACCCTAATTGGGGTTTAGAAAACCCTAATCTTGGAGATTTTAATTTGGACTTTCCGGGACCTGCATTTTGGACCATTGGATTGGAATTATGAATTTAGTCAGACCACACTGTATGATTGACCTAGTAGATATATAGACTTAATGGATTATGTAACACCGTAAATTTTCAAACAAAATTTTCATTTTTAAATCACATAATTCTCATTAACACATTTCACAAAACCCCAAAGTGTCAAATTATCAGAAACACAAATACATAATTGTTTGAATGAAAATCCAGGATCCTCAAAGCATAAATGTATCTCGTGTGTACAATCAAGTCGATGCCTTCCCGCGATCCTAAGAAGTACCTGAAACACATATCACATAACCCGGTAAGCACGAAGATTAGTGAGTTCCCCAGAATACCACACACATCTCATTAGCCTCTCATGGATATATCTCAATAAAGACCCTCTGGTCAATGTGTCTCAGTGGAGACCCTTCGGTCCCACAACTCGGGTTGGACCCTCCGTTCCTAACTCAATGAAGCTCAGAATAATACACAACATAAATCACAAATACATAATGTAGGATATCACAATACTCAATAATAACATACAACATCCTCCGGTCACACAAAGTTACCACTCATGGAAAGTATAGTAAGAAGACTCACCTCGTAAGCAAGCAAGTAAACCTTGTACCCCTCAAACGGTCTAATCCCCGCCTACATGTCATAATCATCTCTAATTAACACTTATAACCACAACTCTAAATATATTTGGTCAACCTCTCTCTCTCTCTCTAACCCTTGGAATGGGTAAAAGAACATTTTACCCCTCCATGGTTTCCATAATCCAAGTGTTGACCAAACCCTAAAAGTCAACAGAAGTCAACACTCGAGTCAATAGTCCCCATTGACCCAACTCGGCGAGTGCACCTATGTGACTCGTCGAGTTCCTCCTATCCTCAGAAAAATCAAAAAAAACTCCAACTCAACTCATCGAGTTGTCTTGTCAACTTGCCGAGTTGTAGCGCGTTCAGCCTATCAGGGAAAACCCTAACTGACTCGTCGAGTTGGCTCATGCACTCGTCGAGTCCCTATTGACCAATTCTCATTCAGTCGAATCTAAGAAGAAATATTGTCCCAAACTCTAGATCTAATTCTCAAGGCTAAAATACCACGTAAAGCTGCAAGCTTTACATCCATACATGGCACCTAGGGCTTGAAATGCCAAAACATACTCTATTATAGGGTTTAATCCATAAAGTCTTGCCTCTAGGTTGATAAAGCTAGGATCTTTCCTATAGTTCATATTTGAGGTTTAAATCTCATGCAATGCTCAAATGACCCAATAACCAAAGGATAGATGGGAGAAAGCCCTAAAACTCCCTGGAATGAGACTAACAAAAGAAATGGTCAAGATAGAAGCTTTTTACCTCCAAACAGAAGTTAACCACCGAAGAACAACGGATCCAAAAGCTCCTTCTCGTCCAAGGTTTCTTGCTCTTCAACTCTCCTCCAAGAATGCACTAAAACCCACAATATTAGCCTCTCTTTCTCTCACACAAGGTTACAACTCTTCTCATAGTGTAGTACGGGTGACAAAGGTGGCAGAAATAAGGGCTTAAGGTCCTTTAAATAGGACACAAACCCTGAAAATTAGGGTTTCCTCACACAGCTCCTACTCGTCGAGTCGGGGTCCTCCGAATCGTCGAGTAGACTCTAAAGATTTTGCGGCCATAATAGTCTCTACTCGGCGAGTTGGTGCTCCACAACTCGTCGAGTTGCCATGTAACATAATTAAATATCATACCTGGGAGTCAGCATGTTACAGATTAAGAACTTAATGGGTTAAGTGTTTCTAATTAACCTTAATCATCCTTTCATGTGAAATCCCTGATTGTGTTGAGTTTTGAGTTGGGCCTTTTATGTTGGGCGTAGATGTTTGGACTCTTGATAGGCCAACTATTAACAAGTATATGGACTAGGGAATTTAGATGGGCTTCAAAGTAAGGCCTATGTGAGGGGTTGGGCCTAATTTGGAAAATTGGGGCAAAATTGGGTCTTCCTTGTTTATTTGCCTTTCGGGCCTTTAGGGTGTGAATTTGGGCCTTAGGCTTGAATCAAGCTAGGTTAGGGGTAAAGTAGTCTTTTACCCTAAGCATGGACTTATGGTTATAGATTAGAAACCAAGTATTAATTGGGTGCCGATTTGATGTTGACAGTTCGAGGGTCTGTCAGCCAACAACCAGAGATTTATTTACGGGACTTCAGCAGTACGAGGTGAGTTTCCTCCTGTAGGAATAGGTCAGAGGCACCAATGCCTGCCCTTTTATGTATGTTAGTATATTCCAGACTAAGGTCCGATGTCAGGCAGTGCCTAATGTAGGTTTATATGTTTTGATGTAGGTTTATATGTTTCCGGACATCGGTCCGATGTCGGGGAAAGCCTGAGGAATGTTTGTATGCTTGATGTCTTCATGATTCTTGCATGTGCTTGTTTATATGTTTCCAGACTTCGGTCTGATGTCATGGATAGCCCGAGGAATGTTGTATTCTTCCATATTTCGGTTCGATGCTGGGCGGGGCCTGAGGAATCTTTATATGTTTATGTTTATATGTATTTGTTGATATGTTTATATGTATACCGAGATTTGCTCAATGCTGGGCGGGGCCAGATGTCGGATCTCAGTCCGATGTGGGGCAGGGCCTGATGTCAGACTCCGGTCCGATGCGGGGCAGGGCCCGTGTTATGTTATTATGTGATTATGTGATTATTTGTATGGTATGTGGTAGTTTGGGGAGACTCGCTAAACTTTGTGCTTATATTTTTCAGTTTTGGTTTCAGGTACTTCCGGTAGCAAGAGGAAGAGCTCGGGATGACTGCAGTGTATACACCATTTTGTTTAGCCTGGGATGTTTTACTGTGATATATTGACATGTGTTTTGAAAGGGCAGATTAGTCTTTTCATGTTTAACAGGACCAATTTCACAATGAAACTAGTTGAAAATGACTATCAATCCAAAAAAGTCGTGGTTTGGACCAAATCCAAAAAATGCATACCACATGGACCATTTTGGTAGTATTGTCTTAAATTTGATAGCTATTAAAATTGACCAAGATGAGTAGATAGATACCAAATACTGGAAATTTTTCGCATATGTTATAAGTTTTTTTTCTTTAATATCGAACGTTAAACACAAGTATTATGATACTGATTCAATCGGAATAAATAAATATATTTGCACAATCACGTCCACTTTAAAAGCAGTAAATAATAATAGAGAGAACATTGGATTTTTACGTGGAACCCCACATGGAAAATCTATGGTAAAGGATACCTAAAATCACTTTAATATATCAATTTGCTCACTGCAAGAAAATTTCGATTTAGCTACGAAAATTCCGTAGCTAAATGATAAAATTCCATAGCTAAACCTAAATAACTACAGAAGTTGCTACGGAATTTGTCATTGAGATTCTGTATGTATATTTCTTGTAGCTACGGAATTGTTATGGAAATTTGTTTTTCCTAAAAGCACACACAAACACACGTTGACTTCACCACACCTTTAAGAGCCATCTTTCATGAAAAATTCCAAAAATCATGACCAAGAATTTCAGTTTTAATTATTAAATAAACCAAAGTTACAAAAATCATTTCATCCAAAAACTTAAGTCATCGTATCAAATCAGAGTATCATATCAAAACAAATGTCAATATATCAAAGTAAAACATCCCAGGGTAAACAAAATGGTGTGTGCACTACAGTTATCTCGAGCTCTTCCCCTTGCTATCGGAAGTACCTGAAACCAAAACTGAAAACTGTAAACACTAAGCTTAGCGAGTCTCCCCAAACTACCACATACCATACACATAATTGGATAATCACATAAAGGTTGGTGAAGTCAGCGTGTGTTTGCTACGATGTTTATTCCTTAGCAATTTAACTACAACACACTTCCATAACAATTTCGTAACAATGGGGTGTGTAGCAAATTTCGTAGCCATTTGTTCCATAACAAATTCTGTAGACATTTCTTATGTAGCAAATTTCGTAACCATTTGTTCCGTAGCCATTTTTTCCGTAACAAATTCCATAGCCATTTGTTCCTTAACAAATTCTATAGTCATTTGTTTTTGTAGCAAATTCCGTTAGCATTTGCTCCGTAGCAAATTTCGTAACCATTTGTTCCGTAACAAATTTTGTAGCCATCTGTTCTGTGACAAATTTCGGAGCCATTTGTTCCATAAGAAAAATAGGTTCCAAAACAAATTCATAATAATAAAAATATTCAACAAAATCAAATTTCCATTTATAATATTTGTTGAAATATATATATATATATATATATATATATATATATATATATATATATATATATATATATATAAATGCAATAAAATTAATTTTAATAGTTGCATAGATTTTTATAGATATATTACATAATTGAAAATCATTTTACATGGTTCCCTAATCATCAAAATTGAATATTCATTACAAATATTGTCACACAGTTCATATTAACTTATTTTTATAAAACAAAACTTGATTTTCTATTATAAAAGGTAATCTAGTAATTAAAGATTTTGATGTTTAAATTTTTGTGTGCTTTCGTATCTGCAGTACAATCGTATCTGCAATATAATCACAACGGATTGCAAAAAAAACTGAATTTGCATACTAAAATTTTTTAATGGTAGTGGCATGAGTTGTTTATGTTCTTATTATTGATATTGATCCTTGATTCCATGAAACCAATATAACAAAAATTAATAAAATTGAATATTATAGTTGGACTTTGTTTTCTCTAATTTTGACCATCAGCTCATGGGATTGTGTGGTAAGCAGTGATTACCTGTTAAGCTTTATAGAGATTGTTCTAGCTCCCAACAAGCCATGACTACATGGACACGAATATGAATATAGCATAAAAGTAGCTAAAAAAATTAAATCAGTTCATCTTTCCTATGTTTTTTTAATTTGCTATGTAATTGTTAAGTTGTATCAGATGAGAAAAAAAATTGCACTTTTCTATTAACCCATATGAACTATTTCGGATAACAGTTCGTGCTATCTATTTAAAAAAAAAAAAAAAAAAAAAACGAATCCATTTTTAGCAACGGAAAATTTTCTTTAAAAATATCATAATTTCATAACATGTTATAATTCCCTCCAAACAATTTCAAATTTTTAATTTCAAACATTTCATTGATCTTTAAAATCTAAAACCAAAATTAAAGAAATTATAAACCCTAACCTTATTAAGTCATATCCTTTAATGTGTTGTTATCGACCAAACAATTTTTGAAGTCTTCATTTTTGCTCTCCTCTCCAACAACTATTCTTTGACATAGTGCACATCAAAACATACCTGAAACATAAATTAAAAAAAAAACAAATTCAAATTATAAAAAAGGACATGTGTTAAATATGGAAGAGAAATGAGGTTAACTCACACATAGCTAGACAGGGTTCCTTCATAAGTTTCGTTAACACCCCTAGTCTTTACCTAATGTTTGATAATGAAAGGAAATTTTCTCAATCTTACATCTATCTTTGAGTAGTCACGTAGAAGCTTTGTATTTATAACAGCAAGCAAGTTGTTTACACAAATATCACAATGGATTCCAATAGTAATATCCATCAGTTTCACTATGGGACCCTAGCTCGAGTCAATGCCTATAGAAATAAGGGCAAAATTGTCATTTGAGATTTTGAGAACTGATAATTGATTAGGTTTTACTTAATTTTAGGTTTCATGTTTAAGATAATGAGATATATTGAATTTGTTTTGAAAACAGAACCTAAAAAGACCAATTTACCCTTCAAGAGAATTACGTGAACATTCCCAAGATTATCAGATTTCAAAATATCAGGAAGCTTCAACAAACATCAATGTTACTTTTACAAAATCCAAATGAATGGGCAGATGATCCATAAGGAAACAATCGAGCATCGGGCCATTCTTTTGTAACATGTTTATCTAATAATACCACGAGTTGCTTATGTTTTTCCTTCACTTCTTCTGGTGGAATCAGTGACACATAAATTGCAAGAAAAGATGCATTTAGCCTTTGTATATCCCCCATACATTATGTATAACTTCTATAGTTCCTCATTCTTTGGTTAAGTATCCACTGTCCCCGTTTATCTAATATGTGATCCTGATTTCATATCATAAGAGTTGCAAATAAAGCTAAAAATAAGAAGAGAGATTATAAAGTTAATGGAAGCTCATTTCAATGCTTTGTGAGCAAAAAATTAATAACCAAACCTAAACAATTGACAACAAAACACTAGAATTTGATAACCAAAATCACTAAAAAAGGTAAACCATACCAAAATCCATATGTTACTGGTGTTCAGCTTGTCATCTTCCTCATATCAACTTTCACATGCATTGTTGCCACCATCCATACGATCAAAACAAAAGAAAATGATATCAAATTACTGACCAAAACAATCAAGTTCTTGTAATTATCGAAATGGAAGACTGAGATTTAGGGCTTAAAATATAAATCAAGAATGATGTTTAGGGCATGAAATCATTGCTTCCCTTGAATGTAGAGTGGTAGTTTCTGAATATGATGGTTAGGTCTTGAAATTGTAAAAGCTTCTACCCAAAATCCTAAGAATCATAAGGTTATAATAAATAACTAATAGAAATTGAGACTTTTTGACCTGTAATTGATCTTTGCAATTGGTTGTAAGAAATAATGGGGTGGGTTTTAGATGAACAAACCCTAATGAATAAAAACCTTATCATCATGTTCAATTGAAGTGTTTTGGAAGTTACAAGAACTGTATGCTTTTATAACCAATACTCATAAAAGAAATTGATAAGTTTCGAAAGAAAAACACAGAGACTTGACTTCGATTCATTCATAGAGAATAGAGAAAACGGGATACCTTGATAAAAGTCCATTAATCGATGTCATCTTGGCAGTGTCGATACAAACATAGTTCATCGCCGCCATATTTAAGTAGTCAGTGGAGACGACACGAACGGTGGCGCGCTGGTGGTGACGGTAGGGCGATAAAATGAAAATCAGTCGAATAATTGAACTGTAGCTCTCTTTTGGTGGGCTTTTCTTGGGCATCACAGGTCATCCTCGTGTTACCAGGGCCCATGGCCAACTTTCAGTCGGTGGTTGCACCTTAATGCCGAGGACGAGGATGAAAATAGATAGAGCATTCAGAGGCAGAAGGAGGTTAGTATTAGGGATTTTGTGTTCAGGTGAAAGAGAGAGAGTGAAAAGAAGGAGGAATCTGGAAACATTAGAAGTCAAGCAACATAGAAGCAATGTATAGTAAGCTGATTGAGGGAAAAAGTCAGTAGCAATCTCAACAAAATATTGGGCACTAAATTGCCAGCTTTCTGCCCAAACTCTAAAGTCCCAAAAGATTAAGGTGCCACATTTGAAAAGTTTGAAAACATTTGTAGCCAAACTCATAAACAGGTATATTGTTTCTTAATTCAATGTGCTTTTATATGTATATATTAACTAGTGGAGAACCCATGTTTTGTCTGGGGTAAAATTGTAAACGTATAAACATATAGACTAAAAGTGACAATAAACCAAAATTATTGTGGCCAAAATCTAAAGTGGGAAAAGTTACTGTTAAAATGTTGTTCCACTTTTAATATATATATATATATATATATATATATATATATATATATATATATATATATATATATATATGAAACATCCCAAAAATACGGTCCAAAAATTTTGTTTTCAAATCATGATTAAAACCATATATCATCCATAATCATAAAGAAAACCATGTATCATGTATCTCAAAACATCATATTAAATAATGTGACACAACCATATGATAAAAAAAATATCAAAGTCTAAGCATCCCAGGCTAAAATTGTGGTATGTGTCTTGCGATCATCCCGAGCCCTTCCCTTTGCTAGTGGAAGTACTAGAAACCAAAATTGAAAACCATAAGCATGAAGCTTAGTAAGCTCCCCGAAACTACCACATACCATACATATATAACATGCAACTAAGAGATACGGGCCCATCCCACACTCATGGAGATATGGGCCCCGCCCACACTCAGCTACTTTGAGATACGGACCCCACCCACACTCGGCTACTATGAGATACAGGCCCCGCCCATACTCAACTACTATGAGATACGGGCCCCGCCCACACTCAAATACTAAACAAACATATAGATATCACATAGACAACAAGTATAACTAAATCTATCAGTCATGCATATATCCATAATCAAAGTAAACTGTGAGATACGGGCCCCACTCACACTCGACTACTATGAGATACGGGCTCTACCCACACTCAGCTACTAACATAACATACTACGGGCCAAACTTGGTGCCTTAGACTCATTCCTACTGAAGGGAACTCACCCGCAAAACTGACTACTGAAATCTCGAGTGAGGAATCCTTGTCCGCTGCTCCGGCGACTCTCCGGCTATCAATTCCACAACAACACTTAATCAAAATCTTATAATCCTTCTTAGGGTAAAATGCCCACTGGAAATGCCTTTCTAACGGTAAAGTTTCCAACTTTACCTGTCCATAAGTCTTCTAAAAGGGTTTAGACAAAACCCTAATTCCTATAAGACATGGATCTTGTCCAAAAAGCCCTAGAATCTCAAATCCACGCATGCAAACCTAGATCTAGGGTTTTAACATCCGTTGGACACATAAAGTTTCGAGCTTTCCATCCATTGATGGGTTTTAGTATACTACAACATCCTATGGTGCACATACAACCTAAATTCTTTGGATCTATGTTTTCTCTAATTATACATGCAATATTGTTTCCAAAGAATTAAGCCTACAACTATCATACAAAATGATATAAACAATATAGAATTGAGTTATAGAGTTTCCTCTTGGTTGTGGCTTGTAGAATTTGTTGTGTTTGGCCTTTAAGATCTTAGTGCCCCAAGTGTTGCACCTAAAATAGAATCACAACACACCTTTGGACAAAGGATGACTTTTGAGAGAATATTCTTACACTTAAATCGGCTCATGAACCCTTAGAACATCTAGTGTACCATTTTGGATGTTCAGGGGCTTCTTATATAGTGTGACAACATTAGGGTTAGCACCATGTAAATCCTAATGCCCATGACTCTTCATGTTACCTAGGATCCATGGGTTAAGCCTCCATGGACTACCATATTGGTTTAGCCCATCCTAAATAAAAATTAACCCACATTATAAGAATCATTGATTTACCAAATCAATCCCCATATATTTAATTAGTCTCTTTTGATCACAAAATTAATTCCAAAATAATTCTTGATCAATACTAATTAAATCATATGCTTTCATACTAATATATTAGAACTTATAATATATTAACAAATCATAAATAACCTCTTCTCGAAAGTCCATCCTATCAAATTGTCCTGGTGATATGCAACCAAAATGGACCATGTTACTCTCGGGTCAAGTACATACTAATTATAGTTATGGGCTTAGACACCTAATCCAACAGTCTCCCACTTGGATAAGTCTAATAACTATTATTGCAAGTACGACTCCAAAACTTGACTAGCAATCGTAGCTCTTAAAAGCCGCTATTGAACTCTGACCTTGTCAATGACGCATCCATTAGATAAGGGATCATATATTCCTCCATCTCGCGCGTAAATTTCCTTCTACTCGACGAGCCAGGGCTACCAAATCGTCGAGTCCTTCTTTTAAAATAAATAAATAAGTAATTAAACGCATAGCAGGGAATCGGACGTAACAATTCTCCCCCACTTATCTTAGACTTCGTCCTCGTTGTCTATTGCGTCTAAAAACAACTCTGGGTAGTGCTCCCTCATTTCCTACTTGGGCTCCTATGTCCACTCTGAACCCTTGTGGTGCTGCCACTGCACCATAACTAACTCAACCCTCTTGTTCCTCAGCTCCATTGTCTTGCAATCTAGAATCGCCACCTGTCTCTCAATGTAGTTTAAGCTATCATCAACCTGAATATCCTCAAGGGGTACCACTGTTGAATCATCCGCTAAGCACTTCCACAACTGAGAAACATGAAAAATGTTGTGAAATTGGCTGAGCTTTGTTGGAAGATCTAACTGGTAAGCAACCCGACCCACCCGGGCCAACACCCTAAACGAACCTATGAACCTGGGGCCTAACTTGCCCCGCTTCCGGAACCTGATAACACCCTTCCAGGATGACACCTTCATGAGCACCATATCACCCACGAAAAACTCTACGTCGGAATGCCGCTTGTCGGCGTAACTTTTCTACCAACTCTGAGCGGTCCGGAGCCTGCTCTGGACTTGCTGGATCCACTCTGTGGTCTTGAGTACCACCTCAGTACTCCCCATAACCCTCTGACCAACATCATCCTAACAGATTGGGGTCCTACACTTCCTCCCGTAGAGGATCTCGAAAGGAGGTTGGTCAATACTGGCGTGGTAACTGTTGTTATATGAAAATTCCGCTAACGGAAGATACGTAGCCCAACTGCCACCGAAATCTAACATACATGCGCGTGATGTGTCCTCTAGAGTCTGAATCGTCCTCTCGCTCTGTCCGTCTGTCTGGGGGTGGAAAGCAGTGCTGAAGTGGATATGAGCACCCATCTCCTCATGAAACCGCTTCCAAAATATTGAAGTGAAATGGACATATCGGTCTGACACCACTGACAGACACCTAATGATGTTCAACTATCTCTCGCACATAAATCGCAGCCAGCTTCTCAGCCGAGATGCTCTCCTGGATCGGTATACAATGGGCACTCTTGGTCAACTGATCCATGATGACCCATATCGAATCGACCCAACGTGCGGTCCTGGGAAGCTTAGTAATGAAATCTATGGTGATATCCTCCCATTTCCACACGGGAATGTCTAACGGCTGCATCTTGAAGTGCGGTCTCTGGTGCTCTGCCTTGACCTTCCTACAAGTCAGGCATCTCTCCACATACCATGATACATCCCATTTTTTTCAGGGCCACCAGTAATCAGGTCGAAGATCTTTGTACATCTTCGTCGCCCTCGGATGGATGGAGAACCTGGACTTATGGGCCTCATCCATCAATACCTGCTATACTCCGGCCCTGTATGGTAGCCAGAACCTCCCATGCAGGGAAAATGACCCTGGGCTATCATAATCAGATGAGGCCACTCGACCGACAATCCTCTCGCATTTCTGGCACTCCTCCTTCAGTCCCTCAACCTGCGCCTCTCGAATCTGCTCCAGAAATGGAGTAATCACTTTCATCCTCAAATAGATGTTTCGTATCAGGGCCACTACCTCCTTGCGGCTCAGGGCATCAGCCACCACATTAGCCTTTACTGGGTGGTAAAGGATCTCACAATCATAGTCCTTCACCACATCTAACCACCGATGCTGCCTCATGTTCAGATTCGGCTGATCCATGAGGTACTTCAAACTCTTGTGATCCGTATAAATGGTACATCGGACCCCATAGAGGTAATTCCCCCACATCTTTAGGGCGAACACCACTGCCCCCAGCTCTAAGTCATGCATCGAATAGTTACCCTCATGAGGCTTCAACTGCCTCAAAGTGTAAGCTATTACATGACCCCCGCTGCATGAAAACTGCTCCCATGCCTGTGATTGACTCATCACGGTAAACTATGAAATCATCTACACCCTCTGGCAGAGTGAGAATCGGTACCTCGCACAACCGCTGCCAGAGCGTCTCAAAGTCTACCTGCTGCTCAGGTCCCCAACAAAAAACCACCGACTTCTTGGTCAGTCGGGTCAACGAAACTGCAATCTTGGAGAAATCATGAATAAATCTCCTATAACATCCTGTCAGACCCAGGAAACTCCGAATCTCAGTTGGAGACCTCGGAATCTCCCACTGCATCACGGCATGTATCATGTCCGGATTAACTAGAATACCCTTCTGGTTGACAAGATGCCCAAGGAACTGAACCTCGTGCTCCTCATGTTGCTCCTACTCAGTGTCTCCAGCACCTCCCTCAGGTGCTCCTCATGTTGCTACCTACTCAGTGTCTCCAGCACCTCCCTCACGTGCTCCTCATGTTGCTCCTGAGTCTTGGAGTAAACCAAGATGTCATCATTGAAGACTATCACAGACCGATCCAACATCGGTCTGCACACGCAGTTCATGAGATCCATGAACGCGTCTGGAGCATTGGTGAGCCCGAACGGCATCACCACAAACTCATAGTGACCATAGCGAGTCCTAAAAGTTTTCTTCTGTACATCATCATCCCTGACTCGCATCTGGTGATACCCTGACCGTAGATCAATGTTAGAGAACCAAGATTCTCCCTGAAGTTGAACAAACAAATCATCTATCCTCGGAAGTGGGTAAGGGTTCTTCATCGTTACCTTGTTCAACTCCTGGTAGTCTATGCACATGCGATGTGATACGTCCTTTTTCTTCACAAACAGGATCGAGGCTCCCTATGGTGAACTTCTTAGCCTAATAAAACCCTTGTCTAGCAGCTCTTGCAGCTACATAGACAATTCCTGCATCTCGGGAGGAGCCATCCAATATGGTGCCTTGGCTATCGGAGCCGCACCAGGAGCCAGGTCAATCCTAAACTCGACCTCTCTCTCTGGAGGTATCCCGGGTAAATCCTCCGGGAATATGTCCGGGTACTCTCGCACTACCGGTACGTCATCAACTATCTCCTTACCCTTATCCCGGGTATCCATGACATAGGCTACGTATCCGACACAACCCTGCTGAAGGTGGTGCCTCGACCTCGATGCTGAATAGAGAATCGATCCGTGTTGTGGCCTCTCGCCCTGAATCACTAGCTCTCCCCCACTAGGAGTATGAACCCTCACTAGCTGCTGCTCGTAGTCGGTCACTACCCCATTGGGGCTCAACCAGTCCATACCAACTATAACCTTATTCCCTCACAAGGGAATAGGAACCAAATCCACTGAAAACTGCTCATCAAATAACTGTAGCGTACATCCTCTATGAACCCTCGCGACCCTGATGGTCCTATCATCTGATATCTTTACGCTGAGTGGACAATCCAACTCCCCTGAGCTCTTCTAAATCGCTTGCACCCGAATCAAACAGTACTAAATCCGATATGTCGTTCACTAAGAACGATCCTATAACAAAACACATAAACATAAGAAATAATCAGAAATAAAATAAGATATGATGGAGAAGATACATACCCGTAACCACATCAGGAGCTGCACGTGCCTCCTCTATTGTCAACTGGAAGGCTCTTCTCTTTGCTACTGGCGCCTCAGTCTAACCCTGACGGTTTTCTGTAATCCACAACGTAGCAGGGGCAGGTGCCGTCACCTTCCCTGCTGGTGCTAAACACGGAAATCGGGACCTATTGTGGCCCCTCTGATTGCACTGAAAGCAAATCAGATCAAATAATGTGGTGGTAATAGTGTTAGAAGCAGCAGTACAATCCCTGCTCACATGTCCTGTTCGGCCACATTTTAATCAGTCCAAAATCCCTGCCCTGCACGTCCCCTCGTGCGACCTGCCACACTAGCCGCAGCGGCCTAGGCCCTTCCCTCGGGAATCTGTCTTGGGCTTCTTCACTGAGCCCTCCACGCTAGATACTGACTCTGGATTTCTCTTCCTCTCCATCTTTAAATCAATCTCCCTCTCACGATCCCTAGCAATCATGTCCTATAGCGTCTTGCAGTTAGAGAAGCTCACAAACTGGCGGATATCACTCTGCACCATCTCATGATATCGGCCCTTCTTCATCTTCTCGTCCACCATGTACTGCAGAATGAGAAGGGCCCTTTCCCTGAACTTGGCGGTGATCTCAGTCACAGTCTCAGTAGTCTGCTCAAGTTCCTGGAACTCTGTCACAACTAGAAATTTGGTGTCTTGTAATCACAACATTCAAGTAAAATGTTGAATCAAAAACTTAAGAGCATGTATGGTGCTTACTTCATGGCAACAAATTTTCAATCAAACACTTCATAAAAGCACTACAAATAGTCAACAAGCAATTGGAAACCCTAGAAGTTCTTGTTTAGGTCCATTTTGGACTAGGACTTCCTTATTGGGCTCAATGGACCAATAAGCTTCCAATTTGACTATCATGGGCTTAGAACCTTTAAATGGGCTCTAATTGGACCCACTTTCATTTATTTCTACGTTTTGGGCCATATTGGGCCTAGAATGAAATAAATTAAATATTATGAACTATTATGGACCATAATTAACCTAATCTAACTATAATATGGGCCTAGGGGCATTAAAGCCCAATACTCTCCTTTTTCTTTCAAAATCTCGGCCCAAAGCCCAAATCCAAGGGTGAAGAGTTGACTTGAGAAATGTCACCTCACTTATACCTCACATGCCTCCATGCATGGACCAACATGCATCTAGAAGTGTCACCTCAACTCCCTCTCTCTTCTTCTCTTTGTTCTCGGCCGAGAGTTCACCCACACACACACACTTCAATCACTTTTTGTTTATCAAACTCTCTCAAGAAACACCCTCACCTCTCTTCACCAAATTTTCGAGACTTAAGAACATTTCAAAGAGATTTTCCACAAGAATCATCATCTAAGGTAAGTTTATAATTAAATTTATGATCTAAGTTCCTTGATTTAGCAAACATCTCTTCTTAACTCATAAGAAATCATGATCTTGCACCTTAGAAGCTCCCAAATTCGAGATCTTACAAGGAAAGGTTGCTTAGGCCGAAAATCATCTCATTTTCTTCCATCTCTTCTCCAAAACCAAACCACACCCAAAGGTGAGCTTCATACCCCTATTTTTCGTTTTCTATAAGTTTTGTGGGGGGGGGGGGGGGAATACAAGCAAATGTGTAGATCTATGAGTATATGTATGCTTTGTGTGATTTCTATGTTTATTTACATGTTCTTATGTGATTATGGTGTTGGATCTAGTCCAAAAGAACTCAAAACTGAGATCTACATTATGTTGAATGAAATAAGTATAAATCATATTATTTCATACAAATCAACTCTAGAAAAATAACCAAGTTGGTTAATATGAACTCTTTGGGCTAAAATCCCATTTTTGGACTCAAAATGTTAAAAATATAAAGTTAAAGGGCCCAAAATGACAAAATACAAATTTTGATGGTTGAAATGAGTCAAAACAGTTTCAACAATTTATTTTCTGGAAATATTCTCTTTTGAAGGATTAAAATGTGAAATTTTAAGCATAATGGGCCAAAAATGAACTTTTCGGCCCAATAAAGCCCAAATTGCGAGATTTTCAAATTAGAGGGGCTGAAACTGTATTTTTCTGTAAAACAGGGGACTACTAGTGCTCCAAGTCCATTTCAAGGGTTAAAAATACTTTTCATATTTAAAAGGGACCAAAGATGCAAAAAATTTCTATTTTGGGCCAAAAGTGTAAAAATTGTGAAAATAGAGGTTTCAGCCGTGAAAACTTCATTTTGAGGGACTAAAACTGTTTTTCAAATAAATTTGAGCTGAAAAATACCTTTTCAACAAGTTTTTATACTGAAGTGTCAAGAAAAATGGTTTAAGGACTAAAATGGAAATTCTTTTATACAAATGGTCAAAATTGTAAATTTATCCAAAAGAAAGGGGCTGCAAAAAGAAAAATTCTAATGTTTTTAAACAATAAATCTGTATGATGAAATACTAGTACCACGACTATCGGCGAAATATAATACACCTTCAACACCAAAATCGTTATCAAACGAACTGATTCGGTCTCGAATCAATAACGAATCCGAAATTAATAACACGATGATACTTCAATACACACGCGGAAATTTCGGGAATTCAATACACACGCGGAAATTTCGGGAAGTCAATACACACGTGGGAATACACCAGACGTCGATACACCATCTTTGGGCCCGAAAGTTTCAAATCGTGCTTGTTGGGCCTAGCTAGCCCAATGACATGATCTTTAGGCCCGAAGGAAACTCGCTTACATGTAGTTGGGTCTTATATGACCTAATTCCGTGTAAAAGGACTTTCAATGGCTTTTGTGCTGTTGGGCCCCAAGGGTCCTTTGGTACTGCTAGTGAAGTCGAGAATTCACCAATGTGAGTCGGGCTAAGGGCCCTTCGCATTCACGATAGCCTTGAACGACTTATGGAAATATCGGGGGCTTCGTACCCTCTTTTCCTCCTCGGTTGTGGGGCTATGAGAAGTCAGGGTGATTGGATTAAGTGAATAGTGCGAACGACGCCTAAGGTATCGTTTGTATAGTTGTAAACTAGTCATTTTCATTAATGTGTGTTTATAACAATTCACAATCCATAATTAATCCAATGTCACCGGGACTCAACGAATACACACGTCGCAACGAAATAACAAAATATAAAACGCTTGATTCAAAGTATTAGGAAAACATCGGGTTTTCCTAGGGTTTTCAATTAATACACCTACGAAATGCATACCGAGTTTAACAAATCGTACTTTTACATTTATAGAAACAAACAAGCATACTTACGGATCTTCACACTTTTTATACTATGCTCTTTTCAGAAAATATCGGATTTTCTGGTGATTTTCAAAACAATACAAACCATTATATTTCAAACATTACTTATGAACTCACCAACATTTCATATGTTGACGTTTTTCAAAATACTTGTACTCTCAGGTAACAGGTAAATCGAAAAGGAAAAATGTACTCACTAACGTCTTGCTGTTTGTTTAATTAGTATCGAACAATTTACTTTTGGGCATGTAATATTATGGATCAATGTACTGAATGTAAATGCTACCAATTGTAATGTTTCAATGCTTGGTGATGTATAATGTTATGTTTCATATATATTCATTGTGATGGTATTCAATTGAGTCACAATAGCCCTCGGACGTTTCCGCCGTCTGGTTCGGGGGTGTGACAGGTTGGTATCAGAGCTCTGTTTATAGTGAACTAGCATATCTAACCATACATTGATATGCAACTATAAACCAAAAGAGGGACTAACACAACTCTGAACAAAACAAGTAAAACACAACAATAAAACAGCCTTGCTTGCATTAGGAATAAGGAACATAACGCCGAACCAAACAAGATAATGCTAGTATCTCGGTTAATTTAGGATTGTTCTTAGTGGTACCAAGGAGTGGATGTAGCCTGATCAACTACATTCTCTCCAAAGTATAACTAACACACGTTCTGATGAGATCGTGATAGCTAGGGAACCTAAAACTATACCCCTTTATCACCAAAAAGAGAACGTCTGTTTAGTATATATCATAGTCATGGGAGTGACGATAGTTTATACTTTCCCCCAGTCGTCATGGAGGGAGATCAGCCGGGTATCCAGTTTCATCAAGTCCTAGTGGCTCACGGGATGCTTGAAGATGAACCAGAAGGGAATCCAGAGGAAGCACATGACGTCGGACCTAACGAATACATAGACACCGACTACGAGTTTGGAGAGACTGACGATGACGTCGAGGAAGGGCAAGACCGGGACAAGGATCACGTCACGTCGTGTGTGGACGAGGCGCAACCAGACCACCCCGCTCCACCAATGAACCCCCCAAGGGAGAACCGTTCTCCCGAAGCTGAGATCGCCGCACTTCGACAGCAGTTGTACGCTATGGAGGCCCGGGCAGTGCGAGCTGAGCATGAGACGGATGAGGTTATTGGAGACATGACGGAGATGGCTCAGTTGCTGGCACAACATTTCGGCATATGACCCCGCCACTACGTAGGACACAGCTCATCGCGGTTAGGGATAGACTTATCTTACTAGGTCATTAGGAACTATGCTATGTACCCCGAATCTATGTTTAAGTGACTACACTACTCATAGAGCCGTTATGATGTCGAACTAGTGTCACTCATGTATGCTCCTATGAGCAAAATTTTCATGTATTAAATGCGGATAATATTAGTGAACTTTTGCGTGTTTTATTATGACATTACAAATTGCTATGTATTGAGAATCTATGAATGTATGCTAAATGGTAGAAGTGTTTAAGTTCGTACCATGCACCTAGTCAGTAGGGTCACAACCTCACAGAAACCCCAAACACTCAACATTTTTCCGTTTCATGACAGAAAGATGCCTCGCCGACCTACTCGCGGAAACCCTGGACCAACCCCACCCGAAGTTGACTCCACTGCATTCCAGGCGGTCGTGTCTGCTGCGGTCACCGTAGCTATGGCACAAATTCACCAAGGGAACAACGGAGGAGGCAACGGGCAAGGGGCCGGGAGTTCGAACAATGGGATGAATCAAGGACCCACCAAAACATGTACCTACAAGGACTTCCCTAACGCCAAACCACGAACTTTTAACGGCACTGGAGGGGTGATCACTCTGAAGCGATGGATCGAGAAGGTGGAATCGGTATTCGAGATATGCGATTGTCCTGAGGAGATGAAAGTGAAGTTCGCAGCCTGCACTTTTGTTGATCAAGCGCTCACTTGGTGGAACGGACACGTGAAAGCCATGACACTCCCTGTAGCCAACTCCATGCCGTGGTCAGAAATGAAAGAAATGCTGATGGCTGAATACTACCCACGAGGTGAGATTCAGAAAATGGAGCAAGAGCTGTGGAACCTCACTGTGCAAAATGCGAATATCGATGCCTACATATCGAGATTTAGTGAACTATCTCTGTTATGCCCGGGTATGATCACCTCGGAAGGAAAGAAGATTGAGCGATTCATCTGGGGACTAACATCACCAATCCAAGGAAATGTGATAGCTGCAAACCCCGAAACATTTGACGGTGCAAAAAGATTGGCGAAGAAGCTGTATGACCATAACAACAAAAAGGGTTAGAAGACAGTGGAGACTGAAGGCAAGAAGGAAGGTGATGGCAAGAAAGGGAAGAACAACAAGAGGAAGGGGCGTCAGGGCCGTGAGACCTTTAAGAAGCAGCAGACAGTGACAGTTAATGCTGCCACCGCACCGGTTCCAGCCACACCACATGCTCCAGCCTCAGCTGCTTCAAATGCTCCCATACCTTATTCCGGTAATCTTCCCAAGTGCAACAAGTGCGGTTTCCATCACAATGGAGAATGAAAGGAGTTGCAGTGCACCAGTTGCCATCGAAGGGGACACACGGCGAGGTACTGTAGGACTTACCCTCCCCAGAACCAACAACAAGGAAACAGCAACAACAACAACAATCGCAACAATAACAACATCACAACCGGCGGCGGCAACAATGCAGGGCCTAGCCACACCTGCTATGGGTGTGGGAGGACTGGGCATTTCCGCCGAGATTTCCCTAACAACAACAATCCCGGAAATGGAGGAACAGGAAGGATGCTGACCATGGGTCAGGGAGAGGCGATTCAGGACCCCGCTGTTGTTACCGGTACGTTTCTCCTAAACCACACTTATGCATGCATCCTATTTGACACTGGAGCAGAGCGAAGTTTCGTGAGCAATAGATTTAAGCATTTATTAAAACAACAACCCCAGAAGCTCAATGAAACCTTTACGGTGGAAATGTCCAATGGGAAAACCGAATCCACCGGGGAAATCTACAACGGATGTCCCTAACCTTAGATCAGCACGTCTTTCGAATAGACTTAATGCCGGTTTCCATTAGGAGTTTCAACGTGATTATCGGCGAGGACTGGTTAAGCCCCCACCATGCTGAAATTATGTGCCACGAGAAGGCCGTTCGCCTTCACCTTCCCAATCACGAAACCCTAGTAATTTACGGAGACAAACCTAGCATGAACCTTCGCCTCATCTCGTGCATCCAGGCACGGAAACATCTACGAAAGAACAATTTGGCGTTCCTGGCTCACATAGTGGATAAAACCAAGGAAGAGGTTAACGTTCAAGACATTCCCATAGCATGTGAGTTCCCAGACGTGTTTCCTGAAGATCTTCCTGGAGTACCCCCAGAGAGACAAGTGGAGTTCCGAATTGACCTCGTTCCAGGAACAACTCCTCTCGCTAAATCACCCTATCGGCTAGCTCCTGCTGAAATGCAGGAATTGTCCAGCCAACTCAGTGAACTTTTGGACAAGGGATTCATCCGACCTAGTTACTCGCCATGGGGAGCTCCAGTCCTCTTTGTCAAAAAGAAGGACGGATCTTTTAGAATGTGCATCGATTACAGAGACTTAAATAAACTCACTGTTAAAAATCGCTACCCACTCCCACGAATCGACGATCTATTTGACCAGCTCCAAGGAGCTAGTTATTTTTCTAAGATAGATCTACGGTCCGGATACCATCAACTCAAAGTCCGGGAAGAGGATATTCCAAAAACCGCTTTCCGAACTCGTTACGGACATTATGAATTTGTCGTAATGCCCTTCAGTCTAACAAATGCCCCTGCCGCATTTATGAATCTGATGAACCGGATATGTCGACCATTCCTCGACAACTTTGTCATTGTCTTCATCGACGACATTCTCGTCTATTCCCGAAGCGAAGAAGAGCATGGCCAACATCTCCGACAAATCCTATAAACTTTGCAATTGGAAAAGCTATACGCAAAACTCTCCAAGTGTGAGTTCTGGCTTCGTAGTGTGAACTTCCTAGGTCATGTTGTTAGCCAAGATGGAATTCATGTGGATCCCTCTAAAGTCAAGGCTGTTGAAGGATGGGCAGTCCCGACAACACCCACGGAAATCCGTCAACTCTTGGGTCTAGCAGGCTACTATAGGAGATTCATTCAAAACTTCTCTAAGATCGCCAAGCCACTTACCTCGTTTACACAAAAGGGCGTACCATTCAAATGGACGGACAAACAAGAAGTTGCATTCCGAACCCTGAAACAAGCTCTCTGTAGTGTCCCGGTACTATCACTACCGGAGGGAACGGAAGATTTCGTGGTCTACTGTGACGCATCAAATCAGGGCTTAGGTTGCGTTCTCATGCAACGTGGAAGGGTGATAGCTTACGCATCCCGCCAACTAAAGACGCACGAAGTGAATTATACGACCCATGACCTAGAATTGGGAGCCGTGGTCTTTTCCCTGAAAATTTGGAGGCATTACCTTTACGGTACGAAGTGCACCATCTTCACGGACCACAAGAGTCTCCAGCACATCTTGAACCAGAAAGAGTTGAACATGAGGCAACGAAGATGGGTTGAATTATTAAACGATTACGAGTGTGAAATCAAGTACCACCCGGGCAAGGCCAACGTGGTAGCTGACGCATTGAGCCGGAAGGAGTACTCTAATCGTCGTACGAAAACTCTCTCAATAACCATTCAATCTCACCTAACCACTCAAATTGCAGTAGCCCAGTCAGAGGCCATGAAGACGAAAAATAGAGCAAGCGAAGCATTGCGCGGAATGGAGAAGAACCTAGAGGCAAAGGAGAATGGAGTATACTATTTCATGAACCGTATTTGGGTCCCTAAACTCGGAGGATTTAGGGAGGTAGTCATGAAAGAAGCTCACAAGACGTGATACTCCATCCATCCCGACTCAGACAAGATGTATTCGGATATCAAACAACACTATTGGTGGCCTAACATGAAGGCGGAAATTGCCACCTATGTTAGTAAGTGCCTTACGTGTGCCAAGGTAAAGGTGGAGTACCAGAATCCCTCAGGGTTATTGAAGCAACCGGTAATCCCTGAGTGGAAATGGGAAGGAATTTCTATGGATTTCGTGACCAAACTACCTAAAACGTCGGATGGACTAGACACCATGTGGGTAATAGTCGACCAACTGACGAAATCTGCCCATTTCCTGCCAATAAAAGAATCCTACAAGATTGAGAGATTGACACGCTTATACATTCGAGAAATCGTGAGACTCCACGGAGTACCAGTGTCTATTATCTCGGATAGAGACAGTAGGTTCACTTCATGTTTTTGGCAATCACTCCAAAAAGCACTAGGAACTCATCTCGACATGAGCACCGCTTATCATCCACAAACGGATGGTCAAAGTGAACGAACCATTCAAACGCTTGTAGACATGCTTCGCGCATGTCTGATAGACTTTGGGAAGTCTTGGGATACCCATTTACCTTTAGTCGAATTCTCGTATAACAACAGTTACCATTCGAGCATTAAGGTCGCTCCTTTCGAAGCACTATACGGGCGTAAGTGTGGATCACCGTTATGTTGGGCTGAGGTGGGCGATACCCAGCTAGCAAAAACACTCGGAACAGACAAGGCTCTAACAGGGCCGAAGATCACTCGTGAAACCACAGAAAAGATCATTCAAATCAGAGCTCGATTACAAGCATCGCGCGACCGACAAAAGAGCTACGCCGATAAACGACGAAAGCCCTTAGAATTTCAGGTCGGGGATCGAGTACTGTTAAAAGTGTCACCCTGGAAAGGAGTTATTCGTTTTGGGAAACGAGGAAAACTGAACCCACGGTACATTGGACCTTTCGAAGTCGTCGCACGAAAAGGTCCAGTGGCATACAAACTGCAACTACCCGCAGAGCTAAACAGTGTACACCCCGTGTTCCATGTCTCCAATTTAAAGAAGTGCCTGTCGGATGAAACACTCATCATTCCCCTTGACGAGATCGAAATCAACGAGAATCTCCTGTTCGTTGAAGAACCGGTTGAAATCATGGACACGGAGGTGAAGCGTACTAAGCAAAGTCGCATCCCGATCGTGAAAGTACGGTGGAACGCAAAGCGTGGGCCAGAATTCACGTGGGAACGCGAAGACCAAATGAAGCAAAAGTACCCTCACCTATTCTAGCATTCTCAAATCTAGATTTCAAACAGAATTCCGGGACGAAATTCCCTCTAACGGGGGGATGATGTCACAACTAGAAATTTGGTGTCTTGTAATCACAACATTCAAGTAAAATGTTGAATCAAAAACTTAAGAGCATGTATGATGCTTACTTCATGGCAACAAATTTTCAATCAAACACTTCATAAAAGCACTACAAATAGTCAACAAGCAATTGGAAACCATAGAAGTTCTTGTTTAGGTCCATTTTGGACTAGGACTTCCTTATTGGGCTCAATGGACCAATAAGCTTCCAATTTGACTATCATGGGCTTAGAACCTTTAAATGGGCTCTAATTGGACCCACTTTCATTTATTTCAACGTTTTGGGCCATATTGGGCCTAGAATGAAATAAATTAAATATTCTGAACTATTATGGACCATAATTAACCTAATCTAACTCTAATATGGGCCTAGGGGCATTAAAGCCCAATACTCTCCTTTTTCTTTCAAAATCTCGGCCCAAAGCCCAAATCCAAGGGTGAAGAGTTGACTTGAGAAGTGCCACCTCACTTATACCTCACATGCCTCCATGCATGGACCAACATGCATCTAGAAGTGTCACCTCAACTCCCTCTCTCTTCTTCTCTTTGTTCTCGGCCGAGAGTTCACCCACACACACACACTTCAATCACTTTTTGTTTATCAAACTCTCTCAAGAAACACCCTCACCTCTCTTCACCAAATTTTCGAGACTTAAGAACATTTCAAAGAGATTTTCCACAAGAATCATCATCTAAGGTAAGTTTATAGTTAAATTTATGATCTAAGTTCCTTGATTTATCAAACATCTCTTCTTAACTCATAAGAAATCATGATCTTGCACCTTAGAAGCTCCCAAATTCGAGATCTTACAAGGAAAGGTTGCTTAGGCCAAAAATCATCTCATTTTCTTCCATCTCTTCTCCAAAACCGAAACCACACCCAAAGGTGAGCTTCATACCCCTATTTTTCGGTTTCTATAAGTTTTGTGGGGGGGGGGGGAATACAAGCAAATGTGTAGATCTATGAGTATATGTATGCTTTGTGTGATTTCTATGTTTATTTACATGTTCTTATGTGATTATGGTGTTGGATCTAGTCCAAAAGAACTCAAAACCGAGATCTACATTATGTTGAATGAAATAAGTATAAATCATATTATTTCATACAAATCAACTCTAGAAAAATAACCAAGTTGGTTAATATGAACTCTTTGGGCTAAAATCCCATTTTTGGACTCAAAATGTTAAAAATATAAAGTTAAAGGGCCCAAAATGACAAAATACAAATTTTGATGGTTGAAATGAGTCAAAACAGTTTCAACAATGTATTTTCTGGAAATATTCTCTTTTGAAGGATTAAAATGTGAAATTTTAAGCATAATGGGCCAAAAATGAACTTTTCGGCCCAATAAAGCCCAAATTGCGAGATTTTCAAATTAGAGGGGCTGAAACTGTATTTTTCTGTAAAACAGGGGACTACTAGTGCTCCAAGTCCATTTCAAGGGTTAAAAATACTTTTCATATTTAAAAGGGACCAAAGATGCAAAAAATTTCTATTTTGGGCCAAAAGTGTAAAAATTGTGAAAATAGAGGTTTCAGCCGTGAAAACTTCATTTTAAGGGACTAAAACTGTTTTTCAAATAAATTTGAGCTGAAAAATACCTTTTCAACAAGTTTTTATACTAAAGTGTCAAGAAAAATGGTTTAAGGACTAAAATGGAAATTCTTTTATACAAAGGGTCAAAATTGTAAATTTATCCAAAAGAAAGGGGCTGCAAAAAGAAAAATTCTAATGTTTTTAAACAATAAATCTGTATGATGAAATACTAGTACCACGACTATCGGCGAAATATAATACACCTTCAACACCAAAATCGTTATCAAACGAACTGATTCGGTCTCGAATCAATAACGAATCCGAAATTAATAACACGACGATACTTCAATACACACGCGGAAATTTAGGGAATTCAATACACACGCGGAAATTTTGGGAAGTCAATACACACGTGGGAATACACCAGACGTCGATACACCATCTTTGGGCCCGAAAGTTTCAAATCGTGCTTGTTGGGCCTAGCTAGCCCAATGACATGATCTTTAGGCCCGAAGGAAACTCGCTTACATGTAGTTGGGTCTTATATGACCTAATTCCGTGTAAAAGGACTTTCAATGGCTTTTGTGCTGTTGGGCCCCAAGGGTCCTTTGGTACTGCTAGTGAAGTCGAGAATTCACCAATGTGAGTCGGGCTAAGGGCCCTTCGCATTCACGATAGCCTTGAACGACTTATGGAAATATCGGGGGCTTCGTACCCTCTTTTCCTCCTCGGTTGTGGGGCTATGAGAAGTCAGGGTGATTGGATTAAGTGAATAGTGCGAACGACGCCTAAGGTATCGTTTGTATAGTTGTAAACTAGTCATTTTCATTAATGTGTGTTTATAACAATTCACAATCCATAATTAATCCAATGTCACCGGGACTCAACGAATACACACGTCGCAACGAAATAACAAAATATAAAACGCTTGATTCAAAGTATTAGGAAAACATCGGGTTTTCCTAGGGTTTTCAATTAATACACCTACGAAATGCATACCGAGTTTAACAAATCGTACTTTTACATTTATAGAAACAAACAAGCATACTTACGGATCTTCACACTTTTTATACTATGCTCTTTTCAGAAAATATCGGATTTTCTGGTGATTTTCAAAACAATACAAACCATTATATTTCAAACATTACTTATGAACTCACCAACATTTCATATGTTGACGTTTTTCAAAATACTTGTACTCTCAAGTAACAGGTAAATCGAAAAGGAAAAATGTACTCAGTAACGTCTTGCTGTTTGTTTAATTAGTATCGAACAATTTACTTTTGGGCATGTAATATTATGGATCAATGTACTGAATGTAAACGCTACCAATTGTAATGTTTCAATGCTTGGTGATGTATAATGTTATGTTTCATATATATTCATTGTGATGGTATTCAATTGAGTCACAATAGCCCTCGGACGTTTCCGTCGTCTGGTTCGGGGTGTGACAAACTCCCTCGCTAGCTGTTGCACCTCGATCATAGGTGAAAACTCGGCCCTGAACTTTGTCATGAAATCACACCAGGTAATCGCAGCCAACATTGTATCATCACCAATGTTTCTGCCAACCTCCTCTCACCAGTCATGTGCCCTGTCCTTCAGAAGACAGGACGCAAGCCTAACCTAGTCCCCATTGGGACATCTGCTGATGCGGAACACGTTGGCGACATCCACCAACCATCTGGTACTCGCAATGGGGTCCCGAGCCCCATGGTAGTCGGGAGCTCCACAAGCCCTGAATTCCCTGAAAGTCAGCGTGCGCGGCCCCATCATGGCCGCCACCTCAATGCGTAAAGCACTCAACCTCTCATCCAAAATCTCAAGAATGCCCTCCTTGATCGTGCCAATGATCATAGGAGTTTGGTCTTGTAAATTGTGCATGATCTTTGAGGAGATGAACTCCCTGGTCTGCTCATCTAGCTGCTCAGCTCCAGAGCCTGAGGTTGATCCCTTACAGGCACCTGAACTGCCGATTGCTGGTCTAGGGCGTAAAACCACCATTCTGAAAATAAACACATCATAACATACATTAGAATATTAAACATAACTTGAGGGATCTCAGACACTACAAGTTTCCTGGATTCATCTCAGCCTTCCTTGATTCGAGTACAGATCCTATGCTTTCAGTAGTAAGGTCCCATACTACCTTCCTCAGCTATCCATACTTTCCTCAAGAACTGCTTTGACTCCACCAAGTCCCTTCTACTACTACAGCTTCACATGCTACTCTCATCCTAGGCTTTCCCTAGGTTATTCACCATCTCATTGTCTGCAATCAGCTGCATAAGAAGTCCCTGCTATCTTCCCCTAACTATCTCGCGAATACTATTACATATCCCTAAGACTAGATAATTCTTTGAGTGAGAAATCCTACCCTACAACAGTTGGACTCAAACAGGAGATGCACAATAGAGCTAGACCTAACCTTATGAAATTATTTAGTCCTTGGAAGCAACATTCGAGCATTGAGTACACATAATCAAGCATATATTACTCTGGCTATCATACTGACTTATCTATACTAGCATGCATTCCACATAAGGTTGATACACATATAACAGGCATATAAGGCATCCTTCCTAGATCTTTAGCCCTAATCTAGCATGTTGTTCTCATAAAGCTGATAAACATATCATAACATAAACTTGTATGGGTAATTTGGGAGTACTTACTTGAGCTCAACTGATTGCATGCACCACACCCTTTCTCTCTTTCAAATTCTTTCCACTTTTCTAAAATTCTTTACTTTTTATCAAAGTTCATTTTATAAAATGAATTTCTTTTGAAAATTTTTATACCAATTCCTTAGTTTGAGTTCAGACACACCCAGAGTGTGACCGAATCCCTCAAACCAAGACTTTGATGCCAACTTGAAACATCCCAAAAATATGGTCCAAAAATTTCGTTTTCAAATCATTATTAAAACCATAAGTCATCCATAATCATAAAGAAAACCATGTATCATATACGAAATTCATGTCTTTTGTCAGACGTCATAAATCGGAAGTCGGGAAACAGTATAGAGAAAATGATTGAAATTCATGTCTTTTGTCTATACGATATCTTGAGAATGGAGGAATATATAATCCCTTATCTAGAGGACACGCTATCTGATAAGATCAGAGTTGACAGCGGCTTTTGAAAGCTACGATTGCTTATCAGGTTCTGAAGTCATACGGAAAATAGTTATTAGACTTATCCAACTGGGAGACTGTTGGATTAGTGTCTAAGTCCATAACTATTTTGGTATGTACTTGACCCGATTATGAGCATATTCCTTTTGGGTTGCCTTCACCATAGCAATATGTAGGATGAATTAAGGAGAGAGAGGTTTAAATATGATTTATTAATATATTATGAGAATAATATATTAAAGGAGAAATCATATTGTTTAATTAATATTAGTCAATAATTAATTATGAATTAATTTTGTGGCTAAAAGAGATTAATTAAACTTAGGGGACTGGACTGCAATTATTGGATAATTGAGTTATTGGGCTAAGGAATGCTAAAGGAATAAGGGGTGAACGAAATTATGATGGAAGCCCATCATATTTTCGTCCATGGCCTTATCCAGAAAGTTCCATGGGCTGCTTAGAGTTTAAGCTGTCCATTAGGGTTTTGACTGAAACCCTAGCAGCCCACACAAGTATATAAAGGACCCCTTAGGCTCGCAAAACGTGGACAACTGATCCTCTAGGGTTTCTAGTCGTTTTTGGGCAGCCTCCTTTCTTCTCCTCTTCATCCAAGTTGTATATGGTGTTTGTGACTCCATTAGAGGTGCAGCACTTGAGGCACTAAGCTTTCTAAGGCCAATCCAAGCAAGGAATTGATTGTTATTGCTATATAACAATCAAAGGTAATTCTATAAACCCTAATTCAGTTTATAATATGTTAGATCTAAGTTTATTAGTCTTAGATTCAAAGCATGTACAATAAAGAAACCTAGATCCAAGCATTAGGGTTTGTATGAGCACATAGGACTGTTTCTTATGCATAAAACCCATCAGTGGTATCAGAGCGTTGATTGGTTTCAGTTGTATTTGATGCTTATCTATTTTGTTTACTGAAAAACTAATTTTTGGCCTCTGCCCGACCTGACTCGGCGAGTTTGTCTGACTCGGCGAGTCTAGTCCCTGACTCGGCGAGTCCAGGGGTCAGACAGAGGGATTTTCGGGTTTTGGTTGCTGTTTTGACTTGGATTTGATGCTTAATTCGTTTTTTGAAGTTAAAATCCGATTTTTATCTTAAATTAATGATTATTCTTGCCAAAACAATAGATAATTTCAAATCTTTTAAATATTGGTTGTTTATGTGATAAATATGGATTATTTCAAATTATTTGGTAATTATCTAGTGGCTAAGATAAGATTAGGTCAAATATAGATAATTATGAAACTAATTGTTTAATTTGAATTATTTGTTATTTGATCCCTAATGTTTTGGAATGTTTCAAAACTTTCCCTCAAGTTTTGGAATTTAAAATTTGACTAAAAGTTAAATTTTGAACTGTTAAATTCTAAAACCCTAGTAATTTGAAAAGTTCAAATCACACCCTTATGGTTTTGTTAATTAATTAAAGTGCATAATTAAAGGTGATTTAATAAACCCATAAAGTTTCTGGTTTACATTTAATTAAATTAAAAGTATAATTTACTAAGTTAAACCACCTAGTATTTTAAAAGTGTAAAATACACCCTATACTATATATAACATTAAAAGTCTGATATTATATATGTATGAGTAACCAGTCAGTCTTACCGTTAGTAGGCCTCATTCACGAAGCTGGTCTATAAGGGGTGTTTAAGGAAATTGCCTATAAAATGGCGATTGAATGGGTATCCACTCTTACCCACCTCACTCTTGACTAGTGGAGGGTCGTTAGCCGAACGGGTAAGATAGGACAGAAACCTTCCATTATAAGTATAATGAAGTACAAAGTAACTAAATGCTTTTTCAAATTCCCAAATCATAGTTACTTTAGGAAAAATGTGAAATTGTATGCTAATCCATAGAATTACACTTCGTACCCCTGTCAAACTTTAGTGGAGCGTGTGTGGTTAACCAGCACACTAATTTGGGGATGACATTGGTAGCGAAGGGTGACTCGATGTTTGTCATAGATCAATGGAGCGTGTGTGGCTAACCGGCACATTGATTAGGTGATAGTAGCATTGGGTGCACCACGTGATTCGTATGGTTATTCACACCTTGTTTGTGATCCTCGGCATCCCAGTCACAAATAGTAGGGCATAATCGAGATTAAACATGCCATTGAAAAGTTCAATGAATCTCAAAAGATCTAGGAGTTTCAATTCATTTAAAACTTAATCCTCCTTTTCGTTTTTCATGGTGGAAATTGGTAAATCGTCATTTACCTACCTTCAAATATTTTGCAACAAGATTACGGCATCCCTTTTCTAGGTTGTAGAATATTGTGTTGGATCCTAGCTTGATGTTTCATTTGGGTGTTACATCAAGAATTCTAATCAACATAACTTGAATTTTCTCCCGTTTTGTAGATGTCTGAATCTTACAATGGTCTTCCCAAATACTTTGGAACAAGCTTTCCAAATGAAGATGACGTTCCGAGATACGATCAAGGAAATAAGAGTCATGGTTCACTTCCTCCACCTCCTCCAATTGTTCTCCCTGACCCACAAGTTCAAAGGCTTGAAAAGTTCAAGCTCACTCAAGCCCTTTTGGCAAGTAAACACGAAGATGGGAAACCTGTGTGTGCGCACGTCTTAGAGATGAAGTCACACATTGATAAGTTAAACATGTTGGGTGTCGAGATTTCAAGTGAGTTGGCTGTTGACTGGGTTCTTCAGTCACTTCCTGAATCATATAGTGAGTTCGTTAGAGAGTACTATATGATGGACCACGACGTGACCCTAATTGATCTCACCTATTTGCTTATAGCTGCTGAATCAGCAATGATTTGGCGTGCTGGTCAAGCAAATTTGTCTGGTGAATCAAACTACCAAACTTCAATGGACACTGGCAACATTGGAAGTCCAGAAAGAACTAAGTATGTGATTGTCCGATGTGCTGTGCCAAAGGAGTCCATTTTCTTTTATTGCCAAGAGAAGGGGCATTGGAGACGAAGTTGCCCTAACTACCTGAGAGATCTAAGAGATGGGAGAGTCAAGACGTTTGGCTCTGCTTCAGGTAAAATCCATTATCTAACTATTTTAAGTTCCTATTCTAGATTCTTAATACATGATGTGATAAGATTGCATTTTGATGTTTTGTAGGATCGAAGAAAAGAGAGGAAGCTTAAGGGAAGAAGTGAGCTGAATCTGATCGTGAAGAAATGGATTTCGATCGCATTGCTTGAAGATTGGATTCTTGAGCTACTACTTGGAATTAGAATAGATTGTTAAGAAATATGTAATAACATAGTTTTTCAACTGAGTTGCATTGTAAGGACAAATTTTTTCCGCAATAAAATGAATTTTGATTTTATCTTATTTATTTATCCTTGCGATGGCATGTATGAAAAAAATTGATGTTTGAATGTTTCTATTATTAGCAACAATGGATTTGATTCTTAATTGTATTATTTGTGGAAATATCAAAAGTTTACCAAATAGGGAGAGTTTCTCATCGCCCAAGTTTCAATTGGACAAAAACTTGGAATCATGCAATGTGTATTGTATGATGAATGAAAAACTTTCACATTTGGGAAACTTAGACTAATTCTTTGACAAAGTGTCAAATTGAAGGACTAGGAAGATCAAGTACACTAGGTTGTGCGTTGATCAAGTCTACCACAAGAGTGACAAAGATATTCGTCATGATTTACTAAAGTTGAGTAAATATGGTTATACTTATAAGATTGAGTATAACTCTGAGTTGACTGAAATAGTTTCAATCAATAGCAGAACGAATAAGAAGAATCAAGAAGGCATAAAGATAAAAGTTTCTCCATTCTAAGAAGAAGGGAGAGTACCTTTTATTGTGTTTTATGATGAAGTCTTAATGATTAAGAACCATATCTCAATTGATCCTCTAAGTGAGTCTTAGTGCATTTGCATGTCTAAGAAGAGGAATCGAGAATTGTAGAAATGGTTAAATCAAAGAGTCAATCATACTTTGTTCCAATATCAAGTCTTATAGTCATACTCCAAGATTGTGACATTGAGTGAGAAGTCTTAAGTAGGTTTATAGCACTCATCAAATGTGGAATTTGGAAAAGTTTTCTTATTCTTGCACATTAGAAATTGGTAAGTTGTGATGTCTTGGATAAGACAAAGACCAACTAGGACCAATTTGTGAAGTGTTTTGTCTTGATAAGAACTACACTAACTCTTGAATATTTGCTTTGTCAAGAAATGTTTCTTGACAAGAGAATCTTATATGTCAAGGAGTCAGTGGGAGTCTTAATGGTCTTGAAAGGTTTCAAGAACAAATCAAGAATATACCTTATCGATCATCACTAGCACACGACTTGAGGTTTGCACCCTATCGTGCTGACATTATTTTGTTTTTGTGCCATTCCAATTGAGTTAATTGCGTATGTGAGTTCTATGAGTTCTCATTTGAATGCATACTAGAGCCTTAGTCGATGGAAAGTACATTGATATGTAAGGACAAGTTACTAAACTACTTGGAAGACATGGTGGGCACTCGTGTTACCATAAGGCAAGAAATCAAGATTAAGAAAGTTCAGTCCATATGAGTTTGGATTTGTCGCAAACCTTGGTTTCGGCAAATTCACATGGATAGGAAATCATACACCATAAAATCTAAGTGTCATAAGATTCCCTCCTTCATGAAAATGACTGTGAGGAAATGCTTTCACTAAAAGAGATTTTAAGAAGATAGCGATTGTGAAAATTGTATTCTCAAAATTCGATTATGGTTACGGCATCCCTTTCCATAGTTCGAATTATGAGATTTGGCAATTAGTTTCAACATTTGGAACTTAGTAACATAAGTTATGAATTGTTTAAACACACATATGAGCTATCTAAGACAAAGGTGTATAAGGTTAAGAAGCCTAGATAAAGGCTTATCGAAGCATCTAGTATTAGAAATATGAATTTTAGAAATTCAATAGGCATTGTTTTCTGAAAGTTCATTTGTTTTCTGAATACATGTCAAAGCTAGTGGGAGCATAAGTGTTATGCTTATATGATAATAATCATCATGATAGCGGGAGCATAAGTGTTATGCTTGTATGATTATTATGGCGAGTATTGCAAGTTAGCAATATTAATTATAGAAAAACAAAGATTCAATTTGCAAAGTTGCATGGGTTGAAAAGTTGTTTTAATATAATTAAGGGAGAGAATATTATACTTCGTTTCAGAATCTAAAGCTTAGATTGAGAAATTTTAATATTTTCAGTCAAAGGATACATTGTGTGTTCTTAAAATTCGATTATGATTACGGCATCCCTCTTCATAGTTCGAATTGTGAGAACATGACACATAAAATATTATGGCGAAAGATTGGTAAAGTATCATATCTTTATGTAAGACATTATGCATCGTGTCCCATACGCTTCGGGTATAGGATCGATTGCAAATGTTATAATATTTTACCATTCTAAAATTTTCTAAATGTCTAGCGCATTTAGAGGGAAAAAGGACTAGAATTGGTTTTGACTAAAATAATTAAACAACTATCAAAGGATGATCCAAAGTTCGTTGAGGATTAGTCGCTTGTGAGTAGTTGGAAGTATGGTATTGGATGGACCATATCGACATTATTATGAATAGATAAGATTCTATTAAGAATGAGTTGTCATATGAAAAATGTGGAAATGTTTCCATATTGGGAGTTGGATATTGAGATTATATGCCTAGATTAGAAACTTTTATGCAGGAAGGATGTTCAAATGAATGTACTTTGAATGTGAGACTTCACGTCTATGGAATTGTCTTGTAACAATGTCCGATAGAGTACTTCAAAATTTCATTAGCCAAGTCTTGGTGAGTTTTGTGCTATGACTTTAAGAAAGGATCGTTGCATAAGATGTTAGAATCTAGCATATTCTAATAGTAGCAAAGAACCTTGTGTTCTTACACTAATGATAAGGATTGGGAATTGTGAAATGAGCATCATTGAAAAGGTTTTTCAATTGATCTATTTCACAAAGTAAGGACCATAGGAAACATAGTGTGCATGCTTTATGCATGGGACAACTATTGTTGTAATTTAAGTAATAAGTTGATTTTCTGAAACAGTAAACGATAATAATGAGTAATCAATATGGTGGTTAAATAGAAGTGTTTTATTTACTCTCACAAGTTTGAGGCCATATAGGATTATGTATTATTGCTATGTTTCAATTTGCATGTTTTGACTTCCATAATAACAAGGTTACTCAAACATCCACAGTCGGTCATACGTTGGGAGTAGGTATGAATAAAGACTGTCATGAATCTGTCTGTAGATTGTCTAACGTGTTTAGACATAGCACAAGTTTGCTGCAGAGTTCATGAGTGCTTTGATACGATTAGAGTATTGGATTAAACCCACGCTCACTTGGATCACTTCATAGATTTATCACGAGTGATTAGTGAGACGATAATATTGTATATTCTTGAAACCGAGACATGTGAGTTGTTATTTGTTGGTCGGTTGGACATTGATAATAAGTAAACGCACCAGTAACTTGGTGTTATAAAACTTATTGTTGTGTATGATTCGATCAGTAAATGCAAGCAAGCATATGAGTCAAAGTTTATCCATTCCTTTTACTCAAAGTGAGATAAAAGCGATATATGTGGGCCTCTCGATGATTTAGTGATGACACCTAAGCGCTTGGCCAAGCCGGGACTAAGTTGATGTGTTCAATTGTAGTCTGTTGTCAGACGTCATAAATCGGAAGTCGGGAAACAGTATAGAGAGAATGATTGAAATTCATGTCTTTTGTCTATACGATATCTTGAGAATGGAGGAATATATAATCCCTTATCTAGAGGACACGCTATCTGATAAGATCAGAGTTGACAGCAGCTTTTGAAAGCTACGATTGCTTATCAGGTTCTGAAGTCATACGGAAAATAGTTATTAGACTTATCCAACTGGGAGACTGTTGGATTAGTGTCTAAGTCCATAAGTATTTTGGTATGTACTTGACCCGATTATGAGCATATTCCTTTTGGGTTGCCTTCACCATAGCAATATGTAGGATGAATTAAGGAGAGAGAGGTTTAAATATGATTTATTAATATATTATGAGAATAATATATTAAAGGAGAAATCATATTGTTTAATTAATATTAGTCAATAATTAATTATGAATTAATTTTGTGGCTAAAAGAGATTAATTAAACTTAGGGGACTGGACTGCAATTATTGGATAATTGAGTTATTGGGCTAAGGAATGCTAAAGGAATAAGGGGTGAACGAAATTATGATGGAAGCCCATCATATTTTCGTCCATGGCCTTATCCAGAAAGTTCCATGGGCTGCTTAGAGTTTAAGCTGTCCATTAGGGTTTTGACTAAAACCCTAGCAACCCACACAAGTATATAAAGGACCCCTTAGGCTCCCAAAACATGGACAACTGATCCTCTAGGGTTTCTAGTCGTTTTTGGGCAGCCTCCTTTCTTCTCCTCTTCATCCAAGTTGTATATGGTGTTTGTGACTCCATTAGAGGTGCAACACTTGAGGCACTAAGCTTTCTAAGGCCAATCCAAGCAAGGAATTGATTGTTATTGCTATATAACAATCAAAGGTAAATCTATAAACCCTAATTCAGTTTATAATATGTTAGATCTAAGTTTATTAGTCTTGGATTCAAAGCATGTACAATAGAGAAACCTAGATCCAAGCATTAGGGTTTGTATGAGCACATAGGATTGTTTCTTATGCATAAAACCCATCAAAAAATACTCTCGTTCCTGTGTGTACTAGCAAGTCGGCGCCTTTCCGTGATCCTGAGAAGTACCCGAAACACATAACACATAACACGGTAAGCACGAAGCTTAGTGAGTTCCCCAAAACACCACACATAACTCATTAGCCTCTCATGGCTATACTCGGATAATACCCTCTGGTCAATGTGTCTCAGTTGGACCTTCCATTCCCACAACTCAGTTGGACCCTCCGGTCCCTCAAGTCAGTAAGCTCAATATAATACACAATATATATCACAAAGACATAAAACAAGATATCTCAATACACAGTATAAGCACATAATACCCTCCGGTCACACGTAGATTACCACTTAAGATAACTATAGTGAGAAGACTCACCTCATAAACAAGCAAGTAAGGACCTCGTACATGAATCTAGAACTAGCCTCCGCCTAACCCGTAGGATAATTATTTCTGATTAATACTCTATACACACTCTAAATAAATCAAGGATATTCTCTTGATGTCCAACTCTTGGAATGGTTAAAAGACCGTTTTACCCCTCCATGGCTCTCATAAACCTGTCTAGACCCAAAACCCTAAGTCAACAGAAGTCAACATCCGAGTCAACAGTCAAGGTTTGACCCGACTCACCGAGTACACCCATGTGACTCGTTGAGTCCACTCGTTTTCCTTAGAAGTCTTATGAAGGTCCAGCTCAGCTCATCAAATTAACCCCCAACACGCCGAGTTATCGCATGATCAAGCAAATCGAGACAAACCCTAATCGACTCGTCGAGTCAGTTCATGGACTCGACGAGTCCCGTCAATCTGATTTCTCATTCAGATGTTTTAAAGTAGATCTACCACTCCAACCAATAGATCTAGCATCCTAAGACTCAATTATCACGTAAAGCTTCGATCTTTACATTCATGCATGGTATTTTTGCTCCAATTATACCAATACATGCTCTTACAAGGTGTTCAGCACAAAAACCCTCATATGTATGAATAAAGTTGGGACCTTTGGACTTTAGGGACCTCACAAGGTCCAAATCTGAGGTCTAAACCTCATGATAACTCAGTATGCTCGAAGTCCTAATAAAATGTGGTAAAAAGCCCTAAAACTCCATACACATGAGATCTAACCAATATAATGAAAAAGGTGTAGACTTTTTACCTCCCTCTGAAGCTCTGGAAGAAGTATCACTAGACCCTACAGCCCCCTCCTTGCTCCTTGCTTGATGTCCCTCTCTTCTCTTCAATTGATGCACTAAAAGTCTCAAGATTAGCTTCTCTTTCACTCTCTAGCTCAAGTGGGCGATTAGGGTTTCTCTCAAGGGTGTAAGGTAGCTGATGAGGCGGAAATAAGGGCTTAAGGCCCCTTAAATAGGTCACAAACCCGGGGACTTAGGGTTTCATCCCACAACGCCAACTCGGCGTGTCGATTCTCTGAATCGTCGAGTTTGTCGTTTACCCCTCGTGGCCAGTCACGACTCTACTCGACGAGTTGGTCTCACAACTCGTCGACTCACTCAGTAAATCTCAAAATAAAATACATAAATAATATACATGGGAGTCTGGATGTTACTGATGGGTTTTAGCCATAAGAACATCCTATGTGCTCATACAAACCTTAATGATTAGATCTAGGTTTCTCTATTGTACATGCAATTCATCCAAGTTTATAAACCCTAGATCTAGCATATGATAATCAATATAACATGTGAATTAGGGTTTAGATCATACCTTGATTGTTATGTAGCAATAACAATCTCAAATCCTTCTTGTATTGACTTTAGAAAGCTTAGAGTCACAAATGTCACTCCTCTAATGGTTCACAAACACCAAGAGCAAAAGGATGAAGAGGAGAAGAGAAGGAGGCTGCCCAAAACGTGTGGAAACCCTAGAGAACAAGTTCTACCACGTTTTTGGGGCATAAGGGTTCTTTAAATAGTGAGGCTATTAGGGTTATCTAACAAGGAAACCCTAATTTGGATGCTTAGGCCCTAAGCAACCCATGAACCCCTTTTTAATCAGCCTTGGACGATTTCTAATGGGTTTCCCCATAGAATTCGTCCAACCTTATATTATAAGGTAATCCATAGCCCAATTGCAATTATCTTATAATTACAATTCCAGTCCCTTAAGTTTAATTAATCTCTTTTAGCCACAAACTTAATTCTTATTAATTCTTGACTAATATTAATTAAACAATATGATTTCTCCTTTAATATATTATTCTCATAATATATTAATAAATCATATTTAATCCTTTCTCTCCATAATTCATCCTATCAAGTTGCTTTGGTGAAGGCAACCCAAAAGGACCATGCACCATCGGGTCAAGTACATACCAAAATGGTTATGGACTTAGACACTAATCCAACAGTTATAATTCTCCCCCCACTAGTATCAGACTTCGCCCTTGAAGTCATGCGCTGCAAATAACTATGGGTACTGCTCGCGCATCTCGGACTTTGACTCCCACGTCCACTCGGATCCCTTCCGATGTTGCCATTGCACCTGAACCAAGGGCACCTCCTTGTTCCTCAGAACCTTCACCTTTCGATCTAAAATCGCTATCAGCCTCTCAATTTAATTCAAGCTCGCATCCACCTGGATGTCCTCTAGTGGTACCACTGCCGTCTCATCGATACATACTTCCTCCACCGGGACACGTGGAAGGTGTTATGAATCTGACTCAACGCTGCAGGTAGCTCCAACCGGTATGCTACCTTACCTATTCTGGTGGTCGCTCTAAAAAGACCAATATATCGGGGCCCCATTTTTCCCCGCTTCCTGAATCGGATCACCCCTTTCCATTGGGATACCTTCAGGAGGCCAAAATCTTCAACCTAGAACTCTATCTCAGATCGTCGCCTGTCTGCGTAACTCTTCTGGCGACTTTGTGCCGTCAGTAACCTCTGTCTAACCTGTTGAATATTCTTAGTCGTCTTGAGCACTATCTCAGTGCTACCCATCACTCGTTGCCCCACCTCTACCCAACACATGGGAGTCCGACACCTCCTCCCATAGAGAAGCTCAAAGGGGGGCATACCAATACGGGAATGGTGGCTGTTGTTGTATGAAAACTCAGCCAAGGGCAAATAAGTGTGCCAACTTCCACTAAAGTCTATAAAACATGCACACAACATGTCCTCGAGCGTCTGAATCATCTGCTCATTCTACCCGTCTGTATGTGGGTAAAACGCACATCCCGATCTGACACTATCGATGTCGGCACTCCATGCCGAGCCACCACCTCTGTCACATAAATCTCGGCCAACTTCTCTGCGGAAGAGCCCTCACTGATAGCAAGGAAGTGAGCATTCTTCGTTAACCGGTCCACAATTAACCATATCGTGTCGACACTTCGTGCGGTCCTCGGTAATTTGGTAATGAAATCCATGGAAATTTGTTCCCACTTCCACTGGGGAGCCTCCAATGGCTGCAATTTGCCATGAGGACGCTGGGGCTCGGCCTTAACCCGGCGACAGGTCAAACACCTCTCAACAATCCATGCCACATCTCTCTTCATACAAGGCCACCATAAATCTCTCTTCATATCCAAATACATCTTCGTGGTTCCTAGATGGATCCAGAACCTCGACCTACGTGCCTCCTCCATCAACATACGGCGAGCTCCACCGATATAGGGCACCCAAATCCGCCCTCGGAAGGTCATAAACCCATGACTATCCATCACAAACTCAGACTGGAGTCATGGCCTCCATTTGGGCCTCTCGAATGGTGTCTAAGACTGGAGTCATCACTGTCATCCTCATACACACATCTCAGATCAGATCACTCGCTAGTCTATAGATCAGGGCGTCGGCTACCACATTAGCCTTACCCGGATGATATAAGATCGCGCAGTCATAGTCTTTCACTACATCCAACCACCTCATTTGTCTCATATTCAGGTTGGGCTGATCCATGAGGTACTTCAGGCTCTTGTGGTCCGTATATATGGTACACCGGACCCCATACAGATATTGACACCAGATTTTAAGGGCGAACACTACCACCCCCAGCTCCAGATCATGGGTGGGATACCTAATCTCATGAGGCTTTAGCTGCCTTGACGCATATGATATCACGTGCCCCCTCTGCATCAACACCGCACCCATCCCTGATATAGATGCGTCACAATAGACTACCAAGTCCTCCACTCCCTCGGGGGGGGGGGGGGGGGGCTAACACTGAGGCTTCGCACAACCTCTGGCAAAGAGTCTCAAATGAGGCCTGCTGCTAGGGCCCCCAAGCAAAAGCAACACCCTCCGACTCAATCTGCTAAGTGGGACAGCAATCTTGGAGAAATGCCTGATAAATCTCTAATAGTAGCCGACTAAACCCAGAAAACTCCTGATCTCGGTCGGGGATCTTGGCACCTCCCATCTTAGATATGCCTTAATCTTGGCCGGGTCCACCAATATCCCATTCTAATTAACGAGGTGTCCCAGGAACTGGACCTCTCGTAACCAAAAATCACACTTGGAGAATTTGGCATAAAGCCTCTCCATCCTCAATGCTCCAAGAATCTCTCTAAGATGTTCCTCATGCTACTCTCTGGTTCTCGAATACACCAGGATATCATCGATGAACACGATCACTGATCGATCCAACATAGGCCTGCACACCCGATTCATGAGAAAAATGAACACCGTTGGTGAAATGGTGAGTCCGAAAGGCATCACCACAAACTCGTAATGCCCAAAATGAGTCCTAAAGGCCTTCTTCTGGATATCCTACTCAAAGAATTTCATCTGATGATATCCAGACCTCAAATCAATCTTGTAGAACCAAGACGCCCCATGCAACTGATCGAACAGATCGTCGATCCTCGATAGTGGATAACGGTTCTTGACCGTCAGCTTGTTTAACTCCCAGTAATCAATACACATTTGGTGTTTTTCTTGACAAAAAGGATCGGCGCTCCCCACGGTGAGGTACTCGGTATGATAAAGCCCTTCCCCAGCAGCTCCTGGAGCTGTGAGTATAAATCCTGCATCTCTGGTGGAGCAAGGCGATAAGGTGCCTTGGCAATAGGCGCCGCCCCCCCTGGAATCAAATCAATCCGGAACTCCACCTATCAGAACATTGGCGATAGAACTCGGCCTCTCTGTCGCAACCCGTGTATCCATAACATACGCCAGATAACCCATGCAACCCTGCTGTAAACTCTGTCTCGCTCTTGCAGCAGAGCAGAAAGCTGATCCATATCTAGTTTGTGACATCCCCTTTTTCACGGCCGGAAAAGACCGATTTGTTTATGCTTTCTTTTAAAATCAGAGTAATCCTTTTTAAAGATAACACTTGTGGAAGTTGTCCCAAAAACAAAATATGATAACCATTTATCAAAAACATTTCTCAAAGAGAATGTATCTTCATTACATAATAAAACTTTGGGATGTCATGTTCCGATACAAACCAAAAGCTTAAATAGTACAATACAAACCTTACTGCAGTTATTTACAACTACTAATCTATAATCCAAAATATCTCGTCAAGTCAACTAACTTATACTCTTGTGGCATTACATGTAATACAAAGAAAACTGAGTGGGTCAGGCTTGGCAACCTGGTGAGCATATAGGGTTTCAACTCACAATAATATAATCATTATATTTAATCATTAAACAATCAACCCAATTACCCATCCCCATTATCTCCTTTCATTTCTTAAAGCTTTACCCTAAGAATCAATTATCGTTCATTCATTTATTCCTAAGAATTGACCTAAGGAATTGACACAAATTCCCTTGCTGCTCGAGGTCCATACATCTGGTGAATACGTAATTCAAACATTCGATGAACACCTAGTTCTAAAATACCTAGTGAACACACTCAGTTCAACAACACCAAGTGAACACATCTAGTTCAAAAATACCTAACGAAGACATTGAGTTCTAAAATACTTAATGAACACATATAGTTCAAAATACCTAATGAACACATTGAGTTCAAGGACACCAAGTGAACACATATAGTTCAAAATACCTAATGAACACATTGAGTTCAAAACACCTAGTGAACACATAAAGTTCAAAAATACCTTATGAACACATTGAGTTCATACCCCCTAGTGAACACATAGAGTTCAAAAATACCTAATGAACACATTGAGTTCAAAACACCTACATGTTACAAACCTGTTAACTTTTCATTGGATTGTCTAGAACAGTCTACAGTCACCATCTCTATTCCACTAGTTCACTAAAACATCAATATCATCCAAACTTCTTATCATTTTGTCTTATATAAACTATTTCATTTACCCAGGTTCTACCCAACATATTTGTAGATATAAATTACATATATAGTTTTAATTATTTAAAAATGTGTATGAAACATTCATTCAGCATCCGTCTCAAGTAAACAAACAATATATAAACACATAGCACGTATTTCAAAACAAATACTTCATATCTATGTGTAAGGAGAAAGTAACTACACACTCACTTGATTAGATGATGTTCGGACAGCACTACGGCTCTAAGAGTAGTATTCTTCGGTGAAACTAGAATATCTTCAAACATCGGGCTTCTTGCGGGCAGAGCTTCGGCTCGGAAACACTTTTTCTTCTTGGGATCTTCGGGCTTCGGGACTCGCTTCGGGTCTTGGGATGATACCAAGGCTTCGGGGGTACTTCTTTGCATGTAAATCGAGGTAATATGGGAGAGAGAAGGGCGAATTAGCAACCTTGGCCGGCTGCCCCTTCAAATCTATTTATAGGGCTGATTTCTTAATTTTCACGTCGTGAACAGTATTTTCTTAACAGTATTTTCACGTCGTGGGCGTGATCGTCACTGCATGCGTCATTGCAAGTTGGGTCTGGCAGAATCCAGGAGGCGTCAGAAGACATTTCACATTATGAACACTGATTTCACGTCGTGGTCTCTGATAGTTTTGAGGTTTCGCGCCCCGAACTTTAGAAATTCATAACTTTTGCATACGAACTCCATTTTCGACGTTCTTTATATTGACGTGAAGGTCAGATTATGCTCTACAACTCTCATTTAGACTTCGTCTGCTAATTTTGACTTTATTTTTATTATATTTTTATTATAATATTTTTAGTAGGTCGGAAAATGAAAACTCCATTAGAAAATCATAACTCCTTCGTCTGACGTCCGTTTTCGTCTGTCTTTTCACCTTTGGACTACTATGGACAAGTTCTTCAATTCTCTTTTAGATTGTTTCGGCTAAATATCGCTCGATCTCATATTCGAACTTCGGGCTGTACACTACTAAGCCGAAACTTCGAAAAATCATAACTTCCTCATACGAAATCAGATTTGGGCGTTCTTTTCATGCACGCTCTCAGTTTAACGTATTCTATGACTTTCGTTTAGATCGATAAATCCAAATATCGATCTATCGTAAATTCACATTTTTACATCGCGTTGTGTCGTGTCGGTTCTGTCGCGAAACTTTGACAGGTCATAACTTCTACGTTATAACTCGGATTTCGGCAATCTTTATATGTACGGAATACTTGTAACATATACTAAAACTTAGTTAAGATTAGTCCTTCTAAATAATATTCTATTAAAAAAAAGTCATTTTTGACGCTTATCGTCTATAAATTGACTAGCCCTAATCTACGGGCGTTACATAGTACCCTCGCCATACACTGTAACCACTCCCCCACTAGGGTCTCGTATAGTTACTAACTATCACTCACAGTCGATCACAGCTCCAAATCGACTCAACCAGTTCATGCCCACTATGACACAAACATCACCCATAGTGCTCGTTACTAGGTCTATCAGAAACTCAACCCCAAAAATCTCTAATACACACCTTTGGATCACATCAGTAGCAAAAACCACATGCTCATCGGCTATAGAAACCTTCATCAACGAAACCTTTGGATCACGTCAGTGAGCATTACAATTGTCTCCCCCTTAGGATGATTACGTCCCGGAATCATCAACGAAACATGGCTCGTATAATGAATCCATACGTCATCTCTTCATCCTAGGTAATAATTCTAACTTCTATATTCCTTCAAGTCTATCTCTTAGACTTATTGACTGTAAGCAGTACTTGATTGTGCACCTGCTTTCTATCTCAGGTTAGACTCCAAATCATGACCTATCGTCATGTGATGCTCGTTTAGACTCAGGTCTCTTAGAGTTAAATTCCAAAATAGGCTATACCTTCTTTCATGTTCTAATGTGATATAATCACATTTTTTTTTAAATGTAGCATTTCTAGCTACAAGCAACTTTTCGTGATACCTATACTGGTTGCTTTGATTAATTCTTCCGGCTTGAGTCGGTGCTACATCGAACTTGGTTCTCTGAACCACGTAACATACTCATATTAGTCGGACTCGATTTGATATGACCACTAGGGTCGGAATATCAACAGTCTTTTTAGTCATTACCGAAACGATGGTAATGACATACTTGAATAAAACGAAATTAGTTACTAGCTTCTTGGTAACTTTGTGACTTTCCCTGATCCAAGCGTGAGTCTTGTGCTTCCGGTAGTATATGCATCTACTACCTTTCACACCTACTCATACTCGTCCCAAGTATTGTCTTACAGCTTTTCCAAGTCATTATCATATGAACAATTTTAACACATACAAATGTGTCCAAACAATCATATAATTTTCCCTAGACTCTACTAGGATTTCTTCCATGCGTATCTTTAATCATCAATTCTGCTTCACTCGGTTGGTGATGGAAACATCAGACGATGGGATAACTTCATGGATTATGCCAAAAATCTTTCTTTCTGCTAATCGAACATGTACTTCTCCCGTACTAGACGTATTATTTATTAGACGCATTCAAATGGCATGATATCACTCTTACGATATCTTCCGATAGGTACCATTTAGTATCGTAAGCCTTTTCATTTCCACTATTTTCTCAGTCTATCATGGTTCGCATCACTTCCTGAACTTCTGCCATTGTGATAGGTTCGGGTGTAGGCGCAACGACCGATGTATGACCCATCATATTCTTAGGCTCAGGTTGTCATCTTCCTCTTGTTTTTTACACCCAAGCAGACGTTCGGTGTACCAAGACGAGAATTTAAGATAGGAAAGATCTTATTTACGATAGACGTATAAATCTCCTTATTACTCTGAAACGTTACATGCTTGTTTTAATATCGTAATCATACGCTTAGAATCCTGAGCACATAAAGTTTCCAGATCCGGTCGGCAACAGACCATAGATCCGAACAAATAACAGCATATAAGGCATTTTTATAGCTATAACATAAATCATTTAGCACATAAAACATTTTATGCATTTTCCTAAAATCAGCTAGTGCTCGTGTCTAAATTATAGCAGACACTCATCTCACAATCATCGCTTAGCATTCTAAGTTTAAGTCTAGAAATAAATCCTTATTCCTAGTTCGCTTAAACTAATGCTCTGATACCAACTGTGACATCCCCATTTTCATGGCCATAAAAGACCGATTTTGTTTATGCTTTATAAAAATCAGAGTACTTCTTTTCATAAAAATGTTGCGGAATTTGTTCCCAGAAAAACACGATAAATATGGTATTAAAACATTTTCGAAGAAACGTATTTTATTCATTTTAAAACATTTGGGATGTCATTGTCAATACAGAAACATAAGCATAAACAGAACTTACCTTTATTTACACTAGTGATCTACATCTCTTTAATCTCTCAGTGTAATGTGACTTCATATCAACACCTGTGATATAAATAAACTGAGTGGGTCGGGTTGGGAAACCTGGTGAGTACATAGGGTTTTCAACCCACAATAATATAATTATTATGTTTAAACAATCAAGCAATCCCACCCAATTACCCATCCCCATTATCTTCTTTACTTTTAAGGATCTACCCTAAGAATCAACTATTTCTCGTTCATTCATTCCTAAGGAATCAGCACGAAGTCCATCATTACCAAAGCTTATAGATTACAACTGGTGAACACGTAGTCCAAAACATCTTGTAAACACTTAGTTCAAAAGTAACTAGTGAACACACTTAGTTCAAAATACCTAGTGAACACACTCAGTTCAAAGATACGTAGTGAACACACTCAGTTCAAAATACCTAATGAGCACCTGGTTCAAAAACACCTACAGATTACGAGCTTACTAGCGTTCCAACGGACCGTCTAGTATCGCCCATGGTCATCATCTATACTCCACTAGATGACTGGGTCACTGACAACATTGATGTCTCCCACCGTGTTATCACAAAACAACTATTTCATCTACCCATGTTTTACCCAACACATTTTGTAGATATAAAATACATATACATTTTAAATCATTTAAAACATGTATAAAGATCTTTCACCCAGCATAGACAGCAAGTATTCAGACAATATACACACACAACACGTAATTTATATTAAAATACTTCATATCTATGTGTAAGATGAAAGGGACTATGCACTCACCTGTGAAGGTGGTGACTCGGTACTCAGACAACGCTTCGTTTACTTTAAAATAATTTCCTTCGACGAAACCTAGTATTATTACCACTAGATTTTAGTCTAATATTTACCGTGACTAATTATTAGTCTTATTATTATTATTATTATTATTATTATTATTATTATTATTATTATTATTATTATTATTATTATTATATAAGCGTTTAAACAATATTTTCCAACCACTATGTACAGACAGGGGCCAGGCATAAAACACCGGAGGGTATGACCATTTTGGCATATAGCACTTCTGAAATCCAACAACCCTATGCGGCCCTTTAAACCAGATTCCCTGTACCGCGAGTAGTTAAAAAGATATTATAACGACACTTATATAAGTCATAATAATAGCTCAAATATTTATTATAAATTTATAATAACAATACTAATTTTAAATATAAACTATATTTTAAATAGGGTAAGCATAACTTACTTACAAGGGAATTTTAGCTAGGAGTCGGGCTCTATAGGGGCAGAACTTCGTCGTTGAATCTTTCTAAGAAAGATTCGTGCAGCGCTTCAGCGCTCACCTTACTATACTAAAACTATAGAAAGAGAAGTCGAATCACGAGGGACCGAAATGCTCGGGGGATAAGAAGAGAAAGACTCTTGAATCAAGAGAATGGTGCAAGAAATATGAGAGCCCAAGCCTCTTATTTATAGTAATTAAATTTACAAAAACTACCCTCCATAATTACTTAATGACCTTATAGTTATATAAACAACTAAACACCCCTTTATAATACTATTTTAAATAGATTTAACAATATTTGCACTAAACTAATGTCGAAAGAACTCAACATTAGTCTTATAATGACCGCATCCTCGATACCTTTCTAATGATATATACATATGTATATATATGTGTACGTATATATGATTTATACTTTATTTTAATACGTAAATATGCTATTATAATTTGTAACTCGTTCATACGAACTCCGTTTTTGACGTTCTTTATATCCACGCGTAGGCCAGAACGTACCCTACAACTTTCATTTAGACTCCGTCGGCTAATTTCGACTTTAATTTTAAAGTTATATTTTTAACAGGCCGGGACAGGATTGGTCCGTTAAAATCTCATAACTTCTTCATCCGATGTCCATTTTTGTCTGTCTTTTTATTGTTACGCTACTAATAATGAGATCTTCGATTCTCGTTTAGGTTATGTCGGCTAAAAACCGCTCGATCTAATACTCGAACTTCGGGCTGTACACCGCTAAGCCGAAACTTCGAAAAATCATAACTTCCTCATACGAAGTCAGATTTAGTCGTTCTTTTTATGGACGTTCTCAGATTAACATATTATACGACTTTTATTTAGATTACTAAGGCTAAAAGTCTCTCTATCATAAATTCACTATTTACATCTTCGTAGTGTCGTGTCAGTTCCGTCGCTAAACTTCGACGGGCCATAACTTCTTCGTTATAACTCGGATTTCGGCGCTCTTTATATGTACGGAACCCTTGAGACATATTCTACAACTTGGTTAAGATTATTTATTCTAAATAATCTTTTGTGGAAAAGTCGTTTTCGACCCCTATTATCTCTAAATTAACTAGCCCGGATCTACGGGCGTTACACTCACCCACGAACCCTCGGAGTCTTGGCCTTCCCCGGCTGGCTATCAGTACCTCGCGGTGCTGGAGGAGTAGAAGTCTGAACTGATCCTCGAGTGACTTGTGGACACTCGGCCTTCCGGTGGCCAGTCTGGTTGAAATGAAAGTAAACCGAAAATCCCTTGGGGAATTCCTTCGCCATATGCCCCTCCTTGCTACATTTGTAGTAAATCCCTGCCCGGAAAGATCCCTCATGAGTCTTTCCGTACTTGCCACAACTGTGGCCCCTCTAGCCCCCAGCTCTCGAATCAGCGGGCTTAGCCTGCTTAGCCGCCTACTGCGACTGTACTGGTCTCTAATCTTTCCCCTGAGAGTCTAACTCCACCCTGGCATGCGTCTCTAACTCGATCTCCCTCCTCCTGGCATTTGCTTGAAGCTCGGAAAATGTCTGATAAGACGACTCCACCACTAACACCCAAATATCCCTCCTCAGAATGCTCAAGTATTGGCTCATGTGTGCCTTCTCAGAAGACACGCGTTCAAGGCAGAACAATGCCCTCTCATGAAACAACTTCGAAATCTCAGTCACTGACTCTGTCTTCTGCTTGAGAGACAGAAACTCTTATGCCAATCGTTCCCTCTCCACCGGGGAACATACTCGTCTCGGAACATCAGAACAAACCTCTCCCATGTCACTGCAGTACGATCTGCAGGGGTAAAACTGGTTGTCAAAAACTTCCACCAGTCCTTCGCTCCCAAGTGAAGCTAGTTCAGCGCAAACAGAACCCTTAAGTGATCTGGGCATGAACATGTGTAAAAACACTCCTCAATATCATAGATCCATCTCATCGCAGCAATCGGATCGTGTGTCCCATCAAACTCCGATGGTTTCGTGTTGTTGAACTCCCCAAACAACAACGAGTCACCTCCCTGTGGCCTGGCAGCAGCGACAGCTGCGGTAGCTGCGGCAGCAGATGCCTCGGTAACAGCAGCATATCGCTCGTCAAATGTATCAATCAGTGTGGTCTTGATAGACCCAAACATCTCAGGTATCACCTCTCTTATGGCTGCGGCCACCTCCTCATGAATCATCTTGCGTATCTCATCATCGCTAGTCCCACTGCTCCATGGGTTGTGGCGTGTACCCACCATGACGTCTCTGAAACACAACACAAAAATCATCAGAGACTTGCTCGAGCTTACTCACACTTGATCACCCGTCCCTACTTGTTCCTTAGCATCCTAAGGATTCTTACTTGGGTTGCATACAAATACGGTGTTTTCAGTAGTACGGGCCCAATACTACCGTATGCATAACATGTAGTCACTCTAAGTCCTCCTCCTAGGATTCTAACTCACAAGTACTCTATCTCTCACGAATATCAGACTACTCTCTTAGTAGACCCCTCACAGCTCATCCAGGTATTTCCTCTAGATTATCTCTCGACTTAGAACCCTTTCTCTAAGTGATTCCTGTTAGATACTCTTACTCAGCGCGTACTCACAACACATAATAGATAGCAGCAACTCCTAAGCTAAGGCATCACAAATCAGGAAACTCTAGCCTAAGATATGAAATACCTAGTCTATCCTCTAACATGCATAACTATTATCTCGTAAATATCTCAAAACACAAACAAGTAAGGGTATTTTGGGAAATCACAATTCGAGCTCTAGCGGATTGTACACACTACTCCATTTCGTTTTCACTATTTCTCATTTTAGAAAAATCATTTCTTTTCAAAATATTTCTTAAATCCTCAGTTTGAGTCCATACACACCCGAAGATATATCTGAATCCCTCAAACCAAGGCTCTGATACCAACTTGTAACACTGTAATTTTCAACCAAATTTTTCATTTTGAAACACAATAAAACTCATATCACATTTTCTCAAAAACCACAATATTCTCAATTTTCATAAAAAAAATTCCACAAAGTAAAAATCACTATCCCAGAATCATAAAAATACTCTGGCTCCAGTGTGTACTATCAAGTCGGCGCCTTCCCGTGATCCTGAGAAGTACCTGAAACACATAACACATAACACGGTAAGCACGAAGCTTAGTGAGTTCCCTAAAATACCACACATAACTCATTAGCATCTCATAGCTATACTCGGATAAGACCCTCTGGTCAATGTGTCTCAGTGGGACCCTCCGGTCCCACACCTCGGTTAGACCCTCCAATCCCTCAACTAAGTAAGCTCACTATAATACACCGCATATATCACAAAGACATAAAAGAAGATATCTCAATACACAGTATAAGCACATAAGACCATCCGGTCACACATAGATTACCACTCAAGGTAAGTATAGTGAGAAGACTCACCTCGTAAACAAGCGAATGATGACCTCGTACAAGAATCTTGAACTACCCTCCGCCTAACACATAGGATAATTATTTCTAATTAATACTCTATTCACACTCTAAATAAATCAAGGCTATTCTATTCCTCTCCAACTCTTGGAATGGGTAAAAGACCATTTTACCCCTCCATGGCTCTCATAACCTTGTCTTGACCCAAAACCCTAAGTCAACAGAAGTCAATATCCGAGTTAACAGTTCATGTTTGACCCGACTCACAGAGTACACCCATGTGCCTCGACGAGTCCACTCGTTTTCCTCAGAAGTCTTGTGAAGGTCCAGCTCAGCTCATCGAGATAACCCCCAACTCACCGAGTTACCGCATGATCAAGCGCATCGGGAAAAACCCTAACTGACTCGTCGAGTCAGTTCATGGACTCGACGAGTCCCTTCAATCTGATTTCTCATTTAGATGTTTTAAAGTAGATCTACCACTCCAACCAATAAATCTAGCATCCCAAGACTCAATTGTCAAGTAAAGCTTTGATCTTTACATTCATGCATGGTATTTTTTCTCCAATCATACCAATACATGCGCTCACAAGGTTTTCAGCACAATAACCCTCATATGGATGAATAAAGTTGGGACCTTTGGACTTTAGGGACCTCACAAGGTCCAGATCTGAGGTCTAAACCTCATGATAACTCGGTATGCTCGAAGACCCAATAAAAGGTGGTAAAAAGCCATAAAACTCCATACACATGAGATCTAACCAATATAATGAAAAGGGTGTAGACTTTTTACCTCCCCCTGAAGCTCTGGACGAAGTATCACCATACCCAACAGCCCCCTCCTTGCTCCTTGCTTGATGTCCCTCTCTTTTCTTCAATTGATGCACTAAAAATCTCAAGACTAGCTTCTCCTCCACTCTCTATCTCAAGTGGGCGATTAGGGTTCTCTCAAGGGTGTAAGGTATCTGGTGAGGCGGAAATGAGGGCTTAAGGCCCCTTAAATAGGTCACAAACCCAGGGATTTAGGGTTTCATCCCACAGCACCAACTCGGCGAGTCGGCTCTTTGACTGGTCGAGTTGGTTACTTAACCCCCGTAGCCAATCACAACTCTACTCGACGAGTTGGTCACACAACTCGTCGAGTCACTCAGTAAATCTCAAAATAAAATACATAAATAATATACCTGGGAGTCCGGATGTTACAAAAATAGTGGTGTGTGCCATGTCATCATCCCAAGCCCTTCCCTTTGCTAGTGGAAGTACCTAAAACCAAAATTAAAAATCGTAAGCACGAAGCTTAGTGAGCCCACACTCAAGGAGACACGGGCCCCTCCCACATTCTGCTGGCTCTGATATACGGGCTCCGCCCACACTCAGCTACTTCGAGATACGGGACCCGCCCACACTCGGCTACAATGAGATACGGGCACCGCCCACCCTCAACTGCTATCAGATACGGGCCCCGCCCACAATCAGCTACTAAACAAACATACATGTATCACACATACAACAAGTATAACTAAATCTATCAGTCAGGCATATATCCATAATCAAATTAAACTGTGAGATACGGGCCCCGCCTACACTCGACGACTATGAGATACGGGCTCCGCCCACACTCAGCTACTAACATAACATACTATGGGCCGACCTTGGTGCCTTAGACTCGTTCCTACTAAAGGGAACTCACCTCGCAAAACTGATTGCTGAAATCTCGAGTGAGGAATCCCTGTCTACTGCTCCGGCGACTCTCTGACTATCAATTCCATAACAACACTTAATCAAAATATAATAATCCTTCTTAGGGTAAAATGACCATTTTACCCCTGGTCAAAGTCAACATTTATGGGTTGACCAACTCTCCGAGTTCTATAACTCAGAAATCCTAAAATCGTGACTCAACTCGCCGAGTCGCTACATCGGCTCGTGAGTCCTATCAGACTGCTCATTCACGACTTAGCTCATCCACTCGTCGAGTCTCTCTACAAGTCATCGAGTTATACTAAACTAATATCGGGACAACATAATTTGACTCGTCGAGTTCCCTTATGGACATCACGAGTCCTTCAGTCTGTTTGGCCATCTTAATAGATTAAGCCCCTATCTTCTAGATCCAAGGTTCTTAGCTCGTTTGCCCACTAGAAAGGCCTCTCTAAGGGTAAAGTTTCCAACATTACCCATCCATAACTCTTCTAAAAGGGTTTATACAAAACCCTAATTCCTACAAGACATGGATCTTTTCCGCAAAGCCATAGAATCTCAAATCCACGCATGTAAACCTAGATCTAGGGTTTTAACATATGTTAGACACATAAAGTCCCGAGCTTTCCATCCATGCATCATCTTTTATGGCTAAAAAGACCATCAACTTGCTTATATGCTTGAATGGGACTTCCATGGTCATAAAGTTTGCACCTTTATGCCATGGAACCCCTCCTAGATCCTAGATCTGAGATATAAGTCACTCGGGACGTCCCAACCTCGAGGACCAAGGTTCTTGAACCAAAACTTTCATAAAATGGAAACAAATAGATCTAAGAGAATAATGATCAAGTTGGAAACTTGATTACCAAAAAATGTAGCAAATGGAGTGTAGTTCCTGGATCTACTTCTTCCCTCTTAATTCTTCTATCTTCTACTTCTTCCACAAGCTTCAAAAGGCACAAATAACACTTAAAATGGCAAGAAATAACTCAAGATCACTTATGGCGGATTAGGGTTTCGAGATTAGGGTTTGGAGGTGATGGAGGCTGGAATGGAGGCCAAATATGATGCTTAAATAAGGTGCAAACCCTAAAGATTAAGGTTTCATCCAGCATATCCTACTCATCGAGTCAGGGCTGCGACTCGTTGAGTAGCTCACTTAAATCTCGCGCGTAAACTGCCTTCTACTCGACGATTCAACGATACCAACTCGTCGAGTCCGTCTTTCAAAATAAATAAATAAGTAAGTAAACGCATACCAGGGAACTGGGCATTACTATATATATATATATATATATATATATATATATATATATATATATATATATATATATAGGGTTAGGTTATTTTGTTTCTAATAACTATTGTGTGCCAGAATACACAGATCTGGACCATTGGATGGAATATAATCAAAGGTAATGATATGAGGGTCTATGATAGTAGAATAGGATAACATATACCATATAATCACACAAATTTCAGCATAAGGGCATTTTAGTCAATTAACCTATATTAAAAAAGGAAATTTTTGGATTTTTAGGGATGATTAATTCCTTTATTTTTAAAAATCTGAATATTTTAAATTAATTCAAAATTAGAAAGTCGATTTTATTCTATCAGAATGGTAGAATGTTAACCATAAACTAGTAAACATATTCGTCGATTATATTCTGTCAGAATGACAGAATGCCAACCATAAACTAGTAAATACATTCTAAAAAGAATACACAAAATCAATTCTTGAACTAATAATATCCAAATAATTACATTGTATGATTATGATTCATTGAATAATAACAACATTCTGAAAGAAAAAAGAAAAAAAAAAACATCACAATCTAACAAAAACACTAATCTATTCTAATAGAATATTATTTTTTAGCAAGACTTTATACATTGTAGCATAACACATTCTGGTATAATACACTCTCGTTCTCTATGATTTCTTCCTTCTCCACATCAATGTTAGCCTCTTCAAAACCTAAATCCACAAAGAAAACATAATCAAGTTTCAAAAATTAAAAAATTCAATGCATTCTAAGAGAATAAAAACTATAAATTCTGATAGAATGTACTTGTTGTTGACAATTATTCTCAAACATTCTAACAGAATACATCTATATAAAATAAATTCTAATAGAATCAACAGCAACTGATTCTTAAGTGCTTGAAGTTCATCCTCACTTGAACTACCATCAACGACAAAAACAAACGTCGGTTGACTCGTCAACACACATCTGCACTCGTTGCCAGTCAAGAACACAAGAAACAAACACCCATGAATTCCCATGTCAAATACCAAACACCCATCTTCCCTTTTTGAAATGCCAACTAAGCAAAGTACTATAGGATTTGAGTTACAAAGAGGGTAAGTGTCCATCAAAGCAGCAAAAATGGAGTTTGAATCGATACCCATGTCAGATAATTGTGTAAAAATTGATTTAGCAGAGGCATACATTCTTGCTTTCACTAGTATATGAATAGTTATACAGTAAACATACATGAGATTCTTGATTTGTTGAAAAGCAGGTTGTTTGATTACCCAATTGAGAAATTTCAAAGCTAGGTTTCCATGAACTGGCCTGAGGGAAACCCGTTTATAGTTCATTTGAGAGAAACCAGTAAGAAGAAGGTCGTATAGAAATCAAACCTGATGATGAAGACGACAAGAGTTCCATCATGGAAGACCACCTGTTGGTGTGCTTGGAAGGAGATATGGCGGAAGTGAGGGGTCTATGGGTTATTATAATCCCAATTCATAGAGATACATTACAAATGGGTAGGTCAAATTAGATGCTAAACTTGAAATCGAAATCAAAATTGACACAAAGATGGATGAAAAGAGGGAAACAGGGGCTTCCATACCGTAGAGGTGCGGGGTGCCGATCGGAGAACGAGAGATGGATGAAAAGAGGGAAACAAGCCTTAGGTCGAAAAAGGGTAGTAGTTACCCCTTGAACCGATTGTTTTTTAGAGAAAGCGTGAATTGGATGGTGATGTTATAGGATTGTGCAAACTGATTCCTAATTCAATAGGATACTCTATGGTGTGCGTCGACTGGAAGAAGAAAGAAGAAATCGAGGTCTTGATCGGTTGTGTTGTGGGGTTTCGATCAGACGATCACCATAGCTGTGGCTCTGATTCTTTGTTCCAAACTTGTTGAATCGGTCAAGATGTAATTCCTTAAATATATGACACGATGCAAGAGAGACTAGGTCAAAAATATTGATTTTATTTCCTTAATTGCAGGATTTCAATTAAATGATTCCTTAATTAAAAAGTACAAAATTTCCAATATACCCTTAAATGATTTATTTAATTGTTTATTATTTCCTAAATTCCTATTGGTGCATTCATGCACACAATAGTTGCTAGAAACATTTGAACCTAACTCTATGTGTGTGTGTATATATATATATATATATATATATATATATATATATATATATATATATATATAGAGAGAGAGAGAGAGAGAGAGAGAGAGTTAGGTTCAAATGTTTCTAGAAACTATTGTGTGCATGAATGCACCAATAGGAATTTAGGAAATAATAAACAATTAAATAAATCATTTAAGGGTATATTGGACATTTTGTACTTTTTAATTAAGGAATCATTTAATTGAAATCCTGCAATTAAGGAAATAAAATCAATATTTTTTACCTAGTCTCTCTTGAATCGTGTCATATATTCAAGGAATTATCTTGACCGATTCAACAAGTTTGCAACAAAGAATCGGAGCCACAGCTATGGTGATCGTCTGATCGACACCCCACAACACAACAGATCAAGACCTCGATTTCTTTTTTCTTCTTCTAGTCAACGCACACCACAGAATATCCCATTGAATTAGGAATCAGTTTGCACAATCCTATAACATCACCATCCAATTCACGCTTTTCCTAAAAAAACAATTGGTTCAAGGGGTAACTACTACCCTTTTTCGACCTAGGGCTTGTTTCCGTCTTTGCATCCATCTCTCGTTCTCCGATCGGCACCCCACACCTCTACGGTATGGAAGCCCCTGTTTCCCTCTTTTCATCCATCTTTGTTTCAATTTTGATTTCAATGTCAAGTTTAGCATCTAATTTGACCTACCCATTTGTAATGTATCTCTATTAATTGGGATTGTAATAACCCATAGACCCCTCACTTCCGCCATATCTCTTTCCAAGCGCACCAACAGGTGGTCTCCCATGATGGAACTCTCGTCGTCTTCATCATCAGGTATGATTTCTTTACGACCTTCTTCTTACTGGTTTCTTCTCAAATGAACTATAAATGGGTTTCCCTCAGGCCAGTTCATGGAAACCTAGCTTTGAAATTTCTCAATTGGGTAATCAAACAACCTGCTTTTCAACAACTCAAGAATCTCACGTATGTTTACTGTATAACTATTCATATACTAACACAATTATCTGACATGGGTATCGATTCAAACTCCATTTTTGCTGCTTTGATGGACACTTACCCTCTTTGCAACTGAAACCCTACAATACTTTGCTTAGTTGGTATTTTAAAAAGGGAAGATGGGTGTTTGGTATTTGGCAGGGGAATTCATGGGTGTTTGTTTCTTGTGTTCTTGACTGGCAACGAATGCAGATGTGTGTTGATGATTCAACTGGCGTTTGTTTTTGTCGTTGATGGTTGTTCAAGTGAGGATGAACTTCAAGCACTTAAGAATCAGTTGTTGTTGATTCTATTAGAACTTATTTTATATAGATGTATTCTGTTAGAATGTTTGAGAATAATTGTCAACAACAAGTACATTCTGTTAGAATTTATAGTTTTTATTCACTTAGAATGCATTGAATTTTTTAATTTTTGAAACTTTTATTATGTTTTCTTTGTGGATTTAGGTTTTGAAGAGGCTAACATTGATGTGGAGAAGGAAGAAAACATAGGGAACAAGAGTGTATTATACCAGAATGTGTTATGCTACAATGTATAAAGTCTTGCTAAAAAATAATATTCTATTAGAATAGATTAGTGTTTTTGTTAGATTGTGATGTTTTTTTTTTCTTTTTTCTTTCAGAATGTTGTTATTATTCAATGAATCATAATCATACAATGTAATTATTTGGATATTATTAGTTCAAGAATTGATTTTGTGTATTCTTTTTAGAATGTATTTACTAGTTTACGGTTGGCATTCTGCCATTCTGCCAGAATATAATCGACGAATATATTTACTAGTTTATGGTTAACATTCTACCATTCTGATATAATAAAATCGAATTTCTAATTTTAAAGTAATTTAAAATATTCAGATTTTTAAAAATAAAGGAATTTATTATACCTAAAAATCCGAAAATTTCCTTTTTTAATATAGGTTAATTGACTAAAATGCCCTTATGTTGAAATTTGTGTGATTATATGGTATATGTTATCTTATTCTACTATCATAGACCCTCAGATCATTACATTTGATTATATTTCATCCGATGGTCCAGATCTGTGCATTCTGGCACACAATAGTTACTAGAAACAAAATAACTTAACCCTATATATATATATATATATATATATATATATATATATATATATATATATATAACAAAATAATGATAATAAGAATAAATAGAACACTTATAATAATATGTAAAGATTTTTATTAATCATAATTAAATTATAATTAAAAATCATAACACAATTAAAAATAATAATTTATTTTTTTAGTCAAATTTTTTTTTATTTCACTACGAAAGTATATTCTATAACTAATTGACTACAAAATATTCCATATCCACATAGCTATAGAATTAGATTATGTAGCTATTTTGCAAATTGATAAACAACTTAGATACACAAATTCGTTACAAGTTCCGTTGTAGATTAGCTATAGCTTTTTATTGTGTAGCAAATTTTCATCACAAAGTAGCTATGAATTTCTATTATGTAGCCAACTAGGTACGTATTTCTATTCCGTAACCAATTTTGTAGCCAACTAACTACAAAAATGGATTACGTAACAAATTCTATAGCAAACTAGCTCCAACTAACAACCATGTAGTATATTTCATAGTAAAATAGTTACAAATTTTGATTTTGTAGCAACCATTCAAGATTTAGCTACGGAAATGCAACTCCGTAACTATTTCCATAGAAAAATAGCTACGGCCAACCATTTTGTAGCATATTCCATAGTATAATATCTACATATTTTGATTACGTAGTAACTTTTTGTAGTTATTACTAGTTTAGCAACAGAATGTAACTCCGTAGCCATTTCCGTAGCAAAACAACTACAAAAAACCATTTTGTAACACATTCTGTAATAGAATAGCTATGGATTTCAATTCTGTAACAAGTTTTCGTAGCTATTTAGGATTTTTCTTGTAGTAACCGTTACAATTGAGAAATATATGTTTATTAGAAATACATATAATGGAGATGCAAAAATCGTCTCTAGTATTTTTCATGGATCCTCAATAGCCCTTCAGCGGAGAAGTCATATTTAAATAACGTAAAATCTTAGAATTAAATATTACATAAGGAAAACAAACATAGACATGTCTCTAGAAAACATGGATCAATGATCCAATGATGGGTCAACAAAAGGATATGTTAGGAATTAATATATATTAGTTTAGAAATATGTGTACTACGGAGTTTATTTTCAAATAAAATATTTGAATATGAACAACTAAAACTTTATGTAGTTTGAGTTTATAATAATAATAAAAATATATATATATTGAACTACTGAAATGAAATGTTTAATTGGTTATTTTTAATTGTTTTATATCTCTTTTAAATTTAAACTAATAATTTTGATAAATAAAGAAACAAAATAATTGTATTGAATTTAGAAATTTAGTAATTAAAAGGAAAGTTGTATTAATGAAACTGATGTGAATTTATTATTACGTTTATTTTATTTAAATATTATATGAAATTTAATAATATGGAAAAAAAAACTCATAAAATGACAAGTGGAAAAAATTAAATCAAAAATATTCGAAAAAGACAAATGCAAATGCAATGAGAGCATGTTATGTGTTAAAAAGATCTTTATTTATTAGGTTAAAATAATATTAATTTCCAATAGGCAAACTTGTGAATAGTAACTTGTTCAGGAATAGCATTGACAACTCCAGCCAAAAGAACAAACATGGAAACCAACAAGTGACAACCTGTCAAGGAACTCCAAACCCCAAGCTTAAGAGCAGGAAGCTGAGGACTGGAGGTAAGAGAAAGGGACAACACACTCGAGGGTTCTCAAGGGAGCAACGTGTTGTTGATGTTCATGCGACCACGACCCCTATTACACCAGCAACCAGGAGACCATATGCTGGAAACCTTCCAAAATGCAACCAGTGCAAATTCCATCATAATGGAGCCTGCAGGGAGATGCATTGTAACAAATGCAACCGAAAGAATCACGTCGCCAAATTCTGTAGAGCTTATCCATGCCAGAATCGTCAGCCAAATGAAAACGACAACAATCGCAACAACCCTAACAACAACACCAATGATGAAACCAGTCGCACCTGCTATAGGTGTGGAGGAACTGGTCACATCAGGCGCAATTGCCCTAGGGATAACAATCGAGGAGCAGAAGGATCAGAAATGGTCCTGACCTTGGGTCAAGGCGAAGCAATCCAAAACCCAACGGTTGTTACTGGTACGTTCCCACTTGACAACTCTTTCGCTTACCTCTTATTCAATGATAAATCCGAGTGAAGTTTCAGTTAGTAACAAATTCAAACGCTTACTAAAACAACATCCCCAAAGCTAAGCTAAGCCTTTTCAATGGACATGGCCAATGGAAAAAAAATGATTTAATCTAGGGTACTCATGTGGAGTACACCTTAACACTAAACAACATTTCATTACAAGTAGGTTTCATGCCAGTAAATATTAGGAGTTTTAATGTGATAATTGTCATGGTTGGGTTAAGCCCCCACCGTGCTGATACCATGTATCGCGAGAAGGCCGTTTCCTTTCACCTTCCTAATCACGAAAACTCTAATAATCCATGGTGATAAACCTGGCGCAAATCCTCTTCCTATCTCGTGCATCAAGGCACAGAAGTGCCTGCACCATACGGATTACGTTTTCCTTGCTCAGGTTGTGGGCAAGACCAAGGAAGAAGTAAGCAAACAAGGTATTCCAGTAGCATATGATTTTTTTTATGTGTTTCCCAAGGAACCTTCGGGAATATCCCAGAGAGACGGGTCGAATTTCGAATCGACCTCACACCGGGAACCACATCAATTACCAATTCACCCTATAGGTTGACTCCCGCCGAAAATTCACAAGTTATCCAGTCAACTGAGTAGAATTGCTGCGCAAAGGATTCATCGGACCAAGCTTCTCACCCTGGAGAGCTCTGGTCTCGTTCTTCAAGAAGACGGATCCTTCAAAAGGCACATCGATTTTAGGAAATTGAATAAGCTCCTTATAGAAAATCGATACCCACTTCCTCGGACTGACGATCTATTTGGCAAGCTCCAAAGAGCTAGTTACTTCTCTAAAAAAAAATAGATCTAAGAACCGGTTATCACCAACTTCGAGCCCGAGAAGAGGACATTCCAAAAACTGCCTTCCGAACTTGTCACGACCATTTCAAATTCATTATGAAACCCTTCGGTCTAACGAATGCTCCCATGGTTTTCATGAACCTTACGAACCAAGTTTCCCAACCATTCCTAGTTAGCCCTTTCACTATTTTCATCGATAACATACTCATCTGCTCACAAAGCGAGAACGAAACACTACCATCATCTACGACCAGCCTAGAAAGCATCAAGGCTGGGAATGTCGCAATGAAAGCACTACATGGATGGATAAAACTCTCGAAGTCGAAAGACGAAGCTTTTTGTTATAAGAGTAGGGTTGGGCGTTATCTGGGTGATCGACGATAGGTTAACCCAATCTTCCCATTTCCTGCCAATACAGGAATCAAACAAGATGGGGGAATTAGCTTGGGTCTATATCCATGAGATCGTAAGACTCCATGAAATATCGGTACCTACTATCTCGAATAGAGATAACAGACTTTCCTCAAGACTATGGCAGTCACTTCAGAGGGCTATGGGAACGTAACTAGACATAAGCGTTGCTTACCACCTTCAAACCAATAGCCAAGGTGAACGAACCATTCGACCACTCAAATTCATGCTACAAGTCTAGGTGTGTGAGTTCAACAAGTCAGGGGATACCCGGTTTCCCTTGACAAAATTCTCATACAATAACAACTATCGCACGAGTATCGAGAATGCTCCTTTCGAAAACTCTTTATAGTCATAAATGCATATCACTCGGTGGTACTCTCATGAGACCAGAAACCACTAACGAAACAACAAAGAAGATAATTCAAATCAAAGCTGGACCTCAAGCATCGTGAGACCGATAAAAGAGCTCTGCTGACAAGCGGTGTAAGCCATTAGGATGGCAAGTCGGGGAACCGCGTGTTATTAAAGGAATCTCCTGGGAGTTGAATGATTCGCTTTAGGAACCGAGAAAACTAAACCCACGCTACATCGGACTGTTCGAGCTTCTTGCTCGGATTAAAGACATATAGACTGTAACTGCCTATAGAGCTCACCAAAGTGAACCCTGTATTCTGTGTCCTGAATCTGAAAAGTGCCTATCAGGAAAAACTCTTATCATTCCCTTTATAAGGGATCGAAATGAACAAGAATCTCATGTTCGTCAAGGAACTAGTCGAGGTGTTTGAGATAGGGAAGTAGAGCATACAAAGCAAAGCCACATTTTCATTGTGAAGGTTCGGTGGAACGCTAAGCGTGGACCGAAATTCACATGAGAAGCGCGAAGATCAAATGAAGTACCTATCCTCTCATTCATGATCATACCATTCGAAAGAATTTCGGGACGAAATTCCCTCTAACGGGGGGATGATGTCACAACTGGCACTTTTGCTAGGAGTTTCTATTCTCATGAAACCACCAACTATAGTAAGGCTTGTAATCTAAGTGAATGCTATACCCTGTCCTCGTTCAAATATCTCTTATAGGTTCAACTAGGGGTTGGAAACTGTAAGAATTCCGGTTCAAGTTCCTTATGAACTAAAATTCTCCTATTGGGCATAATGGACCAATAAGCCTTCAACTTAACCACTTTAGGCCATGATGGGCCATAAAGGGATTTAATTACCCCTAATGGACCTTAAACCCATTTCTTTTACCATTTTGGGCCGTGAGTCTCCTTAAGAGCCCAATGGGCCGAAAATTTATTTTTGGGCCTCATAAATTCGGCCAAGACCAACAATGGGCAAAAACACCTCATCCTCATCTACCTTAGCCCAATCTCGGCCCAAGATCATTCCAAAAACAAAAAAAAAAAACAAAAAAAAAAAAGAGGAAAAGAGATGAATTATCCTAACCTTGCCACCTCAATATTGCATGGTGGTCATCCATGCATAATAACCACCATACAACAAGGTAGGCTCATGTATCTAGGCAAGGAAATCCTTTCTTCCTCTCCCTTCTTCAAACTCACGGCCATATGGCCTTTCTACCTCCACATTTCATTCAAAAACCCAACATTTTCTCTCATCATTCCTCTCAAACACTCTCAAGAAAAACCACCCTTCTTTCCTCTCAATTTTTCGAGATTTTAAGAATTTCAAGAAGGTTTTCCCACCTAGTTCATCATCTTTGGTAAGTTTTTCATTAGATCTATGATTTCACTCCTTGATCTACTCAAAAATCTCCTCTTACACCATACTTTCGTGAATCATACTCTTATAGCACCATAGAGCTCGAAAATCATCTCCATAACACATCTAGGGTCGAGATCTCTTCACTTCTTCATCAAAACCGACTTCCAAACCCCAAGGTGAGCTTCATACCCCCTATTTTCTGTTTTTATGAGTTTTGTGGGGGGGGGGGAATACAAGTGAAAGTGTAGATCTATATGTGTTTATATGCCTTGTATGATTTCCATGCTTATATGTATGCTTTTATGTGTTTTAATGTTGGATCTAGCCATAAAACTCCTCAAAACCGAGATATAACTTATGTTATATGATTTTAGCATGAAATGTATTTCTACATACAAAGTGTTTCAAGAAAGATAGCTAAATGGTGTAGTAACAATTTTCTTTAAGCTAAAAACACAAATTTTGGGCCAAAAATGTGAAAAATACAAAATTAAGGGCCCAAATTGACATTTCACAGATTCTGATGGATGAAGTGTGCCAAAACAGTTTCCATAAAACTATTTCTGGAATTATACTCATTTAGGGGATTAAAAACATAAATTTCAAGCTTAATGGGCTAAAAATGACATTTTCGGCCCAATGAGGCCCATTATTCGAATTTTTCTGTTTTGGAGGGCCAAAACTGTGATTTTCTGTAAAACAGTGGACCATAAGTGATCCAAGTCCTTTTCAAAGGTTTAAAATGCTTTTTAAATTTAAAAAGGACCAAAGTTGCAAAAATTTTCCAATTTGGGCCAAAATTGTCAAAGTTGCGAAAAGAAGGGATTAAAACCGAGAAAACTGCTTTTTCAGGGACTTAAACTGTTTTCTATGAAAAATATGCTGAAAAATATTAATTTCAATAATTTTTGGTGTTAAAATGTCAAGAAAATTAATTTAAGGACCAAACCGGGAAATATTCAATAAAAGGGTTGAAAATGTAAATTTTACAAATAATGAGGGGCTGAAAACAGAAATATTTCAAGGCTAATTCAATATACACAATTTGATCAAATAATGGCACCGCGACTATCGACGAAATACAATACATTACAATACCAAAAGTCGTTGTTAAACGAATTGGCTCGGTCTCGAGCCAATAGAAATCTACAACTACTAACACTACGACACTACGATTCATACAAGTAACGTTTGGTAATACATATACATGCGAGTGTGCACAGACGTCTACGCACCATCTTTGGGCCCCACAAGTGTAAAATCTTGTTCGTTGAGCCTAGCTAGCCCAATGACCTGATCTTAAGGCCCGAAGACATTTTTTTTACGGAGTGTTGGGTTTTACCGATCCGACACAACGTAAATGGACTTTCAATGGCTTGTACACTACTGGTCCCCAAGGGTCCTTTGGTATTGCTAGTAAAGTCTACATTTCATGCGAGGCGGGTCGGGGACCCCTCGTACATTTTTATCCCCAACCGGTTAATGGAGTCACTGGGGTCTTCGTGACCTCTTTCTCTTCGGATGTGGGACTACACCTAGTCAGGGCGATTGGATAACATGATTAGTACGGACGACGCCTTCGGGATCGTTAGTATAACTATAAACTGGGCGTTTGTGTAATGCGGGTTTGTAGTAAATAATCATGCTCGAGAACCTTCCAACGTCGCCTGGGACTGACACTATACGCTATGCAATGGTTTCAATGTAACTTCATGTAATTCAAGGAACTAGGAGAACATCGGGTTTTCCTAGGGTTTTCAATACATACAGATTTGAAATGCATACAACTTCAATGAACATTTTTTTTTACAAGTATAGAAACAAACAAGCATACCTATGGATCTTCACAAACGTTTTCAAAAGCTTTTCTTTTCAGAAAATATCGGATTTTCTGGTGGTTTTTCAAACAATACAAACATTCGATTTCAAACACTACTTATGAACTCACCAACATTTCATATGTTGACGTTTTTCAAAATACTTGTATTCTCAGGGAACCAGTGAACCAAAGGAAATCATATTCAGTGACGGCTTGCAGTTTATTTATGTACGAACCGAACAATTTAATTTTTGGGAATGTAATGTTTAAACAATGTATGACATGTAAACGCTACTGGTTGTACTATATTAATGAATGGTGACGAATGTTGTTATGTTTCATATATATTCAATGTTATGGTATTCAATTGAGTCACAACAGCCCCCGGACGTTTCCGCCGTCTGGTTCGGGGGTGTGACAGGTTGGTATCAGAGCTTTGTTTATAGTGAACTAGCATGTCTAGCCACACATTGATATGCAACTATAAACCAAAAGAGGGACTAACATACTCTGAACAAAACAAGTAAATAAAACACCCTTGCTTGCATTAGGAACGAGAACCTAACACTGAACCAAACAAGATAATGCTAGTATCTCGGTTAATTCAGGACTGTTCCTAGTTGTATCAAGGAGCGGATGTAGCCTGATCAACTACATTCCCTTCAAGGTACAACCATCACATGTCGTGAAGAAATCGTGATAGCTAGGAACCTAAAATCACACCCCTTAATCTCCAAGAAGGGAACCTCAACTGAATCTATGCAATAGTCGTAGAGCTATAGGAGTAATTGGTATGCTATTTGTTTCTAGTATTCATAGCCCATCGTGCAATACGCTATAGACGAGTGTCAGTAGCCAGGAAACCCTATCTCCCTAGTCAAGGAATAGTTGGGTGGCTCGACCCAGAGGAAGAACCCCAAGAGGGACACGAAGTAGAACTCGCAGGTGAACCCACTGAGTCAATAATGGACCTCGAAGAGGAAGAGCCAGAGGGAAATGACGATGACGACACGGATGTAGAATCCAATGACATCAATCCTCCATGTAAATCCAGGGCACCGACTTATAGAGTGGGCCCCGGTGACCCCATGCCCCCCCGGGCACCCGATATTTGGGGATAAAGTCACCAGTAGTGAATACGACCACACTACAGTAAGAGCTGAGGTCTCTTTAATTTTAGCCACAGAGGACCAGCTGACCAGGCCCTCCCAGTCTTGGTCTGACACACTCGAGGTATCGATAACCAAGCTCAGGACACCCCAAATCGAACGAAACAAATGTGGGTTGCTATTAAGAGGGATGAGAGGCAAACACGGGAAGTGAATGGAGACTCTCGTGCGAGACAGTTAGTTTGGGAGGTACGCCTACGAGATACCGAGCAACAAGTAGCTCGTCTCCGAGGTGCATCCACTTCATCAGCATCACCGCCAGACACTTCTCGCCACGACTAGGATCAGCCTTTTCTAGTTTCCCCTAATATCCGACATGACTCTCTTTCGTGTACTAAGATGGTACTTACCCCTGAAATAATTATGTGCAATATTGATTTCATACTACTGCAAAGACTCAATTATATGTACAAGCGAACCCTCGAAACCACTAGATACTTAAGGATCTCGAAACTAAAACAACCCATATAATCTAAGGATAGACGTAACAATCGTTCCAAATCTGTGATCACCTATTACCACAAAATACATCATAGGGATGTAGATGGAGGCAGTAAGAATTATACAACAAGATGCAAAATTTGTAGAGTACAACCAGGAATGACGATCATTACTTACGATCTGGGTTATCAACGTGCATCAGGAAAATGCCATCCCGCAAGAATAACAAGCGTACCCGCGAGACACCACTCCTGCAGATGGACTCTGCTACATTTCAAGCTGCTGTAATGGCAGCAGTAACCACTGCTATGGCACAGATCAATGCAAACAACCCTAATGGAGGCAGGAATAGCATTGACAACTCCAGCCAAAGGAACAAACATGGAAACCAACAAGTGACAACCTGTCAAGGAACTCCAAACCCCAAGCTTAAGAGCAGGAAGCTGAGGACTGGAGGTAAGAGAAAGGGACAACACACTCGAGGGTTCTCAAGGGAGCAACGTGTTGTTGCTGTTCATGCGACCACGACCCCTATTACACCAGCAACCAGGAGACCATATGCTGGAAACCTTCCAAAATGCAACCAGTGCAAATTCCATCATAATGGAGCCTGCAGGGAGATGCATTGTAACAAATGCAACCGAAAGAATCACGTCGCCAAATTCTGTAGAGCTTATCCATGCCAGAATCGTCAGCCAAATGAAAACGACAACAATCGCAACAACCCTAACAACAACACCAATGATGAAACCAGTCGCACCTGCTATAGGTGTGGAGGAACTGGTCACATCAGGCGCAATTGCCCTAGGGATAACAATCGAGGAGCAGAAGGATCAGAAATGGTCCTGACCTTGGGTCAAGGCGAAGCAATCCAAAACCCAACGGTTGTTACTGGTACGTTCCCACTTGACAACTCTTTCGCTTACCTCTTATTCAATGATAAATCCGAGTGAAGTTTCAGTTAGTAACAAATTCAAACGCTTACTAAAACAACATCCCCAAAGCTAAGCTAAGCCTTTTCAATGGACATGGCCAATGGAAAAAAAATGATTTAATCTAGGGTACTCATGTGGAGTACACCTTAACACTAAACAACATTTCATTACAAGTAGGTTTCATGCCAGTAAATATTAGGAGTTTTAATGTGATAATTGTCATGGTTGGGTTAAGCCCCCACCGTGCTGATACCATGTATCGCGAGAAGGCCGTTTCCTTTCACCTTCCTAATCACGAAAACTCTAATAATCCATGGTGATAAACCTGGCGCAAATCCTCTTCCTATCTCGTGCATCAAGGAACAGAAGTGCCTGCACCATACGGACTACGTTTTCCTTGCTCAGGTTGTGGGCAAGACCAAGGAAGAAGTAAGCAAACAAGGTATTCCAGTAGCATATGATTTTTTTATGTGTTTCCCAAGGAACCTTCGGGAATATCCCAGAGAGACGGGTCGAATTTCGAATCGACCTCACACCGGGAACCACATCAATTACCAATTCACCCTATAGGTTGACTCCCGCCGAAAATTCACAAGTTATCCAGTCAACTGAGTAGAATTGCTGCGCAAAGGATTCATCGGACCAAGCTTCTCACCCTGGAGAGCTCTGGTCTCGTTCTTCAAGAAGACGGATCCTTCAAAAGGCACATCGATTTTAGGAAATTGAATAAGCTCCTTATAGAAAATCGATACCCACTTCCTCGGACTGACGATCTATTTGGCAAGCTCCAAAGAGCTAGTTACTTCTCTAAAAAAAAAATAGATCTAAGAACCGGTTATCACCAACTTCGAGCCCGAGAAGAGGACATTCCAAAAACTGCCTTCCGAACTTGTCACGACCATTTCAAATTCATTATGAAACCCTTCGGTCTAACGAATGCTCCCATGGTTTTCATGAACCTTACGAACCAAGTTTCCCAACCATTCCTAGTTAGCCCTTTCACTATTTTCATCGATAACATACTCATCTGCTCACAAAGCGAGAACGAAACACTACCATCATCTACGACCAGCCTAGAAAGCATCAAGGTTGGGAATGTCGCGATGAAAGCACTACATGGATGGATAAAACTCTCGAAGTCGAAAGACGAAGCTTTTTGTTATAAGAGTAGGGTTGGGCGTTATCTGGGTGATCGACGATAGGTTAACCCAATCTTCCCATTTCCTGCCAATACAGGAATCAAACAAGATGGGGGAATTAGCTTGGGTCTATATCCATGAGATCGTAAGACTCCATGAAATATCGGTACCTACTATCTCGAATAGAGATAACAAACTTTCCTCAAGACTATGGCAGTCACTTCAGAGGGCTATGGGAACGTAACTAGACATAAGCGTTGCTTACCACCTTCAAACCAATAGCCAAGGTGAACGAACCATTCGACCACTCAAATTCATGCTACAAGTCTAGGTGTGTGAGTTCAACAAGTCAGGGGATACCCGGTTTCCCTTGACAAAATTCTCATACAATAACAACTATCGCACGAGTATCGAGAATGCTCCTTTCGAAAACTCTTTATAGTCATAAATGCATATCACTCGGTGGTACTCTCATGAGACCAGAAACCACTAACGAAACAACAAAGAAGATAATTCAAATCAAAGCTGGACCTCAAGCATCGTGAGACCGATAAAAGAGCTCTGCTGACAAGCGATGTAAGCCATTAGGATGGCAAGTCGGGGAACCGCGTGTTATTAAAGGAATCTCCTGGGAGTTGAATGATTCGCTTTAGGAACCGAGAAAACTAAACCCACGCTACATCGGACTGTTCGAGCTTCTTGCTCGGATTAAAGACATATAGACTGTAACTGCCTGTAGAGCTCACCAAAGTGAACCCTGTATTCTGTGTCCTGAATCTGAAAAGTGCCTATCAGGAAAAACTCTTATCATTCCCTTTATAAGGGATCGAAATGAACAAGAATCTCATGTTCGTCAAGGAACTAGTCGAGGTGTTTGAGATAGGGAAGTAGAGCATACAAAGCAAAGCCACATTTTCATTGTGAAGGTTCGGTGGAACGCTAAGCGTGGACCGAAATTCACATGAGAAGCGCGAAGATCAAATGAAGTACCTATCCTCTCATTCATGATCATACCATTCGAAAGAATTTCGAGACGAAATTCCCTCTAATGGAGGGATGATGTCACAACTGGCACTTTTGCTAGGAGTTTCTATTCTCATGAAACCACCAACTATAGTAAGGCTTGTAATCTAAGTGAATGCTATACCCTGTCCTCGTTCAAATATCTCTTATAGGTTCAACTAGGGGTTGGAAACTGTAAGAATTCCGGTTCAAGTTCCTTATGAACTAAAATTCTCCTATTGGGCATAATGGACCAATAAGCCTTCAACTTAACCACTTTAGGCCATGATGGGCCATAAAGGGATTTAATTACCCCTAATGGACCTTAAACCCATTTCTTTTACCATTTTGGGCCGTGAGTCTCCTTAAGAGCCCAATGGGCCGAAAATTTATTTTTGGGCCTCATAAATTCGGCCAAGACCAACAATGGGCAAAAACACCTCATCCTCATCTACCTTAGCCCAATCTCGGCCCAAGATCATTCCAAAAACAAAAAAAAAACAAAAAAAAAAAAGAGGAAAAGAGATGAATTATCCTAACCTTGCCACCTCAATATTGCATGGTGGTCATCCATGCATAATAACCACCATACAACAAGGTAGGCTCATGTATCTAGGCAAGGAAATCCTTTCTTCCTCTCCCTTCTTCAAACTCACGGCCATATGGCCTTTCTACCTCCACATTTCATTCAAAAACCCAACATTTTCTCTCATCATTCCTCTCAAACACTCTCAAGAAAAACCACCCTTCTTTCCTCTCAATTTTTCGAGATTTTAAGAATTTCAAGAAGGTTTTCCCACCTAGGTCATCATCTTTGGTAAGTTTTTCATTAGATCTATGATTTCACTCCTTGATCTACTCAAAAATCTCCTCTTACACCATACTTTCGTGAATCATACTCTTATAGCACCATAGAGCTCGAAAATCATCTCCATAACACATCTAGGGTCGAGATCTCTTCACTTCTTCATCAAAACCGACTTCCAAACCCCAAGGTGAGCTTCATACCCCCTATTTTCTGTTTTTATGAGTTTTGTGGGGGGGGGGGGGAAATACAAGTGAAAGTGTAGATCTATATGTGTTTATATGCCTTGTATGATTTCCATGCTTATATGTATGCTTTTATGTGTTTTAATGTTGGATCTAGCCATAAAACTCCTCAAAACCGAGATATAACTTATGTTATATGATTTTAGCATGAAATGTATTTCTACATACAAAGTGTTTCAAGAAAGATAGCTAAATGGTGTAGTAACAATTTTCTTTAAGCTAAAAACACAAATTTTGGGCCAAAAATGTGAAAAATACAAAATTAAGGGCCCAAATTGACATTTCACAGATTCTGATGGATGAAGTGTGCCAAAACAGTTTCCATAAAACTATTTCTGGAATTATACTCATTTAGGGGATTAAAAACATAAATTTCAAGCTTAATGGGCTAAAAATGACATTTTCGGCCCAATGAGGCCCATTATGCGAATTTTTCTGTTTTGGAGGGCCAAAACTGTGATTTTCTGTAAAACAGTGGACCATAAGTGATCCAAGTCCTTTTCAAAGGTTTAAAATGCTTTTTAAATTTAAAAAGGACCAAAGTTGCAAAAATTTTCCAATTTGGGCCAAAATTGTCAAAGTTGCAAAAAGAAGGGATTAAAACCGAGAAAACTGCTTTTTCAGGGACTTAAACTGTTTTCTATGAAAAATATGCTGAAAAATATTAATTTCAATAATTTTTGGTGTTAAAATGTCAAGAAAATTAATTTAAGGACCAAACCGGGAAATATTCAATAAAAGGGTTGAAAATGTAAATTTTACAAATAATGAGGGGCTGAAAACAGAAATATTTCAAGGCTAATTCAATATACACAATTTGATCAAATAATGGCACCGCGACTATCGACGAAATACAATACATTACAATACCAAAAGTCGTTGTTAAACGAATTGGCTCGGTCTCGAGCCAATAGAAATCTACAACTACTAACACTACGACACTACGATTCATACAAGTAACGTTTGGTAATACATATACATGCGAGTGTGCACAGACGTCTACGCACCATCTTTGGGCCCCACAAGTGTAAAATCTTGTTCGTTGAGCCTAGCTAGCCCAATGACCTGATCTTAAGGCCCGAAGACATTTTTTTTTACGGAGTGTTGGGTTTTACCGATCCGACACAACGTAAATGGACTTTCAATGGCTTGTATACTACTGGTCCCCAAGGGTCCTTTGGTATTGCTAGTAAAGTCTACATTTCATGCGAGGCGGGTCGGGGACCCCTCGTACATTTTTATCCCCAACCGGTTAATGGAGTCACCGGGGTCTTCGTGACCTCTTTCTCTTCGGATGTGGGACTACACCTAGTCAGGGCGATTGGATAACGTGATTAGTACGGACGACGCCTTCGGGATCGTTAGTATAACTATAAACTGGGCGTTTGTGTAATGCGGGTTTGTAGTAAATAATCATGCTCGAGAACCTTCCAACGTCGCCTGGGACTGACACTATACGCTATGCAATGGTTTCAATGTAACTTCATGTAATTCAAGGAACTAGGAGAACATCGGGTTTTCCTAGGGTTTTCAATACATACAGATTTGAAATGCATACAACTTCAATGAACATTTTTTTTTACAAGTATAGAAACAAACAAGCATACCTATGGATCTTCACAAACGTTTTCAAAAGCTTTTCTTTTCAGAAAATATCGGATTTTCTGGTGGTTTTTCAAACAATACAAACATTCGATTTCAAACACTACTTATGAACTCACCAACATTTCATATGTTGACGTTTTTCAAAATACTTGTATTCTCAGGGAACCAGTGAACCAAAGGAAATCATATTTAGTGACGGCTTGCAGTTTATTTATGTACGAACCGAACTATTTAATTTTTGGGAATGTAATGTTTAAACAATGTATGACATGTAAACGCTACTGGTTGTACTATATTAATGAATGGTGACGAATGTTGTTATGTTTCATATATATTCAATGTTATGGTATTCAATTGAGTCACGACAGCCCCCGGACGTTTCCGCCGTCTGGTTCGGGGGTGTGACAATTCTGAACTGATAAAAAAAATGTTTAAGTCCACTCAACTCCAAGATCAACCATAAAATGGACAAAAAGTGCCAAAAATCCCAAATGACAGGATCTAAGGAACTATATAGCAAGATTATACTTACAATTGTCCAGAAATGTAGTGTCTTTGATGGATCTAAACTTAAAGCATCATTCCTTGCAACTAAAAGAGCCTTCTAGATCTTTAAACTTTGTCAAAATATCATAAAAAACACCCAAAAGATGTAAGAGGATAGAGGAGAAGCTAAAATCTTGAAGGTGGGGGCTAAGGTTTCTCCCTAGGGATTCTGGAGGTGATGGAGGCTGATAAAATGGCCAAAAAGTCATACCCTTATGCTTAAATACGTTGAAAACACTAAAAATCATGGGCATAGACCTGACTGATCGTCGTGTCGTGACCACATTTTGCCGTGTCGTGGCTGCTGCCACGCCATGGGCTCTGATCCCCACTCCATGGAGACATTTTCCACTCAAAACCACCTTAACTTCAAACAACCATAACTTATTAGTTTCAACTCTGTTTTCGGCGATCTTTATATCCACATAAAGGATTTGACAAGCCCCACACTTCTATCTAGTTAATTTTTGTTTAACACATGTCGAAACAAAAATCATAATTAATGCAAGAAGTCTAACATATAACTTTCCCCATTTTACCCTTTGGCTCTAAAACACAAACCAAGTGCTTATATCACATAACCAATATTATCAATATCCAATAAGCTCTAAACCCTATTCCCTTGAAGCCCAATGCATTTACTTGGTCCATTTATTGCTCACAATCAACAAATACGAAACTTCTCGAAATAGGATGTTACAATTCTCCCCCACTTAAAATGGATTTCGTCCTCGAAATCTGTCTTGGTTAGAATCTCTTAAATCAACGTCGACATATTCCATAAGCTCCTTTTAACCACTTCGAAATCAAGGCATCTATACAGAGAAGTCAAGAGATCACTCAGAAACCCACAACTTTCAACAAACAACCCAATAGCTTGAAAATACTCAACCACAACAACTATCCCCCTCTCCCTAACTATAAGGCTTGAATCCCGATGAAAACCACTCAAACCAGGAAACTTCTCAAAAACTGGGACTACGACTAACTCCATCAATAAACCCCCAAACCGGGAACCCATAAGTCTAAACACCAGAAACTATACTCTAAGACTAATGATCCTTCCATCTTGGGAGAGAAAGAAATTATTCTTCCATTAGGAGAATGAAAGAGCTATCATTCATCAGGATAGAGAAAAGTTATCCTTTTGTCACAAGAGAGAAAAGGATATTCTTGTTGGCTGACCTATTTGGCTTTCCCTTTTTTACAACCTTTCTTTGGCTATCCTCCCCAACAAACTATGACTTTTAGAGATAACATTTAACAATCTCCACCTTCACTCCTAAAGTCGAAAAGCATCAACCGATCCTCGATGATTATTGAATAAAGCAACAAAATGATCTTCAATTAAAAAATATATATATCCCCAACCAAGAGCAACTTGATTTACTTGTCTTTTTGAACACCCACAAAGTTCGAATAGAATTTAAACTTCACAATCAAAAGACTTTTAGTAAACTTTTCAACCGGATAGTCATCTATACTAATCTTGATTATTACAAACTTGTCTTTAGAATTTATTTCTTTAAGTGCTTCCTTTACATCCTGTTAATGTGCTATTAAGTGCTTCCTTTATATCCTATTAATGTGCTATTAAGCTCTCCAATTGCCTTTAGAATTTATTTTTCTTGTAATTGTGCTTTCCAAATTAGTGCATAAACAATAAACACCCAAAGTGAAAAACAGAAAAGGTACCCTGTAATACATCTTATTTTGAGTAAATTACACGAATGGTCCCTATGGTTTGGGGTATTTTGCGTGTTTGGTCCCTAACTTATTTTTTTAACTCGGAAGATCCCTACTATTTGTTTCTGTTACACCATTGGTCCCTATTGTTTTTTGTTACGTGTTTGGTCCCTGTATTACCTAAAAAGACTATTATTTAAATATAGAAAAATGGTGAAGTAGGTAAAGTTGGGTGAGGGGTGGGTTGGGAGTGTGTTTATTTAAATTAATTAAAAAAATCAAGGGCAAAATAGTCTTTTTAGGTAAGATAGGGACCAAACGTGTAACAAAAACAAACAATAGGGACCTTTCGAGTTAAAAAAATAAGTTAGGGACCAAACGTGCAAATTATCCTAAACCATAGGGACCATTATTGTAATTTACTCTCTTATTTTCTCCAAAAAAAAAATTGGCAACATATCCAAGTACTTTATTTTTTAGTTTTCCAAAATGTAAACACATAGAAGATCAACCACATAAAATTATTCCAATGCACTTTGCCTGGATTCACAATGTATCCGCTCACCATGCTTACGAGTTACGACATATGACAAATCGCCCAATGGAGACGAGGACATATCATCACATACATTAAAAATATTTTAGACAATTCTAAGTTACTTATATTTATTAGTATAGTTAATTAAATTAAAAACTACTCATTTGGAAAAAAATTATTATAAAACATAGTTTTTTTTGGATATTTTTTTAGTTAAGTTGCCATGCTGATTTAGGTTTTACATATAAAACATTTGAACAATTTAACTATTTTAAGGAAAATAGTGTTTAACCATTTTTTTAAGTTTATTTTGAAATCATGATTTAACATTTGAATTTTAACATCATAATTAAATTAACAAAATTAGTATAGTATACTGATAATGCAAAAAGTATATCATTAACATGATAAGATTTTACATTTAGTAACATATTTAAATTAAGAAATCAGATATACGGGGTTTCAAATAGATATGATGAAAGAAAAATAATATGTTTATAATAAATGATAGATGGATTGCACTTGTATCAAAGGCTAGTAACCTAGGGGCACTAGGTGTGATGGGAAAATGTCATTATCAAGAGGTTGAAGATTCAAGTGCTATTATCAACAAATCGTACATTTAAAAATAGGGAAAATGACCTATATGGGTAACTATGTTTCAAAATCGTTTAAAAAATATCATTCAAGTTTGGTGTGTCCAAAAAACACCATCCAAGTATAGCATTTGTACAAAAAATACACCAACGAAGTATATTCTTTGTTCAAATTTGACCTTGTGGTAACCGGCAATTACCGGTAAAAAAGAAGTAAAGAAAAAAAAAACAAGAGGAAATGACTAAAAGGGGTAACTATGTTTCAAAATCCTTCAAAATACACCATCCAAGTTTGGTATGTTCAAAAAACACCAACAAACTATATGTGTTCTTCAAATATTACCCACCGGTAACTGGCTCTTACAGGTTAAATGATGACTTGGCTTAACTATTATGACACGGCATAATACTTATTGACAAAATAATAAATGATATATTCCTCCTTTAAAAATCGATTTAGGGTTTCTTCATGAACGAATGACGTCTTCTTCTCCTATGATTGCTCTTGTTCTTCTAAAGTGATGATCTCAAACTCAAGTCCAAAATCCTAATTCTTGACTTAAGGCAAAAAGGGCTCCTTTACCCCTGCCTCAATGTGCCTCCCTCCCCCTAAGGCCCAAACCCATAAAAAGCCAAAAAAAAAAAAAAAGGCATCCAATCCCAAATACAAGGCCTCTAAGTCCCAATATGGCCCAAGAACCCCCAACATGGCCTTAAGCTCAAAAAATGGCCAGCTACAATCAGGTGAGCCCGAGGCCTAACTTAAATAAGTCCATACATACGCCCAACATATGTTGAAGCCTCTGCGATCCGGATTTCGAGCCAGTACGCCCGGCGTACTCCTAGCGTACGCCCAACGGACTCAACTAGGGTCAAGAATCGTCAATCTTCCGAAAGCCATAACTTCTTCATTCTATGTGTGTGTTCGTCATTCTTTATATCCACAGGAAGGAAACGAGAAGCTCTATACTTCTATCAACTCTACCTTATCTTAAAACTTTTCTAACATAAACCCAAACTTCATAAAGGCTCAAACTGATACTTACTGATATTCCCTTGGGCTCCAACACAAACCGAACCCTCAGTCCCCACAACCTACATTATCCATCACCAAATGGGCGCCACAGACACCACGACTTGTTACGAACAAATATAAATTCGAATACATCATGCACAAGTATCGGAACCATATCCCAGGAAACATGTAAAAGAAATGGTACGAAACAATAAAATAATAAGGAAATGACAAGAGACGTGTCTGTTCTGTACACCTGATAATAAATGAAGGACTGGTCAAGACTATAAACTCTTCTAACAACGAGCAGCCTATAAATACCCCAAAGACTTAATATCTGAGGTAGAGTAAGGTAAGGCAAAAAAAGAGATAGCATACATAGCATTAAGGTAACACTAAGAGTCGCAATACAATTTAGGCATCAGAGAGCTATGTCAGGGTCCAAATTAGATTGTGATTTCGTTTCTGAAAGCCATAACCCGCGGTATGGCTGTCTGATGCCTAAATTAGCTCCTGTGGATATAATGAATGACAAAATCGGACTTAGAATGAAGAAGTTACGGCCTTTAGAAGATTGGTGATTGTTGACCCTAGCTGAGTACATTGGGCGTACGCTAGGAGTACACCGGGCGTACTGGCTCGACATTCGGATCGCAAAGGTTTCAGCATATGCTGGGGTATGCATGGACTTGTTTAAGTTAGGCCTCGGGCCCACCTGATTGTAACAGGTCATTTTTTGGGCTTAAGGCCATGTTGGGGGTTCTTGGGCCTTAGAGGCCTTGTACTTGGGCTTGGATGCCTTTTTGGGCTTTTTATGGATTTGGGCCTTAGGGGGAGGGAGGCACATTGAGGCAGGGGTAAAGGAGCCCTTTTTGCCTTAAGTCAAGAATTAGGATTTTGGACTTGAGTTCGAGATCATCACTTTAGAAGAACAAGAGCAATCATAGGAGAAGAAGAAGTTATTCGTTCATGAAGAAACCCTAAATCGATTTTTAAAGGAGGAATATATCATTTATTATTTTTTCAATAATTATTATGACATGTCATAATAGTTAAGCCAAGTCATCATTTAACCTGTAAGAGGCAGTTACCGGTGAGTAATATTTGAACACCACATATAGTTTGTTGGTGTTTTTTGTACAAAAAGTATACTTGGATGGTGTTTTTTGAAGATACCAAACTTGGATGGTGTTTTTTAAACGATTTTAAAACATAGTTACCCCTTTGAGTCATTTCCTCTTGTTTGTTTTCCTTACTTATTTTTTACCTGTAATTGTCGGTTACCACAAGGTCAAATTTGAACAAAGAATGTATTTCGTTGGTGTTTTTTGTACAAATACTATACTTGGATGGTTTTTTTTTTTTTTTTTGACACACCAAACTTGAATGGTATTTTTTGAATGATTTTAAAACATAGTTACCTATATAAGTCATTTTCCCTTAAAAATAATAGTAGGAGGGTGTATTAACCATTTAAAAAGATAACAGATAAATGACCATCTACAGCTTCCCTCCCTTCCCACACCCTTTTATTAATAAAATAGTTAAAATAAAGAGAAACTAATTAAAAAGGTATAAAACCATAATTAAAATAATGTTCAATAAATAAAAGTAAAAGATTCGATAAAAAAAAAAAAAAAAACAAAACACATTATAAAATACATAATTACATTTCTGACTTTATTTTGTGATTTCATTCTTGCGATTTAGGACCGTAATGCTTGCATTACTCCGTTCAAATGATCATGCAACTGCAAATCCTTATCCATTTGTTCTTCATGCATCAACCTCAACTTTTCATCCATGATATGCACTTTTTTTTGTTCTTCCTCCATCAAGCACAATTGTGTCGTTGTTTTCTATCCTTGCCTTCATTTTTTCACAACTTCTAAATTCGGTAAATTCTAAAAACAATATTTTGTAGTTCTGGGAAAAGATTTAAAAACCGGAACCAGTTGAACCGGAATATGTTAAATCAGGGTTTTTTGTTTTAATAATGGCCTTATCTGAGTTTCGGGTAGACCCTATAAGCTGGGTAAACGAACCCAAACCGTTAATTGTGTCGGGAGCGGGATTATGCTATGAAAGACCTGACATTTTTAAAGTTTTATTTATTTATTTATTTATTTATTTATATGATACCACTACAAGAAAAGAAAGCATTAGCGGCGACGCCTTTAGCGGCGAGAGCCAGCAATAGCGGCGACACGTAAAAGACGCGTTACGTGTCGCCGCTATTGCTGGCCGTCGCCACTAAAGGTGTCGCCGCTAATGCTTTCATTTAGCGATCCGCGTCATTTTCACCACAGCCGTCCGATTTGTTTTCAATCTAGCGGTTGTTAAGGAAAGCGGAAAGGCGCGCTGAGTTTTCCCTCCGTGTGTCGCCGCTAATGCCCTAATGTCACCGCTATTGCCCTACGTCGCCGCTAATAGCCGTCGCCGCTAATGCTAAACGCATATACCCTTCGCAGTTTACCTTTCTGCCATTCACAGCTTACCCATAACTCTTTCTCTCTCGTTTTTTCTTCAATATCTCGCAATTTTTCAACTTGGTGGATGCATGCTTCTTGGACCGGTGCTAGCTAGCTTCTCCTTCCCTCAAGGCAGCCACAATACCGCCACAACCCCAACCAAGGTCGACATTTAGCCAAAATTCCGAAATTGCCCCCAACCAAGGTCAAATTTCTCATCTTCTTTATGATTTTTCTGTTTTAGATGATAAATAGTGAGTATTTTTCAAGTTTGTTGAGTGATTATGTTTGTATTTTGATATATGAATTGGTTATGCATTTTGTTGGATTGTATGTATTTTGTTGGTTATGCATTTTGTTGGATTGTTGAATTATTATGTGTGTTTTGTTCACATTTGTGGGAATTTTGTTGGATTGTATGTATTTTGTTGAAATTTATGTTTAGATTACATTGAAGTTATACCACATTGCCTTAACATGAAACTTAGATGTATATATTTGTATGAAATTGGAATATGCAAATTGGATTAAATTGGAATATGCAAATTGTATGAAATTGAATATATACATTTGGCTTAATTGTATGAAATTGGATGAAATTGAAATATGCATTTAGCTTAATTAGGTTATTGAAATATGAAATTGGATGTATACATTTAGCTTAATTAGGTTATTAATAGCAACTTACTTCTAGTAATGTATTGTATATGGTTTGAAAGTGCTTAATTTTGTTAGTGACTTAATGTTTGGCCAACTTAATAGCAACATACTTTTAGTGACTTAATGTTGGTCATTACAACTTTAGCTTTAATTAGGTTATTAATAGCAATGTACTTCTAGTAATTTTAATTTAATTATAGAATAAATTTAAATTAATTTAAAAAAAAAACATTAAAAAAATAATAAATTAGTTGTAAATCAAGTTAATGTTAAAATTAAAATAAAATAAAGTTAGTTTAATAAATTAAAATTAAAATAAAGTTAGTTTAATAAATTAAACTAATAACAAAAAAGAAAATATTAAATTAATTATAAAATCTAATTAATTTACGTTTAGAATCAAATTAAGTTACATTTATAAAATCAAATTATATTAATTATAAAACTAACTTAATAGCAACATACATTTAGTGACTTAAAATAAAGTTAATGTTAAAATTAAAATAAATTAAAGTTAGTTTAATAAATTAAAATGAAAATAAAGTTAGTTTAATAAATTAAACTAATAACAAAAAAGAAAATATTAAATTAATTATAAAATCTAACTAATTTATGTTTAGAATTAAATTAAGTTACATTTATAAAATCAAATTATATTAATTATAAAACTAATTTAATAGAAAATATTAAATTAATTATAAAATCTAATTAATTTACGTTTAGAATCAAATTGAGTTACCTTTATAAAATCAAATTATATTAATTACAAAACTAACTTAATAGCAACATATTTTTAGTGACTTAAAATAAAGTTAATGTTAAAATTAAAATAAAATAAAGTTAGTTTAATAAATTAAAATGAAAATAAAGTTAGTTTAATAAATTAAACCAATAACAAAAAAGAAAATATTAAATTAATTATAAAATCTAATTAATTTACGTTTAGAATCAAATTAAGTTACATTTATAAAATCAAATTATATTAATTATAAAACTAACTTAATAGAAAATATTAAATTAACTATAAAATCTAATTAATTTACCTTTACAATCAAATTAAGTTACCTTTATAAAATCAAATTATATTAATTACAAAACTAACTTAATAGCAACATATTTTTAGTGACTTAAAATAAAGTTAATGTTAAAATTAAAATAAAATAAAGTTAGTTTAATAAATTAAAATGAAAATAAAGTTAGTTTAATAAATTAAACCAATAACAAAAAAGAAAATATTAAATTAATTATAAAATCTAATTAATTTACGTTTAGAATCAAATTAAGTTTCATTTATAAAATCAAATTATATTAATTATAAAACTAACTTAATAGAAAATATTAAATTAATTATCCCGTGTTGGAATACTTTTTGAATCGTCAACTTTATGAATACTCTACTTGATTTTTGTTTCTCGTAAAGTAAACCTTAAACACTAAATTATGTTTCAGTTGCATCATGTCTATTGATAAAAGCTGGACTACTAATCCACATCGTCAATCTCCCGAGTTCCAGCTAGGACTCGACACTTTTGTCGAGAGATCCATGTTACACCTAGATTGTAAAGGTGAAACCAGATGTCCGTGTGAGAAATGTGATAATCGTTACTTCATGAATCCGAAAGCAATGAGACGTCATGTTCGTATATATGGTTTCAGTCAATCATACAAAACATGGATATATCACGGTGAACCTTTAATCCCTCCAGTTGTAGATGTCGTATCGCCAAGCAACGAGATGGCTGATGTTATTGACGATGTTATGTGGGAGTCGAGAGAAAATGATATAAACCTCGATGAAGGAACCTCGAATACAGGGGGTAGTGGTGTCGATGATGATTTTGAAGAGTTGTTAGAGGCAGTCGAAACCAAGTTATATCCTGGTTGTACGTTTTCATTCCTTGATTTTTTAGCAAAGCTGATGCATATGAAGGTCAACAACAAATGGACTGATAGTTCATTTGATCAACTCCTTGAGTTGTTGCATTCGGCATTTCCACCGGGCAACAAGGTTCCCCGTTCATATTATTTAGCAAAAAAGAAACTGAAGAAGTTAGGTTTGGGGTACGAGTCAATTCATGTGTGCAAAAACGATTGTTTTCTCTTCTGGAAGGAACACAAGTCATTGCAAGTTTGTCCCGTTTGTAAAGAGAGTAAATGGATTGATAAAAACACCAAGGGTAAGAAAGTGGCTCATAAGGTGTTACGGTACTTTCCAGTGGCCCCTAGACTAAGCCGTATGTATTGTTCACGGTACACTTCCAAAAATATGATATGGCATAGTATCGGGAGATCAGAAGATGGTGTGATGCGTCATCCCGTTGATGGAGAGTCTTGGCAAAAATTTGATGTAGATTTCCCTGACTTTTCGAGTGAACCTCGCAATGTACGACTAGGGCTGGCAGCTGATGGCTTTAATCCATTTGGTAACATGTGTAATCCGCATAGTACGTGGCCGGTTGTACTCACCACTTACAATCTACCACCATGGCTTTGTATGAAAGAGTCATCATTCATGTTGGCCTTGTTGATTCCCGGCCCTAAAGCGCCTGGAAAGGACATAGATGTTTTCCTTAGGCCGTTAGTGGAAGAGCTTAAGTTTTTATGGCAATCAGGCATACACATTAAAGATGCAGCGACAAACACATTCTTCACGATGAAAGCTATGTTGTTATGGACAATAAACGACTTTCCAGCTCGTAGTAGTTTATCGGGTTGGAGTGGACAAGGGTATAGAGCATGCCCGACTTGCAATGAAGACACTCCTTTGTACCGTGCAGTAAATAAAGTTGTTTATATCGGTCATCGTCGGTTTTTAGATGCTGATGATCCATTAAGGATGAGTTTGAAATTTAATGGGCAACCAGAGACAAGACCCGCTCCGAGACACTTTACTAATGAAGACATACAAGAGCAACTAGGTCGTCTAATACTTCGTAAACCGGGTAAACATCCTAACACTCTCAAAGAAAACATGGATCGGCAAGGATTCGAGTTGAACTCGTCGAAACGTAGCATATTTTTCGAGCTCGAGTATTGGTCTTCTCTACAGCTGAAACACAACATAGATTTGATGCATGTCGAGAAAAATGTGGGTGAGATTCTTTTGGGTACTTCTATGATGAATGATAAGAGTAAAGACACATCAAATGCACGTGAGGACTTGAAAAATCTGAATATCCGGCGTAATCAATGGTTGCAAAAAAAGGGTAACAAGTTCACTAGACCACATGCAAGCTACTCATTCGAGAAACCTGACCGCAAAATCTTTTGTCAATTTATAAGAGATGTTAAATTTCCTGATGGGTTTGGATCTAACATTAGTAAGAAAGTGGTAGATAATGATACTAACATTATTGGGTTGAAATCTCATGACTATCACATTCTTATGCAACGTTTGATACCGATTGGAGTTAGAGCGTTATTGGACAAAGAAACTTCTACACCAATTGTAGATCTTTGTATGTTTTTCAAGCAAATTTGCTCCCGAACACTAAAGGTGCAGGATATGAGGAAAGCAAAAGAATACATTATTAGAATCTTGTGCAAGTTAGAGTTGATTTATCCGCCAGCGTTTTTCGACATTATGATTCATTTAGTTTTGCATTTACCTGATGAAGCGATTGTCGGAGGCCCGGTATATATGAGATGGATGTATCCGTTTGAAAGGTATATGAAAAAACTAAAAAACTATGTCAGAAATAAGGCGAGGCCGGAAGGTTGTATAGCTGAAGGTTATATTGCTGAAGAAGCTTTGACATTTTGTTCGATGTACCTTCGAGATGTCAATCGCCTTGAAAGAAACGAAGACGTTGTCATTGAAAAAACAAAGTTTTGGATGTTTGAGTCCAAGTGTCGACCGACGAGCGCAACGCAAATCAAACATCTTGATATAACAGAGAAACGTAATATTGAATGGTTTATATTGAATAGTTGTCAAAAAGTCAGACAATACATCGAGTAAGTGTTCTTACTTTTAATTATCTTTCATTATTTATTGTTACTTTTTTCCATTCATCAATTTAATATATATATATATATATATATATATATATATATATATATATATATTTCATCAATATAGAAAATTCAAATCTGAACATCCTGAAAGTGACGAAAAGACCGAATTTCCCAACTGGTTTCTTGAAAAGGTAATCATAATTAACAAACAAATATCTTTCATAAATTTAATGAATCAAGAATACATAACACATAAACATATGTTTAATAGGTTTATCAGATGGAAAAAGAAAACTCTCCTGAATTCCACAAAGAGTTGTCAACCCTTTCAATGGGTTCACAAATGGATGTTTATACTTACACTGCGTGCATAGTCAACGGTGTTAGGTTTATGGTACTTAGTCGTGATGCACAACGCAAAACGCAAAACTATGGGGTTCTAGCGGTTGGTGAGAATGGAGAGAAATATAATGGCCAGTTAGAAGAGATTATGGAGGTGAAATATCCATATGATTATTCGACTGTAATATTTCGGTGCAAGTGGTTTGATACAGGAGATATTCCTGATGATAATTTCATAAGTATCGACACAGAAAAAGAAGCGTACCAAGATGATCAACTCATATATGCTTCGCAAGCCAAACAAGTGTTCTACATCCGCCAGCCTGTTAATCATCGAAGAAACCAAAACAACAACCCTCGTTGTGTCGTCGAGCATGTTAATCATCGAAATATTTGGGATCTACCATCCGACAATCCTCGTGTCCAAAATGCTTACAGTGACTCTATCCAACATGTCGACAATGTGGAGGCCGAAAATGTTGACATAGTTCAAAACAACTCTTCATCTGAAGCTAGACTTTTTATTGACTTCTCACAATACTTTCAAAACAATGTTGACGTAGCTCAAAACAATGCTGATTATGATGATGAAGACGAGACTGAAGTACCTCCGCCAACGGGTAGAATCGATAATGTTTCCGATGAAGAGACTGATTATGATGATGGCGATTCTGATTATGATACGGATGAAGAAGACATTGAAGTATATGATCAAGATTCTGATTAAAAAATCCAATTTTTTTTGGTAATAAAATAGAAACTTTATTTGAAATGTACCTTTAATTCATATTGTTTGTCTAACTTTTATTTATGTTGTTTGTCTATATTTTATATCTTATAATTTCGCAGGGTAACTAACTTTTATTTATATTGCAGATGAGGTTTACTTGGGCAATACTCTTTGCCATGATGGCCGATGTTATGGGGCTTGGACACGGAGGTGATGGAGCCGGGGATCCACCACCTCCAGGAGGCTTTGGTCGTGGTCAACACGAACAAGATGGTGAGTTTTATTATGATATATTTATTAACTATTTTTATTATTTTATAGTAAGTTATCGTGACTAATAGGTTTAATTGTATTTTTTCAGCCGAGCTTCCTAAAAAAAGGAGGGGCATGTCAAAAAATATTGAGTTGGGAAAGTTGATAAGGGCAAATAAGGGAAAGCCCATAGATTTGGATTTCGACAGGGAGATCACATATTCTCCTGTTGGGAAGCGTGGTAATTGGTTCACCCATGAAATTGGGAGGTATTTGTGGAACAATGTCCCTTTCAACGTATCTGGTTGGGACAATGTTTCCCCCGCTTTAAGGAACGCAGCAGTTGTTCATCTAAAGGTAATTTTGGATACAATTTTAATTTTAGTTGTGATTGTTATTTAATTAACTAAAATTTTTGTGTTTTGCAGAATAAATTTGATTTGGATAAGGTTAACATGGATCCAGAGCGTGCTCAATTGTTGCGGAGCATTGATTCGAGTCTTGCAAAAGTTTACAGAGGCCGAAAAAGTAAAGCTCATGCTTATTTTAAGGAAATCGGGGGGCCTGCAGATATCCAAGCCGTATTAAACAACCCCCCTAACGGAATGTCACATGAAAATTGGGCGAAGGCAGTCGAACATTTTCAAACGCCAGAATTTTTAAGGCGTTCGGCGTCAAACAAGGAATGTCGTGCAAAACAAGTAGTTGTAAACAGAGGGGGGTCGAGCTCATACAGCAATGCATGTTTCAAAGAAGTAAGTTATGATATATTTAAATATTTATTTAAAGTATAACTAATCTAAATTGTAATGTTAAATAGGATATCAGTCGAATTGAAGCTTTTCGTAAAGCTAATTCCAATCGCCAAGGTGTATTTTATAGTCCTGCAGTCGAGCAACAATATGTAAGTGGTTAATTTGTATTTTTCATATAAGTGTTTATATCGTCAAAGGTATTTAGTAATCTAATTTTTATGATTTTTATTGTTTTTAAAAAATACAGAATGCTTTACTCAAAGAGATAAACCAACGAACCCAAGCTACTTCTGAGGCAAGCGGTCTAGCACCAACTGATATAAAAGATTGTTTTGAAAGAATATTGGGTGTTCGACGCGGACATATCAAAGGCATTGGGCGTAAACCCCCTACCGTTGTGTCTATGTACGATCAGCAACAACCAATGACACAAGAACAACCACAATCACAGGTAATTGTTAGTAAATGCTATAATGAAATGGTATAATTAATTATAATGTTATTCTGATATATTGTTAATATATTTTGTTTTTTTTATAGTTGCAAATGCTCCAAACAATACTACAGGACCCGGCTTGTTCTGCAGCATTGGAAGAGTGATTTCGCTCATTGCCGCCACCAAATAATGGAGATGATGATGAGGACGAGTAGTTATTTTAGGATTTTATGAAACGTTTTGTAATTTGAAACAATACTAAATGTGGTATATATATGGATTAATATTTTGGATTGATTTTATGTATTAATATTTTGGATTGATTTTATGTATTAATATTTCTATATAAAATTATCAGATTTTTCAAATGCTATATGAATTAATATTTGGATTGATTATAAATTTAATGTGAAATAAATAAACAAAAAAAAAATCAAAAGAGCATTGGCGGCGACGGCTTTTGTGGCGACAGCATCGTATTAGCGGCGACAACATATTAGCGGCGACGGGCAGCATTAGCGACGACGGGAGTATTAGCGGCGACACCAAGTATTTGCGGCGACATTGAGCGTATTAGCGACGAAACAATACCGGCGACGTATTTGCAGCGACATGTCGCCGCTAAAGGTATTAGCGGCGACACGCCTAACATTTAGCGGCGACGTGTGTCGCCGCTGTTGCCCAATCTTCTTGTAGTGTACGGTCAAGTCGACCTAGTAGCCATTGCACCAAGAAAAAAAAGAAACTATTATGCTCAAAAAACCTTTGCTCTTGAATATGTGATTGACAAAGGTTTTCATTGTCGATTAGTTTTCTTCCTTGGCAATTATGGTAAGTAAAATTCTACATTTGCAATTGAGCCTCTATTCTATATGATCACGTTGACAAGAAGCTCCCATTCTTTTTGTTTTATATCTTAGCATTTTGTTCAAGCTCACCAATTTTTGAAATTATATGTTAGTTTAACATATATGCAGTAATGATGTTTTCATATGTGCACCAATAAACTTGACCCCTCATTTTGTTCTCACGATAATCTTTTTAAAAATGTACTTCAAAGTTTTTTTTTAGCCATACTTTTGGCTACTGTCAAAACGAAAATATTTTTGTTCCTAAAAACCAATACACTGCCATTTAATTGAGCAGGTGCTTTTTAGGACAAAAAAAAGAACACGAATTGAAGTCAAATATAGCAAATCTTAAGCCACTTATGAAGAAACAAACAAGGTTTGCATAATAGAACTAATAAAATATATGGTAATAATTATGTAAATCGTATAAAAAACTAGTAATTTTTTCACTACATATACCATACCAAAGGAATTGAACTATTTGGTGACGTAGTGTGGTTAAAAATGACTTGCAAATCAATTTCATTTTTTCAGGTTTCCGGGTCTAAACCTGTATCCGGTTTCCAATTACCTATTTTTCGTTTCATACCCACATTACCCGGTTTGATATCGGAACCGAACTAGAATGGAATCGGTTCCCCTATATCGGTTCGGTTCTCGGGTCTACAAATCCGGTTTCGGGGTTTTTTGGGTCCGGGTCCAATCGGTTTGAGTTTGGACCGGCTTTCATCTCTAATTTGTTTTACTATTCAAACTTTTTTTATAAAGAATTTGTGATCTTGCTTAATTGTAACTAATAATGCATCCTTGTAAACATTTGCAAATGTGACGATAGAAGAAATAAACACGTACATAGAATACTAATTAATTTCATCAAATAAGATTTTATCATATGTTACATCAACCTACAATAGGAAAAATATGACATATTTGTTTTAGTCCCAACCTTTAATGAACTCCCCACCTCCACTTGGAAGATTATTTACATAAAACCCCTCAGGTTTTACAAACCAGTAACAATGTTCAATATCCACATCTGAAAAGAATTTGTCAGAAATGGCTTCGTTAAACAAATATAAGTTCTGAAATTTTGAACCCCACCAGAAGTAACCGTAAAAAAGAATGTGATCACCTAACATATCACAAAAAGACCAACTATAATTTCCAACGAATGGAATGGTATGATTCTTCCCAAGATCATCACCACCTGATTTGATGTGAACAACAAGATCGTTAGGGACAACACTAATAATGCTAACATTCCATTTTGCTGTAAACGGGCATGCAAATGCTGTTGAAGCAATTGGGTATGTTAAGACGACAAAGATGAGCAAGTTATGTATTGTACAAGACCTCATGTTTGTAGAGAGTCTTCTCTAGCTATATTCCTTTCACACAAGTTCTCTCTATTTATTGTTGAAGATGTAAGCTTTGCCTCGATGTAGTAACGGTTCTTGCCAACGGAAGTTACATGTTGGAAGTTCTTATGGTATTTACATAAAGAAGGAATTGCCGTTACATTGAAAGGGTGTGTCATTTCTTCAGGAGTGATGTTCACAACCTATATAAATATGTACTTACTATTGATCTAATGTATACCTATTTATGTTGATTGTGTGATTAATAAAAGATTTTTTGTTTCCTACAAGAATCTCTCTTTTTCATCTTCATGTTTTTAATGCATTTCTCCAACATTTATGTGTATTTGAATCCTTAATTATCAATTTCAGTTACTCAGTGCATGTATGTTACTTGCTTTACCCACAAGTTTACGTCATTATTCGACACAAAAATAAGCTAAATAAACATAGAGAACCTACATTTTAACATATATTCAATTAAGTCCTTATATATATTTTTTCAAGGACAGAATACAAAAAATTATATTCACTTTGACCTTTTTTTCTGGTCAACATGTAACCCACTTTTAAAATTCATACTTATGATCACATTTTAAATTTTATTACAAAATTTATACATTTGGCTTAGATTTTAAAATTTTCATGTCGATCATTTTAGCCAAAAAACAATTTATTTTCACTTTCTTTATTATACACAAATGTTTATATTTGTTATATTTTATAAGTGAAAATGGGTGTTACAAATTATTGGTTTATAATAAAATAAAAAATATTGAAGTGGATATGCTTACTAGATTTTCTTAAAAACTAAAAAACATATTTTCAAATAAAAAACCAAGATACTTACTAAAATAAAAAAAAAATAAAACAAATTTTCACATAGATATTTATAAAAAGTAATTTTTGACATGTTATTCTTTTTCATATTATATAGGTGCACAAAAAAAAAATTCATCCTATACGAAAATATGTGAAAATAATATTTTCATCCTATATGAAAATAATATTTGACATGTTTATTTTCAAAATATATAAGTGCACAAACAAAATATGTTTTTATGTGAAAAAATGTTTTTTAAAATGTTTTTTATTTGAAAATATGTTTTTTTTTAAATATAAAAACCATATTTTCACTTAAAAAAACCTTGTATGAGAAAAACCTTTTGGACCAAATTTATAAAAAAAAAAAAAAAAAAAAAAAAAAAAAAAAAAAAAAACATTTTTTACATAAAATCTTTTTTTAACAATAAGTAAAAAGAGTAAACTTAAGATGACTATGTAACAAAATTTTGAAATATGGGCGAAAATTATAACTTTTGAACAAAATTTATAATACAATTTAAAATCTTGGCCAAAAATATAAATTTTGAAGGTCAGATGACCTGATAACCGGGAAAAAGGATGAAAATGAAAGTAATCCAGGTATTCAGGATTTAATATATATATATATATATATATATATATATATATATATATATATATATATATATATATATATATATATATATATATATAGGGTTAGGTTCATTTGAGACCACCTATATTTTGTGAGACATGGGGACCACATCTTAGCCTTTGATTAGATTTGATCTTGTGGCTCATAAAAAAAAAGGATTAACATTAATTAATTTAGCTGATTAGTTAATTAGGGGTAGATTAGTCACTAGGTTAAATTGTTAGCTTAATTTTCACGTCATCCCGAAATCATCTCACCTGTTCATCACCTGTTCATGTGTTTCTACCAATTTATACGACATTCATTGTTGTTCAATTCAAATTGATCGATATTCTATCTCCAATCTTATATTCTGTCAACCGATAATCGATTTTGATTTTTGAAATTGATCGAACGATGCTAAATCAGAGCTTTTAAATTCACGATTTTTGTGTTATTCGAGTTCATGTTCTTGATTCTTCTTCATCTGCAATTCACGATAAGCTGAGTGATTTTGATCAATTTTAACTTTGTGATCATCGATTTCGGTAGAGGTTCAAGTTTTCAACGATTTCTTCTAATCCTCATCTTCAACAATTGTTTACGATCTTTCAAGCCGTGAATTTTACTCAACGTCATGAAATCGTCAATTGATCAAGGTTTGAGTTTTCATCGATTTCACTGTTAGTTGCATATAATGTATTCAATTTTTAACCTAGTTCATGAATTGAATCATCAACTATTATCGATTTCTCCAATTTTATATTTGTATGATTTGTGATTTCAGAAATCAAACATCATCTTTTGTTGAGACATCCAATTCAGCAATCAAAGATTATTTGTTGTTGAATTTGTTTGAGATAGAAAACAATTTAATCTATAATATGTTGTTTGACAATGTATCACCTATTTCATTGTTTGTTTTTTAACTTTTCATTTAATCATTATGTTTTTCAGCAATATGTCATCTGTTTTCTTTTGATTAACATCTATTTGCTTTTCATTAACATCATCTTAGTGATAAGTTCATGAGACTGCATGTTATTCTTATAGAATATTTTACATACATTGATATATCAATAATGATAACAGTTATGGATGATTTGGATATGCATGACATCGAAAACAATCATCTTGATGAAGAAAATCATCAGTTCGGTTATACTGATTCAGAGTTTCTTCATAACGAGGAAAATCAATCGGAAACCCAAGGTAATCATTGTTTTCATTGTTATTTACATATAACACATTCAATTTTTAATGTAGTAACAATTATGTATGATTTAGATATGAATGACATCGGAAATGATCATTACGATGAAGAAAATCATCAATTCAGATCTGGTGATTCAGAGATTCTGGACAATGATGGAAATCAATTGGAAATCCAAGGTAATTATGTTACTGATATCGGTTATTCTTTATAGAATGATGTTGGTGATAAGTTCATGTTACTGCATATTATGCTTTATAGAATAATGCACATATAAGATTGTGGTTTTTTATGATTACATTTATATGAATGCAAATTATTATGATTATATGTTAACATGGTAGTATATTCTTTTTTATAGTTCAAAGTGACAATGTTGCAGCAGAATATGGATCTTGCAAAGAATTCATTGGAGCTGATGGTTCTTTATTTTGGATTCCAGTGGTTGAACCTGGTTGGATACCTACTTTGGGTTCAATTTTTAAAGATATAAAAGATGCTATTAAGTGGTATAAAGGATATGCATTAAGATCTGGTTTTGATATTAGAAAATCAACAGAGAGGAAAAAGAGTGGAATCACAACTTCGAAATATTTTATATGCAATAGAGGGGGATTGCCAAACACTTCTATCTTAGACACAATTAGTGATGATCATAATAAGCAATTGAGAAATAGTAATTGTAAACGCACAAATTGCAAAGCTTTTGTTGCATTCAAAGCTATACCACATTCTTCAGAAGTTTACCTGTGCCGCGCTTTGAACAACAACACAACCACAAATTGATCAATCAAGATTGTATGCATCTTTCAAGAGCTAAACGTCAGTTGAGTGTTGTTGATCAAGCTTTTATACATAAGCTTTCGAGTGCAAAGGTGGGGGCAACTACAGCATATAGACTAATGTGCGTTATAAAAGGAGGATGTGAATTTGTTGATGGACTAGAGATAGATTGGAAAAATTTTACAAGGGATATAAATTGTCACATCGGGGGAACTGATGCAAATTTGTTGATTACAAAGCTTCAGAATCGTAAAGAGAATGTTACAAATTTTACATACGAATACAGATGTGACAAGAAGCAGTTAAATGCTCTCTTTTGGGCTGATGACACTTCAAAACAAAACTATGAGTTATTTGGGGACGTTGTTTCGTTTGATGCAACATATCGTACAAACAGGTATTTATTATAGAAATATAAACATTTTTAGTTATATATTCTAATGGTATTTTTTTGTGTTTTTTTAGGTATTGTATGGTATTTGTACCTTTTACTGGCATTGATAATCACAAAAGGTGCGTCACTTTTGGAGCTGGTTTGTTGTGTAGAGAAGATACAAATTCCTATATTTGGTTACTTCGGTCATTCTTGAAGTGTTTTGGAAAAGCACCAATCATGGTCGTGACCGATCAAGATCCAGCAATGAAAAAAGCTATTGAGATAGTATTTCCATACACAAAACATAGATTTTGTATGTGGCATATCACAAGTAAACTTCCATTGAAGGTACTAACATTATTGTTATATTCTTATCAGAATATTAAATGAAATATTTTTTGTAATTAGGATAATAAATTAAATGAAATGCCTTTTTATACTATATTATATTCTAACAGAATAATATATGAATTGTTTTTGAAGGTAAGCTGGGAAACAATGAATGAATCAGATTTTAAGGCGGACTTCAATAGTATAGTATGGGACTCCAAAATTGTTGTCAATGATTTTGAAATGAGATGGGATGCATTAATGGTAAAATATAAGTTGCAAGACAATAAATGGATGAAAGATATGTTTGATTTGAGAAGCAGTTGGATTCCAGCCTATTTTAAAGATGTACCGATGTCAGGTCTAATGAGAACAACTTCTCGGTCAGAAAGTGAGAATTCAGCATTCAATAGGGTATCGCATCATGGTTATACGTTAAACAATTTTATGAATGTTTTTGAGTCTGTTATGGAAAGGCAAAGGAATAATCAGATCAAATTTGATTTTGATACATCTACTATAATTCCAATCATCAAAACACCTCTTGAAGATATGGAGAAACATGCATCTATGGTATACACCAGGACTATTTTTCTCATGGTGCAGAGGGAGATTCTTCATTCACTTGTTTCTTGTTCACAGAAGAGTGTTACATCAGGCGTTGTTTCTGACATATGCATTGTCAAACATAAAAGGACAAATATATCAAAGAAGAAGGTAGTAGTTGAGAAAAAAGAAAAAGTTGACATCGATTCTGAATGGAATTTTAACACAAGTGAAGGTGATTTTGAGGTAATGTTGACATTTTAGAATATACTTAATATTCTAATGATTCTGAAAAAATATTCTAATTTTTCTTTTTTGAATATGCTTATTATGCTAATACTTTTTGAAACAGGTTGAATTCAACAGAGAAGATCTAACGGTGAAATGTTCATGCATGCTTTTTGAGCGGTTTGGAATTTTTTGTAGACACATCTTCTGTATTCTAAAGATTTATGACATACAAGAGATTCCGTCAAGATACATTCTTAAGAGATGGAGAAGAGATATTATCCCCACCACAGTTTTGAAAAGGACGTTTAGATATAGTGATTCGTCTGGAAATGTTGAGAAGGTTGCATACAAAGCTTTTTCCATGCTTGATCAATGTTTGTCTTCATTAAGTAATGATGACAAGAAGTTAGAAGAGTTCATGCAGAAGCTTGAAGTTTTTATGATTGATATTGGTGAACAAGGTTCAGACAAAGTACCGGTTACAAAAGAAGATCATATTGATAAACTTTACGGAGCTACTACGAATCCTGAAGTTGTTGATGTTGAAAATCCACCTATGGTGAAGAATAAAGGTTCTGGTACAGGAAAACGTTTAAAAAGTGCTTTGGAGAAGGCTACTATTCAAGGTAACAAGCAATCAAGATCATGCAAAACATGTGGGGTTAAAGGGCATAATTCAAGGAAATGTTTGACATTGTTGAATAAATCCAAGGTACAAAGTGCATAGTTGTGTCTAGAAATATATTTCGATTTTTTTCGTATTTCAATAAAGTTCAATAATACCATATAGATAAAAGTTTGACTTTTTTAGTTTGGATATTTTTCTGTTGTTTTGGTTTGTGATGATGTATGAGACATTTGGGTTGTGATGATGTGTTATACATTTGAGAACATATTGATTCTTCTAATATTTTCAATCTTTAATTTTTTGAAGTATATACGAATGATTGCAGTATAATGCTTTGTTATCAAAATATTATAATACAAGATTATGCATGTAAGAATGTTATTCTAATAGAATACTAATGCCATTATACATTATTCTATTAGAATATTCTACCATGGTCATTAAGAAGTGATCATAATACCTACTATACATTAAGCATTAATCACCTAATAAACCATATCATTAAGAAGTGATCATAATACCTACTATACATTAAGCATTAATCACCTAATAAACCATATCAAGTTTCTTACATAATACTAGGCATCATTTTTTTGTCTAATTTGTTCAAAATAATACAGATATTAGAAAAGGAATTGTTGTTAAGTCACCATAACTACATTTATAAAATTCCAAACTTCTATCAAATTCTATTACCCATTTCCAATTCATCCATCCTTTGGATACCTTCCTCTAACATCTTTTTTCTAGTCGCATGATAAAATTTTCCAAATTCGATTGCCTCTTTGATAACTCTTTCCTTGTGGTTGTTGATTTCATGTGTAGCAATCTTAACAGCATATAAGGCACGTAATTTTACAAATTGAACAGCTTGCACATCACTGCCTTTTTCCATTTCCACATTCCACTTTCCTTGCTTTTCTCCACAATATTTTTCCATATGTCTCATTAAAAGTGCTCCATTCTCTGTTGTCAACTCCTTTGTGTTCCAGTCAATTTTCATCATCTTCACTGTTGTTGATCACAAACCTTCGATATTATTGATGATAAATGTAGTTTTCTCCAAATATCGTATAAAGTACAATTTCTGCAATGTATATTAACAAAATTACATTATTAAATATATTATATTGTAAATTTAATACAATTAATAAAAGTAAATGAAAACTTACTAATGATGTTGGTGTCATTCCATAAGTTTTTTCTAACGATTTTGTTTGTATGCTGTCTATAATATGAACTTGTGGATATGTTAGGTTGAAAACAACAGCATACATCTGATCACCGTTATGTATTGGGAAAACCACCTGCAATTCCAACAAATTCATCAAAAAGTTAACATAATTCCTATCTTTTAATAATGTAATATTTTAATTAATAAAATATTCTTACGAGTTTAAGATCATTGAAATCTACATTTGCCTTGACATTAGATAGAAACTTATCAACACGAGTCTCAAAAGTTAAAAAACGCTCGTCAAAAGATTTAGTTTCATCTAACAACTCAGAACTCTGTAAACATAGAAAAACAGAAAAATTAGAATATCTTGTTACAATTTACAACTAAAATATTGAAGTTCCAATTGTAAAAGAATTTACCATAATTTTGGTATTGAAGAACAGGCGGTATGGTTTACTTTTTGATTTTTGTTCCTCGTAATTTAGAACAGCAGCCCAAGAATCAATCACACGATGATGTATAACATGTTCAGGCCTCATGCTCTCAAAATCCTGTCTATGCATAATCTCTCCCGTATTTGTTTCAAAAAGTACCTCCCTTAATTTTAAACATGAACAAAAAATATGTCATCAACATTAGAATAAATATACACATGTATTATACCAAGAGTTAGTGACTTACATTTTATTTTTCTCCTGTGCACATCTTATTAGAACCTGAATCAAAAGAACATTCTGCAAATCGATTCTATCAAATAAATTCACAGCTTTATCCATATATGGTGATTTGTAAGAACTTATATAATTCTCCCCTGTGTCACCATTTTGAGATTCAAGCCTTTCATCACCATTTTGAGATTCAACCCTTTCATGTGATCCCTTTTTTTTGTTTTCATTGTTTTGATTATCTGCACTTGAAAAAATAGGATCTGAAAATAACTTAATGAACTTCTCTTTCAATTCATTTGTTATATCGACATCTCGGAACTTTGATATACAATCAAAAACAATTCCATACATGTCCTCCTTTATTGATGAAACTTTATTGAACATCTTATCAAAGTTATCTTTATATTCCTGAAAAATAATAAAATAATATAATTATGAGCATGTAATATTTTATCATCTCAGAATATCTAGAATATTTACTATGAACCATAAGCATGTAATATAAGAATATCCAGATTTTTATAAAATCATACTTTAACCTAATATAAAAAGACATTAGAATATTTTTCTTATAATAAGTTACGATATAATTAAAATATATTCTAAAACATAATTTAATAATATATTATACTTAGAATATACCTCAATACGTGTGTCCTGATTTTCATTCTTCTCAAGTTCTAAATTTGAACTTTGTTCAATTAGATTCCCAACCCCAAATCCACCAGCTTCAATCTCAAAAGATTGTCTTTCCTTCAACTTATCTGCTGTCCACATCGTAACTAATGGTGTTTTACGTTCTATTTTTTGGAGCTTGCATTCAATTTCATCACAGTAAATTAGCTGCATTATTTCAACATCATATTAGATACCCATTTTTAAGAAAAAAAAATAAGTATATGAAAAAACATACCAATAGCAACAACATCGGGCCTTTATAATAACACTTGGGGTCGTCTGGATGCCATCTCCCTTTTGAATTTTTCACACAGTACAACAAATATGCACACCAATCGATTTTAGAAATGTCATCTACTTCAACAAGTGCTCTAACTGGAACTAAGTTGTTTGTCCCCATAGGAATGGATTCTGCAAACGTATTAACGAATAAAGCTATGAAACCCAGCTTGAAATTCATATCCACTTGTTCGGATTTTTGAATAATCTTCTTGTAATTTGTTGCATTTGCCTTTCCATCCTCAAGTTCCTTCATCCATCCATCAAACACTTGATGATCTTCACTAACCTTGTCCAAATCAAATAAGCTTTTTCCAGTTTTGGGTAAACCAAACACTTTATGAATTTTTTCCTTTGTGATCTTTATTCTTTTTCCTTTAATCAGAATACTGTTTGTGCCTTCATCGTAATGCTTAAGCACAAAATGGCAAAGTTTTAAGGGAATACTCTTAATGTTGATCTTCAAAAAGGCTTTAAATCCCATCCGTTTCACCCAATCTTTTTGTTCTGATGTCAAAGAACTTACAACATCTGTCATCAATCCAGGTGTTGATCTAGTGTTTATTGAAGGCAACTCCTTCAATATATCTTTCACAGTCTTTTGCTCTTTCACGGTTTTTTGTTTCTTTATTGCTGCACGATTGTCCCCACTATTCGTCTTCCGTTTTCCTTCTTTAATCTTTGTCACTACAAAGTAATATTCCAAACAGAATATTATACATATACACTTATTATATCAGAATATTCTATGAAATTTAATCCAAAAATACTATATTATCTAAGTAAAATGTAGATATTTATTCAAAATATATTATTTATAAAAATTTAAACTTGAATTGTAAAGTATAAAATCATAATGATGTAAAATGTTTCTGCTAACTCTAATTGTAAATGTATAATCAATAATAACAAATATGAATTTTACCTATATATGACATTCTTGCTATTAGAATAACATTAATACACAAGATATTATAGTACAAATACAATAATTGATGATATACCTTTTTTTTCTTTGGCTTTTGGTGTTGTAGTGGTTGATTCATCAATAAGCTTCAATGATTTTCTTCTTTCAATTAGTCGTTCGGCTATTGAAGTTTTTTCATGAGTTTTATCCATATACAACCTTCTTGCTGTTTATTGTCATTTTCATAATCAAATTAGGAAATAATAATTGATTTATCATATCCAAATATCTAGAGTAACATTTAAAAATATTCTACTAGAATAAGATTAATAGAACATAGAAAAACATTAATAGAATATAGAATATTTTATTTGTAATACATAGAATAACATAAACAAATGAGATAAATATTTTATTAGAAAATATTGAATACACAATATATCATTTATTCTTTTATATTTTATTATAATACATAGAATAGTTTATTAAAGTATATAGAATAACAGAAACAAATTAGATTAACAATTAAAAATATTATATTAGAAAAAATTAATAGAATATAGAAAAACAATAATAGAATATAGAATATTTTATTATAATACATAGAATAACAGAAATAAATGAGGTAAATATTTTTATTAGAATAGAATAATTGATGATATACCTTTTTTTGTTTTTCTTTTGATGATGTAGTTGTTAATTGATTGATCAACTTCGATGATTTTCTTTTTTGAACCAACTGTTTGCCTGTTGAAGTTTCAACCTCACTACATCTACCCAGTGTCATCATTTTTATTTTTGATTTTGTCATTCTTGTTATAATATTATCTGCATGAAAATAATTAATGTTAAATACAATTTAAATGTAATATGTAATAGAAAAACACTTACATTTATTTCAAAATTATATTCTAACTCATCATAATACATACACACAAAGAAAACAACATATAAAGATACACATAATAAATTTAAAGCAAATTGACCAATATGCCCCTGCACTGTTTCTTTATGAGATTAAAATTACTCGATTTTTCTATAAACACAGTTACATACATACACATTAAAAATAGAAGCAAATTGATGAATATGTCCCTCTACATAGTATTTTTTCCATCCACTTACCCTAGTGATGCTTGACTTAACCATGCATAAAGTTTATATAATGATTAAAGTTTTGTGTAAAAGAACAGTTAGAAGTTGAATCACATAGTAAGATGTCAAAAGTGGAATGATAACTCTCTATTTTATCAGAAAATGCAGAAAACACATATAATAACGTGATTGTTAATTACACAATTTTGTTTTTGTTTATTTGATGAGTTCTATACTAATTCAGATCAAGTTCTGAATTATTACAGGACATAATATGCAATTGTTTAATGGAAAAACTTTATTATTCTTATTCAGACCAAGACCACCAGGACCAATACCATGAGAATGTTTCTTTTTCATATCTGCCTTGAAAGCACTTGTGTATATTTCCTTTTTCACATACACACAAAATCTCAAAAGTAATAAATAAATGTGTTTGGTTGAAATCAAAACTGAATGCCCCTGCAAATACATGAAAGGCTAAAGCTTTATTTATCATTAATCCAAAGAATCCCACATCAGAATGTATTAAATGTAATATAAGTAGGGGCATATTTTTGTTATAAATACATACTCAAACAACACAAAAACGCCCATATTCACTAAGAAACAAGAGCCCGATGCCCTAATTCTCAAAGATATATCGCCGTTTTCAAACAAACTCAAGGATATAAAGATATACCTGGAATTTCTTGAGAAGTTTTGGTAGATTCTGAAGCACGCGTTGATGTAGCCATTTTCGTTGATAAGAAATACTCGATAAGAATGAAATTAAGTTTTAGGGTTTTATCGATGTTATCAAGTGAAAATCGGAGTCACAACATCGAAAATTGAAATTGATACAAGGAGAAATCGAAGATGACGAGTTCAAGAGCACAAGAAGTTAGGGTTTTGATGGAGTGTTTAAAACCGAAAATGATAAGAAGTTTTGGAAGACGGTTTTTGAGAACACAGATGAAGAAATTGAGTTTTTTCATTTTAATGTTCTTCCATCGTGCATAAGTATCAAATCTCAAAGTAATCACGTTTGTCCCTTTTTCGTCCCTGGAAAATAAGTCCTAGTATTTTTAGTCCCTTTTAATTTAAAAACTTTCAGTTTGGTTCAAATACGTCCTAGTATTTTTAGTCCCTTTTAATTTAAAAACTTACAGTTTGATTCAAATATTATTTTAATTGTAAAATAAAATTACTTAATTACAAATATTCTAAAATAAATATTTTCATTTATTCTAAAATTTTACTTATACTAATAGAGACAATGTATTTTTTTTTTATAAAGTATACTAAAATTTTTATTATCGTAATTTTTTATTATTGTAACATGATACTAAATCTAATTTCATTTATTATTTTTATTAAAATATTGTAAAACAAAATTACATATTATATTAAAACGTTTTATTATTAAGTATTTTAATGAAACCAGAATAATCAGAATAATTCACATAAAACAAATTAAAATAAGCTTAATACAATACTAACATTATGTGTTTTAATCATTTATCATTCTACCAAACAATTTTTTAATCAAATAAATATGCATCATCAAACAAAAAGTTTAAACGCAATATATCATTTACTATTAAGCAGTAAATATTTTATCAAGATACCAACTAACTGGTTTAAGCATATCATTTAGCAAAATATCAATGGTTTAAGTATATCCTCAAACATAAGCCTTTTAAAAAAAAAACAAAATAGAAAATAAAATGTATGTATGTAATAAGCCAATATAAAAATTCTTCAAACTTTCTTCATTTCCAAATTGTCTCTTGCTTCACTGCCTTCTTTCACCAACATACACCTAGTTTTCTTATCAAGTTTTGAAAATTCCAATGCTTCTGTAACATTCAATTTTCTCTGCTTGTTGATTTGATGGTTTGCTAGCTTAGAAACATAAAATGTACGCAACTTTGCAATTTTTTTAGATGTCCTAACACTTTCTTCTCCCAGTTCCACATCCCATTTTTCTTCTTTCTCACCCATGTATTTTTCCATATGCCTCATCAAAAATATACCATCATCATTTGTCTTAGTTTTTGTTTGCCATGCCATTTTCATTTTCTTTGGCTTCATAGATTTAAACAAAGAAACCTTATCCCGCCGATTGTTGTCCAAAAACTTTGAAAAGTACATTTGCTGCAATGCATATTAATAAAATACCATTATTTTTCTAAAATGATAACTATATTAAGTAAATAAATCTTATAAGAATATAAATATTATATTTTATATTCTAATCAGAATTTATTTACTAATACAGAGTGGTTTTTTAAAGTAAACAATTATGATTAAAATAAAGTTTTTAGATTTATGGAAGAAACATTTACCACAAGTTTAGGAATCTCTCCATAGACATCTTCTACTTTTTTGGTGTATCTTATGTTGTCAATGATTATATGTTCTGGATTTGTAAGGTTGAAAAGAATACAATAAAAATGACCACGGTTGTGTATTGGAAAAAACACATGTAGTTCAAACATAAATACAAATGAATTTTTATAAATTTTAATATGAATATGTTATATTATAATCAAAAATACATACCAGATTAATAGAATTGAAATCCACTTTTCTTTTGATGTCATATAAGTAATTGTTTACAGCCTCATCAAAAGTCGGGATCTTTCAACAAAAGGTATTGAAGAATCCAGTAATTTTTCTGTCTGTACATATAGAACAATAGAAATATTATAATACATTGTTTTAAATTATAATTAGAATATAGAAAATAAATTTTAAAAATTAAGTACCATAATCTGAGTGTTGAAGAAGACACGTGGTGGTGATTTTTTGTTTCTCAGGTTTTCTTCTTCAAAATTAAGAACAGCAGCCCAACAATCAATAACGAAAGGATGTATCTTATGATTTGGACGCATACCCTCAAAACGCACCCTATCCATTATGTCTCCAGACTCAGTTTCAAACAGCATTTCCCTTCAAAACAAAAATATTGAATTGTAGTTAAAATATTCCAATAGGAATATTACACAATTATGAATTTACTTACATTGGATCTTTGTCTGCAACGCATCTAAACATGATTTGCGCCATTATCTCTTGCTCAGTACTGACTTTTTCACTTAAGTCAATTACCCTATTCACAAAAGGTGATCTAAAAATATCTGGATTAGTCACCTTCCTTTTCCCTCTTGCATTCACATTCTGATCCTTTTTCCCTTTCTCATCTAAAATATGCTCTTCATTCCCTTCTAATTCTCCATCTTCATCACTACCCTCAGAATTATCACCAGTTTCTGCATTGTTTATTAGTTGGGTTATTTGAAGATCAAAGGAGGGAAATTCTGAATTTTCAAATGTTAGCTTTTTTGGAACAGTAGATCTGACAACTGGATTTTGAATTCTATTTGAATCTGGATTTCTGTTTGAGAATATTCTAAGCAAATCCTCATCCATTTTTTCTATGAATGAATCAGACCAAGGGGAAAAATCAATAGATATACCTTTTGGATTGTGTTTTGGTGTAACAATTGAGCTCTCACCTATGTTGTCTCCAACCACCTTCTCTACAATATTCCCCTCCCCAATATTCTCCCCACCAATAATTTCACCACCTTTAACAAGATTTTTGCTCTCAACATTGTATTCTAAATTCTTTTTTTCAATAGTCTCGTCTATATTATTCACCTCTGAAGCCAAATTTATTTTGTCATCAACATTTATGCCTTCAAATTCTATTTGTCTTTCTGGATTATGCGGATGTCTAATCGTTTCCTCGCCAATATTATTCTCAAAACCCAAATTTGTTCGGTCATCAACATTCATATCTTGATCTTCTTCTTGTGTTTCTTCATTCTCTGGAAACTTCTGTTGTAATGGTTTAACAGCTAAAAATGCAACCAACTTTGTATTCATTCCTTCATCTTTATCATCATCAGAATCAGAAATGTTTGTTTTATTAAGCTCTTCATCTCTATCTGATTTGACTTCAGTTCTCTCCTTAATAGTTTCTGATTTCTCTCGACTAGAAAAAAGTGTAGTTGAAAATATGTCTCTAAACTTTCTTATCATCTCCTTCGTTTTATTGTCTTCAGGGAACTTCGATAGACAATGAAAAATAATATCTTCCATATCATTCTTTTCAGTTGAGACATTGTTGAAAATTTTTTCATACTTTTCTTCATATTCCTGGGAAAAAAAGACATTAGAATATTTTTCTTATATTAAGTTAGGATATAATTAAAATATATTATAAAACATAATTTAATAATATATTCTATTTAAAATATACCTCAATACGCATGTCCTGATTCTCATTCACCTGATTTTCATTCTTCTCAAGTTCTAAATTTGAACTTTCTTCAATTAGATTCCCAACCCCAAATCCACCAGCTTCAATCTCAAAAGATTGTCTTTCCTTCAACTTATCTACTGTCCACATCGTAACTAATGGTGTTTTACGTTCTATTTTTTGGAGCTTGCATTCAATTTCATCACAGTAAATTAGCTGCATTATTTCAACATCATATTAGATATCCATTTTTAAGAAAAAAAAATAAGTATATGAAAAAACATACCAATAGCAACAACATCGGGCCTATATAATAACACTTGGGGTTGTCTGGATGCCATCTCCCTTTTGAATTTTTCACACAGTACAACAAATATGCACACCAATTGATTTTAGAAATGTCATCTACTTCAACAAGTGCTCTAACTGGAACTAAGTTGTTTGTCCCCATAGGAATGGATTCTGCAAACGTATTAACGAATAAAGCTATGAAACCCAGCTTGAAATTCAAATCCACTTGTTCGGATTTTTGAATAATCTTCTTGTAGTTTGTTGCATTTGCCTTTCCACCTTCAAGTTCCTTCATCCATCCATTAAACACTTGATGATCTTCACTAACCTTGTGCAAATCAAATAAGCTTTTTCCAGTTTTGGGTAAACCAAACACTTTATGAATTTTTTCCTTTGTGATCTTTATTCTTTTTCCTTTAATCAGAATACTGTTTGTGCCTTCATCATAATGCTTAAGCACAAAATGGCAAAGTTTTAAGGGAATACTCTTAATGTTGATCTTCAAAAAGGCTTTAAATCCCATCCGTTTCACCCAATCTTTTTGTTCTGATGTCAAAGAACTTACAGCATCTGTCATCAATCCAGGTGTTGATCTAGTGTTTATTGAAGGCAACTCCTTCAATATATCTTTCACAGTCTTTTGCTCTTTCACGGTTTTTTGTTTCTTTACTGCTGCACGATTGTCCCTATTATTCTTCTTCCTTTTTGCTTCTTTAATCTTTGTCACTCCTTCAACATATTTTCTACCACCGGTTCTCTTTTTTACATAGATTTCTTCATCAGATTCATCATCTAATTCATTACATCAGTCATAGATGTTAGTAACCCCACAAAAATCCAAAAATCATATTTCATTTAATTACAAAGTAATATTCCAAACAGAATATTATACATATAGACTTATTATATCAGAATATTCTACGGAATTTAATCCAAAAATACTATATCATCCAAGTAAAATGTAGATATTTATTCAAATTATATTATTTATAAAAAATTAAACTCAAATGTTTGCAAAATCGTATATCAGCTAAGTAAAACAACAAAAAAATCAAGTATAACATGATTTATGATATAATAATATATAGAATGTGTAATATCATAGAAACATACTTTCACATCAATAAACAATAGAAAAATACTTTCACATCAAAATATAATATACTTTTATTGTATGTCAACATATATATTATGATCCATAAGTAATTCAATTATGATCCATAAGTAATTCATGTCAAACATAGTCTATGAAAAATATTCTTCGAAACACTCTAATATTTATATTATTCCATAATATTGGAATTGTAAAGTATAAAATCATATTTCATGAAAAAAAAAAAGTTTAGATTATTTTACCCGTTGAATGTGTGTATGATTCTGTCTCTGATTCTGTTGAAGAATCAGAAACATGTTTTTTCTTTTTGTGCTTCACATCATTATGGATTAATTTCTTGTGGCGCTTGAAATGTTTTTTGACTTTTCTTTTTTTCTTTTTATTTACTTTATCTGCATCAATAATTATTCTATTAGAAAAATATAATATACTTTTATTGTATGTCAACATATATATTATAAAAGACAACATATTTTACCATATTCATCACTATCTGTTGTGGATGTCTCTGACTCTGATGTCTCTGACTGTAAAGATGAAGAATCTGAAACATAGTGTCTTTTTTTCTTTTCAAGTATTTTATTCTTTTTTGTATTTTTAGCTGTATGAAGAAATTTAAAAATTGAAATAAATTAGAATATTTATTTTAATCAACTTGAATGTTCATAATAATCAACCAAAAAAAATAAATCCAAAAAATTTATTTTGTGATTGAAAATTAGAATAAGTGTTTTAAAGAATGATTGTTGATACCTTTTTTAATTCTTTTTCTATGATGTGAGGATGAATCAGAAGAAGAATCGGAGTCGCTTTCAGAAGTAACAACGTTTTTTTTTTGTTTTTTTTCTTTGATTTCCCTTCATCTGCCTTCTTTTTCTTTTGATTTACAATTTGCAAATCTTTTATCATGAAATTTAAGAATTAAAATCAATTAGAATATATGATAAAACAAAGTTAGAAAAATAAATCCAAACATTTGTTTTTTTTTTATGAATTATTTGAAAGAAAGTGTGTTCATACCTTTTTTAACCCTATCTTGACTCGCTGAATCTGTATGAAGAAAATTATCAAATAAAAACAATTAGAATATTTATTAAAAGCATTTAGAGGTTAATAAAAGCAATTATAATATTTAATCTAAAAGTAATCACAATTTATACCTATATCAATATAGATTTCTTTCCCTGTTTTTCTTACAGTTGCATTTGTTTGCACTTTTTTAGCTGCATCAATAACATCAAATTCCATTAGAATTTACAAATCTTTTGTCATGAAATTTAACAATTAAAATCAATTAGAATAAATGATAAAACAAAATTAGAATATTCAGAATAACTAACTTAGAAAAATAAATCAATTAGAATATATTAGTTTATGATATATAATATGGTCACAGTTTTATAAATACATAACAACAAATTTATATTTATCAATCAACATAAGGTTTGTCTTCTTTTTCTTTTGATTTACAATTAAAATCAATTAGAAAAATAAATCCAAACATTTGTTTTTTTTATGAATTATTTGAAAGAAAGGGTGTTCATACATTTTTTAACCCTATCTTGACTTGTTGAATCTGTATGAAGAAAATTATCAAATAAAAACAATTAGAATATTTATTAAAAGCATTTAGAGGTTAATAAAAGCAATTATAATATATAATCTAAAAGTAATCACAATTTATACCTATATCAATATAGATTTCTTTCCCTGTTTTTCTTACAGTTGCATTTGTTTGCACTTTTTTAGCTGCATCAATAACATCAAATTCCATTAGAATTCATATTAGTTTATGATATATAATCTGTCACAGTTCTATAAATACATAACAACAAATTTCTATTTATCAATCAACATAAAATTCACTAGAATACAAAGATTTTTTTTGGCTAAACAATATACTACAATCATAATAAGAGATTTGTGTTACCAAAATCTATAGTATTAGACAATTTATGGATCTAAATCTAATTAAATGATGAACAATTAGTTAGAATAACATAACATCTTTGCTAATTTTGATTAAGAATATTTAGATCAAATGAAATGGGGGAATAATTAGAACACTCTGTAGAGTTAACATTTAGATACATAGACTCTATATAAATCACACACTGAGATTTAGGTTTAGATTGTATGCTTTATAATGCTATATTCCTTTACATACTGACTTCGAAATATAAATAGTTAGTGAACTATCTCGATTATTACACATTTATTGAATACACAACACGATTTAAAGTGAAAAAACTTTCTATAATAAGAACAGATAGGTTTATTGTGTAAGAACAAGAGGTTTGTAGTATTATACTTACTTGGAACAGCTGTTGATACAAAATCAGAATCAGAATCTGTAGAATGAGCCATTTGATTCGATATCAAATTCAAAATCGAAATGTTTTTAATGTTCTAGTTGATTATCGAGTGGTTTTCGTGTAATAATCGGAAGATGAATTTCAGGTATAATCAGAATTAGAGTCTGAAACAATGATCGAGATTTGGAAGCAGAACGTTGATCGAGATTTTGGAAGCAGAACGATGATCGCGATTTGGATCAAATGGGTTTTAGGGTTCGTACCGGGTGTTTGTTTTTGTGTGTTGAAAGAAAAAGAATGCAAAATTCCATTAATGCCCCTCCGTGTCTTGATCTAATCCCAAAGTTCCATTAATTTACAAAATTGTCACCGCCTATTTTATGGTTTAATCTGAATTAATATTAGCCTTTGATTATTTAGGATGAGTGGTCAAGATTTGGTTTTCCCGTCTCACAAAATCAAGTGGTCTCACATGAACCTAACCCTATATATATATATATATATATATATATATATATATATATATATATATATATATATATATATATATATATATATATATACACTAGTAGCGTACCCGCGCGATGCGGCGTCGCAAGAAAATTTATTTCGGTAGATTATTTTAATACAATGATTACTTTTCTTTCCGTGTCATGTAGTTTGCTTCAGCCTTTTGGCCGATTGTTTTCCACATGATAGTTCCTTTTGACGAATAATTTGTACTTAGGTATGTAAATGTAGCAGCAGCAAGTAGTTTCTTTCTGTAATTATTTTTTATTGGTAAGCTGTTTCGAAATAAAAATAAAAGTAAGTTGTTATTATAGATAAAAAAAATTAATATAATGTTGAAATCAAAACACGTTAATTTTTTTTTAAATAAAAATATTTTGATATTTTGTGTTATATATGAAAGTACGTCATTGTATTATATTTAAAAATAAAAATATTTCTTTTTTTCATGTTTAAAGATATACTTATATTTAACTTCTAATATACACAAATATATAGTATATTATGCATTATTTAAAATGAACATATATGGTGGTCAAATATAATAAATGAATTTCATAATTTTTTTGATACGAAAACATTACATTCCAAAAGCCACATAACTTACAACTTCTAAGTTATAAACCAAATGAGTACATTATGCATATCCTTGGAGATCATAAAATAATAAAAACATCATATTCAAAAGTAAGAAAGACGGGGAACAAATGGAGTGACAACAGGACACAACTCGGTAATGACTTCTGGTGTGATTCATTGATTCATGCAGCAACACTTGAACCAAGAACAGAATCTCAAATTTTAGTTCGTCCCATCATTTTGTTTGTTTACTGCAGTGGTTTCATCCCCTTCTTTTTCTGTTTCTCTTCCTTTTTCCCATCGTACTTTATATTATGTCATTCTGATTTTCAATTGTACACTGCATTTTAAAAGATCTAATTATAGCAATATGTCATCCAAATAAAAGCTAGATACAAGATCATACTTACATATGCTCTTCTTACACATTTGAACCTTTGGTATATTTAGCATCTCCTGAAACCCCCTAGTGAAGTACAAAAGTAACAATCATATTCACTATTCTTTAATGATGGTTTTTTTCTATTTGGTAAAATTAAATAGACAAGATTCTACCTGATGTTCCATTTGTAAATTCTGCAACACATTTTTAAGATCTGATCTCAGTCTGTCCGTTGAACCAAACATCCTTTGGTTCCCAGTAACATCCAGTTTGCCTAATCCCAATCTGCATTTAAAAAAAAACAGAAAAGAGTTATAAATGTATGAATTTCCATTAACAGAGATTAAAAAAAAGTATAGATATAAATAGTCATGATACCCATTGCCATAATTATACTTCTAGGAACTTCATAATGTATTGTATGTTCCTAGTTTCTGAATTTAACAATTACATGTACAACCAAAGTTAAAACCAACAATATAAAGTCTCTACTCCTCGGTAACAACTACATGTTTTTTGGATCAAGAACACAATCATTTACTACAAATACATGGAATACGTCTGAACCATAAGCAAAAAAAATACAAAAGAAATAGATAAATCCTAAATAGATTAAAATACAACCTAAATAAGTTTGAATCGACTCAATATACATTAAATACTACCTAAAAGCCACAAACTATACATGATAAGGGTAAATAGAGATGTTCGTGCAACAAATAAGAAAAACACAAAAAAAAAAAAAAAAAAAAAAAAAAAAAAACAAACAAACAAACCAGATCCATCTTTGATAAGGAAAAGTATAGGTTGTTAACTTACTTATGTAGACCGAGAGAGGAAGATAGATGAAAGATTGGTGGTCCGGTGGTGGTGAGAGGAATAAAAACTTTAAAAAATCCATTGTTTCTTCGATACCAAGGAGCACTAAAAGGATCAAATGCCTGAAAACCACAACCAGAAAACACAAATTTGATAAATACTCGAGTAACCATCAAAAAGACAAAGATCAAAGAAATGTTGCTGCATATTGATGCGAAATATTTATCAGAATCTAAAAGAAATGGAATTGTTTTTACCTCGGACCATGGATTAGGTTTTAATAGCCATAAAAATCAAGAAAGACACGTATCTTAGATCATGGTTGAAATTAACCTGCAAATAGAAGGAGAAATGTGTGTTGTTAGACCTAGGAGTACATGTGTGTGTGTCCGTGAATGCGTACCAAAAAGATATATAAGGTGAAAGACGGTGACATTGAGTGGTTGTGCAGTGTCTTGTGTTGGTTAGTGGTTAATGGAGGCTTCTGGTTTGTGTTTAGATATATAATCGATATCTGAGCATAAAAACTTGTAGAAAAGCTAACCTGCTTCAGGTTCGGATTAATGGTGGTGACGGGTGGCTTTAGGATGCTGATGGAAGTTGATTACACAATAAGTGTTGGTGAAGATCATAACTTCTTGATTTCCAAATCTTTGATGTTGTTTGACCCTCTACTTCAGTTCGTTGTCGGACATACAGTGAAGAGATGAGTCTCTTTTTGACAGAAAAGAAAGAAAAGAAAAGAAAGGAAGAACAAGGAGAGAAAAGAAAAGGAAGGGAAAGGAAATAATAAAGTATTCAGTGCTCCTGAGTTCGAACGAAAGGAAAAGAAAGTATTCATTTTAGGTGATCCCGAGTTCATTAAAGGAAAGAAAAGAAAGTAAAAAAAGACAATTATACCCTTTTATGTTTTTGAGCAAATATTAATTCTTTACATCCCCACATTCATTCTACCGTACCCCTACCCCCCACCCCCCACCCCCAAAAAAAAACCAACTCTTCCTTCCTCCCCTCTACTTAAAACACTAACAAAACAATTTTATTTTAATATAAAGTAAATTGTAAAAAGGAAAACCGCATGTTATTCAATTGTTTTCAAGATGCAAAACGAAAACCACAAACAACTCAAAAAAAAAATCATAAACGCATTAGATCAATCCAGTAACAATCACCCAAGGTTATTCAATCACGTGCACCCATCATATCTTTGAGGACACCCATCCGTATCTGAAGGGGACAATTGAACAATGTCCTAGCTTTTGCTTGATTTGTTGCCAAAAAATTTAGAGCCCTCGGTAATTCATGGGGTTCCAAACCCACCAACTCCAATTCTCTATAAATTTCTTCCCCTATATATTCCCGAGGATAAGCTCTATCAAAATTATATTACCCTCCCTGATAGCACCAGCCACATTATCAACCGATTTCATTATCTTTGAGTTAATATCTTCTTCTTCTTCGTCGTCTTCAAATTTCCTCTTTTTACTCTTACACTTCTTTGCACACGAAGACTGTTCTTGTGAAAAAGGAGGTGGAATAACATCCTGAATGTTATCATCAAGATCAACATATTCGTTCTCCAAATGAATTTCATTGTTAGCTAACATGTCATTAACTTCTTTAATTGTTTCAACTTGAATATTTTCATTTTTATTTAATCGGGCATTTCTTTCTTTCGATGTCTCAGCATGTGCACCAGATGCCCTATCCCTTGCAAATAATACCAACATCTCATCGAAGTATGCAATCTTTTTTGTCCTTAACGACGCAGCCTCGGGTTTTGACTGTTTAACAACACAAAAATAATTAATATTGCAAACGTTAACATAAAATATTTTAAAAAAATAACATAGACATAAAAGGAACAATTACTTTTAATAAATTATCCCATACTTCTTCCTCCGCTTCTATTAGTTTAGTAGACGAATTCCAAGAGAACCCGCTCAATGAAATTCCCCTAAACAGATCGTACCATTGCGAAAAATGTTTTTTTAAGGTTTTGTAGCGATTCTTCAAATGACTTTTGGTAATATCCATTTGATGCTTTGTGTTCAACTCCTCAACCATTTGAGCATATGCAGTTGGTGTGAAACTACCATTCACCCTATTGCCTGTCTCTTGTTGTTTAATCATCGCTTGGATGTACGCATAATCCATTATTTCTGACCATTTAACTTGTTCCTTTTCACTACCACCAGCTTCCTGTTTGATCATGATGACTTTGCACATAGGAATAAAAATTAAAGAATAGTACATTGTTAGACCACAATATGAAGCATAATACTAATCAAAAATATGAAGGGTAAATAACATAATTAATCTCAAAAACCAATCATCAATACAATGTGAAATTGAAAACAAAATGTATCAAAATGAAACTAGTTTTACATATTAATTTAATTGTTTGAATGTGTCAAATAATTTGCCCACATTTCATTTGCAATTGAATTCCTTAGTTGCTCTGCCATTCTATTACCCTCATCTGTTTCTGTTGAATTATGATGATCTTGCTCTTGTGGTCCGTTTAAGATCTCTTGCATCACCTCATCTTCGAGATTTATGTCGCGGTCTTCATCTAATAAAAAGTTGTGTAGAATACAACATGCCAAAAATATGGCAGATTGTGTTTCACAAGAGTAAAATGGTTCCGTTGTACTTCGAATGATAGGAAACCTTCTTTTAAGGACACCAAAAGCTCGCTCAATGGTGTTACGTAAGGAAGCATGACGAAGATTAAACAACTCTTTAGAATTTTGTGGACCACGCATGGAGTACTCTTTTAAATGATATCTAACACCTCTATATGGCGCCATTAGTTTATTCGTATGAGGTAAACCCCCATCTACTAAACAGTATTTACCTATAAAGAGCTTAATCAATATTATTAAAAAATATTAGATATTGAAATTACATTGGTTTAATAAATTACCTGATGGAATTAGTAGTTTATCATTTCTAGTAAATGTGTTCTTTATTATTCTCGAGTCTGATGCAGTACCCTCCCAACTCGTTAACACATACGTAAACTTCAAATCAAATGTACAAGCAGCTAATACATTTATTGTCGGGTATCCCTTACGACCACGATATCTAGGGGCATCTCTATTAGGCACATGGACACGAACATGTGTTCCATCTATTGCCCTTATACAATCCTTGAAAAAAGGATAAAATCTCCTACTTTCTTGAATTTCTCTCGGGACAACATCACCTGTAGGTTGCTGAATATAAAGACCTTCTATTGCTATAATCGATCGTAATATTCTATGGAAGCACCTACTCGTTGTTGATCTAGAGCGACGATACATCCACGAGGTAAACCGAGTTTTCAAATCATTACTTACAATATGCAAAAATCTAGCAACATGTTCCTCAACGGACATGCGTTGCGTATGTCGTAGACCACCTACAGTTTGTAAGATTACACACAATCTCCTAAAAGCGTTTTCACTCATACGAATAAGGTCACGACATTAACCACCTTCTAAAAGATTGTGTAGCAACTCTTCCCGTACAACTTGTCTTTCTAAAATAACTTTTCTAGTGGGTAACCTAACCTGCTTTTTGTTGGCCATATTACGTTGTGTAATAAAAGTCAACAACAAGCAAATCAAGTTAACGACTTGCAATTGTCGGGCTCTTAAAGCATGGGCAGGGTTGAGAATCGGAGTATCCGTAAGGACTATATATGAACTAATCCCTTTTTCTGATACATGATAAAATAGTTTGAGTTAAATTTAAACAGCATTGATAAACAACAATATTTATTTTTTTTATAAGGACTATATAAGAACTATAGACATTTGTTAATTATAATGTATGATTCTATTTAGTTATTAAAGAAACAAATTTGATTCTATTTAGTACTATGATTGAACTTTTATTGTATAAATAAACAACTACCCACATCACCTTAAACTAAGTATTTAGGTTAAGAACATCTTCATAGATTAAGATCGGTTGTCTTTTTATACTTTTAATAAATAAATAAATAAAACATTTGTAAGCATAGGTAACATACATTTGTCTCACTTAAATATAAAATTTCATAAAACAAAATCTATAATTTAATGGGTTTTAACTAATTTTTTAGTCTAATTATACATCTACAACAAACAATAAGTACTTAAGCATGTACAAAAAAAATTAATTTTTAATATTGAATTTAAGACTTATTTGTTAACTGAACTTTTTGAAAAACCAACTTATAGTTTCTTAATTGCTTAAAAAAAGGTATATCTAGAAAAACCACAAAAGATCACAGGAATGAAATGAAAATATATAAAAAGTTTGTTATCATTAGTTCTATATATTTCTGCCCATTTACTGATATATACTGTGAGCAGAAAAGAAAAACAAATTTGTTGTATAGTCATTTGCTGATATCTATTTCCAATTTGATTTTATTTCCAATTTTACCCTTTTTACTTGAAATATGAAACCAGGTTGTTGTTTATAAGAAGAAATTACATACAAAGAAATTATGTACAGAAGAATAACCAAAAACAAAACACAAGGAAGACGATCAAGAACAGAATATCTCCCAAAAAAACTAGTTTGAAGCTGTATATAAGAAGAAATTGTGTTGTATATAAGAAGTTGTACCAAAAAAAAAAGCAAAAAAACAGTATATAAGAAGAAATTGTGCGTACCAGTTGGAGAAGGCAGAAGGCTAGACGATGAAGAAGGTATAATAGAAGATAGGGGCGTATCCTTTTATCATCAGGCTAAGGGTATTTTCGTCATAAGGTAACTTTTTATCTTCCATGCGTTTCTTCCTCTCCAATTCCTCCCGATTTGGGAGTAAAGTTTGGAGCAATACATTCCTCTACAATCCGTTCTGTTCTTCTCTTCTCATCTTAAAAAAAACTAGGGAGCAACCAAAATTCTCTGTTTTCCTTCCAAATCCTCTCAATTCCGTTCTGTTCTTTCGTTAAGTGATACTCAGGAGCGGGGCGGTAGTGGTAAAGTCGGCACAGGAGAATGGTGGTGATCGTCATAGAGAGTTTGAGAGGGAGGGAGGAGGAAAAGGTGTGAAGTAATTTTCGTTTAAAGGTGAGGAAACAAAGAGACGGGAGCAATTAGGAGAAGAAGGTCTCGATCCGTGTGAACTGTATCTGTGGCCATTAGATTGTAATGATAATCGACGGGTATAATGGCAATCTGTGTACTTTCTTTTGATTGGTTGGTTTTTATTCACAAGGATCACTATCTTAACCATTGAAATTAGATCAAAGGTCAAGATTCTTTCTCCTTGTTTTTTAAGACAATGTCTTAAAATCTAAATGGCCCACCATTATATATGGTTTATATATATATATATATATATATATATATATATATATATATATATATATATATATATAGTAGGTGTGAAACCCGTATAGTATACAGGCTGATTGAAAAAAGCTCAATATCAAGGGGTATACAATAATCATTTTTAAAGTAAAATTTTGAAATAAATACAAACGAAATAATGGATAAGTAAATAATTTAATCTATACGGTTGACAAAATATTTATATTCAAAAGTCGTTACTTGATCATAATGACTTTTATGTCCTTCAAAACATTGCAACGAAAGGGGAAAAATTTTGTACAACTAAAACTCAAGGAACTCACACCACTTGTTGAAACAACTTATGATGAATTCAAGTCACAATGCTAACTCCTAATAGTACAACAGCCTAACCCCAATAAAGCACTTGAATATTAATAAATATGACAACAAAACAACCACCAAGACTCGTAAATTTTTCAGAATTCACCAACAACCATCCATGAGCCATAAACATAGCTAAAAGCTTTCAACGATCAACATATATACCAAGATTTTCAAAAATTCCAGCAACAACTTGGATATTAAAGGAAAACTCCATAAATACATTGCACTTTAAGAGATATTGTTTTCCACGCCTTTATAGTAGCAATTCTTTAGTTTTTAAAAGAAAGTCACATTTCTATGTTTTTTGATTGAGGATCCACCAATGATCATCAATCAAGACAATGAATACTTTGAATTATTTTTCGGTTCCAATACCTCTAATGTATCAAATGCTTCATATGTTTCTGATCTGATCAAAAATGCATTGTGGTATTTGAAAAATAAATCGAAATCACATTATCAGGAATCTGAAAGCATCAATGTTTGATTACAAATACCCAAATTCCTCAAGTCCAAGAAATAATAAATAAAAAATGTATTCCTAGCCATGTAACATTGTTAAATTGAGGCTTATAAACGTCTACTTCTCAAAAATGAAAGTTAATTTTAAGAAAACCAGAGTAAATAAGCTATGAGAATTAGCTAAGTTTAATATTTATCTTCATATATATAGAGATCTATTTTAACCTATTATTCTCATCAATTAGGAAACACAATTATACATACTTTAAACAACCAATAAAATGGGACAAAGTGTAGAAAAAACAAACATAAATTTGTAAGAGTGATTCTGATTTTAGATCCAAAACATTCTATTTTGAAATATCTACCCAATTATCCATCTTAATAACGTTCCTTTTTAAGGGAAAATCCCCTCCAAAGTCCAACATTTCAGATAAAATTCCATTACATTTCAGATAAAAGTTCATAATGTTAAAGAAAATAAACTTGAAAGTGCTAAATTCAAATTTCCATATGGAATTTACATGTGTACCATTTCCTTGTAATTTTTTCAACTAAAAGATGAAATATCGAAAAACATGCTCTCAAAACTCAACCATCATCTTTGTCGTATCATACCAAATTTCCATGTTCTTACTGCTTCATAAACTCGTATTTTCATAATTTTACCCTTTAGTAGAAGAATTGCAAAGGCTAGAAAGAGTGCCTACAACCATAATGTTATTAACTTTTTCATAGACATTGTTAATCTTCTTCTTGATGTCTTTAACATATTCTTTCTGACCGATCCTATTGAAAAGCAAATTATGGTCTATTGAGAATTTTTTATAAAAATTGTTTTATGATCAAGTATATAAATTACTCACTTTAACATATTCTTCTATTGGGCCACCACTTTGGCGTGTTTTGAACTCCTCAAAATAGAGGATATGTAATCATATTAATTTATCCAATCATACACAAATGCATATTTAAAAGCTCTATACAAGACCTTCAGTTTAACTAACACCAGTCGTAAATAGATCATTTCGTCCCTTATCTTTTTTCTTCTTTTCTTCCCTTTTCCTATCCCTTCAAACAAAAAACAAAAAATTAAAACCGTAGTATACAAAAAGTTCAATTGATCAACAGTTACAAAAAACTCACCAAGTTACTCTTCAAAACCAAACTTTTTCCCTTCTTTGATGACGTGGCATGCAACAAATGCAAATGAAGAATATGATGGCATGGAAGCTATATTTGAACACCCAGAACCAGTCATAACTCATAATCCAACCACATGTGAGCTTAAACTTGACAGATCTCGTTCTTCAACATTAGATGGAAGGTTAGAGTATCATGTTAAATGCAAGGAGCATACATTGAAAGGAGCATACCTGTGAAATTTAAAGTGAACGTTTTAGAAGCATGTTGTATATGTTCAATGCAAGGTGAGAACGAAAACAATAATCTATTGTGTTTCACCATTAGTCCAACACAATAGATGGCAAGAGAATGTTGAGGTAGATCAAAACAGACAACATCTACCCAACAAATTAAATATTTTAGAATCTCCTCACCATGTCTAACTCCCACACTGATCAAATTACTCAAATCTTGTCCTATTAAAATCTTCTCTGTTGCAAAATAATAATAATAATAATAATAATAATAATAATAATAATAATAATAATAATAATAATAATATCAATTAATGTAAAGAATATGGTGGTAGATGCAACTTGCAAACACACACACACACACACACACACACACACATATATATATATATATATATATATATATATATATATGGTCATATTATCTTAAGAATATAGTGTTAGATGCGACTTATACGAATGAAATACAAAGTTTAAATAATTAATTTTATTGATTATAAGAATGGAAACTGGAAACGCCTTTTATAGCATAAGTTATGTAATCAAAGAATCGACAAATCAAGAAACTATTTCTAGTGCGACAATTTGTCGGACAATTGGCAACCTAAATGAATATAATATGATGAAATGGGGACTCAACGGTTACGAATAGTCCAGATAAACATTTTCTTAATCAGAGATAATTCTATTGGGATTAAAGCTCTTTATTTCTTATGAATGAACAAAAAAAATCAGAATATGAAGTAAAAATAAACAGTGATTCGAGTTAGCATATCGTTTCATTAAGATCCTCGCTATGTAAATTTTCAAGAATGTCACAGAATCTTAAAATTCCGCAACCAAGAACAAAATTAAGCATCATAAAGAAAATTAAACACATAAACAATAAAAGCAAACAAAATGGTGGCGTTGACGAGCATGATTATGCAGAAAAAACATCTTCAAAATAAGGACAAGTAATACTGATACTGAAAGGAAAAATGCATTAAATAGTAACACATATCTACATAATTTTGGAAATGATTATATTATATAGAGAATGATTGATACAATATCATAATGTATGAAGTACATAATTATGAGAAATCGAAATTCACATCTTTGAAAACTTTATAAATGAATTATTGTCAATATATACTGAATTTATGGAATTACCATTAGAAAGAAAGCAATTATCGAGGCACTATTTATGACATTTATTCTGATTTATTTTGAGAATGATTTGCCATAAATAATTCAATGAGTTGTCAATTAAAATATGTTGGAATAAATCAGAAATTTACATGTGGAAAATACATTAAATCAAAAATGCTCAGAAATTGTCATGTGTCCAAATGAAGGAGAAGAGGACATGTGGAAAAATGATCATTATTTATTAGGTAGGATATATATATATATATATATATATATATATATATATATATATATATATATATATATATATATATAACATCCCAAAATTCAAGACCAAAAATTTCTTTTTTAATTAAGTTATTATAAAACTAACAGTATAAAAACATTCGTAATAATATCTCATGTCAAAACCGAAGTGTCAATAATCAAAACAAGTTACTGTAAAATAATATCAGAGTGTATTTTCAAAGATCTCATGTGCGAAAATCGTAGTGTGATGCGCTGTGATCGAGTCGGCTCCTTTCCTTCGAAAACGAATTACCTGAAACCAAAAATAAAAACCATAAGTACGAAGCTTAGTGAGATCCCCCATCATACCACATACCATACAACACACGTACTGCCAAACATATTCGGGTGTTGGCCTACCCCTTCTGTATCTTTCAACCGGTATCCGAGGACTGTTTAACCTCCTTATCACTAGCACATAATAACATAACATAACATAACATGCATAAATGTACTGTCATGCATATCTGGGTGTCTGACGTACCCCTTCGATATCTTTCAACCGGTAACTGGGAGTTGGTCTCCCCTTCGGTATCTTTCAACCAGTAACTGAGACCTGGCCTCCCCTTCGGTATCTTTCAACCGGTAACCAAGGACAATTTCACCCCTACCACTACCATATAATTGTTAGAATAGTGTCTAAGCTCGTAACTATATTTGGTATGTACTTGACCCGGTTGTGCATGGTCCTTTTGGGTTGCCTTCACCAAAGCAACTTGACAAGGTAATTTAAGGAGAAAGAGAGAATATTATGGTTTATTAATATATTATAAGAATAATATATTAAAGGATAAATCATACTTATTTAATTAGTATTGGTCATAAATTAATTAGGAATTAATTTGGTGACTAAAAGAGATTAATTAAATAAAGGGGTATAAACTGTCAAATGTATGATAGTTAAGTTTTGGGCTAAGGAAACCTTATGGACTTAAGGGGAACGAAATTATGATGCGGATCCATCATATTTTCGTCCAAGGCCTTATTCTAGAAGGTTCCTTGGGCTGCTTGGTGGTTAAGCTGTCCATTAGGGTTTAGACTGAAACCCTAGTAGCCTGCAAGTATAAATAAGACCCCTAGGCTATGGCAATTGGCTACACTTCATTCCAAGAGAACCCTAGGGCCAATTTCTACCATCTCTCACCCTCTCTCATATTGCCTTTTTGCTTGTGGGGTTTGTGAGCCATTAGAGGAGTTACAATTGTGACTCTAAGCTCAAGATCAAGAAGTCTACAAGGATTTCAAGCTACTAGAAAGAGGTAAAACACTTGGATCTGTTTTCTTTATGATAATTTCGAATTATATATGATAGATCTAGGTTTGTAAGTCTTGGATTCACAGCATGTACAATAGAGAAACCTAGATCCAAGCATTAGGGTTTGTATGAGCACATGGGATTGTTTCTTATGCATAAAACCCATCAGTGGCACCAGAGCCTTGATTGGTTTCAAATGTATGTGATGCTTAACTATTTTGCTTGCTGAAAATCAAGTTTTTTGCCTCTGCCCGACTCAACTCGGCGAGTCAGTATCTGGACTCGGCTAGTTGGCCCCTACTCGACAAGTCCAGAACTGACTCGGCGAGTTCGTGCGTCAGGCAGAGGGTATTTTGGGATTTAGTTGTTGTTTTGACTTGGATTTGATGCCTAAATCGTTTTTTGAAGTTAAAATTCGAATTTTATCTTAATTAAATGATTATCCTTGCCAAAATAATAGATAATTTCAAATCTTTTGAATATTGGTTGTTTATATGATAAATATGAATTATTTAAAATTATTTGGTAATTATCTAATGACTAAATATGGATTATGTCAAATATAGATAATTATAAAATTAATTGTTTAATTTAAATTATTTGTTATTTGATCCCTTTAGTTTTGAAAAGTTCAAAACTTGTCCTCAAGTTTTGAAATTTGAGTTTTGTGATTAAAACTTTAATTTTGAAGAATTTAAATTTCAACCCCTTAGAGTTTTACAAGTTTAAAATTCAACCCTACACTATTATATTATTACACGCTTAATGAATATATATATATATATATATATATATATATATATATATATATATATATATATATATATATATATATATATATATATGTAACTAAAATGCTAGTCTTACCGTTAGTAGGCCTCATTCACGAAGCTGGTCTATAAGGTGGGTATAAGGTTGTTGCCTATAAAATGACGCTTAATGGGTGTACACTCACACCCACCGCTTGCTTGACTGGTGGAGGGTCGTTAGTCGAACGAGTAGGATAGGGCAATCCTCTCCTCATTAAAAGTATAATGTAAGATACAAAGTAACTACATGTTTTACAAATTCCCAATCTTAGTTACTTTAGGGTAAAATGTGAAAAATGATGCTATTCCATGGAATTACACTTTGTACCCTTGTCAAACGTTAGTGGAGCGTGCGTGGTTAACCGGCACACTAATTTGGGATTGACATTGGTGGCGAAGGGTGACTTGATGTTTATCATAGATCAATGGAGCGTGTGTGGTTTACCGACACATTGATTAGGTGACAGAGACATTGAGTGCACCATGTTGATTCACATGGTTATTCACAACTTGTTTGCGATCCTCGGTATCCCAGTCGGAAATTTGAAGTGCATATCGAGATTTAAACATGCCGTTGAATAGTTCAATGAATCTCAAAGATCTAGGAGTTTTCATTACATTTAAAACTCAAATCTTCTTTTTCGTTTTTCATGGTGAGAATTAGTGAATCGTCATTCACTTACCTTCAAATTATTTACTTTTAGAGTACGTCATCCCTTTCTAAGTTGTAAATAAAGTTGGGTCCTAGCCCTAATTTCTCATTTGGATGTTTAATTAGGGACTCATTTCTAATCAAACTTTGTTCCTTTTCTTTTTCAGATGTCTGCAAACAACAACAACAACAACAACACTTATGGGTCATTCTCGTTGATGAACCTATGTCAAAAGGTGACATTTTATGGCTCAAACTTCAACGAGTGGATGAGGTATATTCGCATGATCACTCGCTACGAGGACAAAGAGTATGTTCTCGATGAAAAGCTTGAGAAGATCATCCCAGATGTTGCTACTCCTAAAGAGTTGGCCGCCTTTAAGGCCCACGAGCGTGATGCTACGAAAGTTCATTGCATCATGCTGTCCACCATGAACCTCGAACTCCAAAAGTCCTACGAGGACATGTATCCGTATGAAATGCATCAGGATTTGTTGGACTGGTACCACCAAAGCGCGAGGCAAGAGCGCTATGAGATCACTACTAACATGATCACCACTAAGATGGGGAGTGGAGAACCCCTAACCTCTCATTTGCAGAAAATGCAGAGGTATGTTGATCGTCTTCTCAAACTTAATGTTAAGTTTGATGAGGATTTGGCTATCGACATAATCCTCCACTCCTTGCCCTCCTGTTACAACCAGTTCATAATGACCTACCACATGAACAAGGAGGAGGTCTCCTTGATCAAGCTCCAAGGACTGCTAAGGACTGCTGAGAGCAACCTCAAAGACAAATTCGTTGCACCATCCCTTGCTGTGGCTGTTCCCGTGTTGGCAATTGGTCAAGGAAATGGTAAGAAGAGAAAGGCTCCCTGTAAGGGCCACCATAAGGGTAAGACCCAAGATGGTTCCTCTTCTAGTGGAACCAAAGCTGGTTTGGTCAAACCCTCTTCTGACCCCAAAGAAGCAGAGTGTTATTACTGCCACAAGAAGGGCCACTAGAAACGAAGCTGCCCTCAATATCTGCAAGACATAAAGGATGGGAAGATCAAGCCCACCTTCGTAGGTATGTATTCTATTAAATCTAATAACTCATCATTTGCTACTTCATGGGTTCTTGATATAGGTTGTGGTTACCACATTTCTTCTGATTTGCAGGGCCTAAGAAGAAGTAGGGAAATGTAACATGGGAAGATAAACTTGATTATGGGAAACAGAAGATCGTCGCCTGTGACCAGAGTCAGAGTTTATTCTTTAGTGCTTAGTAATGGGTTAGGGTTAGATTTAGAAAATTGTTGTTATTCGCCAGATATGGCAAGAAACATTATTTCATTTCATGGATTGTTTAGACAAGGTTTCAGATATTCTTTTGATAATAATAATGGTTCTATTAATGTTTATTTAAATGGTGTCTTTTATTTCAATGCATTACCTTGTAATGGGATTTATGAATCTGTGATGGTTGTTAATAATTTAGGAAATGATGTATTGAATATTGATTTGTCTACTAGCCTAGACAAAGCATGCTTGTGGCATTGTCGCCTTGGCCATGTCAACAAGAAACGCATAGCCCAACTCAAAAAGGATGGAGTGTTGGAGTCATTCGATCTTAGGGACGATGACGCGTGTGAATCTTGTTTACTTAGGAAGATGAGCATGTCACCCTTTACTGGCACTTGTGAAAGGGGTGAGGGTCCATTGGATCTCATACACACCAATGTGTGTGGGCCCTTTAGATCCACCACAAGGGATGCTTGCCGCTTCTACGTGACTTTTACGGACGATTATAGCAGATATGGATATATCTACCTAATCAAGCAAAAGTCGGAAACCTTTGAAAAGTTCAAAGAGTTTAAGAATGAAGTGGAGAATCAGCTGGGCAGGAAAATCAAGATGCTTCGGTCAGACCGAGGAGGAGAGTACCTACGTCTTGAGTTTCACGACTATCTAAAAGAATGCGGAATTGTTTCGCAATAGACGCCTCCGAGAACGCCACAATTGAATGGTGTGGCTGAGAGACGTAATCGAACCTTGTTGGACATGGTTCGTTCTATGATGAGTCGGACTTCGTTACCAATATCTTTCTGGGGGTATGCCTTAGAGACTGCCGCCCACATCCTTAACTTAGTTCCCACCAAGAAGGTTACCAAGACTCCTCACGAGATGTGGACAGGGAAAGCTCCCTCGTTAGCACATATTAAGGTTTGGGGTTGCGAGGCTTTCATAAGACGAGAGACTCACGACAAGCTCGAACCTTGTAGTGAGAAGTGTTATTTCATCGGCTATCCACAGAAGTCTTTTGGCTATCTTTTCTATAGACCGAATGACAATATTGTCTTCGTTGCTAGAAAAGGAGTGTTCCGAGAAAGGGAATTGATAAGCCAAGAAGACAGTGGGTGGCAAATTGATCTTGAAGAGATTCAAGAACAAAGCGATGAAGGAACCTCTAACACTGGCGCTCAACCCGAGGAGGAAACTCCTGTTGAACCCGTTGATGAGTCCTTACCTCTTAGACATTCTAATAGGGTTAGTGTTCAACCCCAGTTTTATGGTTTTCATATTACTACTGAAGGGGATACGTTTATTAGTGATGAAACACTAATGAATTTGGACGAACCTAGCCGCTACAAAGAAGTCATGGCAGGCCTAGAGTCTACTAAATGGAAAGAAGCGATGGACAGGGAGATTCAGTCTATGTACGACAACCAAGTTTGGAATTTGGTTGATAATGTACCGGGTCGTAAGATAGTCGGGTGCAAATGGATCTTCAAGACACTATATACAGACGAGGCCAGATGTCACACCCCGACCGTCGGCGAAAACACCGGGTAGTGTAACGTCATTTTTCGTATCACAGTTATATAACATACATTGAACAATACTTAAAGAACATACCTTTATTGATGATTAAAAGTTAAATTATTGTTTTTCCTAGTATTTATTACGTAATATCCGACTATGACATGTTTCTTAAAGAACAGAAAGATACTAGTAAAACTTCTCCTGTTCGAATACATACCCGCTTTTCAAGTTCCTGAAAACACATGCATTTTAAAATACGTCAACATAAAGTTGGTGAGTCCACAGGTTTTGACTCCATAAAATAATACATTTTTTTACACATTCAAAAGTATAGTTTTGAAAGTATCATTTTGACTCTCCAACATTAGGTATAATTGTATACTTATCAATTAAGTGTTATACCTAAACATTTCTTAATCTTAAGGTATAAGTAGGGGAAAACTTATACTTAACATTAATACTTGTATACGACAAGGTATAATGTTTCTAACAATTTGCTACCATGAGCCTGTAACCGCTGCTATGACATAATACCTCTGATAGAACAATACACTCATGATTTAACATGAGAAACAACACCGTACACTTCATCGACGCCAAAACAATAACAAATAAAAGGATAGTTCATCACTTGTTTTTGGTTGACTGTAGCTAACAATCACAAGTGGGGTGGTCAGCCCGTATACTAATTATACACGACTTCCTCGCTCACACGGGATTAACAGTTACAATTCAGAGGATTTCCGCTAAGATACCCAATCTTACTTGATGAATACAATTACTCATGTAGACTTCGACGACTTCCTATAGCTCTAACAACAAAAGCATTTTCATGTCTAAAACCTTAAGTTACTAGACTTTGCTTTTAAACATTACTCCTAACTTCATAATATTTAGGCAGTATAACAGCTATATCTTGAAGTAAAAACCAGGTTTTATCTTGACCTAAAACCAATAATAACAACATATAACGTTTCTAGTTTTATCTTGACATAAAACTAACAATAACAACATATCCAGTTTTATCTTGACATAAAACTAATAATAACAACATATAACATATCTAGTTTTATCTTGACATAAAACTAATAATAACAACATATAACATATCTAGTTTTATCTTGACATAAATCTATTAATTGCAACCTACTATGTAACTTAACATATAAAACTTCCGAATATAACTTCGGAACTATATCGCACACAAAATATATATAGAATCCTAAGTATAACTCAAGATCTACATTAATAATAGTTGTATGTATTCAAAATGTTATATTTAGAACTATCATATCTCGATTATCATAACTATATACTATCATATAGACATAATAATAACATTTATACAATGACTAACATGCGTTTTCCCCCGAAATATTAGAAAGTGGGGCCGTGAAACTCACCTTAGTAACGTGATTTTTATGATATCTAAGCGAAACAGTCAGCATGCTAGTTCGTCGGGCTCGGGATGCAAGAGGGCTTCAGCAAGTGAGAGAGGAAGAAAGGAAATGGTGTAAGGAAGTGAATGGGTCGATCTTGCTATTTATAGTAAGTTTTTATAACACTCACGTCGTGAGTGTCATAAGACTCACGTCGTGAGTCTCATGATTCACTCCGTAGACTTTCCATTTGCGTCCCTAGCTTCGGAACGTGGCCATGTGACTCCTCACGTCGTGAATTTTGGATCCCATCCTCTCGCAGCTTCTAGATTCCGAATTATGACAGAATGACTCCTCTTGTCGTGAGTGTCATAAAACTCACGTCGTGAATTGGATCTTATCCTCTCATAGCTTCTAGATTCCGAATTATGACAGAATGTCGTGAGCGTCATAAGACTCACGTCCTGAATTAGCTAGTTTAGGGTTTTTAAAAGCTAAATCTTCGGAATGCCATAACTTTTGCATACGAACTTCGTTTTTGACGTTCTTTATATGCACGCGTAGGTATTTATGAGTACTATAACTCTCTTTTAGACTTAAATAACTAATTTTAAGTCTATTTTAAATTCCTCTTATTATAGAGATTTATAGTGTTCGGTTTATCATAACTTCTTCATGCGAAGTTAGATTCGGATGTTCTCTATATTTTTGGAATCGTATGGACGTATACTTTGAGTTGTATCATAAAGGAAGTTCATATTTGTAGTAGAATTTATCATGAACTACATAACATTCTTACCACATTACTAGGTTAATATAATCACATTACATGATTGGCATAATCACATGTGATTGTCTATTGACCTATTTTGACTAGTGTTACACCAGACATGGAACACCGGTGGGCAGGATCATTTTAGCATATTAGCACTTCTAAATCAAACAACCCAAGTGGCCCTCCAAACCGGAACCCCCGTACCGAGAGTGGTTAAAAAGATATTATAACGGCATCATATAACCCATAATAATAGCCTAAATATTTATTATAAGTTCCTAATAATGTTAGTATATTAAACCATAAGCTATACTAAAGATAGGGTAGGTATAGCTCACTTACAGCGGGTTTCCTTGGAAACCGGGCTCAGCCAGAGCAGAGTTTCTGAGCCGGAGGCTCTTCTTCGGATACGTCAGGCTCTCCTGGGCTTCCGACTCTTGCTAGGGGGTTCCCTAGGCTTTTCGGGGGGTTTTAGGGCTTAGAGAGAGAGAGAGAGAGAGAGTATAGAGAGAGAGGAATGAAGGGTTAAGGTGCGAGGAATGAAGAAGAGGGGAATTTCTATTTATAGGAGGTTGGAGGAAGGTTCAAGTAGTGAATTTTTGATATTCATGTCATGAGCCAGGCTGGCTACAGCTAGCCACAACCTGGTGCTGACACGTGGCATCGCACACAGGGTGGAAATCAGCCGATTTTCAAAAATTTATAATTTTCGCATATGAGCTCCGTTTTTGAAATTCTTTATATCCACACGTAGGTAAAAAAAGATCTAAAACTTTCATTTAGACTCCGTCGGCTAATTCTTGACCGGTCTTAAATTTAACAGTAGGAGGAGATTAGACTGTTAAATGATAGCGAAGAATTCGTAACTCCTTCATACGGACTTCGTTTTCGTCTGTCTTTTTATCATTGAGTTCTATTAATGAGATCTTCAATTATCATTTAGGTCATGTAGGCCAAAAACCTTTCGATCTAAAATTCGAGTTTTGGGCTGTACACTGCTAAGCCGAAACTTTGAAAAATCATAACTTCCTCATACAAAGTCAAATTTGGGCGTTCTTTTTATGGACGCTCTCGATTTAATGTATATTACAACTTTGGTTTAGATTACTAAGGCCAAAAATTATTCTATCATAAATTCATTATTTTACGTTTCCCGGTGTTGTGTCGGTTTTGCCAAAAAACTTCGACTGGTCATAACTTCTTCGTTGTAACTCGGATTTCGGCGTTCTTTATATGTACGAAATCCTTGAGACATATTCTAAAACTTGGTTAAGATTATTTATTCTAAATAATCTTTTGTCGAAAATTCGTTTTCGACCCCTATTATCTCTAAATTGACTAGCCTTGGATCTACCGGCGTTACATCCTAGTTTGGGGTTTATTTATGTTGAATGGTGTGTGATCTTTTTGGAGATAGGTGGCTATGGTGGAGGAGAATTAGGGTTAGGGTTACAGTTTATGGTATAAAGAGGAGATGGCGGTGTTTAAAACAAAGGGGGTGACAGACTCCATCACCAGTGGAAGACTCCTAAAGGATGGTTGTCCAGTTGAGACGAAAGAACATTTGGTTGATGTCGTGAGGGTGAATGGGGAAAGGAATGGAGTTTGAAAGTCTTCTAGGTTGTATCGGCAATGTGATGAAGTTGGTGGTAACAGAGGGTTGTCGGAGACTAAAGTGACCAAGGAGAGAGACGGGTGAGATGTGGTTTGGTAGCAACTTTTGTGTGCATAGGAGATTAAGGTGACATCTAAAGAGAAGGTAATACCGTAATATACATTTAGGTACTATAAGATAAATTTAGATACATGTATACGATAAAGCTTGTAAGCTTAATATTATTGTACATTATATTTAAATAGTGATACCTCTTAAATTTTAAGAAATGTTGAATATATATATATATATATATATATATATATATATATATATATATATATATATATATATATATATATATATTAGTAGAATACCCGCACGATGCAGCGGACGGCGAATAGTTTTCGTGCGGAAGACATTAAGTTCGGGGTGAAGATTTCATTTTCAACATTTATTTTTGGTGGTTCGCAAATGATTTCATTTTGGAAACATATGGTATTCCATCGTATTCCAATGAAACACAATGTATCGAAATAGTTAATAACCATTAATTACTTTAATAATATTTTTATCAAACATCTGGTTACTTGATCTTAGCGGTGTAGTCATAGGGTTCAATCGTTTAATGTTTAAGTTTAAGATGTTAATGTTTAGATTTTAGCATTTAGGGCTTTTGGTTTTTAATTTTGCTTTTAGCATTTAATAGTTATGAATAAAATAAATTTATATTGTATTGACACATTTGTATTTTATACATCACTCGCATCTATTAATCGTCATTGGTGAATGTTTATGGCTTATAGCTTTCCGATGGATATAGATTGTTTCACTTCATAACTCATCTGCATAAACACTTCAATTGCAGTCATTTGGTATTGATTTTTCCATTTCACTTTATTTTTTGTACTATGACATTCAAATTTATTTTCAATAAGGACTTTTTAAATCTACCCAATAATGTCTAGTTGTATATCTTGTTGAGATAACTGAATAGTTTTTTGAGTTTTTTTTTAAAGTCAAAATTAACCATAATCAAACAAATATTGTTCGATTTAATGTGTAATTTGGTTTTTGGTAAATGGTTCCAATTGGTTATTTTTTTCGTTCAGTTATTGTTCATGTTTTTCTTTTTTAGCATGACTAATTGAATTCGTTAGCCATGTCAACAAACCACTAAATATTTTTCTTTAATTAAAAAAACATTTTTCTTTTGTTTCACCATATTTAAGTTTCGGATATATATTTTTAGTTTGTTTTCAGATTTAATTATCTTTTTACTTGTAAAATATAATATTTGTATGAGTTTCTATAACTATTTTCATTTTTATGAAGTTCCAAAACTACTTTTTATTTTTAAATAATTGGTTAAACTATAAAAGTTATGTATATTATACTACAATGTCGTCAACTCGATATGAGTTTTCAAAGAAAGAATATGTTAAGAATTTTAAGTAATAACTCCAAAAGAAATTATGCGGTCATTTCCATAGAGATGATAAAATCATATTTTACTTAATTAAACTTTTATCAAAATATTTTGGTTATAAATAGGGTTCTGACCACCTAAAAAGTAAACACAGCTTTATAAGTTTTAAACCAATTTTTATTTTTGACAACTCAAAACCACTTTATAGAAAATATGTATGTTTATATTGAACAATATTTAACTATTTACAAATTATATTAGCGAAAATAAAACAAATTATCTTTGCAATGTTAATAATTTGTATTATCTTTTTATTTACTTTAATTAAACTGTGAAAAAATAAACCTTATTTATTTTAAAAATTATCTTTTATAACGATAGGTTTAAAAGAATTTGAAATAAAATAAAGTTTTTTTTTTCGGTACAATCAAAAATACATAAGAAAATATCTACATCTACATTATTATATAAAGTTTGCCTAAAGAAATATATGAATGTTCTATAGAAAGTAACTAAATTATGACCCGCATTAAACGCAGAGAGCGCATAAAGAAAATATAATTGTATATAGATATTGCAAAATAATTATAAGAAAATCAAGGTTATTGGTATTATTGAAATGTGTATAAAATATACTGAAGTTGGTAAATATATATATAGTCGTTGAAGGACCTCTTCGTAGACAATATTTTTTGTTTTATTAGTTGAACGATATTATTCGTCATAAAGTACCTTCAAACTTTTTTTATTTGTGACATAAGAAACATCTATATATAGCTAATCATGCACGAAAACGGGTCTACGCAAGTATAATCCAACATTGACAATGTACTTTCAAAATACATTGTTATTTCATGGTTATATTGCAAAATAGAATTGTTTATTTCAAAAAATAGCAACTTATTTATGTTTATTCGAAAAGAACCACATAAACCCCTACAATATTAAATATAAAGACACTATAACAAATAAATATAAAAATAGTTATGTTTGCTCGATTTAGATATTGTCTGTGACTCATTGAAAATGTCAAAATACATAATTAGCACACAACTTACTTGTTATTATAAGACGAATTAAACAATTTAAACACATGATGATGTCTTTTTTTATTTTATAATAATGATAAAGTAATGGAAAAATGAACGATTACTTCAAGACATATGCGAACGTTTGAGTAAGATCGATGGTCTTAATTGTTGAGTATTTATATATCTTTTACATATAGCTATTAAATGGTTATTCAAGATGAATTAAAAGTTCATTGCTATTTCTTACCAATTTAGAAGTATATTTCGATCATTCTTGCATCAAATAAAAAACATATAGGCTCTTTTAGTATTACTACAATCCTACTTTCATATAAAATTACTTTTTGCACATGAGACCAAACTCGGTGTTTTTGTAGCATTATTATCATCCAATATTATATATTCTTGATAGTTTTGAAAAGTTCGTTGCAATTTCTCATTTCTTTTTGAAATCGTTGTTATTTATTGTTGCTTTTAGAAATAAGTTTTAGACTACTTTTTTGTATCATACCAAATTTGAAGGTTATTTTTACATTATTACCATTGTATATGTTCCATTTCATTTTTATTATTTGAATATAGTTTTTGTAGTTCAAAAACGATACAAATATAAAAATATTGACTATATATTAACCGACTCTCTATAATGTATAATGAAAAATCAAGACTATAATCATAATTTATTGATGTTAGTTAAAATATAATTTATTTTGGGATGAGGTTAGTTTTTGGTTATCTATTTGGAAAATATAATATGTATTCTGCATTACAAGTGCTTATCTATTAAATTTAACATTTGTTACTTTAGAATTTTATTTTGGATTGATATAGTCATGATCATCCCATATTTAATACCTTGCACCTTTACTACCTGCTTATTTGCATTCATTAAATCAAGATTTAACATTTTTTAAAACAAATATAGACAAGAAACTATTGAGTTACTATTAAACTCAATGGATATACTAAAAGGTATATGAGACTTGCCTTTTGTGAGATCAATAATACCAAATTAGACCAGTTTTTGCAAAATAATTTAAGAACCGACGAAAACCTGATTGCCCAAATATATAATATCATTATTTAAGTCATAACATGTTATATGCTGACAAAATTGAAAATTTTAGCCAAAATTATGTTACATGTCATCAAAGATTAAAAAAAAGATCCTTTAAAGTTGGATGAGGGTATTAATTTAAAAATCATCTTTCGCTTTTCGTTGGATGTATTTTTTTGATGACAGGAACAATTATCAATCAAAACATAATCTGTAAAAATTATCATAACCAAATCAAAGATCGCTTAATCAACAAAATAGAATTCCACAGTAGTAGATGATAATCCAGTTAGAACATCTTTTTTTAAAAGAGCAAGAAATTGACAATTTATTAGACTCTTATCACGCTGATAAAAGTCATAACAAAGTGCAATAGATTGAATCGATAGTCTACATTCCACATATCTAACTTGAAAAAGTGTCTATCCGATGAGACTCTTGTAATCCCACTCGACGAGATCGAGATCAACGAGAGCCTCAACTTCGTGAAAGACCTTGTAGAGATCATGGACCGTGAGGTCAAGCAGACAAAGCAAAGTCGTATCCCTATCGTGAAGGTTCGCTGGAATGCCAAGCGAGGACCGGAATTCACTTGGGAACGTGAGGATCAGATGAAACTGAAATACCCTCACCTTTTTGCTTAGTTGTTTGTAATTTCTTACTTGCTTAAATTCTAATTTCGGGACGAAATTCCTTCTAACGGGGGGATGATGTGACAACTCGATATTTCGAGACAATGTAATGTAAAACCAATCAAATCTAGGTCAAAATATAGCTTTCCTAAAATCTTATTTGGGTTAAATAAAGTAGTAGGAATCGTATCAAGGTTTTCGTACATATAAAGAACCCTAAAATCTGACTTCAGATGAGGAAGTTATGAATTTTTGAAGAAATTCTTTAAACACGTCATTTTAATAAATAAATAATAAAAATAATTTCGAAATTTGCCAACGGAATCTAAACGAAAGTTGTAGATCTTAGTCTCACCTTCGCGTGGATATAAAGAACGTCAAAAACGGAGTTCGTATGAAGGAGATATGAATTTTAGAAGTTTATTTAAAATAAATATAAATTTAATTATAAATTCCCGATATTATCTGAAGGGGAGTCATCGGATAGGACCGGAGTACGCCCTGCGTACCTTCGTACGCCCCGCGTACTCAGATCAAGGGCCTCGGATCGTCCACGTCGCCCTATGCGAAGCTTCCGACCCGCCCGTCCGACCCGCCACCCCGTCCGACCCGCCCTCCCATCCGAAGTGCGTAAGCAATGACGTCCCAGTACGCGCTGCGTACCCTCGTACGCCCAGCGTACCGAGGCGGTTCAGCACCCCTATAAAAGGGATGCGAGGCTTTCCGAAAATTTTGCTCATTCTCTCTCTTTCTCTCACGATCTTGCCTCGATTTCCGTGCCCGTTCAAACCCGAAGCTCTAGTCTTTTTGCTCAAGTCCCGAGGGTCGATTTTACTCCCGAGATTCCCGAGAATCCCGAGAAAAATCCGTTTTCCGAGACGAAACTCTGCCCGGTTTTCCATCTCGCTTTCTTCAATCAATCAAGTGAGTTCATACCCCTTAATTTACCTTTTAAATGTTCTATAAATTCTTTTATATGCTTTCAAAGGGGGGATACAAGTTAAATACTTATAGTTATTGCTTCAATCACATGTGATTGCATTAATCACATGTGATTAATAACTAGGGAAACCAGTGATTTTATCACTGTTCAAACTGTCTATCAAACTGTTTTACTTCAAAATGTTTTACAAACCCATTTACTTTTCAAATTTATATTACAACTGTGATTTAAACAAATGTTCCTTATACTTAAACTGTTTTAATCAAACCTATGCCTTCAAATTGTTTTATAGATTGACATCAAGTCGATCTTTCTTTAAAAATAATACTTATGTTTCAAATGTCTTATAAAAACTTATTTATGCTTTTATATTATAAATTGCATGTCCATATATGTATAGATGTATAAATAATGTTTAAAGGGCTTAGGAAGGCCATCCACCCTATTTCCTTTTTCTCGATTTGGATGTGGTCTGGTGGGATTTCGGGTGACCATCCGAAGGTCGTTTCAATATTAATTATATATCCAATATACATATATAGACATAAAAGTACTTCCATATTCATACGTACTAGCCACATCATTAGTGAGTTACCATTGGGGTAACACAGGATCATACTATTACATCTCTTAGATCAATGAGTCAGTTCATTCATGAGTCTATACATTACATTACTATGAGAACATATACAACTATACTAGAACGAGGAACATTACCCTCACATTAATACGTTAACAATTGTGATCCACTGTATCGGAGCATGCCTTAAATGTCATGGCCCGAGTTGTAAGCAGAATTCTCTTGGAGGGAGAGCGTTGAGTTTGCGTATAGATCTATACTGGATTGACTATCCTACACCTTGCTGCTAGCTACAGCCGGACCTGCAGGTCTGCGGGTGCCAAACGTCATTCCGTTATTACGACCGTTCTTTATGTCGTTGTTATCAGTCGATAGTATGGTGCAATTATCACATTATACCTTAATATAAATCCGGTTTAAGGTAGTTAGTACAGCAGTAGTTCCTATAATACAAAACTACAGTACTACAAGGATTTACCCATTACATTTTTAGTGATAACCTCACTTAAACTTCAATGTACAAACTATATTTTGTTAAAAGATAGTTACGCTTGGGAAATTTCACACTGTTACATCAAACAAGCATAGAAAACAGTTAAGCCTTGGTAGAAGGCTACTTTAATAGAAAATATAAGTTTTTCTGAGAGATTCAAACTTTTACAAACACTTACATATATTTTACAACTTATACCTATGACATGTTCAAAAGTTTTTGATAAACAAACACCGACATTAAAATACTTATGAACTCACCAGCTTAATGCTGATAAACTCTTTCAAAATAACTTGTATTCTCAGATCATCAGTAGACAGGTACCGATGCCAGCTTTTGAGATGATGGAGCGCATTCTAGACTCATCATATTATTATTTTGATTTACGTTATATATTTTTGGTGTCTAAAACTGTACAGAACATGCTTGTATTAAAATTATATATATTTAATGCAATGGATGATGTTGTTTGCTTATTTACATTTACTGTGTTGTGATACTTTACATGACGTCCTCCGCCCCAGAACGTTTCCGCCGTTCTTGGTTTTGGGGTGTGACATCAATGACCTGGTTTGGACTCATTTTCTCCTGATTGAAAATCCTAGCATTTCGGGCTTTCCAAAGACTCTAGATCATCCCGTAACATATCATTGTAAGTATTTTCCTTTTCTTCGAGCACTGACTCCAGTTTGATGCAAAAAGTAAGAGTTTCTCCGTGCTATCAATACATCCCGGATTAGTACCACACCAATTCATGATCCAATTACGCACTGTAACTGCTAACTCACACTGAGTGAAAATATAGTCTGCTGTTTCAACACAATTCAGACAATATCCACAATTTATTGATGATGTTTGAACCCCTCTAACCTCCAAAGCATGCGCTGATGGGATTCTACCCCATTTGGCCCTCCAGACAAAACACCGTACTTTGAGTGGGACTTCTTTCATCCATTCAACTTTAGGACCAGGTAAGATATGGGTAAATTCGTCCAGTTTATTCCTGAAAGCCTCCACCGTGTACAACCCATTTACTCCGATTGTGCAACTCCAAGTATCCGGTCTATTTGATATACGATCTTGCCCCAACGACGCTTCGAGATGGCTTAGGTTTCGGTTCAAGTATGGTGCCATGGGGTTCGACTTCCAATCCCATGTGAATCCATCGTCTGATATACGATCACTGACTCGACATCTTTTCCTGCAGTCAATGTAAAATAATTCCAGGAACCTTGATTTTAAAGTTTCGTTTCCCCACCAAACATCCATCCAAAACAGTGTGTCCTGTCCATTCCCAATCGCCTTTTTGAAAATATTGTTATGTTCCAATCCAACTTTCTGAACTTCGTTCGAGGCCCCTGGTATGTTATTCCACACTCCACATATATTTTTCTTTGAAAATTGGTCGGCTGCCCGCTTCTTAAGATTATGTATCCCATTGATGACCTTACACCACAAGGCAGATTTGTCCACTCTTAGTCTCCACCACCACTTGACCATAAGTGCAATATTAAGATTGCGAAGAGATCCCACCCCAAGTCCACCTTTCTCAAGTGAAGTAGTAACTCGCTCCCACGATACCCAATGAATTTTGGATCTATTTTCAAGCCCACCCCACAGGAAATGCCTTCTGATCTTTTCCAGTGATTCTATCACCCCCACCGGGGCTTTAAAAAGAGATAGGTAGTATGTTGGAAGATTACCCAGGACCGCTTTTAGCAACGTCAACCTGCCTCCAAAAGATAACGTTTTTGCTTTCCAAATTGAAAGTTTTGTGTTGAATCGATCAATTATAGGTTTCCAGTTCTTTTTTAAGTTCATATTGGCACTTACTGGAACCCCTAAGTATTGAAAAAGGAGTTTCCCTACCTCACATCCGAGTATGTTTTCCCACCGATTCATTTCTCCTAACGTTGTGCCAACACCAAACATTCGCGATTTGGTAAAGTTAACCTTGAGACCGGAGGACGCGTGAAAGCATTTGAGTATTCTAGCAAGATTTGTGATGTTAGTTCTAGACCATTTGCCAATGAAGATAACATCATCGGTGTAGAAAAGGTGGGAGATTCTAGGTCCGCCATTGGGTATTTGTATTCCAGAGAAGAGACCTTGCTCGCATGCTGACTTGATTGCCACACTTAATCCTTCCATGGTTGTGATAAAGAGAAAAGGAGAGAGCGGATCTCCTTGACGGACGCCCTATGTGAAGCTGAACTCTTTTGCTGGGGATCCATTAACAATGACAGAAGCGCGTGAAGATGCCAAACATCCTTGAATCCATGCCCTCCATTTAGTTCCAAATCCCATCTGGGAAAGCACCGTATCCAAATAATCCCAATTCACCGAATCAAAAGCCTTGTCAAAATCAACCTTGAAGAGGAGGACCTTTTTCTTGACCTTTTTGGTCCACGAAAGAATTTCATTTATTATCAGGGGTCCATCAAGGATGTTCCGGCCCTCGATGTAAGCAGATTGCATTCTATAGATTGGTTCACTACTTTGATGTGAGGCGTTCTTTGGGACATACTGCTCAAGCTAATGGAGATGTGTTTACTCTACACGTTGTTGCAAAACAAGCAGCATCAATGACAAAAGCTAGTTCACATACCTTGAAATCTTTCAACCAAGCGCAAGGAATATTTGAGGTGGTTACTCAAAAATGAAAAAATGTGCAAGTAGTTGATTTGGAGAAAAAAACTTGCACTTGTGGTAAGTGGGAAATATATAAATATCCGTGCTCTCATGTATTGAGTGCATGTGCATTTCTTTCTTTATATACGAGTCAATATATTCAACAGTTTTACTCAATTTTTGAGTATTCAGCTACTTGGGCACCTGAGTTTTTCCCGGTTCCTCATTAAGCATATTGGCCCGAGACATCTATTAGACAAATGCTTCCAAATTCAGAGCTAAAACGAAAGGAAAAAGGTCGTCCTCGCTCGACAAGGCTACGAAATGGAATGGATATTAAAGAAGGGAAAAAGGTTAATCTTTGTGGATTGTGTAGACAAAGCAGTCATAATCAAAAAACATGTCCCTCTAAACCTAGAAAACGACCTGATGTGTAATTGTGGTTGATCAAGTAGGATTTATTAGAATTTTTTTAGTGATGTTTGATTGTATAAGATTTATGCAAGGTATATTTGTATTTATGACCTTTGATGGCTGTTTTTAGTTTTGTTACATTTGTGATTATGCTTTTATTCATAAAAGTTAGAAAAAAATGAAATTATATGTTGTTTTGTCAAGAATTAAACACTCGTTGATATAGAATTATTAAGAAAAAATAACATCCTCAATATTTATTACTTGATAATTTAGCTTAAAATTGTTTTTAACAAGTTTAAGTGATTTTATTAATCACTCGAGCAAACATGCTCTTAATTAAAAACTATTTTAACAAAATAAAAAGAAAAAAAACTTTGATATAATAAAGACATGATCATTTCTTTTAATTTTAATTTTATATTTTAAATTCATACTATAAAAATTATGGTGGATAGATATTATCTATAGCTCATTTTTTTTATTGTAAAACTAGTTTAAAGTAAGTAAAAATTCGAGTGAAATTGATTTATGTATATTCCATTTAATTTAAATTGGTAAGTAACTATAAATACCAAAATACCATGTTTTGGTAATTATATTTGGAACCACCACACATTTATAAATATTTTTAAAAATTAGTATGCCTTAGTACAAAACTCGTTAATAATTTGTATTATCTTTTTATTTATTTTAATTAAACTGTGAAAAAAATAAACCTTATTTATTTTAAAAATTATCTTTTATAACGATAGGTTTAAAAAAATTTGAAATAAAATAAAGTTTTTTTTTCGGTACAATAAAAAATACATAAGGAAATATCTACATCTACATTATTATATAAAGTTTGCCTAAAGAAATATATGAATGTTCTATAGAAAGTAACTAGATTATGACACGCATTAAACGCGGGGAGCGCATAAAGAAAATATAATTGTATATAGATATTGCAAAATAACTATAAGAAAATCAAGGTTATTGGTATTATTGAAATGTGTAGAAAATATACTGAAGTTGGTAAATATATATAGTCGTTGAAGGACCTCTTCGTAGACAATATTTTTTGTTTTATTAGTTGAACGATATTGTTCGTCACAAAGTACCTTCAAACTTTTTTTACTTGTGACATGAGAAACATCTATATATAGCTAACCATGCACGAAAACGGGTCTACGCAAATATAATCCAACATTAACAATGTACTTTCAAAATACATTGTTATTTCATGGTTATATTGCAAAATAGAATTGTTTATTTCAAAAAATAGCAACTTATTTATGTTTATTCGAAAAGAACCACATAAACCTCCTACAATATTAAATATAAAGACACTATAACAAATAAATATAAAAACAGTTATGTTTGCTCGATTTAGATATTGTCCGTGACTCATTGAAAATGTCAAAATACATAATTGGCACACAACTTACTTGTTATTATAAGACAAATTAAACAATTTAAACACATGATGATGTCTTAATTATTTTATGATAATGATAAAATAATGGAAAAATGAATGCTTACTTCAAGATGTATGCGATCATTTGAGTAAGGTCGATGGTCTTAACTACTGAGTATTTATATCTTTTACATATAGTTATTAAATGGTTATTCAAAATGAATTAAAAGTTCATTGTTATTTCTTACCGATTTAGAAGTATATTTCGATCATTTTTGCATCAGATAAAAAACATATAGGTTCTTTTAGTATTACTACAATCCTACTTTCATATAAAATTACTTTTTTCACATGAGACCAAACTCGGTGTTTTTCTAACATTATTATGATCCTATATTATATATTCTTGATAGTTTTGAAAAGTTTGTTGCAATTTCTCATTTCTTTTTGAAATCGTTGTTATTTATTGTTGCTTTTAGAAATAAGTTTTAGACTACTTTTTTGTATCATACCAAATTTGAAGGTTATTTTTGCATTATTACCATTGTATATGTTTCATTTCATTTTTATTATTTGAATATAGTTTTTGTAGTTCAAAAATGATACGAATATAAAAAATATTGACTATATATTAACCGACTCTTTATAATATATAATTAAAAATCAAGACACTATAATAATAATTTATTGATGTTAGTTAAAATATAATTTATTTGGGGATGAGGTTAGTTTTTGGTTATTTATTTGGAAAATATAATATGTATTATGCATTACAAGTGTTTATCTATTAAATTTAACACTTGTTACTTTAGAATTTTATTTTGGATTGACATAGCCATTGATCATCCCATATTTAATACCTTGCACCTTTACTACCTACTTATTTGCATTCATTAAATCAAGAATTAACATTTTTTTAAAAAACAAATATAGACAAGAAACTATTGAGTTACTATTAAACTCAATGGATATACTAAAAGATACATGAGACTTGCCTTTTGTGAGATCAATAATACCAAATTGGACCACTTTCTGCAAAATAATTTAAGAACCGATGAAAACCTGATTGCCCAAATATATAATATCATTATTTAAGTCATAACCTGTTATATGCTGACAAAATTGAAAATTTTAGCCAAAATTTTGTTACATGCCATCAAAGATGAGAAAAGATCCTTTAAAGTTGGATGAGGGTATTAATTTAAAAAACCGTCTTTCATTTTTCGTTGGATGTATTTTTTGATGACAGGAACAATTATCAGTCCAAACATAATCTGTAAAAATCATCATTGCCAAATCATAGATCACTTAATCAACAAAATAGAATACCACAGTAGTAGATGATAATCCAGTTAGAATATCTTTTTTTAAAAGATCAAGAAATTAACAATTTATTATAATTTTATCATGATGATAAAAGTCATAACAAAGTGCAATAGATTGAATTGATAGTTTACAATAATAATAATAATAAAATGAAGCCCTATCAGAGATAGAAAAACCTAAGGATGAGACAAAAAAAACACGTAACACTACAAAGTTGCAAACATCAAAAACACATAATGCTAAAAATCTAGAAAAAAAAAATCATGTATTTAGAATGTAACATGACAAAAAAATCCAAAATTACAGGAAAGTATATGAAATGAACTAAATTAACATGTATTTAGATTATGCAAATTATTTTGAATAATGTTTCTTCAAAAATATATTTATTGTTGTTTCATACCTACATATACAGTTTAATAAAAAAAAAATTAATTGTAATTATGCAATTTGATTCTAACATATAAAAACGACCACATAGAAAATTTAAGAATCAAATAAAAAAAATTGTCTATAATATCGTAAATTTTATATTTAAGGAAATAAGATCATTCTTAATTTAGATTCTAACTTTTTAGCCTACTTTTTATATAGTTCATGTAGTAATATGTAGGTAAGAATGTTGATATTAAGTGTTGTATATTGTTGTTACCGATAAAAAACTAAGTTGTAGTTTAAATTAAAAGTTCTTTTTTCATGGTAAGTATGTTGCTATAATTTGAAAAAAAAATAATAACATAGCTATTGCAGTTTATAGAGGTTGTTGAGGATCGAGTACAAGTTATTAGGTTAAACATTTAATATGAAAAATTATACATTGTTGTTTTGTTTGAGTTAATGATGTAATATGTTAAACCAAAAAAACCTTATGTGATGTTTTATGAGATTTCAAAAATAGAAACGTAATTTTCTTAGTCATAGAAAACAATCTTTGAAATGTTGTATTTACTATACAGAAACATATACAAATTAGAATAATTATAGTTTAACCCTTTCTAGATTAAATTGTTTATAAAATTCATCACCTTGATAGTGAATAAAAAATAAATTAAAAAACATTTACAACACAAAAAAAATCACAACATGTTCCTGTTAAAAATGTTAAAAGTCATTCCTAACTTTATTTTGTGATTTCATTCATACGATTTGAAATTCATATTCAACACAGAATCGCATTCAACGCATTCAAATGATCATGCAGGCACGGTGTAAATCTTTAGCACAACCTTTCATCTAATCCATTTTTTGGTTCATCACCTTCATCTTTTTCACAACTACTAAATTCGATAACTTCTGAAATGATCTTTTGTAGATGTTCTTCAAAATCTGTTCTCCTTAAGGATAATGGTTTCTTTCCTTTCCATTGAGGTATTTTGCAGCTTTATGAAAGTGTTACTCCTCTTCCTCTATATTGATGTCCTCAAAATATTACTTATTTTGAAAAGTTGATCTGCTCCCTCACTACATTTTTTTGCTTATTCTTCCTGTATTCATTTTTTTTTTGTTTTGATTCATCAAATTCTTCTTGTACTTTCATGTTGGGCATGGAGATATTAAAATATTGTTAATACTTGGATAGACAAAGATATTTGTATGAATTTTGTATCGGTGTATGAATATTGGTTTACAGAAATCTTAACACAAAACGAAATCTTTATCAAATTAGAACTTAAATCAAGCAAAATCTATTGACCCCTTGTGGTTTCTATGAAACAAGTTGTGTATATAAATTAAACCAAAAAACTACCAAATCTATAAAAACAACACCATCATACTATTAGTCTATTACAATGACCAAAACACTATTATATTCATCAATTGTTGTTAGTGGTTGGGGAGTAATAAATCCCCAACAGTCAAGAACACATGTTCCCCCAAGACCACATCGACAGCTGGCTGATTTTCAATGCAATCCACTTTAATCTATAACACAATGAAAACTAATTAATCGTTTTTTAAATTTGGAAAATAAATAATAATTAAAAAAAAAAACTTTTTGAAAACAAAACCTTGCAATTTCCTCGTCGAAATTCTAATTTCAGATTGGAGTGGTCCCTCGATAACAAATATACCTTCAATGCCTCTGCATATTTCGCATTCCCTGTTTTAAAGAAATAGATTTGTGCTTTATTAAAAAATTATTATAATTTGTGCAATACCCTGCATTTTTTTTTTATGAAATTTGTTAAAAGGAGAGTGGATTGCAATTTGTGTAAGACAAAAAAAAAGGTGTGGTTTTATCACCTTATCCAAACACGCATCTGCATCTTTCATAATACTTGTATATTATAATTATATAATATATTAGTTAATCATGAAATTCATAAAAAAAAAAAAGGGAGCAAATTAAAAGAGAGAGAGTTGACCTGTATATAAATGAAGGATTGCATTATCGTTGAATGTTAAAGTTGGTGTTGACAAAATGATCTCAAAGTCACAATTTGAAATATTGTGGTACGTCTCCTTAACAACAATTACCTACAAAACAATAATTTAAAAAAAAAAAATGTAAACAGTAATTTTCTCCAACGTATTACACCAATATTCTAGACATATTCCATTTTTTAACTTTTAAAGATTTCCAATAACAATTGGCTTTTTACAATACAATACTATTTACTTTTTTAAATAACTTTGAAAAATAAAAAATTAATTCAATATACATCATAAATCGGTATCAATTTAATTTTAAATATAGCATCACAATTCACAAGCAATAATTATTACATATAGTAATGTATGTGTTAAATCTTACAGCATTGTCAGGACACAGACGATAGTCAAGTAAAGGAGAACCTATCGCCTCTTTTATGTATGCTTCCTGCAAAAAGGTACAAATAATAATAAAAATCATCATAATAATAATAATAATAATAACAATAATAATTATTATTAAATTTAATGACCTGAGATTTTAAAATTTTGGAAGAGAGTGATGTGTCTTCATCCAATGACTTGAAGTAGACCTCCACAATGTCGGTGGGTTTAAGTTTAGAATCTTTCCTTAACTTTTGGATACGATTAACAACCTATAAATATAATAATTAAGAGGAATTTTCATCAGAAATTAAATTAATGTCTCAAATTAAATAAATTATAAACCATAATTATCTACCAAATGTCATTATCGATTTAGTAAATAATACCAGACGAGCAAAACCAGCTTCAAACAAGGAGTCATCAGGGCGTAAGTCCAGTACCACCGTTACATCACCTAAAAAGTTATAAATAATATTTTAACAAAAATATTAAACTTTTATTTTTTTTTTTTAAATTACAAAAAAGATGTCACGTCACGTTTCCTCACCATCAGCATATCCACCCATTTCCTCTTCAGTCACCCCATCAGGGAGTTTAAACTCACGAATGATCTACAAGACCAAAATTCCATTTTAAAAATATCCATGTACTTTTTTTTCTCTCTTTTATTAACATTTTGTACTTTGAAAAATCTACCAAGAGTGAAAAATAAACAAATGTAACAAAGTACCTTGATATCAGAGAGCTTTAAGCAGTGATTAGCAATAGTAATTTCTCCTGATTTTTCAAAAGACAAAATTTCTTCCTGTGACATTGCTTTAACTGCTTCAGCAACTATTCGCATTGACTTCCCCAGTCTTTTTCCCAACACGCTACAAAATTAAGCATAAATAAAGCTCATAATATTTTTGAAAATAAAATTGTGCTAAAAAAAAAATACAAGTACCTGAAATTAGGTTCAGCACGTAAATAAGCATACATCAAAGTATCGTTACATGGCACAATAGATAAAACATTGAGCTCTTCTAACAAATACTGTTGTGAAAATTCAACCAAATTAAATGAAGGGTTAATTTAATTACCATTTTGCCATTCAAGAAAAACAAAATTAAAACCCACTGACTAACCTCTCCCAGTTTTCCAGTAATGTCATCAAGAAACTCAGCATCGGTATGTGCAACAATCATTTCTCTGAAACCATTTAATAATTTAGTCTAGGTTATAAAGAAAAGGGTAATTACGTAAATAGTTGTAAAAGAGAGAGGTGGAAATTACTTAATTACCTGAGTGGAATTTTGAGAGATTTATTGTGTAGCTCACGAATATTACGTGCAAGATCGATAACTTTCATCATTCTTTCAACACTTTGTTCAATACGACTCCCTACCTGTAACAATATAATTAATCATTAAATGCAAGAATTAAGGAGAAAAGATTGCTATGAAAAGATTTGTATAAACCTTTCTTTCCACTTTAGGGAAACTACAAAAGTGAATGCTTTCCTCTGATCCATTAACCACTTTTCGCATGTTTTGAAAAAGAACCTCAGTGAAGAAGGGTGTGAAAGGAGCCATTACTTTACAACAAGTTAAAAGCACCTATTGTAATATTATATAAAACCAATTAAGTAAAATTAGATTATTATGTGTGATGATTTAAATAGAAAAATGAAAAACATACATGATAGAGAGTTGAAAGTGCAATTCTGCAATCTTCTTCTCCAGTTCGACCTTTAAGTCTTTTACGATTAAATCTTACGTATATATTGGTCAAATTGTCAATGAACTTTAAGAGATAAGGAACAACCTGTGAAAGTAGTATGATATAAGTGTTTACATATTTATATGTAAGAATATGTTTGTGTATAGATATATTACTGTATAGAGTCGATAGGAATCCATTTCTTGTGTGACAAAATGAACAAGGCTTTGAGTAGATGAGTTGATCCAATTATCAAGGGAATTAGGTGAGTTGAGAAGAGTGGTTGAATTATGAGGAATAAAAGGTGGAAGCCCTTCAACTTCAAGTCTTTTTGCATTTTGGATAAGGAATCTGTACGCATTATACCATGGTAAAAGTACATCTTTCTTCTGCATATGTAATCAATCACTTAAAAAATTAGCAAAAGTAGAGAAAGAGAAGGTGAAATTTTGTAAGAGACATTATGGTAAAAAGAGATTTAATAAGGTAATAAAGATTGATTACTAACAACATTATAAACTCCATCTTTTTTGAAACGTAAAGGCTCTGCACGCACTACTGGAGAGTTTATAATGTATAACCTTAGTGCATCCTGTAAACAAACAAATTTATAATTCCAGTCATAATTTCTGAAAATGGTTAAATATATGTTAGGGTTCAAGATTAAAAATTTTCAAGAACTTACAGCTCCATATTCATCAATGACTTCCATAGGAGAAGGATAGTTCTTCAATCTTTTACTCATCTTTTTACCATCTTCAGCCAAAGCAAGGCCATTGCAGATGAGATTCCTAAATGCAGGTTTCTCAAATAATGCAGTTGACAACACCATCAAAGTGTAAAACCTGCCATTTTTTGTTTCAAACATAAAGAGACATGAATGGATGCATTTGTTACAGGTTTCTGAAATTATATCAAAATGAAAGTAGATGAAAGAAGAGAAGAGAAGAGAAACAAACCATCCACGAGTTTGATCTAAACCCTCTGCAACAAAATGTCCAGGGAAATTCTTTTGAAAGAATTCTTCATTTTCAAATGGGTAGTGGATATATGCATATGGCATTGACCCACTTTCAAACCAACAATCAAATACCTGAAATCATGCAACAAATAATATTAATTCATCAATCAAGAAAATAATATTGCTCTTTATTCTGAGAATTAAATATGATTCATTTTCTTACATCTTCTACACGATGAAGCACACCAAACTTTTCACCACGTGGGCTAGGAATTGTGATGTGATCAATTTTGTGGCGATGTAAATCAGTAACCTGTGGGAAGAAATGATAATATTATATACTTTAAAACAACCACAAAAGTACATTGTAATTACATATTGGATTTATAATTTTATATCCAATACATGATGTGTGTAGTTACTAGTTATACTTACTTTGACCCCTGAAAGTCTTTCAAGTTCTTCAACAGAACCAATAACTTGAATATCTACACCATCTTCACTGATCCAAATAGGAAGAGGAGTTCCCCAAAATCTGCTTCTACTAATCGCCCAATCTCTTGCATTTTCCAGCCAATTGTGAAACCGTTTTTCCTGTATTTTTATGATGGAATGGAATTGCAAATATAATGGAATGAGTCATTCCATTCCTTTGTTGACTAAATCATACCAAACACTATAAATGACCTACCTTAACAAAAGCAGGAACCCATTTTGTTTTCTCATTGTTTTCAAGCAATTGATCTTTCAACTTTTCCACTGCTACAAACCTTGACCAACAAACAAGAATAAACTAATTATGATACCAATTTATCCCATTAAAGATAATAAAGATGAGAAGGGTATTCACGTCTTTTGCACAAAAGATGAGTATAAAAGTTTACCAGCTGGGAACTGCTCTGTAGATGAGAGGGGTATCAGATCTCCAACAAAATGGATATGAATGTGTAAAGCTTCCAGATTTGACCAGTCTGCCCTTATCCTGCATACATCGATAACAAAAGGTAAGGAATAATCATTTTACATAAATGCCCCTTTTGATAATTATATAACATTCAACTATTCTTGCCTTCACTGCTTGAATAATATCTTTATCTGCCTCTTTGACATATCGACCACTGAAATCAGTAACTCTTTCTGTAAAGCAGCCATCATCATCAACTGCCATAACTAGATTTTCTCCCTGGATATACAAGAAAAAGTATGATCTTGTTATTTGAAAAAAGATATAAATAAAGATACAATGCATATGTGATCAGCATATTTCAGACCTTATGAATGATTTGATTTTCCATACAAACACGATAATCATCTTCACCAAATGCTGGAGCACAGTGAACAATTCCAGTTCCACTATCTGAAGTTACATAATCATCTGCAACAACTCTGAATGCCACATCTGAGAATTCTTTGAAATAATCAAATAATGGCACATACCTGCAACAAATTGGATTATTCAAGATTTAGTTAATGTGCCAATAAACAAGATTAAGTTGAGTAAAAAAAGATAATGTATTCCTTCTCAAAGTCATTTAGGCTGGACAAGATGATATTTTCTGCTGATAAGGATGAGGAGGACATTAACATCTTTTACACATTCCATAAGGGAGAACAAACACACTTACTTTTTACCCACAAGTGAAGATCCTTGAAATTTATCCAACATTTCATAAGCAACCACAGAGTTTTTAGCCTTTCCACCATTAGAACTAGATCCCTTGGTTTTGTCATCCACAGCTCCATTAGGTGTTCCTTTTTTTGCCTTTTCTACTGGAAGCTCTGATAATCGAGATTCAGCAACTACATAGATTTTTCCATTCGATTTGCTCTTTACCTGGTTTCATTTATAGACTTAACATCAACTATTTCTTTCACTCCAAAAATCAAAATGGAAGTATAGATCAACTCTACACTGCTAACCTTCACATATACAAAATTTGAGTTGACACAAAGTGCAAGATTGCTAGGGAGTGTCCATGGTGTGGTTGTCCATGCAACAAATGCAGCACCATCTTCATCATCAACGATTGGAAATGTCACCATTATTTCAGGATCAGGTACTTCCTGCTCTCAACAAATTAAAGGTGATACTAAGGGGTTTAGAATTGTTTGAATCGCAATTAGCAAACAGGAGAACTTCAATTCAAACCTTGTAATTTGAATTAGCTTCGAAATTGGACAATGGAGTCTTGCAACCTGTACTGTACGGCATCACCTGTTACACAATTGATAATACAGGAAGACAATTAAACGTTTTGTAGAGTAGATAGTGTATTGAATTGACAATGAACAGATCACGAAACGCTGAATTGAAGAACTAACCTTAAACCCTCTGTAAACAAGGTTTTTCTTAAATAACTGAGAAAAAACCCACCAAACACTCTCCATGAAATTCAGATCCATCGTTTTATAATCATTCTTAAAATCAATCCACCTCCCTGTTCTTGTAATTACCTTCTCCCACTCCCCAACGTACCGAGTAACAATACTCCTACATTCTTCATTATAATTGTCAATCCCCATCTTAATCACATCCTCTCTGCTCTTAATCCCCAGCTTGACGTCAATCTCGTGCTCCACCGGCAACCCGTGGCAGTCCCAACCGAACCGCCGTGTAACGTGGTGGCCAGTCATGGTCTGGTACCGAGTGACGATGTCCTTGATTGTTCCGGCAAGGATGTGGCCGTAGTGAGGGAGACCAGTGGCAAACGGAGGCCCATCGTAGAAGACGTATTCCGGTAGGTGTTTGGTTTTCTCGAGTTGGGTTTCGAATGCTTTGACTTGAGTCCACCATTGTAAGATCTTCTCTTCTTGTTCTGGAAACGAGAAAGCTTCGTCTTCACATACATCATCCATTGCTTGCGAACTGTGATCAAAACCCTAATCGTTATGAAAACAGAGAGTGAATGAGCGACAATGTGAGGGTAGAAGGTAGTAAATAATGTGCATGCAGGGTTTTGGTTCCAGTGTAGAAGATGGTAACTTGCCAAAAATACAGGCTAATGCCAAACATAACGTATTCCCCACGTTTGTCTTAATTGTTCTTTTCCCATTCTCGTCGATTTCAAAGGATTTGGTTGGTAGATTGAAATTTCTTTTTTTTTTTTTTTTTTAATTTGATGTGTGTTTTGTAAAAGAATTTGAAATTTAAATAGTGACTCGTAACAAAATTGTTTTTTGCTAACATTTCATAAAAATACGTTTTAAGTTAAGCACAGATTTACATGCAAAACAATTATATAAAACAATGTGAACCTTGTGTGATGTCTAAAAAAAAAGTCAAAGATCATCCATTGTCTGTAAAACCCAAAATAAATAAATAAATAAATTGAATATAAATAACTGAATAAGCTAAAATTAGCCCTTCAAATAAAGAATTATTCCAACTTATTGTATGTAATATGAACTAAAGACCCATAAAGATTTAAACAAATAATGCAGAACACAAAAAATATTATAAAAACATTATAACAAAAGTAGCAAAGCAAAACATAGAACACATGTACAATAACAAAAATAATTACGGAGGATTTTATGCATAGCAAAAAAATTCTTTTTTTTTTCAAATATGTACGTTATCCCTTTTGTATATAAGTTATGCCTTATATGAAGGACCTACCCATGGCAAAGTAAAGAAGAAATATAGAAAATAAACAACTAGAGTAAACATGCAGAGGAGAGAACGAAATTACTAAAATGAAACATTTACTTCATAAAGATCTAAAAACAACAATAGAGAAATTCGCAGATGTTCGTCGGAAGGCTAATGGGTGAGAAGAAAGGTAAAATATGGAATGTATTTTTAATTTATGTTTGCAGGTGTTTGATTGATAGAGGAAAGTTTTTTTTTTTTTTTTAGAACTCAAAGTTGTGTGAGAACTAAAGAACTAAAAAAATCTGTTAAAGTTTTTCAAAACTAAAAGCACCACCAGACCCCTATGACCTTGTCTAAGCAATTCGTTCCATAAAAATTACAAAAAACGTTTTGCCTTTTTCTTTTTTTGTTGTTTTGTAATGAGCATATATGCATATTTGAATGTCCCCATTTGAATATGAATGTGTGCACATTCAAATGTGTATGTATGCACATTTGTACTCTTCGGGTTTTCCCTTTTTCGAGTACTCCGACTTACAATTGGCCTAGACAAGACCCTAGGGTCATGTTGTGTTATTAGTTTTGACAAAAGTTGATTGGAATTTTTTTTTTAAGTTTTCATATAAACTTTAGGTCTGACCATAACTTAACCCCGATTGATATTTGTGTGATTTAATAAGGGAGTTATGAGTATTTATGTCAATTTAGTTGTTGATCGGGAATTTAATTGCCTTGAGTTTAGGCAAGTTTCTAGCTTATATTAATAGCATACTCCCACCTAGACCTAGATGTCATGATTCGAAGATAAAGTCATAAAACTAACAAGACAACCAGACTTGCACATTAGAACTAGTACCGAACCAATCTCAAAAACTATCTAGGGACTGAACTGATCTGCAAGTCTCAATTCCCAATTTTCACTAAACTATCATTCCTGAGCTAGTCTTAGATTGGTGTTCAACATACAAAAGTCAGTCCAGAGTCGGCTAAACCGATCTCAACCTATCTGAACTGATATCTACTCAAATAAAATACTTGGTTTTTGGGTCAAGTAAAACATAACAGAACAAACTAAAAACTGGATTATGCCTTCGAAAGCTATCTTGCCTAGCACATGAAATAGTGGTTTATATATGTAACACCCCGTGTTTTGGGCTAGAATTTTTGAGAGAGAGAAAAAAAAATCAGGGAAGGAGCTTCTTTAGGGCGAGAAGGGGTTGTCGAAAGAATAACCAAATGATAAAAATAATAACAATAGATCATGTTACTAGTGAATATTTAAAATATAATAGAATTTTAGTGTCGAAAGAGTATTCTTGTCAATCTAATTGGTCGGAAGTTGGACACAAACTTTGCATCAGGAATCTTTGAGATTAGAATAATAAATTAAGGATTGCACGCACCCTCAGGAAAACTCCCCGAATTATAAAATTAAATTTGAGAACCAACTGCATCACATTACCTTCAACAAACCAAAACCTTTTTAAATAATAGAAAGTGAAACCATCCGGACACAGGGGAATTTTCAGAGCCACAATCCCAACCAACACATTTAACTTCTGCTCACGTGAAAGGTAACGCTAACCAAGACGATTGATCCACCAAAAGGCACCATCGGAACGTTGTGAGCATGGTTGGCTGAGAGTGCCCACTAGCTAAGAAACAGACCTTGAAGTGTTCAAAAAACTCTCTTTTGACAATCTCCGATTCGGATATCCAAACCCTGTCAAAGAGCCCCAAAATAGTTCTAGTCACTTGGTCTTGATCCAAGAATTAACTCCATCCATTTAGTGTCGTTCACACATCACATGTCCACTACATAACAATTAATAGCTTAGTTATCTCAGCCATAGCTCTTCATCAATCATCATCAGACCCTGCTTTTTTGTCAACGTCAAAACCTTGAGAACCCAAATCATTTTTATATTCAAAATCAAACTGTAACTTGAAAATCAAACTGTAACTTGAAAATCAAAATTAAATGGCAATAAGAAGTGTAAACAAAATATTTACTCATTGATTTTTCAGTTTTTCAAGTTCTTGAAGATGAAAAACAAATTTTAGCATATAACATTCGCAAGTCTTTTAATTGTAGCTCACCTCAAGAACATTTGAAATAAACATCAGATACATAATGAACAACTATATGACACTGGTATTGGTTTACCCAAAAAGGAAATGCTTTGTATGAAATATTCTGTATAAAACTATAAATTGAACCAAAATGTTGCAAAACTATTATAAATAATCTTAATAAAAAGACAATGACCAAAATGGACCAAACAACAAAAACAACACTAATTGACTACATAAATTCTAGTGAAAATGACTTAAAAAGCTACTAAGTAAAAGAATGTTCAAAAAACACCATTCACTATACTAAGTACAAAAAATACCAATCAACTAATGTGTTTGTACATATAATACCATCTAACTATAAGGTTTGTTCAAATCAGAACTTAGGGTCATCAGCAAATTCAGGTAAATGAATAAATATTACATGAATTACCGGTTAAAATAAATGGAGAATGTGATTTACGTGGCTTGGCAAGGTCTAGTTTTTAATTTAGGGGTGTTCGTCTGGATAGATCAATTCGATCCGATTCGATTAAGTAAATCCAAATTGATTTCGATTTTCAAAACATCGATCCGAATTATCCAAACTAAATTCAAATCCGATCCAATCCCATTACAATTCGATTGGATCGGTTTTATAATTCGGTTTTCAAAAACTAGAGCATTTTAAAACGACGTATAATTATATATTATCTAATTTCTATAGAAGAAGAAGAAATACATTATTTAGTTGTGATTAAAATTTATAAACAACTACTAAGAAGATATATTATAATTTAATATTTTATAGATAAAAAACTTTAAAGAGAAAATGCATATTAAATTTTTTTATCAGGTGAAACGTTTTGAACTTTTTTGAAAAACATAAATTATAAAATTAATAAATAACTATAGATATATTAAAAATAATAATAATAATAATAATAAATTGTTATTTGGTTTTTTGGATTATTTGGTTCTTAATTTATCAACCAAAACCAATCTGAAATACAAAATAATAATTCGGTTTTAGTGAAAACCAATCCAAAAATCTAAATATCTGAACCAAACTGTCCAATTTGACAATTCAGTTTTATCCAAATAGTGAACAACCCTAGTTTTGATGTCACGTAAATACATAATCCCGACCAGAGGAGACGAGACAGTATTTTGGAAATTTATCCAACGATGGCCGAATTCGTCTCAACATGCTCTCTCATTCGGTGGAGAAACCCTGAGATGTGAGTTGGTGGTGGCACATGCTAAGAAGATCCTTAGGGTTTCGCAAATCAAAATGCTGCAAACAAAGTTCAGAAGCTCTCGCAAAAATCACGTCTCGTATGACAGCAAGTTCGCTAACATCTCTATGGAAGGATGTTCGAACAGAGATCAAGGGTTAGATCTTGTGAAAGCCCTTAATGATTTTGTTTCTCTCATTGTGTTAAGAAATATTTTTTCCTCAAAATTGAACAAGTTGGCTCATCTTTTCACCTTAATTGCATTATATTCATATACAACCCTTAGAAATAGCTTCTTTTATTCATACCATTTTGGTTCTTACAAAATCGAAATGTTAGGCAGCTGGGGTTTTTATTGGGTTTTCATACGTATCTGGTTTATTTCATCAAAGATAGACCGGAATTTGATGGATTCTTTAGTATTTTGTGATTTTTTTTCTCCATAGAGAAATCATATCTAAAACCATGTAGTCTCACACGTTTGTTTAAAGGGGGAGACTAACCTATAAACTTCTTTGATTAATCATCCTCCCTGTTTTTCACATCCGGCTAAAGTGGAAACACAGGATACGACATTACAAAAGGTCTTATTGAAAAAGTTAAAGAAAATATCAACCATAGTATATAAAAACATTAGAATTTAAAATAGTTTCAAAAGCATCGTTCAAAAATAATTCGTTACACTTCATGCGAAAACATGCAAAATTCATCTATGAGTGTTGTGTCTCTAAGTGTCATCGTATAGACTACTAAAATAGTTGGTGAGTTCACAGGTTTTCAACATAAAAGATTTTCAAGTCAAAAACCAATTATTGATAAAGTTTACATAGATAAAAGTTTGTTACTAAAATAAGTAATTTAGTTTATATGCGTGTTATGTATAACACAATGAGTTCACAACTAAGACTAAGACTATAACACGCCATATCAAAATCTATGGTTATCGCTAACATTGATAGTACATGGTAATATACACTCCATGTTCGGGGTGAGTGAAGAGTTGTCAAATCCTAATAGCAATATCCATAATGGCTATCCACTCAAAGAGTTAATAAGTTGTGAAATGTTTCGGGGACATAACTGTCATACCCCGACCAATAGCGGAAAATGTCGAGTTGCGACGTTATAAATTGAATCACACTCAACCACATATGTTGAACATTTAAAGTACGATAATTAATATATTACAAGCTTTCAAATTTTTAAAAAGAAAGCATTACAATACTTTAACATTTAACGATAGAAAAAGAAACATTTCACGATTATGTAATAGTAAGGAAATAAATTTCCTTAGCACCCACGCCATACCTTCGGCTTCTTATTTACCTGAGAATACACACATTTTAAAAATACGTCAACAAAATTTGTTGGTGAGTTCCATATATAGGTTTTGACGCTTAGAGTTTTATAAATAAAATGCAATTTTTATAAATGTAAGAAGTATAAACAAAGAAACATTCATCCTCATAAATTCTAAATAAATATAAATTAGATGAACTTATTTTCTTGAATGGGTATAAGATCTCAAAGTAAATATTATTTACAATACATAAATAACAATTTATATATTTTCGATAAGTGAATTACCAATTATTAACTTCTGTAAATAAATAATATCACTAAAACAATAACACCAATACATACCGTTTTTTATTTATATTAATATTTTTGGTAATGAATTTTCAGGGTTAAGTAGAGTTTAATAACCGAGCTATATGACTTGTATCCGCCTCTGTTCCAATGACGTTTTATCAACGTCAAAAACAACAATGAGATAAAATAAGAAGTTATCGTCCGTTTTGTCTCGTCATACGAAGGTTGTAGCTAACAACCGCGGACTGGTATCAACTTGTATAGATCTATACATAACATTCTCCGCTCCTTGGTGATTAACGTTTATTACAGATGTCTTCACTAAGTTTGTGTTCTTAATTTGATGAATAGTAAACTCACATAAAGATCCCATATTTTTGTTCACAATTCTTTAGTTATATAAAGTTTATTTAACTTTGATCAATAACTAATAAACATTTCTTAGAGAAATACGGGCATCATAACGGGTGTACTTGGAACAATGACCAGTTTTCAACATAGGTGGAAAACCACAAATTTTAACGATCATTAGATATACAACCTCAATATTTTATAAAAAGAACTAGAAATATGAAAATTTTCTTGTTACGAAATCTTAATATTTCATAATACGACAATACTAAATATTTAAATTTCTGTTTATTTTACTTGTTGAAATGATAAAACATTTCTTATTTTAAATGTATGTTACATTTTATACTTTATAACATGAACATTATAGGTATATAATTGTTCATATGAGTATTCTTAGAATATCATAAGAGTACAAATTTGAAGTCTTTTAGAATTAAAACAATATACACCTTTAATAGTCATTTATGTAGAGTTTTAGCAAAAATAAATTTTTGGATGTATATATTTTGTGACTTATAACTCAAAATAATGTATATTTATGTAATGTATCAATATGACACTTAGATATAACATATAAATTGTATATGCTACGACATGCGACGTGAATATGAACTTGAATATCATATTTTATATAAAACGAAAATTTTACGAATAAAACTTAGTCCACATAATAATAGATAAATATGACTTATTAGATTTATCTAAGAATATATATATATATATATATATATATATATATATATATATATATATATATATATATATATATATATATACTATCTTGTAAAAGAAATCTCACTATTTCTAAAAATAGATTGAATATAATAATATTATTTTTTTTAAGACGTTCAAATCATTAAGCTAATAGTACAAGTAGTCATCAATAAAATAATATTAAATTTTAACCTATGTTTTGAATCCTTATATTTCTCAACAAATTTTATCTCCTTCCCTAAATTTCGGATAATTCAAAATTTGAAACCATCAGAAAATACATGTTGATTTAAATATCCCTCCTGCAGATGACTCTTTCTTAACAGGTTTTTATTTTAATCCTTACTTGTAATTGATTTCATCATTTTTAACTTTTTGTATTTTTATCTTATAAATATATTGGGTGAAGGCTTTATTATATCAGGTTTGTTCCTAAAAAGGTTTTACTATGTTTCTTTAATGTGTTGGTTTTGCAGGTTCAAAGAACTCAACCAAAAGGGCCAGTTAGAGCATTGTATTATCATTAGTTTGTATATTTTGACATCTTACTTTTGCAATAAAGAACGGTTAAACACAAGATTTGACATGATTAAGGTAGTTTGTATATTTTTCATCTTGTTTAGTCTAAAAATGAAACATTTTTCATCATTGGTCCTTATAATATCAAGTTTCATCACATGGACTTCCTGATTACGGTGATATTGTCCTTATATTAAGGTTCTATATAGATTTTGTTCAATATTTTAAGGTTTCGAGAACCTAAATCAATATGAATCCTTGAATTACATACCATCGTTGAAAATGTTTTAATTTGTGACAAAACTTGGTTTAAAATCACAATGAACAAGTTGACACCTGAGTATTTTGGTCTTCTCAAAGGCCTATTTATCGACTTTTGAATCACAACACCTGATATTCTAAAGGTTTATTTTTATAAACTATTATTTATATATTTTAGCATTTTACTTAGTAGGACATTAAATTAATAAAGGAATTAAGGAAAACGAAAAATAAAATAAAATAGGACGATAAACAGTACAAGTGGTTTGTGTATGTATAAATGGAAGTAATAACCATTTAGGGGGTGTTTGGCAAAAAAGTTTATTGCTTATTAGTTTATTAGCTTATAAGTTAATAAGTTAGTGTAGGGTAACTTATGAGAAAATGACGTATTAGAGGTTCCCCACCAGAATAAGTTATTTTAATCCAAACACTTTTTTAACTTATAGTGATGTGAAACCTAATAAGTTGTTTTAAAAAAGCTTAGCCAAGCATCTCCTTAATATGGTATGGTAATGCTCTTGAAAAATAGATGTCATTTAATATTCATTTCTCGAAGTAAACGCAATCAAATTATTCGCTGCCCGCCGCTTTGTGCGGGTAAACGGCTAGTATATATATATATATATATATATATATATATATATATATATATATATATATATATATATATATATATATATATATATATATACCAAAGTGATATTTATGTAATAAAACTTATGCATATGACATAGCATATACATATGTGTAAATAACAAAATGACATGAAGTTAGGTAGAGGGACATGATGAAATTTTTAATATTTTGACATAATATATATATATATATATATATATATATATATATATATATATATATATATATATATATATATATGTAAATAACAAAATGACATGCAGTTAGGTAGAGGGACATGATGAAATTTTTAATACTTTGACATAATAATAAGCATATCACGTTTTATGGGGTTAGAAGTTTGTAACTTTCTTTTACGTGATAGTGTAATATATGTGGATAAAAGCTTTTATGCGACACAAAAACTGTCACAGTAGTTTATAAGTGTCATATAAGTAATAAATGTAACATAAATTTTTATGAATCCAGTTATTTATAGTTTGAACCTGTAATATCATATGCTTGTGTGTATTCCCCCCATAATTGTTTAACAAAGTAAAAAGGGGCCATGGAGACTCACTTGAAGTTGTTTCTTTCGGTTTTTGCGACGATTTTTCCGGTTTCACCACCTTGAGATTATATTTGCTAAGCAAAAGATCATAATTGTTTATAGTTTAGTTAAGTGTTCAATAATAACAAAGTTTTACTATTTTATAATGATTAATGATTAAAGAACATGAAGAAATTTTTAATACTTTGACATATATGGGGTTAGAAGTTTGTAACTTTCTTTTACGTGATAGTGTAATATATGTGGATAAAAGCTTTTATGCGAAACAAAAACTGTCACAGTAGTTTATAAGTGTCATATAAGTAATAAATGTAACATAAATTTTTATGAATCCAATTATTTATAGTTTGAACCTGTAATATCATATGCTTGTGTGTATTCCCCCCATAATTGTTTAACAAAGTAAAAAGGGGCCATGGAGACTCACTTGATGTTGTTTCTTTCGGTTTTTGCGACGATTTTTCCGGTTTCACCACCTTGAGATTATATTTGCTAAGCAAAAGATCATAATTGTTTATAGTTTAGTTAAGTGTTCAATAACAACAAAGTTTTACTGTTTTATAATGATTATTAATGATCAAAGAACAAAGAGGGTTTAGTTAATTATTACCTTGCTTGATTTGTAGCTTTTTAGAAGGCCAAAAGAAAGAGGAATCAAGCACTTGGATGGTCCAAAATTTCCAGCTTTGATTTTTGTGAATCCATTTCTATTTTGAGATCCTTCTTTTCTCGAAAATGAGTAGAACACAAGAGAGTTTAAGGGTTGTTTTGTCTAAGAAATATGGAGAGAAAAAAAAGAACTAGTTTTTGGAAGCTACTTGGTTTATTTTCTGCTCAAAACAAGATAGAATGGAGGAGGCTTTTGGAGACTTGGATCAAAATCAAGGAGGCAACAACTCCTTTTCTGCCTTCGTTGAAGGCTGGAACCGAGAGCAAGAGAGAGGGAAAGAAGGGAGGAAGAGTGCAGGGCAATTTTCGAGAATATGAGAGGCAAGAGGGAAGAAAATTTATATAGATATTGAGTGATTTGCTATTGTACTTTTGATATCCAACTAGGATATGATTTGTGCAGGAAATTTCTCTTACAATTACCACAATTTCAATGGAAGCTTCTTGTATCTCCTTTAGGCTCGTGGGTGTGGACAACATGTTATTACACCCCAAAGTTGCCATCTCACCAGCCATATCAAAATGGTGTTATAATACAAATTGAAGGAAATGGACAACATGTTATAACATGAAGTGGGGGTGGTGTTCCCATATTATAACACATGGTGTTAAGAGAGATAGAGAGATAAATATGTGCAACCAATGAGAGGAAAGAGACTCCCGTTACAATATGTTATCACGATAACATCTCTTAACATAACACCAAATAACATGAGAAGTGGCGGTGTTCCTCATGTTATGACACCGTTATTTGATGTCACATAGGCATAACGCCTCTCCCCTGTTGCCCACTCCGTGCACTCTTAGAGAATTAGATGTGTGTGTATAAGGCTAGTCAAGTTTGTAGATAGAAGGTACTCTTTCATATCTATTTTAGGTGATTTTGTAAGATTTGGGGAATACTAGGTAGGATATGTAGTACTATACAATTTATTTTTATTTCTTATCAGGTATACATGAAGTATTAGGTTCCGTGTGAATGAATAATATCAAGTGGGTTGGGAAATTTTGTATAATTGAAAGTCATTTCATAATGCCATTTATATAAATTAGTTTTAGATAGTCTTCATATGTTGTATAAGTTGAAGTAGTCTTATATATACACCTACCATTCTATATGTCCATTCATTTAGTTTTATACATGGCACATAGAGATATGAGTGTACATTGTTATTATTTATTGAGAAATTAAATATCTTCTTACTTTTTGTTCTTACAAATCCTCCTACTTAATTAGTATCCTAAAATATCATTAAATTTCATTAAATAAATATTAAATATTACACATGTCACCATTTTATTAGGTAGGACGATATATAAGAACAAAAAATAAGATGATATTTAATTTCTGGTATTTATAACACACATATTTTCCATATGCTAGTTATTTGTAAGAATCCACATGTCTTGTAATTATTTTGGAATTTATATAAACAAAAATTTTATTTAGATACTTAAGCGTTTTATAATTTCTTAATGTATGTATATATATTTATATCATTTACTTGTTTTACAAAGGGAAAATGATTCTTGAGGGTAATTAACTTTTGCGTTTGTACTCATTTGGTCCCTTTTTTTTGTATTCAATATACCATCGAACTTGTTGTTGATGTTTACCATAGCCCTTTTGACCGGCTTTTGACCTGTGATAGCCGGTCAAAGGGTTATGGTGAACACAAACAACAAGTTCGATGGTATATTGAGTACAAAAAAAAGGAAAGGGACCAAATGAGAACAAACGCAACAGTTGGTTACCCTCCTGATTCATTTTCCCTTTACTCATTTACAACAAAACCCACATCATCTCCTACTGATATTAATGACTTTATAAGATTCATTCTTGCTTCTCTTCAAAACATAACCTACGAAAGGACATTATTCATGCATGTACAACTTTGTAATGCATTTGAAGATTTATTAGGGGAATCTTGACTAAGCAGGCGCATTTCATGACTACATTTACATTTTCAATCAAATGATTTATCGTATCATGGATTCTAGACAAGTCTACAAACGAGTGGAATCACAAGTGCTATGATTTTTGAGTTTACTTAGCTTTAAGATCGAATTCATGGGATAAGATACAACATCAATATGTACAATATTATGGTGATGTGTCTACAAAAGCAGCATGATATTGTACATATTGATGTTGTATCTTATCCCATGAATTCGATCTTAAAGCTAAGTAAACTAAAAAATCATAGCACTTGTGATTCCACTCGTTTGTAGACTTGTCTAGAATCCATGATACGATAAATCATTTGATTGCAAATGTAAATGTAGTCATGAAATGCGTCTCCTTAGTCAAGATTCCCCTAATAAATATTCAAGTGCATTACAAAGTTGTATATGCATGAATAATGTCCTTTCGTGAGTTATGTTTTGAAGATAAGCAAGAATGAATCTCATAAAGTCATTAATATCAGTAGGAGATGATGTGGGATTTGTTGTAAATGAGTAAGGGGAAAATGAATCAGGAGGGTAACCAACTGTTGCGTTTGTTCTCATTTGGTCCCTTTTTTTGTACTCAATATACCATCGAATTTGTTATTTGTGTTCACCATAACCCTTTGACCGGCTATCACAGGTCAAAAGCCGGTCAAAAGGGCTATGGTAAACACCAACAACAAGTTCGATGGTATATTGAATACAAAAAAAAGGGACCAAATGAGTACAAACGCAAAAATTAATTACCCTCAAGAGTCATTTTCCCTTTTACAAAATGTTGGTGTTTCTTGTCGTTCTTACTTATAACAACTGAATTTAATGTCTTGAACTATTTTGAGCTTGTCCGTTTCTCGCAACGATCACAAAATATAACCGGTAATAATTTCTATATATGAGATTTCGTAATATATAGTTCAAATTTCATTTTTATCGGGATATAACTCAATTGTTTCTCTTAGTTTGATTTTGTTAAATGTTAAACACTTAACAAACTGGAAATCACTTATCGGTATATTTTGAGTATAAATCAATTTAATCGCCACTAATTAAAACAACTACTTGAATTGTTTATAAATACACCGGTAAACAAACAATTAATTTTTTATTATAATATTATTGGTGGTGAATGTCCGACCAAATCTTAGACCGATTTTTGTCAATCGTTACAATAACCGCGATAAGGCCTCGTGTATCAACATTTACATACACACAATTTAAGTATAAAAGCAATAAAAGCTCAATAATTTGTGGAACAGTTTTAAATAAATGATAACATGCTTTTCCCCCAAAACAGTATAATAATAATAATAAAGGTCGTGAATACTCACTAAGGAGAGTTTGATGTTCGAAGCGTTGCGGTTTGATGATTATGGGATCAACTCATACTAACGTCCTACGGAACAATAAGTTTCTAGTGAGTTTCTTGATTAATTCTAATGCTAAATGCACTAAACTTATACTTTATAAAATGAAAAGGTTATGATAGGATTAAATTTCTCATAGATTGTAATTAACTTTCTAAAGTATGATGATTTTATGAACCCTTTAGTTTAGTAAGAATTTCAGTTGATAATTCCCAATTTTTGGTTATGTGATTAGTAACAGAATTTATAATTTTATGGGTTGTTTTAATGATTAAAATTTTAAAAATACATCCAAAACAGTTCCAAAAATTATTAAACTTTATTTCTTGGTTCTAACAATAGTCATGATCTTTCATGTAAATTTTCTTAATTTTTCTAGCTATTTTTCCACCATTTAATTCATTAGATATTCATTAAATCAGGGAAAAATAGCAAATGTTCATGAAAAATTATCAAAATATTTATTTATCTGTTTTACAATGTCATGAAGTTGGAAAATATTAAAATATCATTTGAAACAGTAGAACTTTGGTTTTATAAATCACCCATGTTTAATTCTAAGAAATTCGAAATAATTACTAAACAGTGTCCAATATGAAGTAGGATTTTCTTATTGGGCCTAAAGAACCAATAAGATTCAAATTTGACTATTTTGGGCTTAGAACTCTTAAATGGGCTCTAATTGGACCTACTATCATGATACTTAACCTTTTTGGGCCTTATAAGTCTAAAATGGACTAGTTTACCTTTAATGGGCCTTGTTGGGCCATGACAAATCCAATTAGCCTTAATGGGCTCAAATCCATTCTTTTATGCAAGATTTGGGCCGTGAACTACTTTAAAGGCCCAATGGGCCGAAAACCATCAAATTGGGCCTCATATTATGGGACTCAAGCACAAAAGGCCCAAGCCATTCTCTTCCTTCTCTCTCTCTCTCTCTCTCTCTCTCACTCTCAGCCTAAGTAGAGAAAAAAGGGGGAAGATGTAAAAATGGGGAGGGTTGACTTTGGGAGGTGCCACATCCTTACTATATCCCATGTCTCCATGCATGGACCAACATGCATCCATAAGGGTCATTTCACTTCTCTCTCTCCCCTCTCTTTTTCCTCTCGGCCGAGAACCACCAAACACACACACATCTTCAAACATCCATCCCAAACACTCTCAAGCACATCCTCTTCTCCATCCAAATTTTCGAGATCTTCGAACATTTCAAGGAGGTTGTTCCATAAGAATCATCATCTTTGGTAAGTTGTTGTTTAGATCCATAACCTAGTTTTTTTATGTCACACCCCAAAACCGGAACGGCGGAAACGTTCTGGGGTGGATGACGTCATGTCAAGTATCACAACATATGCAGTATAGTAGTCAAAGTACAACAACCATTGCATTAATAGTAATAGTTTTACATTACATATAAACATCAAAGTAATACAAGTAATGTTATAGGTGCAGCTTGGTACTGAACTGTCTTCACCCAAAAGCTCCTGGTATGTACCTGTCTATTGCTGACCTGAGAATACAAGTTATTTGAAAGCGAGTATCAACATTTTTTACAAATGCTGGTGAGTTCATAAGTATTTAGTGTCATTTTATCCAAATAACTTTATATAAGTAGTAGTAGTTTAGAATCAAGAGTGTATTAGAGTCCTTTCCAAAAAATCCTATATTTTCTTAAATAAAAGTAGTCTTCTACCAAGACCTGACAGAGTTATGTTGTAAAAAGTAATTTTTTTTTCCTTAACACCATCATTATCAAAATGTGGTATTGATTTTGAAGGAAAGTAGGAGAATATCAGGGAAAATAACATATGCCTCAGCAGTGAAGACTGCTGACTAAGGCAAAAAGAAATCATAGACTCCAAGAGAGTATCGAATGAACGGTACGCCTGGCTCAGTCTAACAAAAGGGAGACACAGACCCCAGACGGTATCAAATGAAAGATACGTCTAGCAAGGTCTAAAAACAGTGAATACAGACCCCAGACAGTATCAAACGAATGATACGTCTAGCAAGGTCTAAAAATAGTGAATATAGTGAATACAATGTTAAAACCCATTACCTTAAGGCCATGAAAGGTAACCCCGAGATACTCGTAACCATACTGATAGACACTAGAGAACTTGATGCCCTGCAAGCGTCGGTGTAAGTATGACATTTGTCACCCCTTGGCTTGGTAGGCCGTGGACTGTAGCTAGCAGTCAAGGTGCGGGGGTGTCAATCTCGTATAGCTATACACACAATGTCCGCTCTCCCTACAAGAGACTCTGGTTACCAACTTGACAACGGAGAAAACCGTATACTGAAGATGTATCTCGTGTAGTGAGATCTGATATAAAATATTGGACTAATGATAGAGACTCACAACTAAACTGACTAATGTAAACCTATATGTCTATGCTTGTATACATAATATATAACTAATGATCAAACGACCTTCGGACGGATATCCAATCCCACTAGACCACATCTCAACGAAGAAAAGGAAATAAGGCGAACAAGCCTTCCTAAGTCCTTTAAACATTATTTATATATATCTATACAAGCACAGGCATACATTTAACATAGTAGAAGCATTTAACGAAGTTAAAGTGTTTCACGAAGTAGAAGTGTTAACAAGTAGGAGCGTATCGTGAAGTAGGAGTGTATCGTGAAGTAGGAGTGTATTACTAAATAAAAGTGTATCACAAAGTAAAAGCGTGTCGTAAAGTATAAGTGTACCACGAAGTAAAAGTGTTAACACAGTAGTAGCGTTTAACTAAGTAGGAGCATTAACTAAGTAGAAGTATAACAAGGCAGTAGAATCTAACGAAGTAGGAGTATAAAACATGGAAGAAAACTTCTGTGAAAACTTTGGAAAACCTTTATAATTAAGAAAATCATGACTTGGTATTCTTTTATAAAATAAATTTGAAAATCTTTAGAAATTCTTTAGAAACCTTTCATAAACAAGTTTTGAATGAAACTTTGATAAAACATTTTGGGTAAAGAAATCCTTTGTTTAACATACTGCCGTAACAGGATTTTAAGTAAAACATACAGCGTGAGAAAACAATTTGAGAAAAGCTTTGTACAAGTAAAGATGTTTTGGAAGAACCATTTGCAGTATCTGACTCGGTAAAACAGTTCACAGTGTAATAAATCCTTATGCATGCGGGTTATCAACCACATGTGATTGATATGATAACAGGCATGTTTAACTTGTATCCCCCCCATAAAACATGTAAAAACAGTTGAAAAGGTTCATTAACGGGGTATGAACTCACCTGTGTGTAAGTGGATCGGGTGAAGGTGCCGGTATAGGATGCTAAGTGTCGAGTGAGGACTTGACCACACACGCGAATCCTATTTAACATGTAATGATACATTTAAGTATCCAATTAGTCATTTAACAACTAATTAAGCAAGTAAGGATATCTTACGACATCAAAACACTTTGCTACAAGTGCTAGAAGTGTCAAGGGTTGCATAGAAGGTGTGTATGGGATCACTTTGGAGTTTACTCCTCAAATAAAGGCCCTTATTGGTGTTTACGGTTTCAAGACCCTTTCCCCCATGAGTTTACGGTCGTAAACTCATGGTAGTAGTGTCATGGGATGCTTAAAGGTCTTAACTCACTCATGGAGTCATGCTAGAGTTGAATCAAGGGCTAAGGAAGTGATTGGGGCTCAAAATGGGCACAAAGTGGAGTTTACGGTCCAATGTTTACTCCTTGAGGAGTTTACGGCCGTAAACACATGAGTTTACAATCGTAAACTCATGTTGGCCCATTCCTTTAGTTGTTTGGTGGTTCTAACTCATGTATGTAAGGTTCTAGTGGCTTTTAGAGGCATAGGAAGGTGTTTAGGGCACTTAAACACCTTGGAAAGGTGTTTACGGTCTAAGGAGATACACTTGGGGAGTTTACTACCTTAAACACATGAGTTTATGGCAGTAAGCTCATGTTAGTCCCTAAATCATGCGTTTTTGTGGTTGTAGGTTAAGCATACAAAGTTCTAGGTCCAATTCCAAGCCATACAAAGTGTTGAGTGCACTTTAACACCCTTTGGGGGTGTTTATGGTCTAAGGATGTGTGTTTACGGTCCAAGAACCTTCTTGGGCCGTAAACTCAAGTGTGACATGATTTAGTATGCTTTGGTGCATAAAATGAAGGAAAATAAGGTTCTATGCACTCTAGGAAGTTCATGAAAGCCCTTGGAGGTGTTTGAGGGGTAGCTTGACACCATAAAAGGTGTTTATGGTCCATGAACATGGGTTTACGGTCCAAGAACATCCTTAGACCGTAAACTCATGTTTACTCCCCATTTGGTCCGATTTTGGTGTTCTAAGTCCTTTCGGGTAAGCCTTTAAGCCATTGCTAAGCATGAGAAGTGTTTTGGAAGGGTTTTTGAGCATTATAACCCACATTCAAGGGGTTTACGGTTTTGGGAGGCTCCCAAGACCGTAAGCTCATGTTCTTGAAGTTTTCGGATGATTAAGTCACGAATTTGCAAGATAGAAGTGTTAAACAACAAGCTATGGAGGTTTACTTACCGATTTGAGGCTCGGAGGGACGATTTTTTTTTACCAAAACCCGTTTGTAGAGAGAGAAAGTAGAGAGAGAGTGTGTCTAAGGTGGGAGTGAAACCCACTCCTCCCTTATATAGGGTGGAGCTTATGGTCTGGCTGGGGTTCTCCTGACACCAACCGCGAACGGGTTTTTCACCACTTCCTTAATTACGGCAAATTTTAAAATTATACTGCCTTAATTTTTGTTCGCTTGACGAATATTATTTAAAATATTCCAACGGGTTTAATTCCGGTCAAAAATATTTTCGGGATATATTTGGGTAATTTTTGACGTAACTAATTCCGACGTTAATTTTGACGTTAACTGCGACGTTAACTTTGACGTTAAAACTAACGGAAATTTTTGGGTTGTCACATCATCCCCCCGTTAGAGAGAATTTCGTCCCGAAATTCAGGTTTAGACAAGGAAGTAGGTATGAATGATCGAGTAAAGGTATGAGGATACTCCCTATTCGGTTGGTTCTCGCACCCCCAAGTAAACTCTAGCCTTCACTTGGCGTTCTAACGAACTTCACTTACGGGATGCGGACTTCGTCTCCTGCAGTTAGCGATTCCTACTGGTTCGTCTACGAAGTTAGGGTCCCCAATGGTTTCTATCAAGATGAGTGGGATACAAGGAGTGGGGTCGGGCAAACACTTATCAAGTTTAGAGACTTGTGGAATATTCGGAAGTAGTAGTGGTCTGACGAGGGTTGGACCAATCCCCGTAAAGAATCTCGGATGGTCCTAAGCTCTCGGAAAGGTAGGGCTTTTCAGTATTTAGAACATAGTGTACTTCTATGGCAAGATCATCACTGGCGTGATCGCCATTCCGAAGTTCCTAACGTTCTCTCTCATACTGGAAGTGTAGTCCTTCAAGTTGTTTCTAGATCATCGGATGGATTGCGTGTCTATGGGTATCTGTTTGCTGCAGAGTGTCTATCTCAATCTTGTGCAAATGAACCTGCACTTCTGATTCTTGAGATATTTCTAACGGGAACCTTCAGGGTCGGGGAGATAGGGTTTCACCAGATGAGTGTTGGACTATCTCGGGAGGTGGTTCTACTATTTCTGTGCGAGATAGTATTCGTGGAAAACCTAGTAGTCCAATGAATCTTGAAAGACATGCCCTAATCTCTAAGGCTTTGGTTTACTTCAGTTGCAGAAAGGGCGTGCTCTTGTATAACCCATCGACTAACACCTAGACTGGTGTCAAGTCTATAATATCTCTGGGATCTGGGTTATAAGGCTTAATGCAGCCTACCTTCGCACTTTATTCACGCATTCTTGGCTACACAGGTTATCCTGTGGTTCTTGGCATTCTAGTGTTCGCTTCGGAGAATACAGTCTATCGTCTACGGGGCGACGACGACACCCTCCATGTAAGGGGCGGAGGGTTCTAAGCACTACTTGTTGGTAACAGGATGAACGAAGTGCCTGAGTAGTGCGAACATCTTCTGCAACTACTCTTCCGAAGGTTCCGAGTTTTCTCGGTCTAGGTCAAATCTAGTGAGTATAGGGTTCCATCACTCGGAACTTTGATCTCCATTATATACCACCCTTAGACCTATACTCAGTTACAGTAGTCGGTCCTATGAGTTCTATTCTCTGGATTCACAAACGTACTTGCGAGGTGCGAAGGGTCTTTCCGAGGGATCTACAGAGTATGCTTTGGGTGGTCATCGTCTTCTGGAATACCTGCAGTGTCTTTGCTTCGGTTTCTTTCTGTCTAAGAAGGTTAGTTAACGGCGCACGGTACCCTTCTCCTGGGTACTTTGGAAGGTTCGAGGTAAGAGGGACGACTGGCGGATCGCATTAGTTTTTATTATTTTTATTTTGTTTAGGTTCGAAAGAACCTTTATCTGCCGAAATGGCTATGGTGAAAGTTCTTTTTACACAGCACTAGGGAGTTACACATGGTTGCACGAAATCAAACCATGATCAATAGAGGCGTCGAAGTTGGCATACATCGACATGACATAGAATGAGGATTTATAGGGTCATGTGCCGAACAGGCACACAAGTTCTAGGCGTCTCGGGTTTCGTCCCGTGTATCACTGCCGCAGATACTTGGACCGATAGAGTCGACGCGGAACTATAGAGAGTCCTGAATGTTTCTAAATAGAGTACCTTTTCATGAATGGATTCTCACGAGACATTTCTATAATCGCCAAACATATACTAGTCACGTATAGTTAAGGTGGGGAGGACTGTTGACTGAGCGACTCCGCCCTAAATCCACAACCAAACGAGGAACAGGAAATGAGGCGGCATTCACTCACTCTAGGTCTATCCATCTTAATTATATGTGGCCGTAACATATATATTTAACCATTATAGTTTTACCTGATGAAAATTTTAAATTTTATAACAGTGCTGCGACTTTCGCCTTAACGGGGAAATAATTACATTTAGAATTAGCCCTTTTTATGTTCTCGGTTAGTTATTTGAGATTGAGAGACGTACCAAAATCTACCGGTTTCCTTGATGCTTCTCCCTAAGCATTAGGGTCAGACTCCTCCTAAGTCTTTTTTGTTTCCTTCAGTTTGGATAGTTCTTCTCGAAGTGTCCATCCTTACCACATAGGCGGTAAACTGGGTTGTCTACCACATTGGTGGTTGATGTAATAAACTCAACCAGGATTTTGCAGACGCGAGCAGCATGGCCCTTCATATTGTACCTAGCACAAAAGAGTTCTCGACAGCTACCATGATAGTGGTAACTACACTTGCTGCAGTGGAGAAGGTTTCCTAGGTATAGTTTTCTGGAGGTCAGGATGGGAGGGCTGGCATGGGTATTGACTGTCTCAGCTCGTTGCCCTTCGGAAGGTCCTTGAGCCGAGTACTTCCCTCCTCGATCTTGAGTTTTCTCTTTAGTGGAGTTGGCTGAGGTTCTTGGGTGGTTACGTACACAGGGGTTGGTTGCTGCTGTCCACCACTAGGATCGGAATTCCCGATAGGGCTCTTGCTAACATTGGCGTTGTTAGCATTCAGCTGAGCCATGGCAGCTGCAACGGCTGCCGAGACTGCAGTCTGGAAGGTAGCTTCATCGAGTAGGAGAGTAGGTTTCTTGCTAGTGGATTGGTTACGCTTGCTCGGAGGCATGGTTTTTCTTTATACGGCAAGGAACTCAAGCAGATGAGAGACGATGGTTAACCCTGGACATATTTGTCCTTACTGTATTAGGCATAAATTTTCCCGTGCCTCGGATACTGTTTGTCTGAGTGTCGACCTACATCCCTATGATGTAGTCCTGGTATGCAAGGTAGGAGTATGAGTATCGGAAAAAGCTATAAGATGGGAATCGTTCCTACTAAGTTACCTTTATACTGGGAAAGGTTTCACTCTCCGGCCTGGAAAGATTTGAGAATAGCTCGGAACGAAGACCGCGGGAAGAAAGGCTCATGAAGACTTATGGCCAAATGTCCTCAATAGAGGTGTTGGGATCCGCTCTAATCGTGTTACTTGCAACGGGAAAAAGGCGATTTACCTAACACATAGCGTGAGTAGTGTAATCACTAACTCACTAAATTGTATTATTTTTATGGGTGTATTAGCGTGACGAACATGAGAAAAAGACACTTCTTGGGTTCCATGTACTGGCTCCCTCTGTCTACCTCGTATCTTTGACTGGGACCGACGTTGGTTTCCTTCGGGTAGTTACCTAGGGTTCTCTTCTCCTATAGACATATTGAATTTCTACTCCGCCTTACTTCCAAATCCGACTCTGGGTGTCATCACTTCATGATGGATGACTGGAAATCTCGGAAGTTTAGGCGAATTTCTCACCGATGTCCCTAAAAAGATATAGGCACTTGGTGATTTCAATAGTCTAGACCCAGTTCATTTATTTCCGACTGAAAATCTTCTCAATGAACCTCTTCAGGGTCTTAATTCAACTCTTCTGCCGAGTACTGAAGTGGATAGGTTTTTCTACAGGGTTCGTGTGAGAATGGAAATGTCTAAATAATCCTAAGAGATTATTAACATTTCACTGGGTGATCCATATCGAGTCCTGCTATGATTACATAGGGTATACAAATCATATATAGCTTAGATCCGATAGGCCTTCGAATATGTGATACTACTCTATATCCACATCCAAACAAGGAAAAGGAAGTAGAGCGAAACCGCACATTCTTAGCCTATGGGATCCTTATTATATATAACCATGGGAGTATACTCTCTGTAATTGTAGGTATATCAACAAGGATCTTTTTAGTTCTTCACACAAGGTTATCTATGGATCCTAAAATATCCCTATGGTATTTTAATTCTTGTTTGTTTCTTATCTTCTGATTATGATTCTAGGATTAATGTGAGTCTTTTAGTATTCCAAAATACTCCTATAGTATTTTAAACTTTACGTTTGGCTCTAGCATTCCTAGTTGTTAAGTTTCAGACCTATTGCAACACCACTATCACTCCCAAGCACACGTCCATAGCATCTCGAATAAATGTAGTTGATCAGGTTACATTTATTCCAGCTTACAATTACATAACTGTCCAAGTTTGACGGTAATGCTCAACATCCGAAGACTTTTATTCTTGTTCTTCTTGTGATACTTGTGTTCGAGTGTTTAGATTCTGGATGTTCTTATACTTTGGTAAAATACGGTTATATTTTAAAGTATAATTCTTGGTCAGAGTGTTTTATCCCTATGTATTTATAGGTTGTATATCTTTTATGAATTGATACACTTAGCTCACTATAAACAATGCTCTGATACCAATCTGTCACACCCCAAAACCGGAACGGCGGAAACGTTCTGGGGTGGATGACGTCATGTCAAGTATCACAACATATGCAGTATAGTAATCAAAGTACAAAAACCATTTCATTAATAGTAATAGTTTTACATTACATATAAACATCAAAGTAATACAAGTAATGTTATAGGTGCAGCTTGGTACTGAACTGTCTTCACCCAAAAGCTCCTGGTATGTACCTGTCTATTGCTGACCTGAGAATACAAGTTATTTGAAAGCGAGTATCAACATTTTTTACAAATGCTGGTGAGTTCATAAGTATTTAGTGTCATTTTATCCAAATAACTTTATATAAGTAGTAGTAGTTTAGAATCAAGAGTGTATTAGAGTCCTTTCCAGAAAATCCTATATTTTCTTAAATAAAAGTAGTCTTCTACCAAGACCCGACAGAGTTATGTTGTAAAAAGTAATTTTTTTTCCTTAACACCATCATTATCAAAATGTGGTATTGATTTTGAAGGAAAGTAGGAGAATATCAGGGAAAATAACATATGCCTCAGCAGTGAAGACTGCTGACTAAGGCAAAAAGAAATCATAGACTCCAAGAGAGTATCGAATGAACGGTACGCCTGGCTCAGTCTAACAAAAGGGAGACACAGACCCCAGACGGTATCAAATGAAAGATACGTCTAGCAAGGTCTAAAAACAGTGAATACAGACCCCAGACAGTATCAAACGAATGATACGTCTAGCAAGGTCTAAAAATAGTGAATATAGTGAATACAATGTTAAAACCCATTACCTTAAGGCCATGAAAGGTAACCCCGAGATACTCATAACCATACTAATAGACACTAGAGAACTTGACGCCCTGCAAGCGTCGGTGTAAGTATGACATTTGTCACCCCTTGGCTTGGTAGGCCGTGGACTGTAGCTAGCAGTCAGGGTGCGGGGGTGTCAATCTCGTATAGCTATACACACAATGTCCGCTCTCCTTACAAGAGACTTTGGTTACCAACTTGACAACGGAGAAGGCCGTGTACTGAAGATGTATCTCGTGTAGTGAGATCTGATGTAAAATATTGGACTAATGATAGAGACTCACAACTGAAGTGACTAATGTAAACCTATATGTCTATGCTTGTATACATAATATATAACTAATGATCAAACGACCTTCAGACGAATATCCGATCCCACCAGACCACATCTCAAAGAAGAAAAGGAAATAGGGCGAACAAGCCTTCCTAAGTCCTTTAAACATTATTTATATATATCTATACAAGCACAGGCATACATTTAACATAGTAGAAGCATTTAACGAAGTTGAAGTGTTTCACGAAGTAGAAGTGTTAACAAGTAGGAGCGTATCGTGAAGTAGGAGTGTATTACTAAGTAAAAGTGTATCACGAAGTAAAAGCGTTATCGTAAAATATAAGTGTACCACGAAGTAAAAGTGTTAACAAAGTAGTAGCATTTAACTAAGTAGAAGTATAACAAGGCAGTAGAATCTAACGAAGTAGGAGTATAAAACATGGAAGAAAACTTCTGTGAAAACTTTAGAAAACCTTTATAATTAAGAAAATCATGACTTGGTATTCTTTTATAAAATAAGTTTGAAAATCTTTAGAAATTCTTTAGAAACCTTTCATAAACAAGTTTTGAATGAAACTTTGATAAAACATTTTGGGTAAAGAAATCCTTTGTTTAACATACTGCCGTAACAGGATTTTAAGTAAAACATACAGCGTGAGAAAACAATTTAAGAAAAGCTTTGTACAAGTAAAGATGTTTTGGAAGAACCATTTGCAGTATCTGACTCGGTAAAACAGTTCACAGTGTAATAAATCCTTGTGCACGCGGGTTATCAATCACATGTGATTGATATGATAACAGGCATGTTTAACTTGTATCCCCCCCATAAAACATGTAAAAACAGTTGAAAAGGTTCATTAACGGGGTATGAACTCACCTGTTATAAGTGGATCGGGTGAAGGTGCCGGTATAGGATGCTAAGTGTCGAGTGAGGACTTGACCACACACGTGAATCCTATTTAACATGTAATGATACATTTAAGTATCCAATTAGTCATTTAACAACTAATTAAGCAAGTAAGGATGTCTTACGACATCAAAACACTTTGCTACAAGTGCTAGAAGTGTCAAGGGTTGCATAGAAGGTGTGTATGGGATCACTTTGGAGTTTACTCCTCAAATAAAGGCCCTTATGGGTGTTTACGGTTTCAAGACCCTTTCCCCCATGAGTTTACGGCCGTAAACTCATGGTAGTACTGTCATGGGATGCTTAAAGGTCTTAACTCACTCATGGAGTCATGCTAGAGTTGAATCAAGGGCTAAGGAAGTGATTAGGGCTCAAAATGGGCACAAAGTGGAGTTTACGGTCCAATGTTTACTCCTTAAGGAGTTTACGGCCGTAAACACATGAGTTTACGGTCGTAAACTCATGTTGGCCCATTCCTTTAGTTGTTTGGTGGTTCTAACTCATGTATGTAAGGTTCTAGTGGCCTTTAGAGGCATAGGAAGGTGTTTAGGGCACTTAAACACCTTGGAAAGGTGTTTACGGTCTAAGGAGATACACTTGGGGAGTTTACTACCTTAAACACATGAGTTTACGGCAGTAAGCTCATGTTAGTCCCTAAATCATTCGTTTTTGTGGTTGTAGGTTAAGCATACGAAGTTCTAGGTCCAATTCCAAGCCATACAAAGTGTTGAGGGCACTTTAACACCCTTTGGGGGTGTTTATGGTCTAAGGATGTGTGTTTACGATCCAAGAACCTTCTTGGGCTGTAAACTCAAGTGTGACATGATTTAGTATGCTTTGGTGCATAAAATGAAGGAAAATAAGGTTTTATGCACTCTAGGAAGTTCATGGAAGCCCTTGGAGGTGTTTGAGGGGTAGCTTGACACCATAAAAGGTGTTTATGGTCCATGAACATGGGTTTACGGTCCAAGAACATCCTTAGACCGTAAACTCATGTTTACTCCCCATTTGGTCCGATTTTGGTGTTCTAAGTCCTTTCGGGTAAGCCTTTAAGCCATTGCTAAGCATGAGAAGTGTTTTGGAAGGGTTTTTGAGCATTAAAACCCACATTCAAGGGGTTTACGGTTTTGGGAGGCTCCCAAGACCGTAAACTCATGTTCTTGAAGTTTTCGGATGATTAAGTCACGAATTTGCAAGATAGAAGTGTTAAACAACAAGCTATGGAGGTTTACTTACCGATTTGAGGCTCGGAGGGACGATTTTTTTTGACCAAAACCCGTTTGTAGAGAGAGAAAGTAGAGAGAGAGAGTGTCTAAGGTGGGAGTGAAACCCACTCCTCCCTTATATAGGGTGGAGCTTATGGTCTGGCTGGGGTTCTCCTGACACCAACCGCGAACGGGTTTTTCACCACTTCCTTAATCACGGCAAATTTTAAAATTATGCCGCCTTAATTTTTGTTCGCTTGATGAATATTATTTAAAATATTCCAACGGGTTTAATTCCGGTCAAAAATATTTTCGGGATATATTTAGGTAATTTTTGACGTAACTAATTTTGATGTTAACTGCGGCGTTAACTTTGACGTTAAAACTAACGGAAATTTTTGGGTTGTCACATCATCCCCCCGTTAGAGGGAATTTCGTCCCGAAATTCAGGTTTAGCATACCACGAATACCAACAATACGAACTTAAACTCGATAAAACATAAGCGATTCAAAGGTTGGGCTCAAATACCTTCTATACGTGTTATAGGGCCTTTGTGGCCCAATATCATGATTATTGGGCCCGATATAATCACACATGTTTATTGGGCCTCCTGTGACCCAGTTACATGTCTAATGGACCGTCAATGGCTTTTACATGCTATTGGGCCTTAGTGGCCCATTTGCATTGCTAGTAAGGTCCAAATCAAACATATGAGTGATGGGCTAACGTGTCTGTCTCATACTCGACAGCCTATAATAATATATAAGATTAGTGGGGCTCTGTTGCCCTCTTCTCTTTGTCTGTTAGGCTTACCCCTTTTATTCAAGTAAACATAAATCAGGTTGTTAAACAAGGTTATTCAATTTCAGTTCGATTTAGTGAGAAATAACGGGTGACACTAATAAGTGTTGGTCGTAGTCTGTAGTTATAACCAGAGTCTCCTGGAGGGAGAGAGAAAGTTTGTGTATAGATCTATACGGGGGTGACTCCCCCACACCTGAGTTGTTCGCTACAGTTAGACTCGGCCAGTCTAGGGTGACAAAATCTTAATTCAATTTTGGTATTCGCTAGAATGCCAAGACAGACGAACTAGTCATTATTATTCATGGTTATAACGACTCACATAGAGATCCAATACCATCTAAGTAATCATGAGAAAGCATATTCATTCGTTGTGATGATACAATACTACCAAAATTATCATACTATACATATCGGAAAACATCGGGTTTTCCGGGGAAACAACATTACTCACTCCTACTCTCAAAAACTATAATACAATAATCAATTTTGAATAACAATCACTTTTACTTGTTTTGAATTCACATACATATGCACTTATGGGATCATCGCATCTTTTTCGCAAACAGTTTTTGTACAAAAAATATTGGATTTTCTGGGTTTTACAAGCGATACAAACAAATTTTATATCAAACATGCTTATGAACTCACCAACATTATATATGTTGACGTTTTCAAAACAACCTGTATTCTCAGGTAACAGATAAGCTGAAGAAAAATATCAAGTGTGTTAGGATGTTATGTTTTGTGACTCTCAAACAATTTATGCTATGGATATGTAATGTTTAAACAATGTACTTGATGTGAACAATGACAGTTGTACTATGTAATGTTGGTGATGTATGTGTTGTTCATGTATATTCATTGTGATGATATTTCAATTTAAGTCACGCGAGCCCTCGGACGTTTCCGCCGTCTGGTTCGAGGGTGTGACAATTTTGTACCAACATTTCAATAATGTTTTAACCCACAATATTTTGGGTTCTCTAAATTTAACATGTTAAGAGTTCAAAATAATTTTTCAAGGATTTTTAGTGATGATTAACTCTCTTGAACATGCAACACAAAACTAGTACTCACAAAAGAAGTGTTTTTTTTTTTTTTTTTTGTAAAAATTGTTTGAATGTCGAAATCTTAATGTTTTTCAGTGAACCCACTTGGGTTCGAAAGTTAACTCAAAATACCATATCTCAAAAACAATCTCGATTTTTAGTTAAGAAATAAGTAAGATATGGAAATTCAAAGTCAAATGAAGAAATCTAGCAGATTGCAGGTTGCAGGTTGTATTTTGTTTGTTTAAAGTGCCTTTTTAGCCATACTTTCACAAGAACAAATGGCTTATTCTTTTCGCTTGAAATTGAAATGTAATATACTAATATTTACAGAGGACCAAAGAACTATTATGTGCATGAAGCCAAGTCGTGGATTTAGGTTTTCCAAGACCCAAAATAGGAGTTTTGTTCTCACGAGTGAAGAACTCCTTGAAACCGAATCATGTACTAGGATCTTGCACCAAAAATCCGATTTTTAACACATATATGGAATGTAAACACACCAAAGATGTCTTAGAAATGGTTTTATCATATGTAAACATAAAAATAAGAAAATAAAGGTGTTGAACCTAGTTTTTAAAGCTATAAGAACATTCATGCCTCCTCACATTCTTAGCATAGGTTTGATCCCAAATTTTCACCATTATTGACACATGCAATGTGTTTTTGTGAAAATCTACAAACACTAAGATGAAAGAAAAGATTCTAGCCATTAAAAGGCATAGAATCCGAGTTTAAGAAGAGAAAAGATGTTAGAACTTGCATCTAAATGAAAAGAATGAAGTCCATTACCTAGATTCGATTTTGGGCTTCAAGGACACCCAAAAATCTTCAAAATTTTGTGGGTTTAGGATTGTTATTGACTGAGTTTGAGTGTTTTTTTAGAGCGGGAAATAGTTTCTTGGAGGAAGGAGATGGAGTGAAGAAAGAGTGTTAATGATTGAAGTGAGGGTGACTAAATGGAAAGAGGGAGAGGGCCTAAGGAATTAAGGGTGTTCGTTTGGATGGATCGGTTTGATCCGATCCAATCAGGTGAATCCAAATTGATTTCGATTTTTAAAACATAGATCCGAATAGTCCAAACTAAATTCAAATCCGATCCGGTCCGATCCAATTACAATTCGGTTGGATCGGTTTTTATAATTCGGTTTTCAAAAACCGAAACATTTTAAAACGACATATAAGTATAATATTATCCAACTTTACACAAGAAACAAAAACAAATTATTTAGTTGCAATTTGAAAATTATAAACAACTAATAAGAATATATATTATAGTTAAATATTTTATAGATATAAAACTTTTGAGAGAAAATACATAGTAATGTTTTTTTTATCGGGTGAAACGTTTTGAACTTATTTGAAAAGGTAAATTACAAAATTAATAAATAACTATAGATATATATTATAAACTAGTTTATAACCCGTGAGAACCACGGTTATAAAATTAATCAAATAATTATAGTAAAAACTCAAAATTATTAATAAGTTATTTTAAATAAATTATTAATTTAAGAGATTTTTTATTAGTTATGTGAAATTATAATCATTGATTCAAATAAATATATAAAATTAATTTTTAATATATATTAGATATTTTTTATTTGTATTAATGAAAACAATAATTTAAAATTTAAAATTTAAAATTTAAAATAGAATCACATTATTGAGGAGGTCTAATAAATTTAAAATGGAAAACTAATAGATTGACAAGTGGCAACACATTAATTAAAATGTCTAATATGGTGACACATGGCAAAAGAGCTATTCTTTTATTAATATAGAGATAGATAAATAATAAATGTTTATTCTGTTTTTATTTTATAAACCAAAACCAATCCAAAATCCAAAATAATAATTTGGTTTTGTTGAAAACCAATCCAAAAATCTGAATATCCAAACCAAATTGTCCAATTGGATAATTCGGTTTAATCCTAATACTGAAGAGCCCTATAGGGAATTGCCAAATTTTGAAGGAAAAGAGGGAGAGAGAAAAGTGTGTTCTTGGTACTTGGCATATTCATAAAGGCCTTCTTTCATTTTTATAAGATTTGGCTTTAACTTTTATAAAAATCTAAATATAATTTTATATATTTTCAAGGGTCATTTGTGTTGGTTTTATGTATTTTTGTTTTTAGAAATAAGTCCATAAATTCTTGTATTTTATTTCATTATTTTAATAATTATTTAGCTTATAATTTCCATTTTATAAATATAAATATTATATTTCATAAAATGAAATAAGAGTTTATAAAATGAGAATGTTTGAATTATGTTGTGTGGACAATATAACCCAACTTGTAACTAAATCATATTATGATTTAATTAATTTGAGTTTGCTAAATACTTAATAATTATGGTATTTAAATTATCATAATATTAATTTGAGTTTGTTAAATACTTAATAATTATGGTATTTAACTTACCCTTGAACATCTACCGAATATGGTTTTGTATTTAGTTAAGATTGAAATTTGGCACTTTATAACCTAATTGATACATTCACATACCCATGTAAAGGTTCGTATCTACTATGTCGCGACATAATTCTAATATAGCATTTAGAATCAGCTATGTTTACACATGAAAGTTGTGAGGTTGAAGTTGCGTATTAACCAGAGTTTTTGAGTTTTGACGGATGTCATACTATCCCACCCCAAGAAAAAATCAAACTTTTTTCTAATTATAATCACAAGCAGTATCTTGTAAAGGTCATTAGTCCTTCAAAATCAAAGAGGAGTGTTTGGTCTAATTCTTTTCCAACATGGAATTACCTTTTACCAATTTACTTCCAACTCAGCAACAAATATTCCAACTCAGCAATAAATATGCCAAGTCATTTACTAACCCAAAGTACCGGTTACCATAAGATGTAGTTTGACCAAATGGTTAAAGCAATAGTTGACTGGTATTTTGTATACTTACTAAATGTAGATGATAGTTTTTGAACAATTCTAATACTTAGGGTGCGTTTGGTTGTGGAAAATTTTACAGTTTTTTAGAAAAAAATTTCAGAAAAAACGGAAATTTTAAAAACACGTTTGGTTCATTCAGTTTTCCAAAGTTTTCTAAGAAAATGAAAATTTTCAGTTTTGCAAATTGTATGTAAATTAGAAAAGTGATTTTTACAGTTTTCAAAAGTTTTCCATATTTCTAAGATAGAAAATGAAAACTCCACCCGTTCCATCCAAACGCGTTTTCATTGAAAATTGAAAATGAAAACTCAACCCTGTTTTCTGAAAATATTTTCATAAAAAATGAAAACAGTTTTCCACAACCAAACGCACCCTTAGTTACCCACATAAGTCATTTTCCCTAAATTCTATCTTCGTTGTTCCATCTTCACAAAAAGTAAAATTTTTTTTAATCAAAAGATTTTATGGTCAAGAATTCTTGTTGGTGGCTTGGGAGTAATAATCCCCAACTGTTAAGAACACTTGCTCTCCCAACACAACATCAACATCAGGCAGACATTCAATGCAATCCACTTTAATCTGTAAACACAATAAAAACTGATTAATTGCTTTTAAATTTGGAAATAAAAATAATAAACAAAATAACCCACCTGATTAATTCCCACTAGAAATTCTGTTTTGAGATTGAAGTGGTCCCTCGACAACAAATACACCTTCAATGCATTTGCATATTTCGCATTTCCTATACACAACAAACGTAACCGTTATTCTTATTGACTTATTGTCATCGTTGTTAAATGGTTTCATAATCATATTTAAAATACATTATATAGTATAATAATATAAAAAGTTAATTAAGAAACTCATCTAAAAAAGGAGAAAACGAGATGACCTGAATATAAATCAAGGATTGCTTTATCGTTAAATGTTAATGTTTGTCTTGTCAAAGTGATCTCAAAATCACAATTTGAAATGTTGCGATACGTCTTCTCAGCAATCACTACCTGCAAATTCCCAAGAATAATTAGTATTAAATTCAATATTCATAATAAATTAAATATCAATTTAATTTATAATACAACATCACAAGTAATAAATATTACATAAAGCATGTGTGTGTTAGTGTGTGAAATCTTACAGCATGTTCGGGAATGAGGGTAGAGTCTAGTAAAGGAGAACATATCGCCTCTTTGATGTATGCTTCCTGCATAATATGAAAATTAATTACATGTGTTATAAATAACCATAAACATAATATTTTTAATAATGACATGATAAAATTCACCTGAGATTTTAAATTTTTGGCAGATGCTGACGTGTCATCATCCAAGGACTTGAAGTAGACCTCCACTGGGTAGGTGGGTTCAAGTTCAGATATTTCACGTAACTCTTGGATACATTTAACCACCTATATATATATATATATATATATATATATATATATATATATATATATATATATATATATATATATATATCAATCACCAAACAAATATTTAACTATATATCTAATAGAATAAATACCTCATGTGCAAAACCAGCTTTGGACAAGGAGTCATCAGGGCAAAAGTCCAGTACTACCTTTACATCACCTGATTAAAAGTTATAAATAATATTAATTTGTTAGTAAAATAGAAAATCATTATTTATTTAAAAATAGAATCACAAAAACAGGTGTCGAGTTTCCTCACCATCACGAGATGCATCCATTTGCTCTTTGGTCATGAACAATCTACACGAGAGAAGCAAAAGGAGAAAATAAATGAAGGGGACTTTGTAAATAGTTAGAACTTAAATGAGGAAAGCCTTCTTTTCCCCTTGATTTGTTAAATTCCCAAAAAAATTATAGACAAAACTAGAACATCTACATTATCATGCTTGAAACACAATAATTTTCCAGTTTAACAAAATCAAACAGTTAATAGAATAAATATTATCCACCTTAACAAAATCATACACAACCAAGAACTTCACAGCTTCTATGGACACAAATCAACAACCCTAAACATAACCCTAAAGTATCACAAAGCTTCAAGTTCAAACACATTTAGACAAAATATGTAAGAAAAAATACAGCCAAATCACCAGAAATCTGATTCACGGTACACAAACTATACTCATCAAATTTTACAGTACACAAATAACATTCATACCTGTTGAAGAAGTAGAGAGCACCGGACCACCGTTAGCCGGAAGTGAGAGGGTAGACCGGAGTTGAAAGCACCTGCTATCGACGATGACAGATTGAGAAAACTGAATCGATCGGGGCTGGATCGACATAAGGAGAACGTCGGATAGAAAGGTTGAAGGAGTAGACGGAGGAACAAGGGCGATGGCGGTTACCTGGTCGAAGTGGTGGCGCCGGCGAGAAGAAAATCGCCTGAGAAATCGAGCGAGAGAAAGAGAGAGCTGTATCGATTAAAGGGGAAACGGGGTTTTAGGTAGAGGTTTTATGGGAGTAGGAATGTCGGAATCGTCCGTTACGTGGGAAAGAAGCTTACAATCTACAATTTTACCTTCCTTCCTTGTATTTTGATCTTACGACATAAACTACCCCAAACACGTTTTTCATGAATTTAATGATACTTTCTAGAAATGGCAAAATACCCCCTCAACTTAGAGATGCAAACTATTGATGTGTACATATTCTATAGCTGTCATATTCTGTATATCTTCCATATTTTAGGATATTATTCCTTAGTCACAGGGGATGATTTAGTAATCCCTGTTTTCTAGGAAATTGCATAGCTGTTCTCTAGATGATTTTTGTATAAGTTCGTTCATTATTGAAATCAATATCAGAAAACCTTTTCTTAATTTCTCAGTTTTGTTTTGTCATGGTATCAGAGCAACTATACATCTAGGGTTTTCTATTAACGACTCCATTAGCAATGGTGGAAGGATCCAAAACAGATGAAGGGCAGGAAATCATCTCGCCATTTGTCTTAACCTCCACCGACAATCCATGTAACTTGATCACTCGCACGCAATTGAAAGGCCCAAATTTTGAAGAATGGGCAAAAGCAATTCGTGTATCTCTTCGAGCGAAAAAGAAAAAGGGCTTCATAGACAGGAGCATAAAACAACCAGCACTCCAGCAGAAGGCACTAAAGATAAAGAAGATTTGTGGACAGTAAACTCCATGACTATTTCATGGATATTCAACACCATCAAACCAACTCTACACTCCACAATTTCATATAAAGAGACATCAAAAGAACTTTGGGAAGACATTCAACAAAGATTTTCCGTTCGTAACGATGCAAAAGTGCATCAGTTGAAAACTGAAGTGTCAAATTGTAAACAAAATGGAGATAGTGTTATGGTTTATTATGGTCGAATCAAGAAGAGCTGGAATGATCTGAACGACTATGATAAAATGCCTATGTGTAGCTATCATGGTTGCAAATGTGACTTGAACTTACGACTGGAGAAGAAGGTTGAAGATGAAAAGGTCCATCAGTTCCTTATGGGGCTTGATGATGTTTCTTACAGTGTCATTCGCTCCAGTATTATTGCTATTGATCCTTTGCCCAATATGAATAAGGTGTACTCGCAAATCACTGAACAAGAACAGGTCGGATCAATGACAAAGTCTTCTAATCCGGAACGCCATGAAGTGATGAGCTTTTTAGTTCAAACAACAAATACAGGAGGACGTGATTCGCGAGGGGAACAACATGGTGAACGACCCTACTGCGAGAATTGTAAGCGTCATGGTCATCTTATTGAAAAATGTTATCGCATTATTGGTTTACCTGAAGTTCATCCGGGTGGTCGAGGACGAGGAAAAACACAAGTCGGAAGAGGTCGTGGTGGCCAAATTAGAGCCAATGTTGTTCAAACACCAGGACAGACTATAGGAGATGCAGATAAAGTCGGACTAGAAGATTTGAGTGCAGAAGATTGGAGTAGACTGAAATCCATTTTAAACTCGCACAAGTCATCATCTAGTACTCACGTATCTGGTAAGACAAAAACTTCTTGGTTCTTTGACACTCGCGCTTCTCACCATATGACTGGAGTGGGTGCAGATTTTAATATTCTTCAAGATATCTCTCAACGACCTGTCAAATTACCCAATGGTGATTATGTAATGGCTATAGGAGAAGGAAAAGTATTGTTGGGATCGTTAGTGCTAAAAAATGTTTTATATGTTCCGGTTTTGGAATGTAGTCTCTGTTGGATAAGGTGTCTAAGTCCATAACTTATTTGGTACATACTTGACCCGACCCGGCATGGTCCATTTGGGTTGCACTTCACCCGAACTATTTATGGATAATTTTATGAGAGTTATACACATATGTTTATTAATATATTGTAAGGTATAATATATTAATATGAAGTTATTTAATTAGTCTTAGTCTTAAATTAATTATGAATTAATTTGGAGATTAAAAGGAAGACTAATTAGATTGTGGGCTATTGGTTTTATATAGTGTGGGCTAACACTCATTTGTTAATGGGCTAGGCTTGTATGGAAGTCCATGGATGATCCATGGAGCTTTTAACCCATGGATCCTTGGAAAAGGAAAGGTCATGGGTTATTAGGGTTTCACCCTAACCTTGCACACTATATAAGCATGCTTATGTTGCATGAAATAGCCACTAGTGTGGTTTTGTGTGTGTGACCGATTTTCTATGTGTGTATACACTCTCTCAAAGTTTTCCAAGTGTTTGTGGTGATTTGTGATTCCATTTGAGGCATTCACACTATTGGTGCTTGGCTCTCAAACTCCAAACAATCAACCATCATCAAAAGGTATGTATTTCTACTAGTAGTTTTATGATTCATAATCCTTATGTTATGCTAGTTAGGAAGAAACCTTGGAAATTATTATTTGCATGTATTTTAGAAGAAAAAATAGATCCAAGGTTTATTAGGGTTGCATGCACACTTAGGAAGTGTTAGATTGCTCAAAACCCAACAGTGGTATTAGAGCCTAGGCTTGTTTTCTTGAATACTTGATGCAAATTGCTGAAAATCGAAGTTTATGTGCTGTCTGCACAGCAAACTTGCCGAGTCCATGAAGGGACTCGACGAGTCCAAGACAAAATTCATCCAACTCGGCGAGTTGGTTCATGCACTCGACGAGTTGGACCCCCAGACAACATATCTTCGAGTTTTGGTGTTGGAATTGGTCTAGAATCATTACCTTAAACTGTTTTGGACTCATAAAATCTGTTTTTTATGTGGTAATGATGATGGTCAAAGTTATAATCAAAATTTCAAGTTTATATGTGTTCATATGATTCTTGAAATTGTTGATGTGGATGTTCATGTTCATATGAGTTTTGTTAGATCATAGGAATTATTTGCAAATTGTTTGTTAGTTAATTCTTGATCTTAATGTGTTTCAATGGAATTCATAATTTGTCCTCAAGTTATGGAATTCCAAAAGTTTTTTCTTTTAAATGTTTTTTTAAGAAGTCATAAGTTACACTTTTGAAGAGTTTTTCTAATAAATGCTTTTATGGACTTCATAACTTGTCCTCAAGTTATGGATTTCCAAGAGACTCTTCATTAAAAGTTTTAAACACTTAATTAAAACTCATAAGTTTTGAATATCCAAAAGTTTATGAATTGTTCAAAACTTGCCCTCAAGTTTTGGAATTTGTAAAGTCTCACACAAACTTTAATTCCACATCCTAGAGTTTTAAAAGTTAAAATTCAACACTTATACTATTTATAACATTAATGGTTAATTATTATATATATGTATAAGAACAAGTCGTTTTACCGTTAGTAGGCCTCATTCACGAAGCCGGTCTATAAGATGGGTATAAGGTTGTTGCCTATAAAATGGCAACTTAATGGGTGTCCACTCTCACCCACCGCTTGCTTGACTGGTGGAGGGTCGTTAGCCGAACGGGTAGGACAATGACTTTAAATTCTCATTAAAAGTATAATGATTATTATAAAGTAACTAAATGTTTTATTTAATTCCCAATCTTAGTTACTTTAGGAAAAATGTGAATTTGGTGCTAGCCCATGGAATTCACACTTTGTACCTTACCAAGTCGTTGGTGGAGCGTGTGTGGTTAACCGGCACACTAACTTGGAATAGTAAGGATCACGAAGGGTGACTTAATGTTTGTCATAGATCAATGGAGCGTGTGTGGTTAACCGGCACATTGATTGGGTGATAATATTAAGGGTACCAAGTGAATTGGTATGGTTATTCACACCTTGTTTTGTGATCCTCGACATCCCAGTCACAAAATTTGAGAGGGCACACTCGAGATTGAAACATGCCATTGAAAAGTTCAATGAATCTCAAAAGCATCTAGGAATTTCAAATCCAATTAAAACCTAATAAATTATTTCGTTTTTCATGGTGGAAATTGGTGAATCGTCATTCGCCTACCTTCAAATATTTTATAGCTTGGATTACGGAATCCCTCTTCCAAATTATAAAATATTGTGTTGGGTCCTAGCCTTAATATTTCATATTGGGTGTTATATTAAGGACTTTGAATCAACTAACTTGATTTTCTCCCATTATAGATGTCTGGTTCAGACAACTATGATCTTCCCAAATCTCTTGAAGATGGTGTCCCTTAACATCATGCTTCACTTCCTCCACCTCCTCCAATTATTCTCCCTCACCCACAAGTTCTTGAAAAGTTTAAAGTCACTCAATCCCTATTGGCAAGCATAGTCTATGTGTGCTCACATCTTGGAGATAAAGTCACATATTGACAAGTCGGGAGAGTTGGGTGTCAAAGTCTCGTGAAAGTTCGATGTTCAATCACTTTCTTAGTAACATAGTGAGTCTCTTTGGGACTACTATGAGACAGAATATGACATGACCCTTAATGATGTTATCTATTTGCTTGGTGTTGTGGAATCAGCAATGATTTGGAACACCAGCAAAGCAAATTTGATTAAAAGAACAACTTCCCAAGTCTTAAATGGACATTGACAATGGTAGCATTAGATATCTAGAAAAAAGATTTCTCTTCCCAATGGAAAGGGATCGGCCATAGTCAACTCGGTTGACCAAATGGTAAAGAGAAAGGCTAAGTCTGAGATAGTCTCATATGCCATTACCAAAGGGTCCATGTGTTTTGTTGCCAAAGGAAGGGGCATTGGTTGCGAAGCTGCCCTATTCACCTGAAAGGTCATAAGGTTGATCAAGTCAAGAGGTTTGACTCTACTTCGGGTAAAGTCCACTGTCTAACTCTATTAAGTTCCTATTTGGAGATTCTTATTACATAATGTGAATGGGTCACATGCTGATGTTTTTAAGAATCAAAGAAAAGATAGGAAGCTTAAAGTAAGTATATGTTGATTCTAATTGCGAAGGTGGGTTTCGATCGCATGGTTTGGTAATCAGAATTTTGAGCTGTTGCTTAAGAGTTATAATATATTGCTTATGAATAGATAACAACAAGGTTTTCATGTGGATTGTAAGGATAAGTTTTTCCGCAAAGTTTTAAAATAAAAGAAAAAGGGTTTTAATTTTATTTTTTTAAAAAAATATCCTTACAATGGCATCTGTGGAAAATTGTTGCTTATATGTTTCTAGTAATAGCAATATTGGAAAGTGGATTTGATTCTTTCATTTGTGGTAGTGTTTGAATTTACCAAATAAAGAAAGTTTTTCATCACCCAAGTTTCAATTGGACAGAAACTTGGAATCATACAAGTTGTATTGTATGATGAATGAGAATTTTCATCTTTGAAAATTAAGACTAATTCTTTGATCACATGTATATGTGAGTCAATTGAAGGACTAAGGAATTAGGTACATTGGGTGTGCGCTGGTCAAGGTCCACCACAAAGATGATTTGTCATGATTTACTAAAGATTAGTAAATATGATTATACTTATAAGGTTAAGTATAACTCTGTAACATTGGAAAGGATACAATGTATGACAAAACAAATGAGAAGAATCAAATTAGGCAGAAAGATAAAAGTTTCTCAAATCTGAAAGGATGGGAGAGTACTTTAGTATCGTATTTCATGATCATCTTAATGATTATGAAACCATATCACAAATTCATACTCTAAGGATGTCTTAGTGCATTGTTATGGCTAAGAGGAGAGGTCATGAATTGTTGGATTGGTTAAAATCAAGAAGATGAGTCATACTTCGTTCCAAAACAATTCTTAGAGTCATACTCCAAGATTGTAACTTTGAGTGACATAAAGGAAGATTTATTAACACTAGTCAAATGTAAGAGTAAAATGTTTTCTACTCTTGTACATTTGATATTGGTAAGTTGTGATGTCTTGGATGAGACAAAGACCAACTAATACCAATTGTGTGAAGTGTTAGTCTTGATAAGAATCCGCATTGTCCCTTGAATATTTGTTTTGTCAAGGAATGGTTCTTGACTGGGGAAACTTATATGTCAAGGGGACAGTGGGAGCCTTAAAGATCCTGAAAGAGTTTCAAGATTTAATCAAGAGTAAAACCTGTAATTTATCACTAGCACACGACTTAAGGTTTGCAACCTATCGTGTTGACATAATTCTTATTTCTGTACCTACTTCAAATAAGTTGAATTTGCATGTGAGTTATCAGAGTTCAACTTGGAAGCATTGGTGGGCCTTGTGCTACCAAGGTGACAAGAAACTAAGATTGAACAAGTTTAATCCATGTAAGGCTAAATTTGTCACTAACCTTATCTTGTGATTATGGTTTTGACAAATTCACATGGATAGGAACTCATACACTATAAAATCTAAGTGTCATAAGGTTTCTCTCCGATTCATGAAAATGATGGTGAGGAAACGCTTTCACTAAGTAGATTTTACGTAGATATCAATTGTGTTATTTGCATTTTCAAAAGTCGTTAGTGGAGCGCGTGTGGTTCACCGGCACACTAACATGGACTTGTGAGAAATGGCAACGGTCTAAACAATTAAGACTATGATTACGGTATCCCTTTTCATAGTTCTGAAAATTGTTTAGACACACATGTGAGCTATCTAAGAAAGGGTGTATGGATCTAAATTTCAGAAGTCCAGCAGATTTCTAGAAATATGTCAGAGCTAGTGGGAGCATAAGTGTTATGCTGATAATCATCATATTAGTGGCAGCATGATTATTACGTTTAGTGTTGCAAGTTAGCAATGTTAATTATAGAAAACAAAGTTTCAATTCGTGAAGTTGTAGGGGTTGAAAAGTTGTTTTGCTATAATTAAGGGAGAGGAAATTATACTTCGTTTCAATTCTAAAGCTTAGTTTGAGATTTTAATCATCTTTAGTCAAGTGTATATATGTATATATATATATATATATATATATATATATATATATATATATATATATATATATGAATTTTATGTCTGAATGGTTCGACTTAAGGAAATTCTATATATATTGCGTTCTCAAAATTCAATTATGACTACGGCATCCCTCTTCATAGTTAAATTTTGAAAACATGGCAAATAAAAAAAATATTGTAGCAAAAGACCGGTGTAGTATCATGTCTTTATGTGAGACATCATGAATCGTGTCCCATATGCTTCGGATATAGGATCGATTTCATGTGCTATAATATTCATCCTTTCTAAATTTTCCAAATGCTCAGGGCGTTTGGAAGGAAAAAGTCTAGAACTGAATCTGACTAAAGTGATTAAGCAATTGTCGAGGACAAATCTGAGGTTCGCCAAAGATTGGTTGCTCAGGGAAAGTTGGAAGTATGATGTAAGTTGTCGGAAAGGACCATATTGACATATTCTGAAAAGAAGTAACTCTTGTTCGGAAGTGATAGTCAAAATGGGACTATGGAAATGTCTCCATAGGTGGAAGTTATTCAATTTATGTAAGATTAGAAAACCTTAATGCAAGAAGGATGTTCAAAGCAATGTACTTTGAATATGAGACTTCCGTTCCATAGAAGTTGACCTTCTTTGGAATACTCTGTAATGACTGGTGACAAGGTTTTGGTGACTTTGTGCATAATCATTACAAGAGGAACATTGCATAAAAGTTTAAAATCTAACAGCTTTTTTGGTAAATGATAGGAATCGGGGATTCTCACATTTACAATAAGGATTTGGGATTGTGAAATGAGTTTCATTGGAATAATGTTCAATTGATCTACATCACAATGTAAAGATCATAGACAAACATAGTGTGCATACTTGGAGTATGGCATAACTATTGTTTAGAAAAACAAAGTGTACATGCTAGGAGCATGGGACGACTGTTGTTTTTATTCAAGTCTTAAGTTGATTATTTGAAACATTATACAATGAATAATGTGTAATCAATATGGTGATAAATAAAAGGTAGTTCTATTTATATTCAAAAGGGTTCTGAGACCATATTGGATTCGATTATTATTGTGTTTCACTTTGCATGTTTTGACTTCCAAAATAGCTAGGTTATTCCTTCCGAATGACTAAGTTATTTAAACACTTCATAGTCGTTCATATGTTGGAAGTAGGTATGAATCAAGATTGTCATGAATCGAGTTTGTAGATGGCTAAATTGGTTTAGTCATAGCAATGGTTGCTACAACATTCATGAGTGCTCATAAGTTATGAGTATTGGAATAAACCCACGCTCACTTGTATCACTTCATGGAATTTATCTCGAGTGATCGTGAGACGGTAATATCATATAAATCTTCAAACCTAGAGATATGAGTTGTTACCTATGAGTTGGTTGTGCATTGATTGCACGTAAACGCATCAGTAACTTGATGTTATAACACGTGCCTTTGTGTACAATTCAACATGTAGTAGAACAATCATATGAGTCGAAGTTTATCTGTTCCTTCTAGAAATAGAAGCGATATTTGGGCCCCTCGATGATTTTGTTGTGACCTATGTGCTGGCCGGTCAAAACTAAAATTGATGTGTTCGATTAAGTTCTTTGTCAAACAAATCAAAAATCGAGAAACAAACTGCTGGACAATAAGTACGACGTTGTTCCATGAATTTGTCCGGTTGATATCATGAGAACAGAGGATTATATGATCACTTATCTAAAATGGCGCTTCATAGTTCAACAGAGTTTTCGAGAGCTACGATTGCTGCTTGGTTCCTGAAGTAACATACACAAATATAATTATTAGACTTATCCAAGTGGGAGTCTGTTGGGTAAGGTGTCTAAGTCCATAACTTATTTGGTACATAATTGACCCGACCCGGCATGGTCCATTTGGGTTGCACTTTACCCGAACTATTTATGGATAATTTTATGAGAGTTATACACATATGTTTATTAATATATTGTAAGGTATAATATATTAATATGAAGTTATTTAATTAGTCTTAGTCTTAAATTAATTATGAATTAATTTGGAGATTAAAAGGAAGACTAATTAGATTGTGGGCTATTGGTTTTATATAGTGTGGGCTAACACTCATTTGTTAATGGGCTAGGCTTGTATGGAAGTCCATGGATGATCCATGGAGCTTTTAACCCATGGATCCTTGGAAAAGGAAAGGTCATGGGTTATTAGGGTTTCACCCTAACCTTGCACACTATATAAGCATGCTTATGTTGCATGAAATAGCCACTAGTGTGGTTTTGTGTGTGTGGCTGATTTTCTATGTGTGTATACACTCTCTCAAAGTTTTCCAAGTGTTTGTGGTGATTTGTGATTCCATTTGAGGCATTCACACTATTGGTGCTTGGCTCTCAAACTCCAAACAATCAACCATCATCAAAAGGTATGTATTTCTACTAGTAGTTTTATGATTCATAATCCTTATGCTATGCTAGTTAGGAAGAAACCTTGGATATTATTATTTGCATGTATTTTAGAAGAAAACATAGATCCAAGGTTTATTAGGGTTGCATGCACACTTAGGAAGTGTTAGATTGCTCAAAACCCAACAGTCTCATCTCAATTACTCGGTTGACTAGAGATAAAAACTGTTGGAATAGTGTCTAAGGCTACAACTATATCAGGCAAGTATTTGACCCGATTGTGCATGGTCCTTTTGGGTTGCCTTCACCATAGCAACTTGACAGGATGATTTATTATGAGAGAATAAATATTAGTAATATATATTATGAGAATAATATAAGGAATAATAATATTGTTATTTGATTAATATAAGTCATAAATTAATTAGAATTAATTTGGTGACTTAAAGAGATTAATTAAATAAGAGGGTATAAACTGTCAATTGTTTGATAGTTACACTTTGGGCTGTAAATCCTTTATGGATAGGGTTGGACGATTTCTAGGGCTTGGGATAAGCCACAAATCGTCCAAGGGCTTATCATGGAAAGGATTTGGATTGCTTTGAGTAAAAGTTATCTAATTAGGGTTTAAGGGTGAAACCCTAGGAGCCTTACAAGTATAAATAGACCCTTAGGGCAAGGGAAATCGGCACCTCTGCTAAAGCAAAGAAACCCTGGCCGATTTCTATTCCCTTTTCTCTCTCTCAAATCATCCTCTTGCTAGTTGGTGTTTGTAAGCCATTAGAGGAGTGACATTTGTGACTCTAAAGCTCCAAGAACTAGAAGATTAAACAAGTGTTTCAAGGTATGCTTCTAACTCTGATTTTGTATTGTTCTTATACTCCATTAGCTATTAGAAGTCTTGGATTCAATGCATGTTTAATTAGAGAAACCTAGATCCAAGCATTAGGATTTGCATGTGCACATAGGAATGTTCATATGGCCAAAACCCATAAGTGGTATCAGAGCCTAGATTGGTTTCTATTAAATTGATGCATGATTGTTTGTTTCTTGCTTGCAAAATTCGAATTTTGTGGTTCTGAGTCATGAACTCGGCGAGTCCCATGGTGGACTCGGCGAGTCCAGTTGGGAACTCGGCGAGTCCGAGCGTCAGGAAGGGCCAAAATCGGGATTTTTTGATATTTATCTTATGGAAACTTGCCTTTATCATATTAGATCAACCCTAATCCGATTTTTTGATATATATGACTATAATCTTGATCTAATTAAAGATATTTATCAATTAATAAAATATTTAATTTCCTTATGTGATAATTAATTAATTATTTGATTAAATTGGTAAATTATTTTGCAAGAAATCATTAAATAAATCAAATATGGATAATTATGGAATTAATTGTTAATTAAGATTATTTGTTATTTGATCCTCCATGTTTTAAATGTTTAAAACTTGCCCTCAAGTTTTGAAATTTATGTTTTGTGATTAAAAGTTTGATTTAGACAATTTAAATTTCAAACCCTAGAATTTTACAAGTTTAAAAAAATCAACCCTATACTAATATAATATTACAAGATTAATATGTATATGTATGTATAACTAAAATGCTAGTCTTACCGTTAGTAGGTCTCATGCACGAAACCGGTCTATAAGGTGGGTATAAGGTTGCGGCATATAAAATGGCGCTTAATGGGTGTACACTCACACCCACCGCTTGCTTGATCGGTGGAGGGTCGTTAGCCAAACGGGTAGGATAGGGCAACCTCATCCTCTCATTAAAAGTATAATATGAAATACAAAGTAACTACATGTTTTTCAAAAAATTTCCCAATCTTAGTTACTTTAGGAAAAGTGAATTGATGCAATCCCATGAAATTACACTTTGCACCTTTGCTAAGAAGTTAGTGGAGCGTGTGTGGTTTACCGGCACATCGAATAGGTGATCGTGAAGGCACCATGTGAATTTGCATGGTAATTCACACCCGCTTTGTGATCCTCGGTATCCCAGTCACAAACAAGAGGGGCATATCGAGATTTAAACATGCCATTGAAAAGTTTCAATGAATCTCATCTAAACCTAGGAATTCTCAATACATTTAGAACTTAAAGTTAGGTTTTCATGGTGGAGAATTATTGAATCGTCATTCACTTACCTTCAAATTGTTTGCATGTTAAATTACGGCATCCCTTTTCTAATATGTAAATATTGTTGTTGGATCCTAGCCCTAATTTTCTTATTGGGTGATAATTAGGGATTCATATTCTAATCTATCTTTGTCCTTTCTATTTGTAGATGTCAAACGCAAACAACGCTGCTACTAGTTCATTCACATTGATGAGCCTTTGTCAAAAGGTCATTTTCGATGGGACGAACTTTAGCGAATGGATAAGATACATTCGCACTATTGCTCGCTATGAGGACAAGGAGTATGTCCTCAATGAAAAGCTCGAGAAAATCAACCGTGAAATCGCTACTCCGGCTGAAATGACCGCTTTTGAAACTCACGAGCGTGATGCAACGAAGGTACATTGCATCATGATAGCCACTATGAACTCCGAATTCCAAAAGTCCTATGAGGACATGTACCCATACGAGATGCACCAAGACTTGTTGGAGAGATACCACCAAAACGCGAGACAAGAGCATTATGAGATTTTCACTAACATGATTTCTGCTAAAATGGGTCATGGAGAGTCTCTTACCGTGCACCTGCAAAAGATGCAAAGGTATGTCGACCGTCTTCGCAAGTTGAATGTTGACTTTGAGGAAGACTTGGCGATCAACATGGTGCTTCACTCTTTGCCTCACCGTTACAATCAATTTAGGATGACCTACCACATGAACAAAGAAGAGGTCACCCTAAGCAAGCTCCAAGGTCTCTTGAGGGTCTCTGAGAGCAACTTCAAGGACAAGTCTGTTGCACCAACTCCCAATCCACCCGCTGCTCCTGTTTTGGCTATTGGACAAGGAAGGGGAAAGAAGAGGAAGGCTTCGTCTAAGAACCATCACAAGGTTAAGCCCCGAGATGGTGCCTCTTCTAGTGGGACCAAAGTTGATCCTGCTAAACCCTGCCCTAACCCAAAGGAGGCAGAGTGCCACCACTGCCACGAGATAGGACATTGGAAGAGAAGCTGCCTAGAGTACCTGCAAGCCATCAAGGAAGGAAAGATCAAGCCGTCTTTCGCAGGTATATACATAATTAAATCTAACGATTCATCTCATGCTATTTCTTGGGTTCTTGATACCGGTTGTGGTTACCACATTTGTTCTAATGTGCAGGGACTAAGAAGAAATAGAGATGTGGAGCCTGGAAGGATAAATCTAATCATGGGGAATAGAAGATCGTCGCCTGTGACCAAGATTGGAGTGTATTCTTTAGTGCTTAGGAATGGTTTATCTTTAGATTTGACCAATTGTTGCTATTTGCCAGAAATGGCTAGAAACATCATTTCATTTCATGGTTTGTTTAGACAAGGTTTTAGATTTTCTTTTAATAATGAGAATGGTTCTATTTTGGCTTATCTAAATGGTGTCTTTTATTTTGAAGCTATACCATGTAATGGAATTTATGAAACCGTTATGATTGTAGATAACTTAGGAAATGATGTTTTATGCATGGATTCTTCCAATAGTATGGATAAAGCATCCTTATGGCATTGTCGTCTTGGACATGTTAACAAGAAACGCATAGCCCAACTCCAAAAGGATGGAGTGTTGGAGTCATTCGACCTTAGGGAAGATGACACATGCGAATCTTGTTTTCTTGGAAAGATGACTAAGTCACCCTTCACAAGTACGTGTGAAAGGGGTGAGGATCTATTGGACCTAATACATACCGATGTATGTAGACCGTTTAGATCAACCACGAAGGATGGGAACCGCTTGTATGTGACTTTTACTGATGACTATAGTAGATATGGGTATATCTACTTAATCAAGCAAAAGTCAGAAACTTTTGAAAAGTTCAAAGAGTTCAAGAATGAAGTGGAGAATCAATTGGGCAGGAAAATCAAGATGCGTCGATCCGATCGAGGAGGAGAGTACCTAAGTCTTGAATTCCATGATTATCTCAAGGAGTGTGGGATAGTTTCACAATTGACGCCACCTAGGACACCACAATTGAATGGTGTGGCAGAAAGGCGTAATCGAACCTTGTTGGACATGTTTCGCTCTATGATGAGTCGTGTTTCACTATCAATCTCTTTTTGGGGGTATGCCTTAGAGACTACCTCCCATATCCTTAACCGAGTCCCTACTAAGAAGGTTGCCAAAACACCTCACAAGATGTGGACAGGGAAAGCTCCCTCGTTGGCACATATCAAGGTTTGGGGTTGTGAGGCTTTCGTAAGACGAGATACTCACGACAAGCTCGAACCTCGTAGTGAGCGATGTATTTTCATTGGCTACCCGCAGAAATCCTTTGGATATCTCTTCTATAGACCGAAGGACAATGTTGTCTTTGTTGTGAGGAGAGGAGTTTTCCGTGAACGAGAACTCATAAGCCAAGGAGACAGTGGGAGGCAAATCGAGTTTGAAGAGATTCAAGAATCGATAGATGAAGGAACCTCTACCGCTGGCACTCAACCCGAGGAGGAAACTCCGGTTGAACCGATTGACGAATCCTTACCTCTTAGACGTTCCGAAAGAGTTAGAGTTCAACCCCAGTTTTATGGTTTTCATATTACTACCGAAGGGGACATGTACATTAGTGATGGTACACTAATAAACCTTGATGAACCTAATAGCTATAAGGAAGCCATGGCAGGCCTGGAGTCTGCAAAATGGAAAGAGGCAATGGATAGCGAGATCCAATCCATGTATGATAACCAAATTTGGAATTTGGTTGATAATGTGCCCGGACGTAAGACCGTTGGGTGCAAATGGATCTTCAAGAAGAAGATCGACATGGATGGAAACGTACACACATATAAAGCGCGATTGGTCGCGAAGGGCTTTACTCAAACTCCCGGAGTTGACTATGATGAGACCTTCTCACCAGTTGCGAAGATAAAATCTATTAGAGTGATGCTAGCGATTGCCGCATTTCATGATTATGAGATTTGGCAAATGGATGTCAAGACCGCTTTCCTTAATGGGAAGTTGGCTGAGGATGTTTACATGGCTCAGCCGGAGGGGTTTGTGGATCCGAAGCATCCGAATAGAGTGTGTAAGCTTGAGAAGTCCATTTATGGACTTAAGCAAGCATCTCGCAGATGGAATCTTTGCTTCGATGAGAAAGTCAAAGAGTTTGGATTTGTACGAAGCGAAGATGAATCATGTGTATATGTCAAAGCCAGTGGGAGTATAGTAAGCTTCCTCGTTCTATATTTCGATGACATATTACTCATAAGAAACGACGTCCCGACTCTGTAGGAGGTTAAGTCCTGGCTCGGGAAGTGCTTCGCTATGAAGGACCTCGGAGAGGCTTCTTATATTTTGGGAATAAGGATAGTGAGAGAAAGAAGTAAGAGACTAATAGGACTTAGTCAGAACACTTACTTAGAGAAGGTACTAAAACATTTTAGCATGGAAAACTCGAAGAAGGGAGAATTACAGATACAAAGTAACGCCAAGTTGAGTAAGACTCAAAGTCCGAGTACCGAAGCTGAAATAGCAGAAATGAGTCGAGTACCATACGCTTCCGCAGTTGGCTCAATCATGTGTGCTATGACTTGTACTCGCCCTGATGTAGCCTTTGCTTTGAGCATGGTTAGCAGATATCAAGGGAATCCTGGCAAAGCCCATTGGATTGCAGTGAAGAATATCCTTAAGTACCTTCGGAGGACGAAGGAATGGTTCTTAGTCCTCAGAGGGAGTGATGACTTGAAGGTGCGAGGGTATAGCGACGCCAGCTTTCAGACCGACAGGGACGACTACTGTTCGCAGTCGGGCTGGGTCTTTATCCTGAATAGAGGAGCAGTGACTTGGAAAAGTTCCAAGCAGGAAACCGTAGCTGATTCAACGTGCGAATCAGAGTACATTGCAGCGAGTGAAGCGTCGAAGGAGGTGATATGGTTGAAGAACTTCATTGGTGACCTTGGAGTTGTACCTGTCATAAAGGAGCCCATGGAGATTTTCTGTGATAATGAAGGAGCGGTTGCCTTGACCAAGGAACCAAGAGATCATGGTAGATCATGACACATCGATAGAAAATATCACTTTATTAGACATCGTGTAGAAGAAGGACAACTCGTAGTGAAGAGGATATCATCAGAAGATAACCCAGCAGATCCGCTTACGAAGGGACTGAGTAGGGTTAAGCACTTGCAGCATGCTAGGAGTATTGGGCTGAAGGATGATATTAGTATAGATTAGATAATAGTAGAAACGTGTAATAGATAAATGTAATTAACATTTGATGATTAAATAAAAGAGTATTATTTATGAGTAATGTTACTGTCTTATGTTAATTGTTTAGCTATTGTTTCATTTTGCATGTTTTGACTTCCAGAATAATTGAGTTTATTAAGAATAATCGAATTATTCAAAATTGTCCACAATCGTTCATATGTTGGAAGTAGGTATGAATGAATATTGTCATGAATCGGTGTGTAGATTGTCTAAATGGTATTAGACATAGCAAAGGATTGCTGCAACGTTCATGAGTGCTTATGAACTGGTTTTGAGCATTGGAACAAACCCGCGCTTGCTGGAATCACCTTATGGAATTTGATATAAAAGGGTGAATGCAAGACGATAATATCATATAGTCTTAAAACCTAGATATATTGTTTGTTATTTGTTAATTGGTTGTACATTGATAATGCGAAAACGCATCAGTAACTCGGTGTCATAAAACGCATTGTTGTGTATAGTTGATTAATGAATAAGTAAATGCATATAAGTCGAAGTTTATCTATTACTTTTATCCCAAGAGGGTAAAGCGATATCTCAGCCGCTCGATGATTTGATTTGACTTCTGTGTCGGGCCCGGTCATAACTGAATTGATGTGTTCGATTAAGTTCTATGTCGAATAAATCGGAGATCGAGAAACCAAATGCTAGACAAATCATTCCATAGAATTGTCAGCATGATATCTAACAGAGGACTGTACGATCCCTTATCTAAAGGACAAGACTGAATAGATCAGAGTTTAACAGCGTCTTTGAGAGCTACGATTGCAAATCGAATTGTACTTGTGCATATAGTTACTAGACTTATCCAAGTGGGAGACTGTTGGAATAGTGTCTAAGGCTACAACTATATTAGGCAAGTATTTGACCCGATTGTGCATGATCCTTTTGGGTTGCCTTCACCATAGCAACTTGACAGGATGATTTATTATGAGAGAATAAATATTAGTAATATATATTATGAGAATAATATAAGGAATAATAATATTGTTATTTGATTAATATAAGTCATAAATTAATTAGAATTAATTTGGTGACTTAAAGAGATTAATTAAATAAGAGGGTATAAACTGTCAATTGTTTGATAGTTACACTTTAGGCTGTAAATCCTTTATGGATAGGGTTGGACGATTTCTAGGGCTTGGGATAAGCCACAAATCGTCCAAGGGCTTATCATGGAAAGGATTTGGATTGCTTTGAGTAAAAGTTATCCAATTAGGGTTTAAGGGTGAAACCCTAGGAGCCTTACAAGTATAAATAGACCCTTAGGGCAAGGGAAATCGGCACCTCTACTAAAGCAAAGAAACCCTGGCCGATTTCTATTCCCTCTTCTCTCTCTCAAATCATCCTCTTGCTAGTTGGTGTTTGTAAGCCATTAGAGGAGTGACATTTGTGACTCTAAAGCTCCAAGAACTAGAAGATCAAACAAGTGTTTCAAGGTATGCTTCTAACTCTGATTTTGTATTGTTCTTATACTCTATTAGCTATTAGAAGTCTTGGATTCAATGCATGTTTAATTAGAGAAACCTAGATCCAAGCATTAGGGTTTGCATGTGCACATAGGAATGTTCATATGGCCAATGGTGATTATGTAATGGCTATAGGAGAAGGAAAAGTATTGTTGGGATCGTTAGTGCTAAAAAATGTTTTATATGTTCCGGTTTTGGAATGTAGTCTCATCTCAATTACTCGGTTGACTAGAGATAAAAACTACATGTTGAAATGTATTGACTGTTTGTGTATCGTACAGGACTGCATTTTGAAGATGCTGATTGGAGTGGGTGAAGTACGTGACAAACTGTATGTGTTGAAGGAAAATGTGACAACACGTGTTAATAAGGTGGTTGATCCAGTCAATGTCGAATTATGGCACAAAAGGATGGGTCATCCTTGTAAACAAGTGTTAGAATCATTGTCTCCTTCAATTGGTAGTATTTAGTATAATTCTAAGACTTTAGAACATTGTGATGTATGTTTTAGAGCTAAGCAAACTCGACAACACTTTGTTCCTAGTGAAAATAAAGCAAATGGAATTTTTGATCTTATTCATTGTGATTTGTGGGGACCCTACCGTGAAGAATCCATATGTGGTTTTAAATACTTTTTGACCATTGTCGATGATCATTCCCGTGCCATTTGGGTCTATTTGCTAAAACATAAGGATGAGGCCGCTCAAACTCTTAAAGATTTTTTGGCGATGACTGAGCGTCAATTTAATGCCAAAGTAAAAATCATACGCAGTGATAATGGCAAAGAATTTACATGTATGGAAAATTACTTTAAGCAACTTGGTATTGTGCATCAAACTTCAATGGTCGACACTCCCCAACAAAACGGTCGTGTCGAGCAAAACATCGACAAATTCTCAATGTAGAACGAGCCTTGCGGTTTCAAGCTAACTTGCCCATCAAATTTTGGGGTAAATGTATTATGGCTGTCGGGCATTTGATAAACCGTACTCCTTCATCTATTTTGAATTGGAAAACACCTTTTGAGGTGTTATATGGAAAAAGACCGTCACTTGATCATATACACACTTTTGGTTGTCTATGTTATGCTCGTAGTCTCAATCGCTCCATAGATAAATTTGCAAGTCGTAGTCAAAAGTGTATCTTCATCGGGTATCTATACGGTAAAAAGGGATGGAGTCTTTATAATCTGGAATCGAGGGAGATTATGGAATCGAGAGATGTCATATTTCTTGAAACAAAGTTTCCATATTCTGAAAAATCTTTAGATCCAACATCTGAATCAGATCCACCTTTTGGAAACATTAAAGAGGATAATTATTGGCTTCCTAACAACTCAATGCTACATGAGACTCCTCTCATTCCAGTGACATAACAGCTACCTGTTACCGATGTTACTAGCGATGTTATCACTGACGTTGCTACCGACTCGCAAATGCATCAACAATCTGAACAAGAACACCAACTTTTTGATGCATCTAATGCTCCTGGTGTATCAGATGTGCAACAAACACAGACCGAATATGTTGTTGAGGATAAATCTAGTTGTGATGAAGATGATACAAATGTGTTAGGTCGCGGACATCGACAACGCTTTCCATCCACTCGACTCAAGGATTACATAACACATACATCTCACGTTACTTCCTCACATTCCACTCCTCTCTCATTAGTGTCATCAGGTACATGGTATCCTATATCAAATTACATCAATTGTAGTAAATTCTTTATGTCCCATTCCCATAGACATTTTCTACCAGCCATTACAGCAGGAACGGAACCCTCGACCTACAAAGAGGCAGTTTGTCATCAATGTTGGCATGATGCTATGCGAAAAGAAACTGATGCATTGACATCCAACAATACTTGGACAATAACAACTTTACCTAAAGGGAAGAAAGCTTTAGGAAGCAAGTGGGTTTTTCGTATAAAATATAATGCAGATGGCGTTAAGTAATCTTGACATGGGTCATGGGTTTATTGAAGTTATGGGTATGGGTAATATTTGATTGTTTGTTTAATGTTTGATTAAAATAGCTTTGACTAAGTTCAAATATAGAGAAAACGTGTGGATATACTTGGTCACTGTAGGGTGCTTTTCTTTAGGAGTAATGGCAAGTTTTTAGGCTTTAGGTTGTTTATTCCTGTTGGTTTTTTGTAGGCTATTTATAGCCAGCTGTTTTTGATTAATATAGTGAAGTTGAGTCCAGAATAAACAAAAAGTCTCCTTTTGTTTTTCCTCTTTTATTTTCGTGTGCTACAGCAACAACAGGAACCTATTTTCTTTCCTTCTTATTGTTCAAAGGTTGAAGGGGCTATTCCAACATTTGGTATCAGAGCCCTAGGCTCAACATGTGGGATCTTTGAAGAGGTTCTATGTGAACCTGTTGTTGTTGTAGTTATGTGTGAGCCGAGTTTAAAACCAAGAATTTGTGTGATAGAGTTTGAAGACCGATCTGTGTGATTTGAAGGAAGGGTTGTGTGTTGAATCAAAGTTCTGGGTGAACCAAGAAGAAGAAAAACAACATGTGTGGTGAAGCTAATTTGTGGTGAGAAGCAAATCAACCTGAGAAAGAAAAAAATCGGTGTGATTAGAAGCTAATTAAAGTGAGAAAGAAAGTCAGAAAAGGTGAATTATGTGTGATCTATTGTAGTTAGTATCTCATCAAAAGAAAGAATCAAGTTAGAGACATGCCAGCAACAAATCCGGGTGGATCAAGTCAGGTTGTACATGTGAGTAGTCAAAGTATCCCATTACAATGTCCCAAGTTAACAGCAACAAACTACACGAGTTGGTCGATTATGGTGGAATCGATCCTACAAGCATATGGTTTATGGGAAGCAGTTGATTCGGAAATGGGAAGAGCGGTCGAGGCAAAGAAAAATATAATGGCAAGAGCATTTGTGTTTCAAACTCTACCTGAAGATATATTACTTCAAGTGGCTAAGCATAAGAATGCAAAAGATGTGTGGGAAGCGCTTCGTGTGCGGTATTTGGGAGCCGAAAGAGTTCAAAAGGCATGACTTCAAACACTTAGAACCGAGCTAGAGATGTTGAAGATGAAAGAGGGTGACACGATTAATGAGTTTTCGGGGAAACTTAGTGAGATTGCATCAAAATTCAAGAGTCTTGGGTCTAGCTTGGAGGATGAGATATTGGTAAGAAAGCTACTAAATTCGGTTCCTAAGAAGTTTTTGCAGATTGTTGCATCTATTGAGCAATACTCCGAGATAGAGGACATGTCACTTGAGGAAGCTGTGGGAAGGTTGAAGGCATATGATGAGAGAATCAAGGTTCTTGATGAAGATGATAATGATCAAAATCAAAACAAACTCTTACTGTCAAAAGAGGAATAAGAAGAGAGAACCAAGCGTGGTAACTTTAGTCAAGATCAATCTGGAAAAGGAAGAGGTCGGGGTCAAGGAAGAGGTCATGGTAGAGGTCGAGATGGCCAATTCAAAAGCTATGAAGATCGAAGGGAGCAAGGTATGTATCGAGATAAACGACATATTAAATGTTATAATTGTCAAGAATATGGACACTATGCAGCTGAGTGTCCTAAGAAAGAAATAAAAGAAGTAGAAGCTAATTTGATTCAAGATGATGATGAGCCAGAAGCACTACTTTGAAGAATCAGATTCATGTCAAGATTAAGGGGTTGATTGTTGGGTAATCTTGACATGGGTCATGGGTTTATTGAAGTTATGGGTATGCGTAGTATTTGATTGTTTGTTTAATGTTTGAATAAAATAGCTTTGACCAAGTTCAAATATAGAGAAAATGTGTGGATATACTTGGTCATTGTAGTGTGCTTTTCTTTAGGAGTAATAGCTAGTTTTTAAGCTTTAGGTTGTTTATTCCCGTTGGTTTTTTGTAGGCTATTTATAACCAGTTGTTTTTTTATTAATATAGTGAAGTTAAGTCCAGAATAAACAAAAAGTCTCCATCTATTTTTTCCTCTTTTATTTTCATGTGCTGCAGCAACAACAGGAACCTGTTTTCTTTCCTTCTTATTGTTCAAAGGTTGTAGGGGCTGTTCCAACAGATGGGTCAGTCGAACGTCACAAAGCAAGGCTGGTTACTCTTGGAAATCATCAAATTGAAGGTCTAGATTACACAGAAACATTTGCTCCTACTGCGAAAATGGTCACTGTTCGTACTTTTTTGGTTGTCGCAACTATCAAACAATGGGAGCTTCATCAAATGGATGTTCATAATGCTTTTTTGCATGGGGATCTTGAAGAAGAGGTGCATATGCGTCTTCCTCCTGGGTTTGAAGCTCACGGAACACATCAAGTTTGTCGACTCAGAAAATCATTATACGGTCTTCGTCAAGCACCACGATGTTGGTTTGCCAAACTAACTGCCGCTCTTTCTAAATATGGGTTTGCTCAGTCCAAATATGATCATTCTCTTTTTATCTATACAAAAGGAACCATTCACTTGAATGTGTTAGTGTATATATGTCGATGATCTCATTGTTGGTGGAAATGACTCTGTTGCGATCCAAAGTTTTAAAGATTACTTGAGCAAGTGTTTTCATATGAAGGATCTAGGAAGATTAAAATATTTTTTGGGCATTGAAGTGTCGCGTAATGCCACTGGTATATGCCTTAGTCAACGTAAATATACACTTGATATTATCTCGGATGTCGGTCTCTTGGGTGTGAAACCTATAGGAACCCTTATTGAGCAAAATCATAACCTTGCTCTTGCTGATGGTGTCGACATGATGGATCCAACTAAATATCGACGACTGGTTGGTCGTCTCATCTATTTAACCATTACTCATCCCGAGATTTGTTACAGTGTTCACATCTTGGCACAATTTATGCAAAATCCAAAGGTTGCTCACTGGGAGTCTGCTTTACGTGTCGTAGGTTATCTTAAAAATAATCCCGGCCAAGGTCTCTTTCTTAAATCCTCTTCCCAGTTACAAATAAGAGCCTATTCTGATGCTGATTGGGCGAGTTGTCCTCTGACTCGCAGATCCCTGACTGCATATTTCGTGTTTCTTGGCGACTCACCAATTTCTTGGAAAACTAAGAAGCAACAGACTGTCTCACGATCATCCACTGAGGCAGAATATCGATCACTAGCTGCTACCACATCTGAATTGAAATGGCTAAGAGGATTGATATCTTCTTTTGGCATTCATCATTCATCTCCCATGCTCATCGCTTGCGACAACCAGTCAGCTCTAAACCTTGCTCAGAATTCGGTGTATCATGAACGTACTAAGCATATCGAAGTTGACTGCCATTTCATTTGAGATGAAATCAATCGTGGTTTCATTCTTCCTTCGTATGTCTTGACTTCTAATTAACTGGCAAACATTCTAACGATGGCTCTCTCTAAGAAAAAGTTTGATACTCTTCTCGGCAAGATGGGCATCTCAAATTTCCATGCTTCATCTTGAGGGGGGTATTGATGTGTACATATTTTATAGTTGTCATACTCTGTATATCTTCCATATTTTAGGATATTATTCCTTAGTCACAGGAGATAATTTAGTAATCCCTGATTTCTAGGAATTTGCATATCTGTTCTCTAGATGATTTTTGTATAAGTTCGTTCATTATTGAAATCAATATCAGAAAACCTTATCTCAATTTCTCAGTTTTGTTTTGTCACAAACGGATATGGATATTGGTGGAGATTACAATCCTTGTGTCACACCCGCGAACCAGACAGCGGAAACGTCCGAGGGCTCGTGTGACATCCCCATTTTCACGGCCTGGAAAAGACCAATATGTTTATGCTTTGTTTTATAAAATCAGAGTAATCTTTTAAAGAAAACGGTTGCGGAATTTGTTCCCAAAACAAGATATGATAATAACTTATCAAAACATTTCTCAAAGAGAATGTATTTTCATTTAATAATAAAACCTCGGGATGTCATGTTCCGATACAGACATATAAGCATAAACAGAACTTACATTCAGTTACACTAATGATTTATATCTCCTTTAAATCTCTCTGTGAAATATGTCTTCATATCGATACCTGTGATACAAAGAAAACTGAGTGGGTCAGGCTTGGGAGTCTGGTGAGCATATAGGGTTTTCATCCCACAATGTTATATCATATATTTATAAATATAGAACATTCAAACTTGTACAATTTCACCATATAAAGGCAACTCTTATCCCACCCCATCGATCCTCACAACGACACGATCTAAACTCTCGTATCTAAAATTCACCTCTTTACCTGATCACTACTCACGGATCTAAAACTATCCTCTTCACCCGATCCATACTCACGGATCTAAAACTAACCTTTTCACCTAATCCATACTCACGGATCTAAAACTACCTGATCCATACTCACGGATCTAAAACTAACCTCCTGATCTGATCCATACTCCCGGATCAATCATTGTACCCAATCCATACTCCCGGAATAGGGACAATTAACTATACCTTAAACCTGATCTGATCCATACTCCCAGATCTATAACTGTGCCCAATCCATACTCCCGGACTAGGGACAATTAACTTAATCTTAATCCATATCTGATCCATACTCCCGGACCTATAACTGTGCCCAATCCATACTCCCGGACTAGTGACAATTAACTTAGTCTTAATCCATACTCCCAGACTAATAGCAAGTTTATCTCTTTACCTGATCCATACTCACGGATATAAAACTAACCTCTTGATCTGATCCCTACTCACGGATCTAAACTAACCTCTTGATCTGATCCCTACTCACGGATCTAAACTAACCTCTTGATCTGATCCCTACTCACGGATCTCATCTACCCATGTCCTACCCAACATATTTGTAGATATAAAATACATATATAGTTTAACTCATTAAAAATCTATATAGTTCATCCATTCCACCAATACCTCAAATAAACAACAATATATAAACACATAGCACGTATTTCGTAGCAAATACTTCATACTTATGTGTTAGAAGAAAGTAACCACACACTCACACATATAAACAACAATATACTTAATACACTCAAACCATACTTGTATTATTATCGTGTTTATGAAAGGTAGTATACACTCACTTGATCAGAAGATGATCGGACAGCACTACGGATTGTAGAAGTAGTATTCTTCAGTGAAACCGGGATCACTTCACACACCGGGTTTCTCACGGGCAGAGCTTCGGCTCGGAAACTCTTTTCTTCTCGGGATCTTCGGGCTTCGGGACTTGCTTCGGGTCTCGGGGTTGATACCGGGGCTTCGGGGGGTTAAAATAGGGCTTAGAGGGTGTATCGGGAGTGGGAGAGAAGGGATGGAGCAACCATAGTCGGCTGGCCCTTCAAATCTATTTATAGGGCAAATTTGGCCCTTGCCACATCGTGGGATCCTTTTTCCACATCGTGGGCTTGGTCGTCATTGCATACGTCATTGAAAGTTGCATCTGGGGGACTCCCGGAGGTGTCAGGAGACTTGCCACGTCGTGGCACTGCTTGCCACGTCGTGGTCTCTGACAGTTTTGGGGTTTCGCGCCCCGAACTTTAGAAATTCATAACTTTCGCATATGAACTCCGTTTTCGACGTTCTTTATATTGACGCGAAGGTGAGATTATGCTCTACAAGTCTTGTTTAGACTCCATTGGCTAATTTTGACTTTATTTTTAATATATTATAAATATATTACTTATATATTATCTTTAGTAGGCCGGGACACGAAAACTCCGTTTGAAATTCATAACTCCTTCATCTGAACTCCGTTTTCGTCTATCTTTTTATCGTTGGACTACTATCGATGACATCTTAGACTCTCATTTAGATCACTAAGGATAGATATCTATCTACCTTAAATTCACTATTTACGTCGCGCTGGGTCGTGCCGGTTCTGTCGCGAAACTTCGACAGGTCATAACTTCTTCGTTATAACTTGGATTTTGGCGTTCTTTATATGCACGGAAACCTTGTGACATATACTAAAACTTGGTTAAGATTAATCCTTCTAAATAATCTTCCATCAAAAATTCATTTTTGATGCTTATCGTCTCTAAATTGACTAGCCCTAATCTACGGGCGTTACAGCTCGCGTGACTTAAATTTACATATCATCAAAATGAATATATACGAAACATAACACATGAATCACCAACCATTACATAGTACAACTGGCATTGTTTACATCAAGTACGAGGTTTACATTACATGATTTCAAAATATAAAGTGTTTGGTGATTAGCTACTACGTACAAAGGAAAACTTTCAACGCACCGGATGCTTCCTTGTCTAATGATTACCTGAGAATACAAGTTATTTTGAAAACGGTCAACATATATAATGTTGGTGAGTTCGTAAGTGTGTTTGATGTAAAGTAGTTTATGTCATTGGTAAAACGCAGAAAATCCGATATTTTCTGTAATAAAACTTTTCTTGAAAATATTGTGATGATCCTGTAAGTATATATGTGAATGATTTCAAGACATGAATAAATCAGAAGTTTTGCATTATAATGTTTGAAAGTACAAGTGAGTAAGATTGATTTCCCCGGAAAACCCGATGTATTCCGAATAAAAGTTATGATTGTTTTTGCTTTATTGAATCGTTACATCGAATGAATATGATTTCCCTTGATTAATGATTTCCTTTGATTAATGATTTCCGCTGATTAATGATGTCGAATTTCTACATGAGTCGTCATAACCATGCATGATAATGACTAGTTCGTCTGTCTTGGTACTCTAATGAACACCGAAATTTGATCTTAAGACTTTGTCACCCTAGATTGGCCGAGTCTAACTGCAGCGAACAACTTAGGTGTGGGGGAGTCACCCCCATATAGATCTATACACAAAATCTCGCTCTCCCTCGAGGAGACTTTGATTACAACTACAGACTACGACCGACACTTATTGGTGTCACCCGTTATTACTCACTCAATCCACATGAATTTGATTAAACTTGGTTAATGATTGAATTTTATTTTACATGAAGAGAAGGTAAGCCTAACAGACGATGAGAAGATGACTACTAGGCCCTACTAATTTCGTATGTTATTTAAGGCTATTGAGTATACGAAAAGAGCATTGGCCCATTTCGGTTATAATTTATTTGGACCTTACTAGTAATGCATAATGGGCCACTGAGGCCCAATAGCATGCAAAAACCAGTGAGGGTCCATTAAGCATGTAATTGGGTCACAGGAAGCCCAATAACATGTATTATTTAAGTTGGGCCCAAAACCCATGTTAATGAGTCACGAAGGCCCATTAAGCATGATTAGAATCTCTCAAGCCTAACCATTTGAACGTTTACTTGTTTTGTATAACACTAATGTTGCGAGTTGTTTAATCGATATGTCGTATAAATCACAAAATTGTTTTATAACGTTTACATGCTTAGAATCTCTCAAGCCTAACCATTTGAACGTTTACTTGTTTTGTATAGCACTAATATTGCGAGTTGTTTAATCGATATGTCGTATAAATCACGAAATTGTTTTATAACGATTTATAGCTTTATAAAATAGTTATTTTTCTATTTAAAACCCATAAGTTATAAAGTTTTGTATATTTTGGCCCGATTATTATTATTATTATTAACATAATTGACCAAAAACATTAATTTGACCTATTCAGCCCCCTTATTTTGTAAAGTTGGCGAATTTTGCCCTTTTTATAAAAGAAATGACATTTTAGGTCCTTGAACCATTTTTCTTGACATTTTTGACCCAAACCCTTATTTAAATAATTTTTTAAGCCCAAAAGTGACTTTTTGAAAGTTTCAACCCCTTTAGTTAAAAGATTTGCATTTTTAACCCACCTTTTTCGCAACTTTTACACTTTTTACCCAAAATCCAAATTCTTTGCATTTTAAATCCTTTTTAACAGATATGATCATTTTAAACCCCAGAAATAGATTTATTTACCTTTATACCCACTGTTTTGATAAATTTCCATTTCAGCCCCTTAAGAAACATATTTTTTGCAACTTTGGGCTTATGGGCCGAAAAGCCCAAAAATTAGCCCAATAAGTCATAAAATTTCATTTTTAGTCCTTTGAAAAACTTAATGTTCATAGAAACTTATATTTTAACTGTTTTGGCATTTTGAACCTTGTAAAAACCGCAAATGACAACTTTTTCCTAACCTTTTACTTATTTGACAAAAATAGTCCAAAAATGAGTTTGATGTTGTAGTATGTTAATTTAAAGCTTGTATATTAGTTTATCTTGGCACGTTGAGTGAAATATGAACTAGATCACATATTTTTCCTTTTTGAACTATAGATCTCAAAATATCTTTCATCTTTAGCACAAATATATCACAAAATCACAAGAAATCACACATAACATACAAATATACATAGATCTTCACATTTTACTTGCATTCTCCCCCATAAAATATATGAAAACCGAAAATAGAAGGGTATGAATTCACCTTAGGTTTGTGGGTTTGGTTTTGAAGAAGGAAATGGAAGAATTTTGGTCCTAGTAAGCCTTCTTGGGTGGATCTCGAACTTAGAGTTCTCTAAGATGATGATCATGAGTTTGTGTGAGTGTAGAAAGATTCTTGATGAAATAAAGAGACTAGATTATAGATCCAAGCATTTAACTTACCTAAGGTGATGATTCTTGTGGAAGAACCTCCTTGAAATGCTCCAAGATCTCAAAAATTTGAATGGAGAATAGGATGTGCTTGAGAGTATTTAGGATGAGAGTTTGAAGATGTGTGTGTGTGTGTTTGGTGATCCTCAGCCGAAACAAGAAGAGAAGAGAGAGGGGAGAGTCTTAAGGTGATGGTGCATGGAAATATGGGATTTAATGCATGGATATCCCATGGGTAATTATGAGGTGGCACCATGGAAAGTCAACCCTCCCTTATCCACTCTTTTATTATTCTTTTTTTTTTTGTTTTAATTGGGCCGAGAGAGAGAGAGAGAGAGAGAGAGAGAGAGGAGAGAAAAGATTTGGGCCTTGATGTTAGAGTCCAAAATATGGAGCCCAAACTAATAGCTTTTGGCCCATTGGAGCCTTTGGAGTGGGTTACGGCCCAAACGTGCATGCAAGAATGGATTGGTGGCTTTTTAGGGCTTATTGGATTGTTATGGCCCAATAAGGCCCTGTAAAGGTAAACTAGTCCATTTTAGACTTATAAAGCCCAAAAAGGTTAAGTCTTATGAGAGTGGGTCCAAATTAGAGCCCATTTAAGAGTTCTAAGACCAAGATAGTCACATTGGAGGTTTATTGGCCCCTTTAGGCCCAATAAAGAAATCCTAGTCACATTGAGTGTTTTGAATAGAGTGTTTGATGGAATTTGGTTGTCATTGAATAAGCATCATACGTTGCTTACAAGTTTTAGTTACAATGTTATCCTTGTTTAATGTTTACAAAGCATTAGAATTCCTAGTTGTGACACCTTGTCCCCGGAAAACTACACCCGAACCCCAATCCCCACACCCATACTTTCCCCCGACTCGTTAAATCTCTGACTGGTTCGGGTATAAAAATCCTCCTCAGATACAGTGTAACATCCCAAAAATACAGGCCAAAAATTTCATTTTTAAATACATTATTATGTAAAACCATTGGCATAAAAACATTCATATTAATATCTCATGTCAAAACCAAAGTGTCAATAATCAAAACATATTATCATAACACCATATCAGAGTGTAATCCCAAAGATCTCATGTGCGGAAAACATAGTGTGATGCGCTGCGATCAAGCCGACTCCTTTCCTTTGAAAACAAGTACCTGAAACCAAAACTGTAAACCATAAGCACAAAGCTTAGTGAGTTCCCCCATCATACCAAATACCATATAATCACATGGCATACATACTGTCGGGTAATTCTGGGGTGCCCGGCCTACCCGTGTCAAGCCATTCTGGGGTGCTAACCTACCCGTGTCAAGCCATTCTGGGGTGCTGACTTACCCATGTCAAGCCATTCTGGGGTGCTAACCTACCCGTGTCAAGCCATTCTGGGGTGCTGACCTACCCATCGGTCCTAACAACCGACCCTCGGGGACTATTCCACCCCCTACTGCTACTATCACCTATATCATAACATAAACATACTATCAGACATATCTGGGATGCCTGAACTACCCTTCGGTCCTAACAACCGAACACGGGGACTGGTCCCCTCATACTACCTCTATCGCATATAACATAACAAGCCAGCATGCAAACATATCATCACATACTGTCAGACGTATATGGGGTGTCTGACTACCCTTCGGTCCTAACAACCGAACACGACTACTATCACATACAACATATCACGCTAGCATATAACATATCAGGTAGTAGCAAACCTAGATGATATCACAAATACAATCATCTATCATACGTCTCCTACTGGTGGGCCGGCATTGTGCCCTTAGACCCACCACTACTGGAAGGTAACTCACCTCACACTGCTGAATTCCCGAAGACACAATCCCACACTTGCTGAAGTCCCGCAAACTCGACCCCAGCTGCTGGCTGACAGACTCCCGAACTGTCCACACCAAAATAACACCCAATTAATAATTGGGTCCCAACACATAACCATAATACATACTTGGATAATTACTTCATTACCCCAGGCTTGGCTTATATAAGCCCAAGGCCCAATCCATAGGCCCAAAGCAAACTAGGAACCAAAGCCTAGCACATGGCCCAATTTTCCAAATTGGGCCCAAGCCTATATGTGGTCTTATTCTAAGGCCCAACATTATACAATCATTAAGGCCCAACTATGGTCCATCTATGGCCCAATTTTCCAAATTGGGCCCAACCCCTTACATGGGACTTACCCTAGGCCCATTAAATTATTTTAGTCCATATAATTATTCTTGGATGGCCCATTAATAATCCAATCATCAAGGCCCAATAGAAAGGCCCAAAAATAAACCCAACTGAAATTAGGGTTTCACATAAAATGATGATTAGGGTTAAATTTCCTACTTAACCCATTAAGGACTTAATCCATTAAGTCCAATATCGCTTAGATTAATCTTTACCAATGATTATTATTTAATATCTCGAGTTATTAAATAATTCCCGTGTGTCCCGATTAATTCCCCAAACTAAGATTTACTAACATTAGGGTTTTCCAACTCAAATACTAGCCCATTATTAATTTGTTGGACTTGTAGGTTATTTAGGGCTTTATTGGGCCTATCAAGCCCACTAGAATGCCATCAAGCCCATTAGGGTTTTATTGGGTCCATAAGAGTTCATTAAGCTTCATTGGGCCCATTAGAGCTCCTTTGAGCCCATTAGGGTTTCTAGCACCCCAAACGAATCAATCACAAGAGACAAAACGCACCGCCACCCGACACGGCGGTCAGTGGCGGCGGGAGGCGGCAGCCACCACCCTAAGGTGGTGGTTTCTAATTTCTTTCCATTATTTTGCTTGAGTTACAATTACAACGAAAATACCAAAGCAACACACACCCTAACTAAGCTAAACATACACACACAAACCACCTTGAAGTGGTCGGCGGTGGTGCATGACGGCAACCACCACCTTGCGGTGGTGGCGGTGGCTCCTTGCGATTTCCGGAAAGACTAAACACGCACTAATCAGGAATACATGCACATAACCCGCTGTATGGTCACAAAACAACCCCCAGCCACCCACCAGCGGTGACCGACGACTGCAGCAACAACTTTTAACCGGCAGGAGGAAGTAGAAGCGGCGGCAGGCGGTGGTTTGCATCGACAGTCACAACAGCGGTACAACAACGATCTTGGCATTCAGCAACCGCCCTCAATGGTGGCTCACAACCCACACCCGACGAGTATGGCTAGCTCCACAATCCTCCTGTTACCTACAACTTCTGATGGCACGAACTTGACTAGGCAGCGACACCCGAAACATAACAGAGAACCACCATAGGGATCGACGGCGGCGTTAAACAGAAAAGAGAAGAAGAAGAATGGTGGCGGCGGACCTCGACAAAAGGCAGGGGCTCCTCCCCAATGCGTTTCCCAGCAAGAGGGTCATGGCGTTCGACGATGGGTGCGCATTACAGCAACAACAACCACATCCACTGCCAATGCGGTCGGTTGTCGATCTCCGATAGTAGTGGTTCACGGTTACGGAATCCCACAGTCACGGTGGCGGTGACTCTTCGATGGCGACTCGTCTGATCGGAAACTACGAAGGAGAAGAGAAAGATGGCGGCTGGGGAGTCACAAGGTGGCGGCTGCTATGGATTAGGTTTAGGGTTTGGCTTGGGTTATGTCTTCATACACGGGAGGAATGACGGGTCTTCACCCGTGTTCTTTCTTCAAACTTCTAATATTTTAACTAGTTTAGTCCCCCTCAACAGATTCATTTTCAAACAAAGTCCTTAATTTACCAATTCAACCCTGCCCTCTGAAATTCCTTTCAAATTAAGCCCAAGACTTACATTCTAGCCCCCAACCCCATAAAATCTTCTCAACTTTAGTCCAATACTTACCATTCAGCCCTTAGCTTCCAACATCTCTTCAAATTAAGTCCGAATTACATTTTAACCCCCCAAAACTAACTCTTTGCTGTTCTATTATGCTTTTAGGGCTATTTTCATTTATTAATTTGTTCATTTATTTATTTATTTAACTAATAAATAAACGGGTGTTACATACAGAGAACCAATGGATACCCGTTGAGTAAAAAATATCCAATTATTTTTATTAAATTTCATAAATATTAAACAAAAACATAACAATAATCACCACAATTAAAACATTCAACAGCTCATACTTCATTCTCATAGACAACAAAGTAAAAATGATAAACAAACATTAATTCTCATGTTTGTTAAGAAACCAAAATAAAAAAAAACAAATCTTTATAAACTAAGTATCAAAATCCACAATGTTTGGACTTGTTTAATCATCTCTTACCACTTCAGATTTTACAAGATGTTTTTCTCTATTTCAATCTGCATATAAAAATAAAAAAAATAAAGTTAAGTACATTTAAAAAATATATGAAGTTAAAGAAAAGAGTAAATTACACGAATGGTCCCTATGGTTTGGGGTAGTTTGTGTGTTTGGTCCCTAGCTTATTTTTGTAACTCGGAAGGTCCCTACTGTTTGTTTTTATTACGCGTTTGGTCTCTGTCTTACCTAAAATGACTATTACTTAGGCTATGTTTGGCGTACTAGCTGAAAATTAGCTGTTAACTGAAAAGTTATCTGTTAAATAAAAAGCTATCTGATAGCTGAAAAGTTAGTTGATAAAAAATAACGTCTAGTAAAGCTAGTTAAAATATATAAAATTACATAAAATGATATGTAGGAGTATGTGTTTCTATAATTAATTAAGGGGTGTATTTGGAAAATTTTAAAAAAACCTCCTAAAAAGTTAGTCTAAGTAGCTTTTCAAAAAGCTAGCTTATAAGCTACTTTTTGGCTTACCAAACACGACAACATAAAAAACCTCGAAAAATAAGTTAGCTGTGGCACACCAAACACAGTCTTATAGGAAAAATAGTGGGGTAGGTAATGTAAGGTGTGAGGGTGTTTATTTAAGACAGAGATCAAGCCCATAACAAAAACAAACAGTAGGGACATTCCGAGTTAAAAAATTAATTAGTGACCAAGCACGCAAATTACATCAAACCACAGGGAGCATAATTTACTCTAAAGAAAATATCCTCTATTATAATAAAACAATACATTTTTTGCCATGTGGCATCTCTTAAGCCTTTCTAAGCCAAAGTAAAGTACCAAATATACCCCTCACACATATTACACGGTTGAAGATTTGATTTTTGGAATTTGAATTTCAAATCTTATGCATAAATTGGTTACTTTCCATGTTAATCCTTAAAAATCTTCGCCCCAAATCTCGGTACCTTGAATCGCTCTAGATTTGATTTCAAAATCCCTAATGCTACGTTTGGTAGGCTGTAGTCTTGGAATGAATTGAATCAGTTAATACGATAGAATGAAAAAATATATGTTTGGTTGGCAACGGATAAAGAATGATTCATTCAAGAAGGAATGGCATTCCTCCAAGAAGCGTGTTTTCTATTCCATGGAACCCCCAACTTTTTTTTCCATTCCTTTCTTACACGGAATGATAAGTGCCAATTTTGCCCTCCATCGATTTTGTTTTCAGTTCATAAAAATCTCAAGAACATCATCATTATCATCCAGATCCAAACAAAATCATCGGTCCATTCAAATTACTGCAGCATAATCAAGTTCAGTAAAGGAGATTTTCCATCCATCGATTTCCTATTGATACACTCTTCATGGTTTAACACTTCCAATTGGCACCAGTGTATTTCTTTTTTCTTCCTGTCTGTCTTCTATCTCTACATCACATCCCAGTATATATATATATATATATATTTGAGTTTGTTTTGCATACAATTGACTATTTTAAATTTTCCCCTCATCTGTTTCAGATAGAGTTTTACCGCCTATTAGGTGTTTGATGAAATGCCACCATGAATTCCTTTTGGGATTGAAGGATGATGTATAGTTGTTTTACTCAATTTTTGATTGATTTAGTCGTTTTATGCATGCTTTACTTGAAAAAATAATAAATTGGTTGAATCTGACAAGAAATGTTGGGCTTTTTATGCTTTATTATCAGTATTTGATACAATTAACCCATCATTTCTTTAAAAATGTTTGCCAAATTTGTGTGTAGGAACTAGTGAGAGGCATGAAGGGAACAAAACTCAAGATTTTGTAGGCTTATATAAAGAGGGAGAGAGAATAATGTCAAGAACAATCATAATTCATAGCCAGGTAAGTTGTTTGTTTCTCTAGAGATATTACCCTATCAATTGATGTTTCCTATTCTAAATTTTCTTTTAATAGATTGAGAGTTATAAGCCGAAATTATGAGATTGCTTGATTTGGGGTCAATTTTTTATGTCAAGGATCCAAGCATGTATGTTTTTTTTATTGTTTGAACTGTTTATATAAATTAGTTCCTATTGATCATCTGTGTATAACTGTTAATTACAGTCTAATTGGTTTCTTTTAACTTTTAGATATATAGCCTTTGCAAGTGATTTTGAAACTGCTTTAACAAGATTAAGTACTTTTTTTATAAACTTAATGTTAACCAGTTTCTTTTATCTTTTGAAACGGACCTCTACACTTTTTGGGCTATTTTGCCTCTGATATTTACTCATATCTGTTGGGTTATTTTCTCATACCCATACAACATTATAATGGTTTTCATTGCCCAAAAGTATGATGTTATTTTATTTTAGAATTTTTATAAAATAATTTCATTTCCCATATGTCAATTTGACTACCTGTATTTAGTATTTAGGTAACTCATTTACAAAAAAGTTAATTTTCTGAGTTTGTTTTAGGATCGTTACGAAATAACGTGAGTTTGTTTTAGGACTATTTTGCAGCAATTGGACCATTTTGCCCCTGATATTTGCTCATCAGTTTTTACTTCTGTTTTGATATGGGTGATCAGTTATCTATTTGATAGGAAAATGAGTGAAGATCATGCAGAAGTATAGGAGAGTTTGTAGTTGAAAGATGGCAGTCAATCTTAGGAAGCTACTGATGGATGATTTCCACTTTTATTAGTAAAAAAAAAACAAGAAGAATGAGGTTAAATCCAATGTTTAAGTAAATTTAATGAATGTTCATATGTAAATGTTGAACTTTTATACCATCAAAGTAAACAAGGTGGCGGTTCAATTTGACTATTTTTGTTAAAAAATTTAAACACGTACCATTTTTTTGTTTTTTTACAAGGACCATTTTCGTTGATTTTTTTAAACATTGATCATTTATGTTAATAGATTTTTATTGTTTTTTTTGTCACATGTATGGTGTGTATTGCATGAAAGGTAACATACTTTGATTTTATTGTTTGCTATAAATTTACATAACTATCACTTTATTAAATTTTTATGTATAAGTTGGCATCCTACTTCCTAATTATGTTGTATTGTATGTAAGTTTGCTGTAAATCGAAAGTAGGTTACTATAGGTTTACTAATTTTCAAAGGCACAGTGACATACTATATAATTTTACATAATTACCCTTTTATTAACAATAAACTAGATTATAACAGCCTATTTTCATTTAGTGGCAGCCTACTTTCCTTTAATTTAACGTTATAACATCATTCCATTTAAGCATTTATTTTGATTATCTTACTATCAAAGTTGCATGTTAGAAGTATGACGTGGAAATGAATAAAGCTAAAAGAGTAATCTTGGTTGAAATAATTAACTTTTGAATTATAGTTCGTATAACCTTTTATTAGTTTGATTTAAGTTATGAAGGTGGCAGAACACTATATATTCCTTTTATATTCATAATGTTTTATGTTTTACTATAAATTAAGAATAGATTTATAGCCTAAATAGTATATCTTTTTTTAAAAAGAAAAAACATTATTATTAATAAACAAAATAGGAACAAAGAATCAGAAGTACTCATCAAAGGTAAATGAATTACTAAATATATCCTTATTATATCTAACTTTAAATGAATGGCCCCTACAATTTCAAATTTAACCTAATCACTTTTTCTTTCTTCCTAATAAGACTTAAATGATAACTACTTCTCATTGAATGTGACTAACCTCTCTTATACGTGTAAATTGATTGAGTCTTTTAAATACTTACAAATTATAAAGTTCTTAAAGAAATACAATATTACAATTCATAAGTTTTCTAAATTAATGCTATATTATTTTATTATATAATTAAAATTTTAATTCTATTTAAAATTAATACCCGTGGGTTCCACGGATTTTAACCTAGTAATATAATATAAAAGGGTTACAATATAGAATATATATATATATATATATATATATATATATATATATATAATATAATATAATATAATATAATATAAAAGGGTACAATATAGAAAATCATACCTAATTTCTTATCCCATAGTTCTTGTTGGTACTCAACCCAACAGTATAGATAGTACCATATTCGGCATTGCCATGTCTTCGCTTTGGTATGAAAATCAAGACTCGTCCCCATCCTACTACCCGTTAAGACAGGGAATACCCGTCTTATTGGGATCGAGTACATGAACATGTAGATCAAATTTACAACCCTACTCAACTTATCATATTTAAGTTCTAATAAAAAAAATGCATTTAAGCTTTTGTTTTAACAAATAGTACCATTAAATAATTTAAATATCAAACAAGCTCTCTTAATTAATTAATTTATTAATTATATACCTAAAGTACATTTTTATTGTAGAAAGGCCGCAAAATAAAATTCGTTATTATTTAACGCATTAGTTATATACCTAAAGTACATTTTTATTGTAGTTTTTTTATGAACATTTATCTCTTAAACAATGTATTTTGTAAGTTGAAAAATATTAAAAATATGAAGATCATACATATACTAAGTTGATATGTTGGGTTGGCTTTAACTTTAAATGTCCAGTTTACTTAAAGTCAAAGCATGTAGTTGATTTTAAAGTGCTTGAAACGGTGGAACGTTGTGAAATTGAACTATGTCAAAACATTGTTATAGCGAATTTAAAGGTTAAAATGTCATTATGTTGATTTAAAAGATGAAACATTGTTAAATTGATTTAAGTTAAAATGTTATTATGTTTATTTTAAGAGATATTACCTAAACTAACCATTAAGAATAAGGTTGTTAACAAAAATGACAAAAGTTTGTTGTGTTTTTTAATATTTGAAAAATATAAAAAAAAATCATAACAATAATCATAAAAATTAAATCGTTCAATAGTTCATACTTCATTCTTACAGACGATTAAAAAAAATCACCATATTCTCATGTTTGTTAAGAAACCAAAATAAAACCACATATCTTCAATTCTTCATAAACCAATTATCAAAATCAACAACGCTTTGACCCACTTTATCACCATTACTATTTTATAAAAATGAAAAGCGATAGGACAAATACACAATTAAACACGTTTTTTTTTTTATTTTCTAAAATAGAAAATAAAATATGAATAAATTTCATTAAATGCGTTTTCTAAATTTTCTAAAGAAAACTGAAAAGAAAACATATTTCATTTTTATGAAAACTAAAAACAGCGCAGCTTGTTGTCCGTTTGTCTTCAATCGATATGTATTGACTTCCGAATATATTTAAATGCGTCGGAAAAAAAAAAAAAAACTTATTTACAATTTGAAAATAAAATTTGTTTTTCCGTAACTAAACGCAAGCTTAGTTATTTTTTAACAACCTTTTTCAATGGTTAGTTTACTTAATACCCCTTATTTTAAAGATGAAATATTATAAAGTTGTTATCTTCATTTAAACTTGAAATATTATGTTAGCTTTAAAGTGCAAAGATTGTTATGTTGATTTTTTTAGTTGAAACATTGTCATTTTGATTTTAAGTTGAAACCTTGTTAGGTTGATTTAAAGTAAAATTAAATTTGAGATGTTGCATAGATTTGAAGTTGAAAAGGTTGAATTGCGCAAGTCGTCCATGCTGCATGTCCAAGTTGGAAAGTTGTACATACTTCATATCCATTCGTATGTAGTATGGGTGGGTGAATTGAATTTTGAGGTCTAGAAACATACTTAAAAGTAGAAGGTTGAAAAGTGGAGATTTTAGAATGTATTTGCTTCCTAAAGTTAAAGCGTAGGGGCACTTGCCCCTTAGGTATATATGGTGCACGAATGTGTGAATTTTGTTGTGGTCATCCGTCTATAAAGGATCTTCTTTTGTGGTACATACTACGTATCCTTATTGGTTGGTATTCTTTTATAGTAGAAAGTTCTCCATGATTAGACATCAATGATGATAATATCCCATTAAATTTTGGGATGTGTAGTTGTACATTGGCACATTGCCATTGTCTCACCGGTGGCGGAACCAGAGATTTTTACAATGGGTAGCACAAAATAAAATCATCGATAAAAGATAATAAGATAACTTTTTAAAAATTACAATTTTAATAGAAATAACAAACTACCGCAAATGTCTTACATTTCAAAGTTGACTTCTTCGTTTACCCATTTTTTGGAAACGCTTCATTACTCGTTCGATCTTAACATCCACAAGTACTTTTTCTACACTACAAAGCAAAGCATCATTCATAAAATCATCACCTATTTTATTACGCAAGTCGGTTTTCAAGAGCTTCATTGCGGAAAAACATCTTTCAACGGTTGCAATTGCGACGGGTAAAACCAAAGTCTACTTTAATAACCTATAAACCAAATGAAAAGAATGATGTTTTCTGGTTTCCACCATCAAACGAGAAAGGTCTGCAATGCCCTTCAAATTAGCAAATTTCTCATCATCAATCAAAGAGTGATAATAGGTTTCAAGTTGACCATCAAGATACACCTTTTCCAAATCAGTAAAATCCGTTTTGTACAACTCACTTAGCTTCACCAACTTTGATTTGTCAAACATAGAAAATGAATTATAAGGACTCAAAGCCGACATGTATTCTAGCAAATCGGTGCTCACTTCACTAAAACAGATCCCAAACTTTTGAATTTGCATATCCAAAACCGTGTTGAAAAAAAAATCAACTTCAAAATGATGTCGATTAGTAATCTTGGTCCTACGATTTCTTGGAGTAACATAACATTCGGACAATTCCACAATTTTAACTTTATGTTTCTGACAAAAAGAAAATACATTCTCTAATATTGAAGAAAATCCATTATTTCTTAAAGCTTTCAGCGTTTTCATTGTCACTTTTACCAAAGAAGCCGCTTCCAAAATATCTCGATCCTTTCTTTGAATATGTCTTGACAAGGTATCTGTGAGACCAAAAATCTCAAACATAAAGTGTAAATAAAACACAAAATCAAGCGTCTTGAAATATGACAAAATACCGTACGCTTGATTTTGGTTATGTAAACTAGATCCTTCATCTTCAACATAATTAAGAACCTTGACAACCTCCAGAAACAGATTCTTCAAACTTGTTATTGTTTTATAATGTGACATCCATCTTGTATCTCCGGCTCGAACAAGAGATATCTCTTGAATTAAACCTCTTCTGGTGTCAATTTCACAATTACCAATTTCTTTTTTAACCCTTTCCTTGTAACTCTCATGTATGATATCTTTTCTTTTACAAGAAGCACACACCACATTAACCACCAAAGCTAATTGCTCAAAGAAATCTTCAGCACCATCGTGGTTCTTTGCTACAGTCACAACCACTAACTGAAGTTGGTGTGCAAAACAATGTACATAATATGTCGAAGGGTTATCTTTCAATATCAATGCTTACAAGCAGTTAAATGCACCATGTATATTACTTGCTCCATCATATCCTTGCCCTCTTACCTATATATATATATATATATATATATATATATATATATATATATATATATATATATATATATAGGGTTAGGATTAAATGTGAATAACAATTATTGTGTGAATGTATGACCATTATTGGTCCATTAGATTATAAAAAATGAATGGTTATGATGAATAATGGCATGATGGTAATTAAATGGAAAAATTAATTCTTTTTAAAATTTAAAAAACCAATAAGGGTAAATTTGATATTTTGTTTAAAAATAAATTAGGAAATTTCAGATACTAAATGAAACAAACCAAAATTTCAAGGAAGTTTCAAATAAAAATTTAAGAAATACAAAATAACGTTTTTGAAAATTAACTTTTCATGTGCGTTTTAAAGAGATAAATTCAACTCTTTCTTATTATTGTTATTATTTTTGAAGAATAAGACATCGATTACACGTTCAACTCTTTTCTAAAAGATATATTAATAAGAAATTCTTGAAGAGTACTTTTACTTGAAGTACGTGAGAATATACTAACAAATCAAATATTCTTTTAGAATTTAATATAAATAATTGTTTAACTTAACAACCAATCAAATATGTACTTTATAATTTAGGATAAATAATTTGTTTAACTTTACAATTCATGATAAATAATCAGTATAACATAATAATCAATCAAATATTCTTTTACAATTTAGGATAAATAATCAGTATAACATAACAATCAATCAAATATTCTTTTAGAATTTATGATTAATAAATGGTTTAGCATGTTTCATATTGTATACACTGAAGAATTCTTGAAGAACTAAAGTTTCTAACTATAATACCACAAATATTTTATATGAATGAAATAATTCTTGAAGAATATATATAGTTTTTTAACTCAATAACACCACATTTTTTTATACAACTGAAGAATACAATGTCTAAATTTTTTTGTCTCTTCGCTTTAATCATCATCACAAACCACTACTATGAACGATTGTAATTCGTGAAGAATTCGATCATTCTTAAAGAATATTTGAAGAATACAATGTCTAAAACTTTTTGTTTTTCCACTTTCTCTTATTGATATTGATTACTATCTGCATCACCATGCTCTCATGACATATACCTGCACAAAAACACACCATCAACATCACAAACCGCCACCTTCAGCCTCTATAGTTCTTTAAGAATCAAAATCCATTCTTTAATAATAAGAATTCATTCAATAATAATATAAGTTAATTCATGCTAAAGAAATCAGGCTTATTTTTTAATATTGTAAAAGGAAAAACAAGTAAATATACATTGATATTATATAGAAAAAAACGTATTTTAGTTATGATTCCACTTCTGTCGATACTCCTCTCCTGATACCTTTTTCATTTTGATCATTACATCTTGATTCTTCATTCTACTCTATTGATGAAAAAATCCACCATGAAGCTCTCCTTGAACGAATTACATTTTTGTACACCACTAAGAGCGGATTCCTTTATTCCACAATCATTTTCCACACCTAACTTTGCAACTTTTATCATTTCTTTTATCATCTCTGTCAACATTAAACCGTAAGAATTATAAATAGAATAAACAAAAGCACTAAAATAGAAACAAGAATATTAAGTGAATCTGAGGAATATGAAAAATTAGTCAGATTAGAAGCTTACAGTGGAACAAATCTGTCAAACAAATGTTAATCTACATAAAAGGAAGCATAACTGGTTAGATTAGGACCATACTAGGAAGCTGTCAAGTTCAAAATCAAATTAACACCACAAAAATGGTATAAATTTCTAGCTCATTGGAATTTTTTAAAAATCAACATACGTAACACGTAGAAGTTGATATGTACAATGGATAATCAAGTTATAAAACCCGAATCATAATCTGGATTATTCAATTTAGATCCCAAAGTAAGCTTCTAGTTTGAAACTATAAATACATGTTGCAATTTGTATGTGCTAATCAACTAAACTATATAAAAGACTATCAAGTAGAAAGAATAAGATCAATTTTGAGTCATTTGTATCTCTTTCTCTCCATAAATTTCATTCCAGCAACAAGATGATGATATGAAACAATTATAAAATCGGAAAAAAAAAATCACATGAATGTGAACAATAATCGGATAATCCTTGTTCCAAGTATGATAAGTAGCGAAATATAAATAAAATAGAAAGATCAAAGAAAAAGAATTTTGACACACCATCATATTATTCGGCTTGCTTAATTAGCTTAGCCATGTAGACAAAGATCTCGGGTTCTAAAGTAGCCATGGAGATCGATCTATGAGATTTGATGAATATGATATAAGGATTCAAGGTTTACTTTGTGAATTGAGAGAGAGGTAGAGAGGTAATATCATCTCGCTTTTTTTAGACAAGACAACAATTTATCAGATAATAGGAAAGAGACGTCGTGATAACCCTGTCTATGATATAGTCTATGTCGGAGAAGAAAGGTTGTGATAAAGAGGAAACATAAACAATGGTGAAATAGGATACCGGTAGTGGTCCGACGATGGTGTTATACGTCTGCGGAGATGGCAAGTCGAAGACGGCGTTCTTCATCCTTTACTTCTTATGTGTGAATCTTAATTTATCCCAAAAAGAACCTCCCAAAATTAGGTCGATATATAGATGGTGCTTTTGAAATCAAATTCCTTGTTAATCTCAATTACCATAATTACAAGATTATCATTTAAAATTAATTAAATGATTTATATGTTAAATTACCATGGTACCCTTTTCAATTGATTGGCTGAGAATGCGTCATATGTTCATACAATACTTGTAGATTATATATGAATCTAACTCTCTCTCTCTCTCTCTCTCTCTATATATATATATATATATATATATATATATATATATATATATATATATATATATATATATATATATATATATAAGAAATTAAATAAATAAAATTCAAATACTAATAAAGGAATTCATGATTTCGCACCTGAGATATACTCAAGTTATTGTTGGTAAATACCGAATCAATGGCTTCTTTTAGAGTTAAAGAAGTTGTATCCTTCACATGAACAACTCCAACAAATCTTTCCTTCACAATTCCAAGGATATTAACATATCGCAAAACCATATCCATTTGTTCCTTTTTTGATACATCACTACACTCGTCTACTAATATAGCAAACACATCCTTACCAATTTCTTCACAAATGGACTTAATTATCTCTTTTGAAAAGCATTGAACAATTTCTTTTTGAATCTTCGAAGACGTCAATTTTTCATTTTTTGGAGCATTTTCTAAAGTAACGTTATAAATGCTTTCATTATGGTCCCGAATGAATGATAATTGTTCAATGAAAAAACCCCTAGAAAGAGAGTCGTCTGACTCATCATAACCACGAAATGGTAACGTGTTCTTCAATAAAAATCTACAAGTATCAATTGTAGCGTGTAATCGAATTTGATAGTTACTCGCTTCAACTTCGGTTTGCTTATGAAAAGCTTCACTAATAGATTGGTTTTTCTTTACTAGATTTTCACACTTTTGTTTTGCTTTGTTGTAATGACTATCAACTTTACCCACATGATCTTTCACTGATTTCTTTTTACTCCAAGTGTTAAAGCCTCCCGTCACAAATACATCTCTCCCCCTTGTTTCCCCACAATGTCTCCAAACAAGTAACAACATAAACAATAAGCTTTGTTTTCTTTTGTGCTATACTCTAACCAATTAAATTCATCAAACCATTCCTTTACAAAACGTCTATTCTCATCACCAATTTTTATTGATGGAAAATCATGACCTTTTGGTTGATAAGGTCCTTTAATCCAATATGTTCTCCTTATTGCATCCCTTTGATTTGGATGATAGGATGTAAGTCTTGGTCTATTCGTCGGGTCCAAAGGAAGATTATTAATATCAAAACTTGGTGGAATAAGTTGTGGTTGTGGTTGTGGTTGTGGCTGAGGTTGAGGTCTTTTTCATCCACCACTTTCATCACTACTACTAACATTCAATGCTCTTTTAAACAAAATTCCAATTAAACCCTACAAACACAGATAAAGATTTAAAAGTCATAATTGAAAATATAAACCTAACACAAGCGAACAATTAATTAACTAATTAGGTTTTCAAATTGACAACTAAATTAAACAAAATCATAAAATAGAAAAGATGAAAAATTAAATATCACTTGTTTCATGAGTCTGTGAATGTGCAAGTGGGACTGTGGGAGAAGAAAAGCCAAATTGAAACTAAGAAGTTGTCGTGACTCGTGAAGCAGGGCGTAGGAGATGATGAAAACTCAAAACATTTTTTTTGTTGCTTGATGTCGTAAGTAATATTGTATATAATTACATAAAACAATCATATGTAAATGGGCCAAGTTTTACCGATTAGTGGTGTAACATACACGTTCAGTTATCGTGTTATGTTAATTTAAAAATGAATATTATTAAATAATATATGGTATTGAGCAATGAGTTCTAACAAGATAGTTTTTTACTAGAAATGAAGTAAACATATGTTTAGAATCACTCGAAAAATATTGGAAGTCTTATGAGATTTCAATCAAAAGTCAAATATTGAAATTTAATGAAAATATAAGACTTGAAAATAAGTAATATTATATTAATGAAAGTTGTAAAGAATCTCGTTAGAAACATTTAGGCGAAAACATCATCGAAATAACAGTTATAACGAAGAAGTTATGACTATTTGAAGTTTCGCGACAGAACCGGCACGACGTCGTATGACGTAAAAAGTGAGTTTTCGATAAACTACTTGTTAGCCCTTATGATCTAAATGAAAGTCGTAGCATTCGTTAAACCGAGAATTTTCATAAAAGAACGTCCAAATCTGACTTCGTATGAGAAAGTTATGATTTTTCTTAGTTTCGGAATAGTAGTAGACAACTAAAAACTCGAAATAAGGATCAAGTGATTTTTATCCGACGCAACCTAAACGAGAATCGAAGGTCTCGTCAATAGTAGTACAACGATAAAAAGACAGACGAAAACAGATGTCAGATGAAGAAGTTATGAATTTTTAACGGAATTTTTCTATCCCGACCCGTTAAAAATATAACTTTAAAAATAAACTCAAAATTAACTGACGGAGTCTAAACGAAAGTTGTAGAGTATTATGTCACCTACGCATGGATATAAACGTCAAAAACGGAGCTCGTACACGAAAGTTACGAACTTTTGAAGTTTGGAAATCAGAGTACACCCAGCATACTCGTGTTCACGGTCTGAGATTAGCCACGTCACCTATTCCTCGCAATCGACATGTATCACGCAGGTTCGACACGTCTAATGCCACGCATCAGGTTTCGCTCAGCGTAGTGGACCGCCTTGCAGTACGCCCAGCGTACCGAGGACTTACGCTCAGCGTAATCAGCAGGTTCGGACTACTATAAATAGGATGTGAAGGCTGCCGTATTTATGTTACAAATTCTTACTCTCTTTCACTCTCTAGCCTCTCTCAAGCCCCTCTAACACCCTTGAAGTCCCGGTATCATTCCCGACACCCGAAGCAAGTCCCGACACTCCGAAGTTCCCGAGAAAATTATATTTTCGAGTCGAAACTCTGCCCGAGTAAGACCCGATTTTCAACTAAAATCCCAGTTTCGTTACAGAAAGTCATATTTAGAGCCGAAGTGCTGCCCAGATTATCATTTATTCCTTCGGTTATTTCACCATGAGTTCAATATATAGGAACAATTGTATGTTATGTGTTATGTGCTTTTTAGTGGTTATCATCTCGTGTTATTATTTTCGTTATTATGGTAGCAAAGTTATACCTTTGACCATGTGATCAGTGAAAGGACTTAGATTCATGGTGGTACTGGTATGTAGCCTCTGGCCATGTAGAGCATGTCTAGTAAAAGAATGATTTCTATTCTATGACAGTGGCAGAAGGTTAGATAGGGCTAAAAACCTGAAATCTACCAAATTGTTTAATCAGAAATTGTATGTCTTCTGTGCCATTTGCGCCAAAGTGTTATGGTGTATATCAAGTATTGAAATTGATGTCTCATTGATTGTATATCATTGAATCAAACCATCGATTGATATGGAAAGCTTGTCGCATTTCACATATGCATTTGGTGTTCCTTGTACCCCTTTGCTTCTGCCATATTAAAGTATATATATGACATAACATTATATTGTATCTATTATTGAACTCACTAAGCGTCACCGCTTACCTCTCTCAGTGTTTAACAATTGCAGGTAATGAGAATCCAGTATAGTCATATACTGTTGGAAGATTTAGAATAGTTTATACTATTATTTTTGTACTTGGGTTTACGTTTGTATAAAAGCTTCAATATCCTGGGTAGTTATGTAATATACTAAAACTTAGTCGGTTTGTATCCAATCTTTTGTAATCACACTATCAATGTAAAAACATATTTATAAATATGCATGTAGCATGTTTTGTAGTAACAATATTGTCAAGTATGAAAATTTGGATCTTTTAGAAATATGAAAGGGGTTCTTTCAAGTGGGCTATTGGACTTTGATTTTAAATGTAATTGACCGTTTGTGCTTGAGTTGGATTTAAGAGTATTACATATATTTATTCATAGACGCACTTAGGTATATAATTTTTTTTTTCATTTCTAGGGATTAATGGAGGGGTAGCACGCGCCCCTACCAACCAGCTAATTCCACCAATGTGCCTCACTATCTTGTCTAGTTTCACTTGTTTGCTTTTCTCCCTTCACACACACATACATAGGTTCAGATTTAATGAAGCCTTTTATACCATATTTTTTGTTTCTAGGCAACACACGTTGATAGATCGAAGCATGAAATACTTTGATTTTGATGATATAATAAGAATTCAAAATTTGTACATAGCTTGAAAAATGGTAAAATATTAGAATTCAACAAACACTAAAGACTTGGAAAATGTAAAGAATCAAAAAAAAGCTTGCTAACCACTAAATTTAATCCAAAAAAGTAACTAAAAACTCAATTACCAAATAATATATTAGACAAAACTTCCTAATCATCGACATCAAGTAAGTCTAAGCCTTCATTGACCAATCTTTAGGAATCCAAGGCAATACTTGGGTCTTTAACATACTCATGGTAAATGTCTAATGTAGGAACCCCACTTAATCTAATAAGACAAAACTACCCCACTTAGAGGATCTTACAAAAAGTTTTGGATATCCATCCACATAGCAAAACTTGTGACAATGAACAAACATATATCTATATTGTGCTTGATGTTCAAGGATGCCTTGTAAAAATAACCCTAATCAACTAAACACACATAATCAACCAACTGTAACATACTTTAAGAATGTAAAAAACATGAAATAAAGGCCATTCACAAAATGCTCTTACTTTGCAAAACATCGTAAAGATAAAAGTAGAGTAAACTACATGTTTGGTTAATTAGGCATACGACCACATCGTACAAATGTGTAGAATAGGCAGAATTCAAAAAATGAAAAACTATTCATCATCAGGATCAGATCCTACTTTTATTCTCAACATCAAAACAATATTTTTTAGTTTTCCCCTTTCTTGAATGTGAAACAAAATTTAGCATATGCAACTCTAAACTAAGAACACATTTGAAAAAAAATAAACATCAGATACATAATGACCAACTATATGACTACTGGTACTGGTTTAGGTTTTACCCAAAAAGGAAATGTTTAGTATAAATTTTTTTGTATAAAACTATAAAAACAATCACCATCTTACTAAAAATACAATGAACAAAAACACTCACAAAAACGGACCAAACAACACCAACTGTCTATATAATAAAGTCTATCTTCCTTGTTCCATTTTCTTCATTAAAAAAAACAACATTTTTAATTGACAAACCTCTTAATCATTTGTAGTAATTAATAGTTATTTCAAGAACAGTTGTTGGTGGTAGCAGAGTAATAATCCCCAACTGTCAAGAACACATGTTCTTCCAACACCACATCAACAGCGGGCTGATTTTCGATGCAATCCACTTTAATCTGTAACACAAGTAAAACTGATTAATCGCTTTTAAATTTGGAAAAAAAAAAATAGATAAATAAAATAATGCTTTTTTGAAGACGAACCTTGTTAATTCCCAGTAGAAATTCTGTTTTGAGATTGAAGTGGTCCCTGGATAACAAATATACCTTCAATGCCTCTGCATATTTCGCATTTCCTATACACAGCAAAAGTAACTGTTATATTCTTATTGTTATTGTTGTTAAATGGTTTCATAATCATATTTAGAATGCTTAAATTAAATTCAAAAAGAAAGGAGCAAACCTGAATATAAATCAAGGATTGCTTTATTATTAAAAGCTAAAGCTGGTCTTGACAAAGTGATCTGAAAGTCACAATTTGAAATGTTGCGATATGTCTCCTCAGCAATCACTTCCTGCAATTTCCCAACAACAAATACTATTACTATTACTATTAGGATACAAAAAAGGAATATTCCTTTTTTTTATTAGCTTTGTACAAAATACAATATAGCATCACAAGAAACTAATATTTATTAAACCATGCTACATTTTTATAGAAAGATTTGAAGCATAAATATTACTTACAGCATGTTCCGGAGTGAGGGTAGAGTCTAGTAAAGGAGAACCTATTGCCTCTTTGATGTATGCTTCCTGCATAGAATGAAAATCGCATGTGTTATTATAATTAACCATAAACAATAACAATTAATTTTTTTTTCCGATACAATAGAATACTGATGTGTAATATAATTTTTAATAATGAATTTACCTGAGATTTTAAGATTTGGGCAGTTACTGATGTGTCTTCATCCAAGGACTTGAAGTAGACCTCCACAATGTCGGTGGGCTCAAGTGCTGATTTCTTACGTAATTTTTGGATACGGTTAACCACCTATTAATATTTAATTATTTATCAATCAGCAAACAGATCACTTAAAATGCAAAGTTAAGATGCCAAATCAATAAAAAAAAATGGTATATAACAATTTTCAATATTGGGGGTCTGAAAAAAGCAACGCGTTGTAATTTTAATTTGTAATAGAATAATTAATAATACCTCACGTGCAAAACCAGCTTCGAACAAGGAGTCATCAGGGCGTAAGTCCAATATTACCAACACATCACCTGATTAAATGTTATAAATAATAATATTAATCTGTTATTAAAATAAAAAATAAAAAAAAAAAAACAATTATTTATTTAAAAATATAATTTCAAAAAAAGAAAGGTGTCGAGCTTCCTCACCATCACCAGATGCATCCATTTGGTCTTCGGTCACTCCATCGGGTCGTTTAAATCCACGCACGATCTACAAGGCCAAGATTCCATTTTAAAAATGGTGAATTGAAATACAATTAAATATACATTTATAGAAATGCCTTTTTACCAATATCACAATATGCGCATTAATGTACTTTCTTATTTTTTTACCTATAACAAGTTAACAACAACCTACTTACATTTATATACCCTTAATAGTTTACCTTGATATCAGAGAGCTTTAAGCAGTGATTAGCAATAGTAATTTCTCCTGATTTTTCAAAAGATAAAATTTCTTCTTGTGACATTGCCTTCACAGCTTCAGCAACTACTCGCATTGACTTCCCCAGTCTTTTTCCCAACACACTATAATATTAAATACCAATTTATACGCACCTATCTAAAACTAAAAGGCAAGGATAAAATATGCATTTATATGTGTGTTTGCATATTGAAGATGTAAAGATAAATATACAAACTAAAATGCAAAAACCTAGTTCTTATTACTGTTGTTTTTACTTAATGTGTCCATATTAGTCGACACAGAGACTAGCCATGTATTACCTCTTCAAAATCATCAACTTGAGTTTAGTTTGTAAAGCAAAAAATTTGACCAGTTTTACAAGGTCAAAAAGGTATAGTGGTAAGTTGCTACACCAATAAGATAATAAAAGTATTTTGTCCTTTCAAGAAGAGATGGAAGCACATGTCCTTCCAAGGTATTATGCATAACACATAGAGAACGTGAAGAAAAATAGAACAAGAAAAAAGAGATTGCTACAAAACGAAAAATAAATAAATAAATACAAGGGTTTATATAAGTACCTGAAATCAGGTTCAGCACGTAAAGAAGCATACAACAAAGGATCATTGCAGGGAACAACAGATTTAACATTCAGCTCCTCTAACACATACTGTCATGCAAATTTAACCCATTAATCACATTAACAAAAAATGGCAAATCCATATGTGAAAAGGGCATTTTCTATCACTGAAAAAAACAAAAAGTTTGAAGAGAAAACATATGAATACAAGACATGAATCCAGGTAACAATTTTGAAACTTGGTTACTCTAGTTAGTGACACTATACCTTTAGTGTTTTAACATTGGAGAAAAACTGAAACTTGGCTACTATTTAATAAATCTGTTTCAATAAACATGCCACATCAACAAAAATTACAAAACTAACCTCTTTCAGTTTCCCAGCAATGTCATTAAGAAACTCAGCATCTGGATGTACGACAATCATCTCCCTGAAATCATGTAATAAATCAGTCTCGGTTACAAAGAAAAGGGCAATAATGTAAATTGTCAGAAAAGAAAGGAGTTTAAAAAAAAAATCAGAGTCTACCTAAGTGGAGTCTTGAGAGGTTTATTGTGGCGTTCGCGAATATTACGTGCAAGATCGATAATTGTCATCATTCTGTTAACACTTTGTTCAATACGACTTCCCCCCTGAAACATCATTAATTGTTACATGTTTTAGAGTAAAATGCAAGAAACAGCAATATACTTGTCCTATATTTTTGTTTATTATAGCATGAATATGGTTTTCCTGTTAAAGCACTGTACTTTGAAAAAAGTAGACTGTTATAATAAGGTAGAATTTTCAAACTTCAAAGTACAATGGCTTATCAAGAAAAAGTTTAAAAGTACAATGTTGTAATAAAATGATTTAAAAGTAAGATGCTATCATAAGCAAAAAAAAAGTACCTTTCCTTCTACTTGAGGGAAACTGCAAAAGTGAATGCTTTCCTCTGATCCATTTGATACTTTTCGCAAGTTACGATAAAGAACTTCAGTGAAGAAGGGTGTGAATGGAGCCATTGCTTTACAAGAAGTTAAAAGCACCTAAAAAGAATGAAAATATAAACTAATTATGAAATCCAATTGAAAACAAAAAAGAAAGAACGTTAAATCAAAACCATTTAAAAACTAAAAAAAGAATGTTAAAATGAAAAGCATACATGGTAGAGAGTTGAAAGTGCAATTCTGCAGTCTTCTTCTCCAGTGCGACCTTTAAGTCTCTTTCGATTAAATCTTACATATATATTCGTCAAATTGTCAATGAATTTCAACAGATAAGGAACCACCTGCAAATGTAGTATCATATAAGTATTTACATATTTATATGTAAGAATATGTGTGTATATAAAGACTAAAGAGAAATGGAAACTTACAGTATAGAGTCGATATGCATCCATTTCTTGTCTGACAAAATGAACAAGGCTTTGAGTGGCTGAGTTGATCCATTGATCAAGAACATTAGCTGAGTTGAGAAGAATGGCTGGATCATGAGGAACTAATGGTGGAAGCCCCTCAACTTCAAGTCTTTTTGCATTTTGGACAAGGAATCTATACGCATTGTACCATGGTAAAAATACATCTTTCACCTGCATACAAATAATCAATCAGCTTTCCAATTAGCAAAATCACAAAAAAAAAAAAAAAAAAAAAAAAAAAAAAAGAAGGTGAAAGTTTAAGAGATATTATGGTGTAACTAAGGTCTACTCACAACACCATAGACTCCATCCTTTTTGAAGCGTAAAGGCTCTGCACGCACTACTGGAGAATTTATAATGTATAATCGTAGTGCATCCTGTTAAACAAACAAAATTACAATGTTAAATAATCTCTCTGTATATATGAATATATGTTATTCAACTAGTCCAAATTGGAGAACTTACAGCTCCATAATCATCAATGACTTCCATTGGAGAAGGATAGTTCTTCAGACTTTTACTCATCTTTTTACCATCTTCAGCCAAAACAAGGCCATTGCAGATGAGATTCCTAAATGCAGGTTTCTCAAATAATGCAGTCGACAACACCATCAAAGTGTAAAACCTGCCATTTTTGTTTCAAAGATAAAGAGACATGAATGGAGTTTTTCTGTTTGAAAGAAGCATTTGTTACACTTATTTTGCTTTATATTGTATGGATACAGGTTTCCAAATATAGTGAATTTATATCACAATGAAAGAAGAGAAGAGAAGAGAAAAAACCATCCACGAGTTTGATCTAAGCCCTCTGCAACAAAATGTCCAGGGAAATTCTTTTGAAAGAATTCTTCATTTTCAAATGGGTAGTGGATATATGCATATGGCATTGACCCACTTTCAAACCAACAATCAAATACCTGAAATCATGCAACAAATAATATTAATTCATCAATCAAGAGAATAATATTGCTCTTTATTCTGAGAATTACATATGATTCATTTTCTTACATCTTCTACACGATGAAGCACACCAAACTTTTCACCACGTGGGCTAGGAATTGTGATGTGATCAATTTTGTGGCGATGTAAATCAGTAACCTGTGAGAAAATAGAATATTTATATATGTTAAAACAACCATTAAAGTATATTGTAATTACATATTGGATTTATACTCAATACATGATGTGTGTAGTTGCTAGTTATACTTACTTTCACCCCTGAAAGTCTTTCAAGTTCTTCAACTGAACCAATAACTTGAATATCTACACCATCTTCACTGATCCAAATAGGAAGAGGAGTTCCCCAAAATCTACTTCTACTAATCGCCCAATCTCTTGCATTTTCCAGCCAATTGTGAAACCGTTTTTCCTGTATTTTTAAGATGGAATGGAATAATGAATGAACAGAATGGACTTATGGAATAAGCAAGGTAATGGAATGAGTCGTTACATTCCATGATCATGTTTGGTTGAAATATAGAAATGAAATGAATGCTCATATGAATTATTTATTATCATATCTAAATCTAATGAGTTTTTTTATTACAAAAATAAACTGTTGAACATGGTAACAGCTATTTAAAACCCAAATCTACTGTAATAAATGAAGGTTTTTTTGCCACATGTCCTCTTCTCCTTCATTTGGACACATGACATTTTCTAGAACTTTTAGATTTTCTATTTTTACACTTGTCATTTTATTGTATTTTTCATTTTATTAAATTAAAATTCCATATTTAATATGTAAGGTAATATATATGTAAGGTATTTATTAGAAAATGGTTTATATATGTAATGTATTCAATACATTAAAGTCTCATTAATTTTAATAATTCAAATTTTTTCTTATTTTTCTTATAAATTCAAAATTTTCAAATTGTTAAAATTTCATATTTAATTTTTTTTAATTAAACTCATGTAATACATGGGTCTCACACCTAGTCTACTCTAATAAATGAAGGTTTTTTTGCCACATGTCACACTCTCATTCAATTTGCCAAATGTAATTTTATGGTTATTTTGAATTAATTTTATGGATATCAAATTCATTAATGAATTTACCTTTTAATTTCAAAATTTTCAAAATTAAAACTCATTAGATTCTTTTTTTATTTAAATTATTTGTTTAAATTTAAAAGATAAAAAACATTTTCATTATAATAATTCATTATTTAACGTTTTTTTTTAAATTAACTCATGTAATACATGGGTCTCACAACTAGTTCTCTCTAATAAATGAAGGTTTTTTTTGCCACTTGTCACACTCTCATTCAATTTGCCAAATGTCATTTTATGGTTATTTTGAATTAATTTTTTTTTCACATGTCATTTTATGAGTTTTTCTATTTTATTAAATTATACATAATATTTTAATGTAATAATTGCAATAATTGTAGTAATAAATGGATATCGATTTCATTAATAAACGTACCTTTTAATTTCAAAATTCCTAGAATTAAAGCTCATTAGTTTCTTTTCTTTATTTAAATTACTTGTTTAAGCTTAAAAAATAAAAAACATTTCAATTATAATAATTCATTATTTTTCTTATTTTCTTATAAATTCAAAGTTCTCAAATATTTTGACCTTTATGATTAACTTTTTTTTTTTTTAAATTAACCCATGTAATAAATGGGTCTCACAACTAGTAAGATTATAATTCAAATGTATTTTCTAGTAATTTGAATAATAAAACAGTAGTTAAATTAAAATTGTTAAATACCTTGAAAAAAAATTGTATTATTACAAATTACATAAATAAAAATGGGTCATACTGCAATTTTTCATTCCATTATGGAATGGAAAGAAAAACACATGGCTAAGGAATGCAATGTAACAAAATGGAAGGATTCATATTCATTCCATTAGTTCCAATGGAATGAACAATTCCATTGGTTCCTTGATTCCATCATACCAAACACTACCTTAACCACATTAGAATCACGCTTAGGGGATATTAAGGATAATGGGCTATTAGTTTTGATGGGCCAAGTTTAGATTAGTTTTAATTAATTAATACGTAGGTTTAATTAAATGTTAAGTTTAGAAACGAAGAGTAAAATCATTCTCCAATTCTACTTTTTTTTTTCAAATCTACTCTTCTCTCATTCACGCTAGTTAGATACGTTCTTTATTCTACTTCACCAATTCTGTTATTCTGATCTTCTTCTTCTACTCTTCTCTTGTTACATGTTGTATGTAATATGTTTAAATGTGTATCTAACATGTATTATTTGTGAAATGTTAATCTTGATTCTCTTGTTTATGTATGCATTCATGTATTGCAGCTGAAAATCATGAATACATATAGATGAAACAAATTCAATGTATGACTGTTATCTGCATGTAATCAAAGCTAAATTGATGTTGGCTTGTAACCTCTTGCGTGTTAATGTTTTATGTATGTATTCTGGAGATTCGTGTGCTCTAAGCAAGCGCTTTCACTTAGCGCTTAGCAAAGTTTAAAAGAACGGAATCGAACATAAAATTATATATTTTACAAAAAGTAAAATACTAAACATATAATTGAAACAACAATAATATATAATTGAATCTCCAAGAGTCCAAACATATATACATATATTTTTACAAATTCTGGTCCGATGCTTCCAATTTATGCCAGAATGTGTATCGGAATCAAGAAATTGGATATCCAAACAACATCTGGTAGACTCAATTGAATGTATGGAACATCAATTTCATCAATTGAGAAAGAATTACCAGATGCAATGCTAGGAAGAAGAACAGGTGAGATGAGAAGCAGAAGACTAGGTGCGATTGAAATACATTAAATATATTGGATCTCTTCAAAAGGGTCCCTATACCAATCTAGGTGTAAGGAAACAAGTGAAACAATTTTTGCTCTTTCCAAAAAAATCAACTGAAAATAGACAAATGATATACCTTCACAAAAGCAGGAACCCATTTTGTTTTCTCATTGTTTTCTAGCAATTGATCTTTCAACTTCTCTACTGCTACAAACCTTGACCAAGAAACAAGAATAAACTAATTATGATACCACTTTATCCAACCAAAATAACCAAAAAGACAATGAGGATGAGAAGGGCATCCATGTCTTTTACAAAAAAGATAAGTAAAAAAGTGTACCAGCTGGGAACTGCTCTGTAGATAAGAGGGGTATCAGATCTCCAACAAAATGGATATGAATGTGTAAAGCTTCCAGATTTGACCAGTCTGCCCTTATCCTGTACACCATCCATAACAAAAAAGAATCATTGTTTATTTTACGCATTTGCCCATGTTTATAATCATATAACATTCAGCTATTCTTGCCTTCACTGCTTGAATGATATCTTTATCTGCCTCTTTGACATATCGACCACTGAAATCAGTAACTCTTTCTGTAAAGCAGCCATCATCATCAACTGCCATAACTAGATTTTCTCCCTGGATATACAAGAAAAAGTATGATCTTGTTATTTGAAAAAAGATATAAATAAAGATACAATGCATATGTGATCAACATATTTCAGACCTTATGAATGATTTGATTTTCCATACAAACACGATAATCATCTTCACCAAATGCTGGAGCACAATGCACAATTCCAGTTCCACTATCTGAAGTTACATAATCATCTGCAACAACTCTGAATGCCACATCTGAGAATTCTTTGAAATAATCAAATAATGGCACATACCTGCAACAAATTTGATCATTCAAGATTTAAACAAGACTACATTGAGTATGGTAATCTTTGGTGATAAGGATGAGGACAAACACACTCACTTTTTACCCACAAGTGAAGATCCTGGAAATTTATCCAACACTTCATAAGCCACTACAGAGCTTTTGGACTTGTCATCCACGGCTCCTTTAGGTATTGCTTTCTTAGCCTTTTCTACTGGAAGCTCTGATAATCGAGATTCAGCAACTACATAGATTTTTCCATTCGATTTGCTCTTCACCTGGTTGTATTTAGATTCAACATCAACTATTCATTTAACTTCGTAAATCAAATAAAACTTCAAACTTTCTGATGACTAACCTTGACATATACAAGATTAGAGTTGACACAAAGTGCAAGATTACTAGGCAGTGTCCATGGTGTGGTTGTCCATGCAACAAATGCAGCACCATCTTCATCACCAACGATTGGAAATGTCACCATTATTTCAGGATCAGGCACTTCCTGATCTCAACAGATTAAAGGTGATGCAAAAGGGTTTAGAATAGTTTGAATGGAAAACAAGAGAAAAATTCAATTCGAACCTTGTAGTTTAAATTAGTCTCGAAATTAGACAATGGAGTCTTGCAGCCTGTACTGTAGGGCATCACCTGTTAAATTAATAGCAACGCCACAAGATGGTATTACGCATTTTGTAGAGCAAATGGAGTATCGAATTGACAATGTTCAGTTTACCAGATTCAGAATTGAAGGAAGTTATTTGCAAGTAAAATAAACAAAATAAATCTGATGAAGAACTAACCTTAAACCCTCTGTAAACAAGGTTTTTCTTAAATAACTGAGAAAACACCCACCAAACACTCTCCATGAAATTCAAATCCATCGTTTTGTAATCATTCTTAAAATCAATCCACCTCCCCGTCCTCGTAATTACCTTCTCCCATTCCCCAACGTACCGAGTAACAATAGTCCTACATTCCTCATTGTAATTACCAATCCCCATCTTAATCACATCCTCTCTGGTCTTAATCCCTAGCTTGACGTCAATCTCATGCTCCACCGGCAACCCATGGCAGTCCCAACCGAACCGCCGTGTGACGTGGTGGCCGGTCATGGTCTGGTACCGAGTGACGATGTCCTTGATTGTTCCAGCAAGGATGTGGCCGTAGTGAGGTAAACCAGTGGCAAACGGAGGTCCATCGTAGAAGATGTATTCCGGTAGGTCTTTGGTTTTTTCAAGCTGCGTTTCAAATGCTTTGACTTCAGTCCACCATTCTAAGATCTTCTCTTCTTGTTTTGGGAACGAGAAATCTTTGCCTTCGGATACATCATCCATTGCTAGCGAATTGCGATCGAAACCCTACCAAAAAGAAAAATGAGGGGAAATGTAATCGGTAGAAGGCAACAGAGAGGGATGAACTGTGAAGAAGTGTGCGTGGTATGCTAAGGGTTTTGGTTCCAGTGTACAGTATGTAGTAAACTGACTTTATACCAAAATTACCCTCGAGGCCAAACTCCATCAATCACATAAAAACCATCGATTTTGGTATATTTTTGTTAAAACATGATTAAATTTTAAGCCTAGAGGGATCCGTAACATTCTTCTAGCATATTGTCAGGTAGGTTTTTTTAGTTTTTTAGCACAAAAAAAGATAAAGAATGGTAATGTGCTAATTTAATAGATATGATTTTGGCGGGGAAAAAATAAAGGAAAACAATAGCCAACAACCAATCAGAAGCCACCAATCCACCATCTCTCTCCTCTTGCTATGTCTATAGTGGTCTTACCTTGGCGAGTCTCCTAGCAAGAGCTAGGGGGCGGTGTTCATTGTCTCGAGAAGCTTGGCGCGGATGGTAACGAGTCCACTCTAATAGCCTAAGAGAAAACTGCAAAATTAGTCTTTGTGATATAGTAAAAATTATGGATAAGATCCAAAAAAAAAAAATCGACTTAGAAGGTCCAAAATTAGGAATTTTTCATGATTTTGGTTCTGAAAAACTTAAAAGGACCGTTTTGCTATTTTGGCAACCGTCTTTTTTTTCTCTCTCTCCTTTTCATCTTATACATGTGAGAAAGATTGACCCAAAATAACAAAAGCCACACATAAACACTCAATGCAACGAAACACAAACACACTTATTGGGATGAAAAAGCTTCGATTTTCTAGGTTCCTAGCAGCAACCCCAAGACACACACACACACACACACACATATATATATATATATATATATATATATATATATATATATATATATATATAGGGTTAGGTTATTTTGTTTTCATTATCTATCGTGTATATTTATGATTGATTCTGGACCAATCATTTTAGTTATTTTAAGAAAGTAAGTAATGCATATTACATGTTGAAGATATAATAGATATTAATTACATCTTCAGCATTTAATATGCATTAATTACTTTCTTAAAATAACTAAAATGATTGGTCAAGAATCAATCATATATGCACACAATAAATAGTGAAAATATTTGAAGATATATATATATATAAACGCAAATCCCAAACACCTATGTTCTTTGCTACCAGATTATACAAACAAGAAGAACGCCAAAAAGCAGTTTCAGTAAACATGATACTGGCATATATATATATATATATATATATATATATATATATATATATATATATATATATATATATATATATATATATATATAAACAAAATTCAAAATCCAAGAAATTACCAATTTATTGTTGCACATCCAGGCATTGAGATTAGAAACTTCAGATGAGCTTGGTTTTGGAAGAGTTCCCTCGATAAAGCCGGTTTTGTTCTTCACAAATAAGGCCATCTGCATTGCTTGGCTCCAAGAATTGTAATTTTCACCGGTAAGCAATTGTGAAGCAAGAACGAAACGAGGACGGTCAGAATGATGATAATAATAAGGATGTGTTCTATCATCCATGGGTGATATATAGAATAGATCCAGTACTAAAACCAGAATTGGTTGACAAAACAGCACAATCAGTCAAGATACAAAAGGAATGGTTGATCGGAGATGTCAATTGGAAAATCAATTGGAGATGATCAACGGAAAATCAATCGAAAATATACCATATTATGAGTGAAAGAAAGAATCATTTCATTAAGAAAATGAGCCTTAGCTCTTACAGCTATATACAAGCTTGCAACTAACTCATAACGACTAGTAACTACCCGAAGCATAAGTTGCATATCTAACCCTCAACTATTACAGAAGTACATAAAATAACCAAAGGTACATTTCTATGTCTAATAGAGAAAGAGTGAGATCTCGAGAGAATTTAGAGAGAGAAGTAAAAAGGATGCCATTGTATTTCTGATGAGATATTAAGGGTGTAGTAGTAGCTTCACAATGTTCTTATGTTATAATGCTTTTCGATTGTGAGGATACGAAAAAGAGCTGATTAGATCTTGATGCAGTGAGTGAATGAAAGACAAAGTATAATCTCAGTTTAGTGTATTCAGATTTGATTCAAAAGCTAAGGGTGGAAACCAAATGGCAAGAAGGTTATGAGAATGGTTAAGACCATGAGGAACCAGTGAGCAACGAAGGTTGCTAGACGTGCATCTCCAGCGAGATTAACCTGGATTTTAGAAAGAGAAACGAGAATGAGAAAATGGAGAGATTCTCATTGGATTTTCCGAAGTATCTGATGGCTTCATTTCCAGCAGGATTTGTTTGGAGGTCGCTTTTCTGGTAATGGCAGAGTAAGAGTCGGACATCAATTTAAACTCGTGTGGTGTTAGCTTAGCAACGTATAATCTTGTTGGTCGGAAGAGATGACAATGTTGAGTCCGGTGGCTGGAAGTGCAACGTCGGCGTGATACATCTGGAAGGAGGTATCAGTTTTGATTTTGCGTACTCATGACATTCTATTAGGTTACATAGTTGGGGCTGAATTCTTTGGGCTTTTAAATTAGATGGACTTAAGCATTTGATTTTCTTATTGGACAAAATGAACATTAATCCATGAAGGTTTTATTATATGGATTTGATTAAGAAGTCAATCATATCGACTTAAACATTGACATTAAGTCTTGATTTGAAATATTCGAAGGGTAAATTACATGAATAGTCAATCATGCAAGTGCCAAAAGACACATTTGATCCCTCTTTTTAAAATTAATTCAGATTGTCCTTCGTTGTTTAAAATCTGCACGCTTCATCCCTCAAAGACGAATTTGTTGTGAATTTGGTCCATGTTAAATATGAAATGACTATAATACCATTTGTTTACTTTATTTTCATTTTATTTTTTATTTATTTAATATTATTAATTAAATTTAGAAAAAAAAATGATTCCTCCTTTTATTCATCTTTTCTTTCATTTTGACAACTAAAACTTCACCATCACACTCCAGTTTTTCAATGACGAATTAAACCCTCACCTAGTATTCCGGCAACGCCGTCAAACTCTTACCCTCCAGTATTCCGGCGACGACATCTATACGTGAGATCGAGTTGTCAAGAGCTCGAGGATTAGGTTTTGAAATCTAGTTTCCGGTTACGATGGTAGTTGTCGGGTCCATGGCCTCGTTTCTCACTGGAAGTCTGCACCACCATGGAAATCGACCCTCACCTCACCAACCCCAGTCCCCGGTTTAAAGCTCAAGACCACCACCGTCCTTCCATCGAGCACCTGTTGCACCTCCTCCTTATATCACCTCTTACTTGGAAAATAACCATAAACCACCACCTCCTTCACCAACAACATCTTTATGTACAAACACCAGCTGATAACAACCCCCATTCGAAAACCACCTAACCAGTATCATCATCACCCCAACAACTTCCATTGGAAACCCCACCTACTAGAACTTCAAACACCAATTGCTGAATCTCGAGTAATCACCATTACTACCCAAATACCACCAGTCGACCTACTTTTTGTAGATATGCAACCCTCTCACTAGATGGAGAGGTGGTCCAATGACCTGGTTTCAGTGAAGGCAACAGGAGAAGGGGAAATGGAGGGGGGGTGGATTGGGGTGTGGTGTGGTGTAGTGAGGAGGGTTTTATTCTGTTGTTGGAAATGCCTTGCAGTGGCTGGAGATATCTTCGAGTCGCCGGAGTATAGGAGTCGATGGTGATGACGGTGATCGGTGTTGGTGGTGATGGGGGAAGAGACGAGTTATGAAGGTGCTTAGATTTAGGGTCTATTTCTTTTTTTAAAGGCAACAAATAATTATTTTTTATGATAAAAAATCAATAAATAAATAATAAATAAATAATAAATAACAAATAAATATAAAATAAATAAATAATAAATATAAAATAAATAATTAAGGGCAAAACGGTTTTTTTATGTGCAGAGGGACTAAGCATGCAAGAAGAAACACACCCAGGGACGGTCTGAGTTAAATTTTGAAAATAGGGACTAAACACGCTTTTTGGCATATGCACGAGGGACGATTGGTGTAATTTACCCAATCTGCAAATGTGGGGCTTCTTTAAGAATAGTAAATTATATTAAGAGCGGTTAACTAGACATAACAATGTATAATTAGAGATTAAATAATTATGTTTTAAGAGATACGTTTTACTGTTGGTCAAGACTATGGTTAAATATGGAGAGTTGTGATATCAATTCTTATAGATCACATAATCATTTTATATGTTTTATCACATAAGAACATGGAGGATGAGGTCTAAGTAATAATTATTAATATGCTTATAGGTGTACAAAAATTTAGGAATCCATCTTAGACACTTCAGTAGTTTCATTATGTGTTTTGTTGTTTCAAGTGAGTTTTCTTATTATATTTTTGTACTGTAGTATCTATCCTTTGATTTTTAGGATGTTTATATGTTGTAATGATCTGTTAGACAATTAGATTTGCTATGATTACATATGGTTGCTTGTTATTGTTTATTTGCATGTGTTGACATATGGTGGTTTGGGTTGAAGCGGTTCGGATGTATGTTGAAGGTCAAGAGACTAGGGTGGTCCAATCTATACTATAGGCCCAAGAGGAGCGGCCCGACTTGGATGTTGTAGGCTCCGGTGGCGGTCCAACCTTGTGTTGGAGGCCTGGTGTGCATGTATTGTATGTGTATTGTTATGTAGGGTATTTTGTGAAACTCACGAAGCTTTGGCTTACAGTTGTAGATTAAATTATTTCAGACATTTCTTCGAATTGTGGGAAGGCAAAGGTGCGACTGTACACACACATCAGCAGTTTATGATTTGAGATTCCGTTATGTTTTATTTATAACTTTGATCTTGGATTTCGGTTTATGAACAAATGGTTTTATCTTGATTACAACTTTATGAAATTTGGGTATCTATCTTTATTTAAAAATGATGAAAAAATTTTGCCAAAAAAAAATAGACGATACAGTTGATTTAAGTCAAAATGTTATTATGTTTATTTTAAGAGATATTACCTAAAGTAACCATTAATAATAAGACAATTAACAAAAATGATCAAGTTTGTTTTATTTCTTAATATTTGAAAAATATTAAAAATCATAACTATAATCATTAAATTTAAAGCGTTCAACAGTTCCTACTTTATTCTTATAGACGATGAAGTAAAAAATAATAATAATAATAATAAAATTTTAAAAATAATAAATCACCACATTCTGATGTTTGTTAAGAAACCAAAATAAAAGAACATATCTTCATAAACCAAGTATCAAAATGAACAAGGCTTTAACTCACTTTATCATCTCTTATAACTTTAATTTTCAAGATGTTTTTCTCTATTTAAATATTCACCTAGCAATAAAAAACATAAGTACTCTTACAAGGGAAGTTAAAGAAGATAAAATATAGAAAAAAACATCATAAATGTCCTTATGGTTTCTCCAGATTTGAAGTTTAGTCCTCATGGTTTAAATACATCATAGATGGTCCATGTGTTTTCAAAACTTTTGACGATCGGTCATTTTTGCTAACTCCGTTAAGTTGTCTCCATTAATTGAAGGGCATTTAGTCATTTCACTACCACATGGACCATTTATGATGTTTTGTCTTACTTAAAAAAAATTAAATTAAATATAATTATTTAATATATAAAGGCTCTCTCTCTCTCTCTCTCTATATATATATATATATATATATATATATCTCAAAAATCCGGCTATGGTGGTCATCCCTCTATAAAAGGTATTCTTTTGTGGTACATACAACATCTCCTTATTGGTTGGTATTGCGCATCTATTTCGGTAACATTCTAATATTCTACTGATCGTAGAAAGTTCTACGGGTTTATCTCATTTGATCTTAGGGAAAATAACTCTTGAGGGTAATTAACTTTTGCGTTTGTACTCATTTGGTCCATTTCTTTTTTTTTGTATTCAATATACCATCGAACTTGTTGTTTGCGTTCACCATAAGTATTTTGACCGCCTTTTGACCTGTGATAGCCGGTCAAAGGGTTATGGTGAACACAAACAACAAGTTCGATGGTATATTGAGTACAAAAAAAAAACGAAAAGGGACCAAATGAGAACAAACTCAACAGTTGGTTACCCCCTGAGTCATTTTCCCCGAAAAGTTAAATGAAATTAAAGTTGCAAAATTATCAAAGACTACAACCTTCTTTGGTCATAACATATATGAAGAGCGTTTCGGGGGGGGGGGGGGGGGGGGGGGATAACTTCGAGCGCGAGTGATTTCCGGGATTTGCGAGTTATCGAGATACGCGAGGTGAGTCTTCTCACTATACTTTACCTTGAGTGGTTAATAAGAGATATATGACAGAGTATATGTATGCTATATGTATGTTATGTGTTGTACTGCATTATTTCTATGTGATTTATGATGTGCATGTTTATAGAGTTGGAACCGGAAGGTTCACAGAGATTAGAACCAGAGGGTTCACAGAGTAAGGTCTACGGACCCACAGAGTTATAGCCTCGAGTGGCTAATATGTGTTATGTGTGGTATTTTGGGGAACTCACTAAGCTTTGTGCTTACAGTGTTGGTGTTATTTGTTTCACGTGCTAGTGATGACCGTGGGAAGGCGCCGGCTTGATCAGTACACACACACGGGATTTTTATGTTATGTGATCTTGGGATTCTTTATATGTCATGGATTGGAGTTTCAAACATTGATGTTTTTATGAAAATTAAATGAATATGTTTTTATATTATGCGAAAAATTATTTTGAGAGTTCGGTTCGCGCTGAACCAGCTTCGCTTACCTCAAGGTATATCATGATGATGTGTCTACAAAAGCAGCACTTGTAATTCCACTCGTTTGTAGACTTATCTAGAATCCATGATACGATAAATCATTTGATTGTAAATGTAAATGTAGTAATGAAATGCGTCTGCTTAGTCAAGATTCCCCTAATAAATATTCAAGTGCATTACAAAGTTGTACATATATGAATAATGTTCTTTCTTGGGTTATGTTTTGAAGAGAAGCAAGAATGAATCTCATAAAGTCATTAATATCAGTAGGAGATGACGTAGGATTTGCTATAAATGAGTAAAGGGAAAATGAATCATGAGGGTGACCAACTGTTGCATTTGTTCTCAATTGGTCAATTTTTTTTTTTTTTGTACTCAATATACCATCGAACTTGTTGTTTGTATTCACCATAACCCTTTGACCGTCTATCACAGGTTAAAAGGGTTATGGTGAACACAAACAACAAGTTCGATGGTATATTGAATACAAAAAAAAAAAAAAAAAAAAAAAAAAAATGACCAAATGAGTACAAACGCAAAAGTTAATTACCCTTAAAAGTCATTTTCCCTTAGATCTTAGGGATGTGTGGTTTGGAACACTTTCATTGCCTCACTATCTTGTTTCAAGGTAACACACGCCCATAGATTGAAGCAACAAATACTTTGATTTTGATGATATACTAAGAATTCAAAATTTGTACATAGCATGAAAAATGGTAAAATATAAAAAATTAACAAACACTAAATACTATTTAAATAAGAGACTTGGAAAATAAAAAGAGTCGATAAAGCTTGCTAATTCCTAAACTTAATCCAGGTAACTAACTAAAAACTCAATTACCAATATATTAGACAAAACATCCTAATCATCGACATCAAGTAAGTCTAAGCCTTCATTGACCTATCTTTAGGAATCCAAGGCAATACTGAGGTCTTTAACATACTCCTAATAACGTCTAGTGTAGGAACCCCATGAGTCAATACTTGGGTCTTAAACATACTTAGGGTAATGTCTAATGTAGGAACCCCACTTAATCGAAATAACCTAACAAGACAAAACTCCAACACAAAACCAAATCTCCTCCTTTTTCGGGTATAGATGTTAGAGGATCTTACAAAAAGTTTTGGATATCCATCCACATAGCAAAACTTGTGACAATGAACAAACACATACAAAGCATTAATCGCCATTAACTTATCAAATATATGGCATACAATGTCTATATTGTGCTTGATGTCTTAGGATGCCTTGTAAAAAACTAAAAATAACCCTAATTAACTAAACACACATAATCAACCAACTATGACATACTTTAAGAAAGTAAAAACATGAAATAAAGGCCATTCACAAAATGCTCTTACTTTGCAAAACATCGCATGGATAGAAGTAGATTAAACTACATGTTTGGTTAAGTAGGCATACAACCACATCCTAGAATGTGTAGAATAGGCAGAATTCAAAAAATGAAAAAATAATTATCATCAGGATCAGATCCTACTTTTATTCTCAACATCAAAACAATATTTTTTAGATTTCCCCTTTCTTGAAGGTGAAGCAAAATTTAGCATATAAACATACGCAACTCTACACTAAGAACACATTTGAAATAAACATCAGATACATAATAATCAATTATATGACTACTGGTACTGGTTTAGGTTTACCCAAAAAGGAAATGCTTTGTATGAAAAATTGTGTATAAAACTAAAAAAATTAACACCATCTTACTAAAAATACAATGAACAAAATCACTCACAAAAACGGACCAATCAACACTAACTGTCTATATAATAAAGTCTATCTTCCTTGTTCCATTTTCTTCATTAAAAAAAAAAAACAACATTTTTAATTGACAAACCTCTTAATCATTTGTAGTAATTAATAGTTATTTCAAGAATTGTTGTTGGTGGTTTGGGAGTAATAATCCCCAACTGTTAAGAACATGTGTTCTCCCAACACCACATCAACAGCAGGCTGATTTTCAATGCAATCCACTTTAATCTGTAAACACAATTAAAACTGAATAATTGCTTTTGAATTTGATAAAAATTAAATAAAATAATTTGTTTTTGAAGACAAACGTACCTGGTTAATTCCGACTAGAAATTCTGTTTTGAGATTAAAGTGGTCCCTGGACAACAAGTATACCTTCAATGCCTCTGCATATTTCGCATTCCCTATTCACAACAAAAGTAACTTGTTAAATGGTTTCAAAATCATATTTAAATACTTATATATAATAATAATATATTAGTTTGTTAAGAAATTCTTTAAAAAAAAAAAGGTAACCTGAATATAAATCAATAATTGCTTTATTGTTAAATGCTAAAGCTGGTCTTGAGAGTGTGATCTGAAAGTTGCAATTTGAAATGTTGTGATACGTCTCCTCAGCAATCATTACCTGCAAATTTACTATTACCATTAGAAGACAAAAAAAGGAATATTCCTTTTTTTGTTTAACTTTTATAGAGCTTCAATAACAACCTTTTCCTATTTTTTACAAATTATAATATAACATCACAAGAAACAAATATTTATTAAATAATGCTATGATATGCTACATTTTTTTAGAAAAACTTGAAACATAAAAAAATTTGAATTCAATATACATAATACTTTAATATCAAATTAATTTATAATAAAGCATCACAAGCAATCGATAATACATATATGTGAAATCTTACAGCATGCTCTGGAGTGAGGGTAGAGTCTAGTAAAGGAGAACCTATCGCCTCTTTGATGTATGCTTCCTGCATAAAAGGAAAATAAAAAACCATAAACAACAACAATTAATTTTATCCGAAACAATACAATACTGATGTGTAATATAATAATAATAATACTTTTAATAAAATTGACCTGAGATTTTAAAATTTGGGCAGTTACTGATTTGTCTTCATCCAAGGACTTGAAGTAGACCTCCACAATGTCGGTGGGCTCAAGTGCTGATTTCTTACGTAATTTTTGGATACGGTTAACCACCTGTAAAAAAAATCAAAATCACCAAACAAATAATTTATAAATGCATAGTTATTTACCATATGACTTAAATACCCTTACTTGGGCATGTAAACAGAGTTCGAATTAAGAGTAAAAATAGAAAAAGACAACATGCTTTCACTATTTTATTCATTAATTTGACTACTTAAACCATTATAATATTTTTTTTTTTAAAAAAGGACAACCAGGAAGAATTGGCTTCTTAAGGGTCAAAAGTATAAAACGGTTTAATGACTACAGAAACATAGTTAAGAGGCCAAAAGAGTTAAAAAAAAAAATTGGTATATAACAATTTTCAATATTAGAGGCCTTTAAAAAGCAAAGTGTTGTACTTGTAATTTTAATTTGTAGCAGAATAATTAATAATACCTCACGTGCAAAACCAGCTTCGAACAAGGAGTCATCAGGGCGTAAGTCCAATATTACCAACACATCACCTGATTAAAAGTTATAAATAATAATATTAATTTGTTACTTAAATAAAAAAACAATTATTTATTTAAAAATATAATTTCAAAAAAAAAAAAAAGGTGTCGAGCTTCCTCACCATCACCAGATGCATCCATTTGGTCTTCGCTCACTCCATCGGGTCGTTTAAAGCCACGCACAATCTACAAGGCCAAGATTCCATTTTAAAAATGGTGAATTGAAATACAATTAAATATATAATTATAGCAATGTCTTTTTACCAATATCACAATATGCGCAATAATGTACTTTCTTATTTTTTTACCTATAACAAGTTAACAACCACCTACTTACATTTATATACCCTTAATAGTTTACCTTGATATCAGAGAGTTTTAAGCAATGAGTAGCAATAGTAATTTCTCCTGATTTTTCAAAAGCTAAAATTTCTTCCTGTGACATTGCTTTCACTGCTTCAGCAACTACTCGCATTGACTTCCCCAGTCTTTTTCCCAAAACACTACAAAATTAAATACCAACATCAAGCACCTATCTAAAACTAAAAGGTAAGGATAAAATATGTATAATGAACATGTAAAGATAATTAGATACACACTAAAATGCAAAAAAAAACTAGTTCTATCATACTGTTGTTTTTACTTAATGTGTCTATATTATTAGTCCACACACTGGGTAGCCATTTATTACCTCTTCATTATCATCAACTTGACTTTACTTTTTGAAGCAAAATACATAAAGAAAGAGAAAAAAGTATGTTCACCATTTTATCAATTAAGCCACTTAACTAAGTTTTGTAGTGTTAAAATTAAACCATTACGCTTTCTTGACTTTTTAGGAAGACATTTTCCCCAGTTACTCGGTTTTGTAAAACAATCAATAGTTAAGTGGCTTCATTGATAAAATACTGAAAGTATTCTGTGCTTTTTTGTATTTCGCTCTTTTTAAAAAGGTCAAAAAGATATATTTGTAAGTGGCTAAACCAATAAGATGGTAAAAGTATGTTGTGCTTTCAAGAAGAAAAATAGAACAAGAAAAAGAGATTCCTACAAAACTATTAAAAAAAGAAAATAAATAAATAATAGAAAGGTTTATAAAAGTACCTGAAATCAGGTTCAGCGCGTAAAGAAGCATACAACAAAGGATCATTGCAGGGAACAACAGATTTAACATTCAGCTCCTCTAACACATACTGTCATTATCATATGCAAATTCAACCAATTAATCACATTAACAAAAAATGGCAAATCCATATGTGAAAAGGGAAATTTCAAGAAAACAAAATTTTTCAAGTGTAAAATGAAAGGTTAATTCCCAATTTGTCATCCAGGGAACAATTCTGAAACTTGGTTACTCTAGTTAATGACATTATCCCTCTAGTGTTTTAACATTGGAGAAAAACTGAAACTTGGCTACTATTTAATAAATCTGTTTCAATAAAACATGCCACATCAACAAAAATTACAATACCAACCTCTTTCAGTTTCCCAGCAATGTCATTAAGAAACTCGGCATCTGGGTGTACAACAATCATCTCCCTGAAAACCAGGTCATAATTCGGTCTCAGTTATAAAGAAAAGGGCAATAATGTAAATTGTCATAAAAGAAAGGTGTGAAGAAAAAAAAATGAGTCTACCTAAGTGGAGTCTTGAGAGGTTTATTGTGGCGTTCACGAATATTACGTGCAAGATCGATAATTGTCATCATTCTGTTAACACTTTGTTCAATACGACTTCCCCCCTGAAACATCATTAAATTGTCGAATGTTTTTAGAGTAAGATGCAAGAAAAAGCAATGCACTTTTCCTTTATTTTTGTTTATTATAGCATGAATCTGTTTTCATTTCTTCCTATACTTTGAAAAAAGTAGACTGTTATAATAAGGTAGAATTTTCAAACTTCAAAGTACAATGGCTTATCAAGAAAAAGTTTAAAAGTACAATGTTGTAATAAAATGATTTGAAAGTAAGAATGTAAGCTGCTATCATAAGCAAAAAAAAAAGTACCTTTCCTTCTACTTGAGGGAAACTGCAAAAGTGAATGCTTTCCTCTGATCCATTTGATACTTTTCGCAAGTTACGATAAAGAACTTCAGTGAAGAAGGGTGTGAATGGAGCCATTGCTTTACAAGAAGTTAAAAGCACCTAAAAATAATGAAAATATAAACTAATTATGAAATCCAATTGAAAACAAAAAAGAAAGAACGTTAAATCAAAACCATTTAAAAACTAAAAAAAGAATGTTAAAATGAAAAGCATACATGGTAAAGAGTTGAAAGTGCAATTCTGCAGTCTTCTTCTCCAGTGCGACCTTTAAGTCTCTTACGATTAAATCTTACATATATATTGGTCAAATTGTCAATGAACTTCAACAGATAAGGAACCACCTGCAAATGTAGTATCATATAAGTATTTACATATTTATATGTAAGAATATGTGTGTATATAAAGACTAAAGAGAAATGGAAACTTACAGTATAGAGTCGATATGCATCCATTTCTTGTCTGACAAAATGAACAAGGCTTTGAGTGGCTGAGTTGATCCATTGATCAAGAACATTAGCTGAGTTGAGAAGAATGGCTGGATCATGAGGAACTAATGGTGGAAGCCCCTCAACTTCAAGTCTTTTTGCATTTTGGACAAGGAATCTATACGCATTGTACCATGGTAAAAATACATCTTTCACCTGCATACAAATAATCAATCAGCTTTCCAATTAGCAAAATCACAAAAAAAAAAAAAAAAAAAAAAAAAAAAAGAAGGTGAAAGTTTAAGAGAGTCTACTCACAACACCATAGACTCCATCCTTTTTGAAGCGTAAAGGTTCTGCACGCACTACTGGAGAATTTATAATGTATAATCGTAGTGCATCCTGTTAAACAATAAAAAAATTAAAATGTCAAATAATCTCTGTATATATGAATATATGTTATTCAACTAGTCCCAATTGGAGAACTTACAGCTCCATAATCATCAATGACTTCCATAGGAGAAGGATAGTTCTTCAATCTTTTACTCATCTTTTTACCATCTTCAGCCAAAACAAGGCCATTGCAGATGAGATTCCTAAATGCAGGTTTCTCAAATAATGCAGTTGACAACACCATCAAAGTGTAAAACCTGCCATTTTTTGTTTCAAACATAAAGAGACATGAATGGATGCATTTGTTACAGGTTTCTGAAATTATATCAAAATGAAAGTAGATGAAAGAAGAGAAGAGAAGAGAAACAAACCATCCACGAGTTTGATCTAAACCCTCTGCAACAAAATGTCCAGGGAAATTCTTTTGAAAGAATTCTTCATTTTCAAATGGGTAGTGGATATATGCATATGGCATTGACCCACTTTCAAACCAACAATCAAATACCTGAAATCATGCAACAAATAATATTAATTCATCAATCAAGAGAATAATATTGCTCTTTATTCTGAGAATTACATATGATTCATTTTCTTACATCTTCTACACGATGAAGCACACCAAACTTTTCACCACGTGGGCTAGGAATTGTGATGTGATCAATTTTGTGGCGATGTAAATCAGTAACCTGTGAGAAGGAGAAAGAGTAATCAGAAAGTTTATATTTTTAACATCTTTAAACAAGAAAGGAATGTATATTCCAATTATATATATACGTTCCAATACAGATGTGCACTTACTTTCACCCCTGAACGTTTTTCAAGTTCTTCAACTGAACCAATAACTTGAATATCTACACCATCTTCACTGATCCAAATAGGAAGAGGAGTACCCCAAAATCTACTTCTACTAATGGCCCAATCTCTTGCATTTTCAAGCCAATTATGAAATCTTTTTTCCTGCATTATTGGATGGAATGGAATAACAAATGAACATAATGGACTTATGGAATAAGCAAGGTAATGGAATCAGTCGTTACATTCCATGATTCCATGATCATGTTTGGTTGGAATATAGAAATGAAATGGATGTTCATATGAATTATTTATTATCATATATCTAAATCTAATGAGTTTTTTTATTACAAAAACACTGCCTTTAACCACATTAGAACACATTATATATATATATATATATATATATATATATATATATATATATATATTTTGCTCTTTCCGAAAAAATCAACTGAAAATAGACAAGTGACATACCTTCACAAAAGCAGGAACCCATTTTGTTTTCTCATTGTTCTCTAGCAATTGATCTTTCAACTTCTCTACTGCTACAAACCTTGACCAAGAAACAAGAATAAACTAATTATCATACCACTTTATCCCACTAAAGATAATAAAGATGAGAAGGGCATTCACGTCTTTTGCACAAGAGATAAGGAAAAATAGGGTACCAGCTGGGAACTGCTCTGTAGATAAGAGGGGTATCAGATCTCCAACAAAATGGATATGAATGTGTAAAGCTTCCAGTCTTGACCAACCTGCCCTTGTCCTGTGCACCATCCATAACAAAAAAGAATCATTGTTTATTTTACGCATTTGCCCCTGTGTTATAATCATATAACATTCAACTATTCTTGCCTTCACTGCTTGAATGATATCTTTATCTGCTTCTTTGACATATCGACCAATGAAATCAGTAATTCTTTCTGTAAAGCAGCCATCATCATCAACTGCCATAACTAGATTTTCTCCCTGGTTAAAGAACAAGTAAGATCTTGTTATTTAAAAAATTATATTTAAAAGAAACAATGCATATGTAATTAACATACTTCAGACCTTATTAATGATTTGATTTTCCAAACAAACACGATAATCATCTTCACCAAATGCTGGAGCACAGTGAACAATTCCAGTTCCACTATCTGAAGTTACATAATCATCCGCAACAACTCTGAATGCCACATCTGAGAATTCTTTGAAATAATCAAATAATGGCACATACCTGCAACAAAATGGATTATTCAAGATTTAAACAAAACTACATTGAGTATGGTAATCTTTAGTAATAAGGATGAGGACAAACACACTCACTTTTTACCCACAAGTGAAGATCCTGGAAATTTATCCAACACTTCATAAGCCACCACAGAGCTTTTAGTTTTTCCCTTGGACTTGTCATCCACAGCTCCATTAGGTGTTCCTTTCTTTGCCTTTTCTACTGGAAGCTCAGATAATCGAGATTCAGCAACTACATAGATTTTTCCATTCGATTTGCTCTTCACCTGGTTGTATTTAGATTCAACATCAACTATTCATTTAACTTCATAAATCAAATAAAACTTCACACTTTCTGATGACTAACCTTGACATATACAAGATTAGAGTTGACACAAAGTGCAAGATTACTAGGCAGTGTCCATGGTGTGGTTGTCCATGCAACAAATGCCGCACCTTCTTGATCATCAATGATTGGAAATGTCACCATTATTTCAGGATCAGGCACTTCCTGCTCAAGAGATTAAAGGTGATGCAAAAGAGTTTAGAATGGTTTAAATGGAAAACAAGGGGTAAAAAATCAATTCAAACCTTGTAGTTTGAATTAGCCTCGAAATTTGACAATGGAGTCTTGCAGCCTGTACTGTAGGGCATGACCTGTTAAATGAACAGCAACGCCACAACACGGTATTACACATTTTGTAGAGCAAATGGAGTATCGAATTGACAATGTTCAGTTTACCAAATTCAGAATTGAAGGAAGTTATTTGCAAGTAAAATAAACAAAACAAATCTGATGAAGAACTGACCTTAAACCCTCTGTAAACAAGGTTTTTCTTAAATAACTGAGAAAACACCCACCAAACACTCTCCATGAAATTCAAATCCATCGTTTTGTAATCATTCTTAAAATCAATCCACCTCCCCGTCCTCGTAATTACCTTCTCCCATTCCCCAACGTACCGAGTAACAATACTCCTACATTCCTCATTGTAATTACCAATCCCCATCTTAATCACATCCTCTCTGGTCTTAATCCCTAGCTTGACGTCAATCTCATGCTCCACCGGCAACCCATGGCAGTCCCAACCGAACCGCCGTGTGACGTGGTGGCCAGTCATGGTCTGGTACCGGGTGACGATGTCCTTGATTGTTCCAGCAAGGATGTGACCGTAGTGAGGTAAACCAGTGGCAAACGGAGGTCCATCGTAGAAGATGTATTCCGGTAGGTCTTTGGTTTTTTCAAGCTGCGTTTCAAATGCTTTGACTTCAGTCCACCATTCTAAGATCTTCTCTTCTTGTTTTGGGAACGAGAAATCTTTGCCTTCGGATACATCATCCATTGCTAGCGAATTGCGATCGAAACCCTACCAAAGAGAAAAATGAGGGGAAATGTAAAGGGTAGAAGGCAACAGAGAGGGATGAACTATGAAGAAGTTTGCGTGGTATGCTAAGGGTTTTGGTTCCAGGGTACAGGATGTAGTAACTTGACTTTATACCAAAATTACCCTTGAGGCGAAACTCCATCAATCACATAAAAAAGACAAAACTACAAATTTGGTCCTTGTGGTTTGCAAAAACCTTTGGATAGGGTCCAAAAAGTTTCCGGCTTGCACCAAAGGTCCAAAAATCAAGGTTTTTCATTGTTTTTGGTCCAAAAAAACTTGAAAAGTCGATTTTACCATTTTTAATTTCTTTTTTCTATTTTCTTTATTGTTTTTGGTATTTAAATAATTAAAAAAAATAAAAAATAAAATCTTACCCAACACTCACACTCACTCTCTCTCTCTCTCTCTCTCTCTCTCTCTCTCTCTCTCTCTCTCTCTCTCTCTCTCTCTCTCTCTCTCTCTCTCTCTCTCTCCTTTTGTCTCAAAGAATTTCACCGTTTTGCCCTCTTCCTTGAAATGGGTATAAGCAAAAAAAGGAACTGATTTCATCAGTTTCATCACTGAAAAAGCATTCGACAAATGCCAAAGGGAGAAGAGGAAGACAATCAAAGATGACCACTTGCTGTGGGAAATGACGACGTTAGGGTAAGGAGAACAACATTGATTAACGTTTTTCATGAATCGATTTCATGTAAGTATCAATTGGTTCTTGAAAATCGATTGGTATGAATATGAAAGGCAAGTGCTTACGAGTCATTGCCGATTCAAAGATTTAAAAGGCTGTAGAGAGCAGCGATTTGAGAATCGAGATCGTCGGAATCCAGCGAAGCTTCGATCGTTCTCATCCGGTTGTGAGGTGCGAAGGAAGGAGGGTCAGAGGAGGGAGGTCTTTGATTGAAGAGAAAGAAAGCGAGGGGTGAGGCCAGAAGATGGGTTCGGTGTGGCCAAGAGGCTGCGAAGGGACGGAGGTCTTCGATAGGGCGAGACAAGCAGCAATGGTAATGACTTTGGTTGTTCGATGTCCAACAGGAGGTATGCGAGGGCCTTTTTGCTCCTTAATTCCTTGCTTCATCTTCTTTTTGATTTGGTAGGAACAATGAAAAGGTGAAGGGAGAACGAAGGGGGTTTGTAGCTCCCTTGCTCACCGGGAACGCACAAGAAAACACCTCCGACGGAGGTGCTTCTGCCGAAAATCGGGACAGAAGAAGGAAAGAAACAGGAAGAGTTCCAGTAGTGGGTTCGATTAACAAGATGATGATCAAAGGGAGGGGTATGTCGATGGATTTGTGGAAGATGAATAAGAATAAACCTGGGTTAGGTTAGAGAGAGAGAGAAAAAGAGAGAGAGAGAGAGAGATAGTGAGGGAGTGTTGGGTAAGATTTTATTTTTTATTTTTTTTTAATTATTTAAATACCAAAAACAATAAAGAAAATAGAAAAAAGAAATTAAAAAGGGTAAAATCGACTTTTCAAGTTTTTTTGGACCAAAAACAATGAAAAACCTTGATTTTGGACCTTCGGTGCAAGCCGGAAACTTTTTGGACCCCATCCAAAGGTTTTTGCAAACCACAAGGACCAAATTTGTAGTTTTGTCCATAAAAAACGTCGAATTTGGTATTTTAAAAAAAATAATAATAAAATAAATAAATAAATAAATAAATAGAGGAGTAAATGTTAGAGTAAATTACACAAATTGTCCTCGTTAAAATTCGCTTAGACTAAATTACACGAATCGTCCTCGTATTAAAATTTGCGTTTAGTTTTTATTTTCAAAAATTAACTTTGATCTTCTTTATATTATTGTTTTTTCACTTGAGTTGTCCCTATGGACATAAAATGACTATTTTACCCTTAATAGTTTTTTAAAAATTTTCTTTTATTTACTTTATTATTTTTTTATTAAAAAAATAAAAAAAAATCTTCACCAAACACACCTTAATGCACCCCTTCCGCCTCCCCTTTTCCCAGATCCATTATACTAATTCGTCTCCTTCTTTTCCATCTTTTTCTTGGAGCTGCTGAATTTAGATCACTAGAGCCGCCATCGTCGGAGTAAGAAGGAAGAACAGATCCGTTCAGAACCCAGGTCCACCTCTATCTCTTTGAAATCCGACGAATCTGAGGTACGAGATAGAACTGACAAAAATCGAACTAATCCGAACTCAATCCAAAATTAGCGGGTTGGTTGAGATTTCAACCCATTTAAATTAAATGGGTCGACCCGCTTAACCAATTTAATTGAATAAGTTGAGTTGGGTAAAAATTATCAAATTGTTTTCAATCCACCAACTCATTTAATTTTAATATATATTTAATTTGATAATTATTTGAATATTATCATGTACTGGTCAAAATATCAATTTATAAATTATAATTGTGACATCTTGGAATTCAGGGCATAGACTATGAACGACGAAACTACCGTAAATCTGTTTGTAATTTAACTCATTCAGTTTTAGTGCATCTAAAGTAAAATAAATGAGTTTAATTCAAATAATATGTAACACCCTGTTCTGAAAATGTTTGTTTATGGATTTTAGAGGCCCAGGCTAGGGGCATTTCGGTCTTTTATGTGTCTTGAAGTTTTTATTCGAGAGGTTTGGGGTCGGGGTGTGTTACTAGAAGCGTAAGGCTTCTCGCCACCTTTTCATGTATATAAAGTTCGTCAAAAATGGACTTGGAACGAAGGAGTTATAGCACTTTGAAGTTATTGGTAATATTGGTCCTTAATGGAGAAAGATGGCAAGAAAGGACCATGCATGCAAGGTGGCCAGCGCAAGAGTACGCCTAGCGTAAGGCTGGGTTACGCACAGCGTATAAGGTCATAAGGTCGTGGGTGTTTTTGGCGTACGCCCATCGTACGTCCAGTGTCCAAAAACCCTAGCTTTTAGAGTGAGCCACTATATAAAGAACATAATGGCTCAAACCCTAGCCTCCTTATCTGTCTCCCAACCTTAGAGAAACCCTAGAACGCCTCATCTCCTCATCCTTGGGTGATTTTGACTTCAAGAAGCTCATTTTGGTGGTGTAAGATTGGAAGAAGAAAAGAGGAAGTTGGCAAGGAAGAACTTGGGAAGTTGGAGCTTATAGATCTTGAATAACATCATCATTTGGAACTCTTTGGAGGTATAAAGTTCATAACTTTACTTAAGAATGCTTAGATCTAGTGTAGTGTGGTTTTGGAGTTATTTTGGTCCCAAGAATGGACCTTTGTGATGAAATCTCGTTTGTGAGCTTAGGGTTGCCACCCTCAGAGCTAAAAGGGTCCCTTAAGCATTAAAGTCTCCATCTTGGATGACTTAATGGGTTCATGCATGAAATCTAGCCCTCTTTATGGAAGAGGAATATCATTTTTGGGAGTTTGGGCTTGCTTGGGCCAAGTTAAGTCACCAAGTCAGTGACTTTATGGATTAAGACATGGAAAAGGACTTGGATATGTGTTTGTAGCTCATGGAGTAGAGTATTAAGCACTTAATGGGAAAGTGACTTAATAGGGGGAGTACGTTGAGCGTATATGCAGGTACGCCCAGCGTACACACCCTTAGCTAGTACGCTTAGCGTACGTGAATGTACTCCCCGCGTACTTTGTCAGTTTGGGCTTCGTGATTTTGGGCCTCAGATTGGGCCATGCTTTGGAATTTGGACCTTAGTGGGCCAGCAAAAGTCAGATGAGGTGGGCCAAGAAGATGTTTGGGCTTAGGGTAAGGCCCATTAGAGGGATTGAGCCCAATTTAGCAAATTGGGCCATTAGTTGGCCACTAGTGGGCTTGGGAAGCTCACCTACTGTTGGGCCTTTTCATTATGGTTTGGGCCTTAGTTATGGACCAAGTTGGCCTATGTGACATCTCCAAATTCACGGCCAGAATAGACCGATTTGTTTATGCTTTGTTTTATAAAATCAGAGTAATCCTTTGATTTAAAAGAGTTGCGGAATTTGTTCCCAAAACAAAATATGATAAAATTTATCAAAACATTTCTCAAAGAGAATGCATTTTCATTAAATAATAAAACCTCGGGATGTCATGTTTAGATACAGACCAAAAGCATAAACAGTACAATTCGACCTTACAATAGTTATTTACAGCTACTGGTCTATTATCCAAAATCTCTCGTCAAGTCCACCAACTTATACTCTTGTGCCATTGCCTGTAATGCAAAGAAAACTGAGTGGGTCAGGCTTGGGAGCCTGGTGAGCATATAGGGTTTTCGACCCACAATAATATAATTATTATATTCAATCATCAATCAATCAATTAATCCAAATTATCCATCCCCATTATCTCCTTTATTTCTTAAGGATTTACCCTAAGAATCAATTATCCTTTATTTATTTATTCCTAAGGATTGACCTAAGGAATTGACACAAAGTCCACCACTGCCAAGGTCCTCAAATTACAATCGGTAAACACCTAGTTCTAACACTCCTAGTGAACACTTAATTCAAAACATTTGGTGAATACTTAGTTCTAAAACACTTAGTGAACATACTCAGTTCAACAACACCAAGTGAACACATCTAGTTCAAAAATACTTAATGAACACACTGAGTTCAAAAATACCAATTGAACACATAGAGTTCAAAAATACCTAATGAACACGTTGAGTTCAAACACCAAGTGAACACATAGAGTTCAAAAATACCTAACGAACACATAGAGTTCAAAAATACCTAACGAACACATAGAGTTAAAATACACCAAGTGAACACATAGAGTTCAAAATACCTAATGAACACGTTGAGTTCAAAAACACTTATTATTTCGTCTCACATCAACTAATTCATCTACCCATGTTCTACCCAACATATTTGTAGATGCAAACACATATACAGTTTAAATATTTTAAAACATGTATAAAACATTAATTCAACATCCATCTCAAGTAAACAACCAATGTATAAACACATAGCACGTACTTCATAGCAAATACTTCATATCTATGTGTTAGAAGAAAATAACTACACACTCACTTGATAAGACGATGCGCGGATAGCACTACGGCTCTAAAAATAATAACCTTCGATGAAACTGGGATATCTTCCAAAAACTGGGCTTCTCGCGGGCAGAGCTCCAGCTCGGAAACTCTTTTCTTCTTGTGATCTTCAGGGCTTCGGGACTTGCTTCGGGTGTCGGGAATGATATCGGGGCTTCGGGGTATAACTTGCACGTAAAACGAGAGAATAAGAAGTGAGAGGAAAGAAATGAGCAACAAAACTCGGCAACCCTTGAGTTCTATTTATAGGGGTTGATCCCTGCGATTACGTTGGGCGTAACTTCAAAGTACGTTGGGCGTACTCCCTCTACAAGCAGTACGCTGGGCGTACTGGCTCGTCGATATGTATGCTGGGCGTACTAAGTGGATCAGACTGGATGCGTCACTGCTTACGGACCCGTAGCACTCTAGTAGTGGAGTAGGGCGACGTGGCCCAACCCTGACCATGAACCATGAGTACGTTGGGCGTACTCCCATTTCTCAAACTTCAAAAATTCGTATCTTTCGCGTAAGAGCTCCGTTTTTGAAGTTCTTTATATCCACGCATAGGTGAGACTATGCTCTACAACTTCATTTAGATTCCGTCGGCTAAATTTGACTTTATTTTTATTATATTATTTTTAGTAGGCCAAGACAGGAAAACTCCGTTAGAAATTCATAACTTCTTCATCTAACGTCCGTTTTCGTCTGTCTTTTTACCGTTGGACTACTATCGACGAGATCTTCTATTCTCGTTTAGATTGTTTCGGCTAGAAATCACTCGATCTCATATTCGAACTTTAGGCTGCATATTGCTAAGTCGAAACTTCGAAAAATCATAACTTCCTCATACGAAGTCAGATTTCGACGTTCTTTCTATGCACACTCACGGTTTAACGTATTCTACAATTTTTGTTTAGATCACTAAGGCTAACTGTAACACCGTGAATTTCAAAATAATTTTTCGCATAATATAAAAACATTTTCATTTAATTTTCATAAAAACATCAATGTTTTAAGACTCCAATCCATATCATACAAAAATCCCAAGATCACATATCATAAAAATCCCATGCGTGTGTACAGATCAAGTCGGCGCCTTTTCACGGTCATCACTAGTACCTGAAACAAACAACACTAACACTGTAAGCACAAAGCTTAGTGAGGTCCCCAAAATACCATACATAACACATATTAGCCACTCGAGGCTATAACTCTGTGGGTCCGTAGACCCTACTCTGTGAACCCACTAGTTCTAACTCTGGGAACCTTCCGGTTCCAACTCTATAAACATGCACAGCATAAATCACATAGAAATAATGCAGTACAACACATAACATACATATAGCATACAAATACTCTGTCACATAACTCTGATTACCTACTCAAGGTAAAGTATAGTGAGAAAACTCACCTCGCGTATCTCGATAACTCGCAAATCCTGGAAATCACTCGCGCTCGATCCTCCGAGCTATAATCCTCCTATAACACAATATATCTCTAATTAACACTTTCTCAACTAAGGTTGACTACCCCTATCAAGTCAACACTGGTCAACTCTGGTCAACGGTCAACGGTTAACTCTGACCGGACTCGGCGAGTGCACTAGAGCGACTCGGCAAGTCTATACGTGTTCACTGACTCCCTAGGATCCTCTTTTGACATGTCGAGTACTTCCCTGACTCGACGAGTTCCACCTGGCATGAATCGCGGGGCCACCACGACTCAACTCGCCGAGTCTCAAGAACAACTCGGCGAATTCCAGCTCGACTCAGTCCACCTGTCAACCCTCTCTAACTCTCCCTGACTCACTGAGTCAACCCTTAACTCGGCAAGACCACTCGCTGGGTGGTTAAGGACAATCTTCATGCTACTCGCTGAGTCTGTTCTTCGGACTCGGCGAGTCCATGCCATGCATCAAATCAATCTCGCTTCTGAGGTCAGATCCGCTCCAACAACTCATAGATCTAGCGCTCCCAAGCACATTCATCATGTAAAGTTACCATCTTGGCTGCCATGCAACGCCTACAAGGCTTCTTTTGATGAAATGACATCTAAAATGGTACCCTAAGTCCCCAACTCAAAAGGAAAGGCATAAAGCAGGACATTTGGGACTCTCTGGACCCACTAAGTTCCATATCTAGGTACCATTTCCCCAAGGGACCTCTCACACTCCAAATTCAAGGCAAACAAGGCATGAAGAAACCCTAGATTTGGCCATATCAACAAAAACACGAGAATAAGCTCTGAATGTTACCTCAAGTAGCTTCCTCTATCGAAATGGAAGTAGATCCAAGCTCCCCAACTCTCCTAGCTTGACCTTCCTCTTCCTTTCTTGCAAACACACACGAAATTGGTGAATAATGGCCTCTTATCTCACTCACAAGAACTCTCAGCTGCTCTGGTGCTCTCAAGGTCGAAGGTAGCCGCAATGAAGGGCCATAAGGTCCTTTAAATAGGGCTCAGGACCGGGAAATTAGGGTTTCATTAAACAGCACGGACTCGCCGAGTCCAGGCGCGAACCCGCGTCCAAAACCCCGATCCTACTCGGCAAGTTTGAGCTCCAACTCGCCGAGTCCCCTCACAAAACACCAAAGATAAATGAATAAATAATACCTGGGAATCCGGGCTGTTACAATTCTCCCCCACTAGAACTAGACTTCGCCCTCGAAGTCTCGCTCTGCAAATAACTCCGGATACTGCTCACGCATCTCACGCTCTGGCTCCCAGGTCATCGCGGACCCCTTCCAATGCTGCCACTAAACCAAAACCAGGGGTACCTCCTTGTTCCTCAATACCTTGATTTTCCGATCTCTGATGGCCACTGGTCTCTCAGCATAATTCAGGCTTGCATCCACCTGAATATCCTCTAATGGAACCACTGCCGACTCATCGGCTATACACTTCCTCAGCTACGACACATGAAAAGTGTCGTGAATCTGCCCCAACTCTACTGGCAAATCCAAACGATAGGCTACCCGGCCTACCCTCGCGATCACTCGGAAAGGACCAATATATTGGGGCCCCAACTTGCCCCTTTTCCTGAATCGAATCACTCCTTTCCAAGGAGAGACCTTCCGGAGTACAAGGTCGCCGACCTGGAACTCAAGCTCGGACCGACGTCTGTCTGCATAACTCTTATGTCGGCTCTGAGCGGTCAACAACCTCTATCTAACCTGCTGGGTCTGCTCTGTCGTCTGAAGCACGATCTCTGTACTGCCCATTACCCGCTGTCCAACCTCTCCCCAACAAATGGGGGTCCGACACCTCCTCCCATACAACAGCTCAAAGGGTGGCATACCAATGCTCGAATGATGACTGTTGTTGTAGGAAAACTCTGCCAAGGACAAATATGCATCCCAGCTACCCCCGAAATCCAACACACATGCCCGGAGCATGTCCTCGAGCGTCTGAATTCTCCGCTCACTCTGATCGTCTGTCTGGGGATGATATGCGGTACTAAAATGCAGTCTAGTACCCAACTCCTCATGAAACTTCTTCCAGAATCTGGAAGTGAAGCGCACATCACGGTCTGAAACAATCGAGATCGGCACCCCATGCCGAGATACCACTTCCCTCACATACACCTCCGCCAATTTCTCTGCTGAAGAACTCTCGCTGATAGCAAAGAAGTGAGCGCTCTTCGTCAATCTGTCCACAATCACCCAAATTGCATCAACTCCTCTGGCAGTCCTTGGCAATTTGGTGATGAAATTCATAGTGATCTGTTCCCACTTCCATTCGGGAACCTCCAATGGCTGCAACTTACCATGCGGCCTCTGGTGCTCGGCCTTAACCCTACGGCAGGTCAAGCACCTCTCAACAAACCACGTGACATCCCTCTTCATACAGGGCCACCAATACTCCTTTCTCAGATCCAAATACATCTTAGTGGCCCCCAGATGGATCGAAAATTTCGACCGATGAGTCTCCTCCATCAAAATGGTACGCGTTCCTCCCACAAACGGCACCCAAATACGCCCCTGAAATGTCATAAGCCCCTGACCATTGGTAACGAACTCTGAAACCAAACCAACAACCCGTTCCCTCTTCTGCATCTTAGGTTGCACAGCCTCGCCCTGTGCCCCACGAATGGCATCCAACACTGGAGCTATCATGGTCAATCTCAAACATACATCCCGCAGCAGGGTGCTCTCCGCCCTGCGGCTCAATGCATCGGCTACCACATTAGCCTTGTCTGGGTGGTACAGGATCTCACAATCATAATCTTTGACCACATCTAACCACCTTCTCTGACGCATATTTAGGTTGGGCTGATCCATCAAATACTTCAAACTCTTATGGTCCGTGTATATCGTACACCGAACCCCATACAAGTAGTGACGCCAAATCTTGAGGGCGAACACCACTGCCCCCAATTCTAGATCATGGGTGGGATATCTCGTCTCATGAGGCTTCAGTTGCCTCGATGCATATGCTATCACATGCCCTCTCTGCATCAGCACCGCTCCCAACCCCAAAATCGATGCATCACAGTATACCACAAAGTCCTCCATCCCTTCCGGGAGGGCTAACACCGGGGCTTCGCACAACCTTTGGCGAAGTGTCTCAAAGGAGGCCTGCTGCTCGGGGCCCCATGAAAAAGCAACACCCTTCCGGGTCAACCTGGTGAGTGGCACTGCAATCTTAGAGAAATCCTTGATAAATCTCCGATAATACTCTGCCAACCCTAGGAAACTCCTGATCTCGGAGGGTGACCTCGGCACCTCCCAACTCATCACCGCCTCAACCTTGACTGGATCGACCAATATTCCTTCCTGGTTAACGAGATGTCCTAAGAACTGGACCTCCCGCAACCAGAAATCACACTTGGAGAATTTGGCAGAAAGCCTCTCCGATCTCAGAACTCCAAGAATCTCTCTCAAATGCTCCTCATGCTGCTCTCTAGATCTCGAATATACCAGAATGTCGTCGATAAATACAATCACCGACCGATCCAGCATCGGCCTACACACTCGGTTCATGAGATCCATGAACACTGCCGGGGCATTGGTGAGTCTGAAAGGCATCACCACAAACTCATAATGCCCATAACGCGTCCGGAACGCTGTCTTCTGGACGTCCTCATCCCGCACCCTCACCTGATGATATCCAGACCTCAAATCGATCTTGGAGAACCAAGATGCTCCCTGCAACCGATCGAATAAATCGTCGATCCTCGGCAACGGGTAACGGTTCTTGACCGTCAGCTTGTTCAACTCCCGGTAATCAATGCACATCTGGTGTGAACCATCCTTCTTCTTGACGAACAGGATAGGCGCTCCCCACGGCGAGCTGCTCGGCCGAATAAACCCCTTCCCCAGCAGCTCCTGAAGCTGCGAGGATAACTCTTGCATCTTTGGAGGTGCAAGGCGAAAGGCACCTTAGCGATAGGCGCGGCCCCTGAAACCAAATCGATACTGAACTCCACTTGCCTCACAGGAGGCACACCCGGCAATTCCTAGGGAAATACATCCGGGAACTCACGCACTACCGGAACCTCCTCAACTGACCTCGGCCTCTCGGAATCCACCCGCATATCCATCACATACGCCACAAAACCCTTACAGCCCTGCTGTAGACACTGCCTTGCCCTAGCGGCCGAACAAAATGCTGATCCTGAACGTGTACCCTCACCGTACACCGAAAGAACTCCCCCACTAGGGTCTCGTATGGTCACTAGCTGCCGCTCGCAGTCGATAACCGCACCGAATCTGCTCAACCAGTCCATGCCCACAATGACACAGACATCACCCATCGCAATAGGAACCAGATCAATCGGGAACTCAACACCAAAAATCTCAACTACGCACCCTCGGAGAACCTCCGTGGCATATATCACCCTCTCATCAGCTATGGAAACTCTCAGAGGCCGACTCAACGCCTCACAACTAACACTGATATGTTGACTAAAAGCCAAAGATACAAAAGACCGACTCGCACTCGAGTCAAATAACACCAAGGCAGGTATAGAATTCACAAGAAAAGTATCTACGCATAACATAATATAAGCATAATATCTCAACATCAAAATAAATACACGAAAGAATACATACCAGCCACGACATCGGGCGTTGCGCGGACCTCCTCCGCGGTCAGCTGAAAAGCTCTCCCTCGTGCCCTCGGCGCCTCGGCCTTCATTGGCCGACTCTCGGTAGCTCTGATGGCGGCAGGGGCAGATCCCTGAGGTGCTCCCTAAGATGATCCTCGCAACTGCGGACACTCTGCCTTCCGGTGTCCGGTCTGATTGCAGTGAAAACACACCGCAAACCCCTTGGGGCAGTCCTTGGCCATGTGTCCATCCTTGCCACACTTGTAGCAAGATCCCGCTCTACAGACTCCATCATGACCCTTGCCACACTTCCCACAAGTGCGGCCCTTTTGGCTCCCTGGTTTGGGATCAGCGGGCTTGGCCCGCTTGGCTGCCGGCTGAGACTGTGTCGGTCGCCGATCCCTCCCCTGAGACTCCGCCTCCTCCCTGGCTTGAGTCTCTAGCTCAATCTCCCTCTTCGGGCATTTGCTTGAAGCTCGGCAAATGTTCGGTACGAGGAGTTCGCCGCGAACTCCCGAATGTCTCTCCTCAATATACTCAGATATCGGCTCATACGTGCCTGCTCGGTGGACACGTGCTCAGGGCAGAACATCGCCCTCTCATGGAACATCCTGGTAATCGCCGTAACAGACTCACTACCCTGCTTGAGGGTCAGAAACTACTGGGCCAAACGCTCCATCTCCACCTGGGGAACGTACTCATCTCGGAACATGGCAGTGAACCTCTCCTAGGCCATTGCCGCAAGCTCAGCAGGCGTAAAGTGCGCCGTCACAAACTTCTACCAGTCCTTCGCTCCCAAGCGAAGCTGGTTCAGCGCGAACCGAACCTTCAAATGCTCAGGAGATGAGCAAGTGAAGAAACACCCCTCTATGTCAGAAATCCACCTCATAGCTGCCACCGAGTCCTGGGTCCCATCAAACTCTGGCGGTTTTGTGTTGCTGAACTCCCGGAACAGCAACGCATCACCACCTTGCGGCCTCGTGGCAGCAATAGCTGCGGTGGCCGCTGCAACAGCAGCCTCAGAAAGAGCGGCATAACGCTCGTCAAAGGTCTCAATCAGCGTGGTCTTAATAGACCCGAACATCTCTGGTATCTCTGCCCTGATGGCCGCAGCCACCTCCTCGTGGATGATCCGGCGGATCTCCTCATCACTGGTCTCACTGCTCTCAGGCATCAGACGTGTCCTCACCATGATCTACCTCTGAAATACAACATACGATAAATTAGAATCCATTCGAGCATACTCACACTCGACAACTCATCCCTCCTTGATCCTTGGTATTCCAAAGATTCCTACTTGGGTTGTACTCCGCCCCGGTGCTTTCAGTAGTACAGGCCCAATACTACTGTCCGCACCGTATCAGAATACACCCCAAGTCCTCCTCTTCGGATCCCAATTTCCAAGTACTCTATCATACACAATCCACTCTCTAAAAAATCTCTGATAAGCCCCTCGCTGCTACCTACTCACTCTCAAGCATCTCATAGCAGCTCACCTCTCCCTAGGCTAAGGCATCACAAATCAGGCCACTCTAGTCCTAATAGGAGTACCTAGCCTACTCTAGCATGAGAATACATCATATCAATATTAATATCACATAACATGAGGGTATTTTGGGAAATCACCGTTCGGGCGCGGACTGATCGTACACACAACTCTGCTCTGCGTTTTTCCAAAAATCTTTTACTCTTTTTGAAAATACTTCTCAAATCCTCAGTTTGAGTTCAAATACACCCGAAGGTGTACTCGAATCCCTCAAACCAAGGCTCTGATACCAACTTGTAACACCGTGAATTTCAAAATAATTTTTCGCATAATATAAAAGCATTTTCATTTAATTTTCATAAAAACATCAATGTTTTAAGACTCCAATCCATATCATACAAAAATCCCAAGATCACATATCTTAAAAATCCCATGCGTACAGATCAAGCCGGCGCCTTCCCACGGTCATCACTAGTACCTGAAACAAACAACACTAACACTGTAAGCACAAAGCTTAGTGAGTTCCCCAAAATACCACACATAACACATATTAGCCACTCGAGGCTATAACTCTGTGGGTCCGTAGACCCTACTCTGTGAACCCACTAGTTCTAACTCTGGGAACCTTCCGGTTCCAACTCTATAAACATGCACAACATAAATCACATAGAAATAATGCAGTACAACACATAACATACATATAGCATACAAATACTCTGTCACATAACTCTGATTACCTACTCAAGGTAAAGTATAGTGAGAAGACTCACCTCGCGTATCTCGATAACTCGCAAATCCTGGAAATCACTCGCGCTCGATCCTCCGAGCTATAATCCTCCTATAACACAATATATCTCTAATTAACACTTTCTCAACTAAGGTTGACTACCCCTATCAAGTCAACACTGGTCAACTCTGGTCAACGGTCAACGATCAACTCTGACCGGACTCGGCGAGTGCACTAGAGTGACTCGGCAAGTCTATACGTGTTCACTGACTCCCTAGGATCCTCTTTTGACACGTCGAGTACTTCCCTGACTCGACGAGTTCCACCTGGCATGAATCGCGGGGCCACCACGACTCAACTCGCCGAGTCTCAAGAACAACTCGGCGAGTTCCAGCTCGACTCAGTCCACCTGTCAACCCTCTCTTACTCTCCCTGACTCACTGAGTCAACCCTTAACTCGGCAAGACCACTCGCTGGGTGGTTAAGGACAATCTTCATGCTACTCGCCGAGTCTGTTCTTCGGACTCGGCGAGTCCATGCCATGCATCAACTCAATCTCGCTTCTGAGGTCAGATCCGCTCCAACAACTCATAGATCTAGCCCTCCCAAGCACATTCATCACGTAAAGTTACCATCTTGGCTACCATGCAACGCCTACAAGGCTTCTTTTGATGAAATGACATCTAAAATGGTAACCTAAGTCCCCAACTCAAAAGGAACGGCATAAAGCAGGGCATTTGGGACTCTCTGGACCCATTAAGGTCCAGATCTAGGTACCATTTCCCTAAGGGACCTCTCACACTCCAAATTCAAGGCAAACAAGGCATGAAGAAACCCTAGATTTGGCCATATCAACAAAAACACGAGAATAAGCTCTGAATGTTACCTCAAGTAGCTTCCTCTGTCGAAATGGAAGTAGATCCAAGCTCCCCAACTCTCCTAGCTTGACCTTCCTCTTCCTTTCTTGCAAACACACACGAAATTGGTGAATAATGGCCTCTTATCTCACTCACAAGAACTCTCAGCTGCTCTGGTGCTCTCAAGGTCGAAGGTAGCCGCAATGAAGGGCCATAAGGTCCTTTAAATAGGGCTCAGGACCGGGAAATTAGGGTTTCATTAAACAGCACGGACTCGCCGAGTCCAGGCGCGAACCCGCGTCCAAAACCCCGATCCTACTCGGCAAGTTTGAGCTCCAACTCGCCGAGTCCCCTCACAAAACACCAAAGATATATGAATAAATAATACCTGGGAATCAGGGCTGTTACACTAACTATCGCTCTATCGTAAATTCACTATTTACGTCTTGCTATGTCGTGTCAGTTTTGTCGCGAAACTTCGACAGGTCATAACTTCTTCGTTATAACTCGGATTTCGATGTTCTTTATATCTACGAAATCCTTGTAACATATTATATAACTTATTTAAGATTAATCCTTCTAAATAATCTTCCATCAAAAAGTCATTTTTGATGCTTATCGTCTCTAAATTGACTAGCCCGGATCTACGGGCGTTACAGCTTGGGGGTAGAATGGTCATTCTACCCTATGAAGGGTTATTTATTTGGACTAAGTGTTTTTTTGGTATTGATAGCTTGGGGAGCCGAAGGATCAGCAGTTCGGGAAGTTCCAGTTAGCAGCCAGAGGAGTTTTTAGCAGGACTTCAACAATGCAAGGTGAGTCTCCTCATTGTGTGCATGGGTCTACAACCACAATGCAAGCCCATTATGTTGGTGTATAGTAGGAAGATCCGGTGGTTAGCCCTATGCATTATTATGATATGTGTTCCAGATAACGATCCGATGTCGGGAGAGGCCTGAGGTATGTTAGTATGCTAGAGGTCTTTGTGATTCTTGCATGTGTTGGTAGTATGTTTCCGGACCAAGGTTCGATGCCGGGGTAAGCTCGAGGAATATTAGTATGCTCGTTATACTTGTTATCTGTGTGATACTTGTATGTGCCTGGTGGAGAGGTGAGTGTGGGCGAGGTCCTGCATCTCATCACTGGCTATGGACAGGGTTCCATATCTTATTAGTAGCAGTGCAGGGGCGGGGCCCAAGATAGGGGAGAAGTAAGTGTGGGCGGGGGCCCGTATCTCACTATCAGCAGGAGTGTGGACGGGGTCCCATGACTCATCAGTAGAAGGTCAGGGACGAGGCCCAAGTTAGGCGAGGCCTTAGGACTGGAGTACAATATGGTATGTTTGCTTATGTGTTAACATGTTTATATGATTGTATGTGTATGACGGGCGAGGCCCAGAGACAGGTGGGGCTTAAGAGAAACAAATATGTATACCGAGCAGGGCTCGATGCCAGGCGGGGGCCCAGTTCATGGTTATATGTCTGGTATGTGGTAGTATGGGGAACTCACTAAGCTTCATGCTTACGGTTTTCAGGTTTTGTTTCATGTACTTCTGGTAGTGGGGGGAAGAGCTCGGGATGATCGCATGGCACACACCAAGAAGTTTTGAGCCTGGGATGTTTACTCTGATAAAATAAATATGTTTGAAATAATACTTATTTTTATATTATGATCTATGTATGACTTCATTATGGTTGATTGATGATTTTAAAACGAATTTTTTGGTCATGATTTTTGGGGATGTTATATAATATAAGATGTCAAATGTTACCTTACTTCCAAATGTGTAAACTGTCAACCGAATCAAACCGCTCAAAATGCAACACCGATTAATGCATTAGAAAAGCTGAAATTTTGTATTAAGCAGTTTTGAGCAAAGCAAATATTAAAATATTTAGTACATGTTTCCCTGTTTCTGAAAATATAAAGAACGTCCAAAACGGAGTTCGTATGCAAAAGATACGATTGTTGTAAGAAAAAAAACAAACCGGTAGAACACCAGTTTTACTTGTTCTGCATAAAATGTTTTAATCCGTTGAGGCACTTATGCTTTGCAGACGAGATTTCAGAGAACGTTTTTGGACTCAGGTTATAGTCTATTCAACAATATTCTCGAAAAAATTTCTCGATGCACGAATCCCGATACACCCGATTTTGTGTGTTTTGGGCAAATAATGGAGGAATAACCCATGTGGGGCCTACATGTGACTTAAGGAGCCCAAAAATCTGATCCTTCCCTCCCTTGTATCATCCCACTTGCTTATCCTCTCCCCCGCTCTTCTTCTTGGTGTTCAAGCCTTCCCAAAAGTATAAGTGATGGGAGTAAGAGTATGGCCTCTTTTATGTTGTGAATAGGTGTTTTTAGTATAAATAGAGGTATGAGATGCCTCCAAAATCACAAAAACCTTCAACCACTTCTTCTTGATCACCCTCTCTCACTCTTGATCTCTATCTCTCTAAAAATTCCTCCCAAGCTCTCTCTAGTCTCTCTAGGTGTACACCACCATTCCACCACGTTATACCACCCTTCATTGATCAAAATACCTTCCAACCATCTCCCTCCACTCCAACACCTTCCTCCCATCAACCACAAACCAAGGATGGAGGCAGCAGGAGGCTGCCACCGAAGCTCCACCACCCACTGCCACCTTCCTGCCATTTCTTTCTTTCCACTGAAAAACCACCTTCATCACCTTTCCATTACTGTTGTGTTTTACCTTGTGTCATACCCCCAAACCGAGAACGGAGGAAACGTTCGGGGCGGAGGACGTCATGTACAGTATCACAACAATGCACAATAGTAAAACAAACAACAACATCTATTGCATTAATAGAATAGTTAATACATGTGTGTTCTGTGAATAGTTGTATGGCACCAAAAATGTATATATAACAAAGTAAAAGATGAGTCTTGAACATGCTCCGTCTTCTCAAAACCTGATTCAATGTACCTGTCTATTGGTTCCCTGATAATACAAGTTATTTTGAAAGAGAGTATCAACATTTAAGTTGATGAATTTATAAGTATTTTAGTGTCAAGAGTTTGCATTTGTTTCATGAAAATGCTTGCATCTGTCTAGTGAAAATGTTTGTATACTTCCTAGAAAATCCTATATTTTCTTCTAAAAATAAAAACTAGTATTCTACCAAGACTCAACTGTTTGTATGTTCTGTTATCTTGAAAATAGTGTACAATGTATGTTTGTACTTAAAATGGTATAAAAGTAGGTTTTCCATATTTGTAAAACTATCTTTACTCGAAAAATAGTATGCATTTCTCATGTGAGAATATCACTGTATGAATGTAATGGAAAAATGAAGATTTACAGTAGTATTGTATAAAATACATTACTGATGCATTAACTACCTTGAAAATCAAACTGGTTAATTAAGGTTAAAGTGTGATAGGGTTATAACCATACTTGATAGACTAGTATAAAACACGACGTTCTTCAGGCGTCGAAAATGGTATGCCAGTTGTCACCCGTAGACCTGCAGGTCCTACTGTAGCTACCAGCAAGGTGTGGGATTGTCAATCCCATATAGATCTATACATAAACTCATGCTCTCTCTTCAGGAGACTCTGGTTACAAAATGTGACATAGCAAAAATATTGTTACGCCATGAAATAGTATCTAACATTTTAGTTATCTTGTTCTTGTTATAGTATGTAAGTTCCTTCTTGTTCTTGTAAATGAATAGTATACTTTGTAATGAATAGTGATAGTATGTATGTACTGACTCGTGTATTGTTTCTCTGTTCTAGAAATAATATGTAGTGATCCTCTAACCTATACCTATTATAGTTTACTAGTATGTTTGTTTGAACTGTAACTGATATAGAGAAAAGACTCATTTGCCCAATGTATGCAACTGAGTTAAGTATGTACTTTGAAAATGGAGCTTAATATTCATGTATGTATTTAGTAAGTATAACTATGATTTAGCCGACAGTAAGACTAGTGATCATACCCTAAGCCCACAACCAAACAAGGAACAGTAGTCAAGGTATTTAGCAATAGTCCTAAGTCCGTTAAAGCATACTTATACATAAATATATAAACGAATACGATTATGATAATAATCAGCAATCTAAAATAGTTTAAAAGAGTTTTTGAAATGATTTTAACAACAATTATAAGCATAAGAAATCATTTGTTTGTTTGTTTTTACATGTAAATGATTAACACAATTTTATTGTGTTCTACTTGTATTCCCCCTTAAAAGCATTTAAAAAGGTAAATTGTAGGGGTATGAACTCACCTTGTGTGAGTGATTCGTAGGAAAGTTCAATATAGGATGTTTGATTCCACTAGTTAGCTCCCGAAACAAAACAAGTCCTAAAATGCATTTCACATGATATAAATGCATACAATTAGTGTATAGAATCATAGATACGATAAGGAAATCGACTAATTCGTAAGTTTAACTTACAAATAAGAGCATTAGAAGCAAAATGGAAGGCTGCAAGGAGTTCACGATTCCACTTAGGAGTTTACGGCCATAAATGGTTCACAGCCACTTGAAGATTCATGTGTTTTCGGTTGGAAACTCAGTGTGTGTTCTTAGTGTTCTTGGTGAAATGAAGGAGATGTAGGTGTTTACAGCTGAGTGTTCTTGATGAAAAGAAGGTGATTCAAGGGTTTTCAACCCAATGATCTTGATGAATGAAGAACACTCGAAGATCCTAAGCAATATCCTAAGAAGATTCAAAGGATTTGAAGGATGATAGTTGAAAGAGAAAGGTGTTTGCGGCTGAAGATCTTGAGAGGGAAGGGGTGAGTTTTCGGCTGGATCAAGAACAAGCCAGGAGGGAGTTCACGGTTCAGCCCCTATATAGGGTCAAAAGTGATGGGACACCTTTGTTGGAAACCACACCGAAGGCATAAGACCGAGTGTTTGCGGCCGAAGAGTTCAAGGCTGAGGTTCACGGCTGTGAACCGTTTGCGGTCCAAAGGTTTACTACCCATGCGGGGGTTTTGCAGCTGCGAGGGTTTGTGGCTCATGCGAAGGTCCTCAGTCCTAAATGATTCCCTCATTAAACACACAACACCTTTGAATACAAGGTCTATACACGTATAACTCATTAATCTAACCATAATAAGATAATTAAAGAAATAAGTTTGACCTTTATTGGATAAGTTTGACTTTTACAGGATTGAAATTACGGGTTGTCACACCTTGTGACCTCCTCCACCTTCCTCAGCCTTCGACTTCACCAAAAAACGCAAAGAAAACCGACAGCAGGAGGCTGCCGGCCATTTCCGTCACCCACTGTTGCAGCTTCGGGAACTGACGCCACTGAAAGGACCTTAGATCAATCAATCTATCAAACAATGACTAATAATAAGAACAGAACAACGAAATATCACAAAGAGCTTTCATTAAGAATGATAATCTCACAAAGAGATTATTGTTCGCACAAAGCGGTTATTAGGGTTTGTGAAAAGACAACTACTTCACAAACCCGTACAAAAGATTATATAGAACTATTATAGACAATCCCTACAAATCAGGGATGTTCTAGCTAACTAATATATGATAACTATGGAAACAAGATAAATACTAAATCTGTTACATATAAGACATATATATATATATATATATATATATATATATATATATATATATATATATATATATATATATATAGATATATACTGAACAACTTTTATGCTGACGCTGATGCTGATGCTGACACTGATGCTGATGGATCAGTTTCAAACATCATCATATTATAAGGTTCGACCTTACAGCCACCATCACCGTTTGTTGCAGCTTCTGAAATCGTTGTGCTTAGCCGAGAATCATAGGGACCATCGGAAAATTTTTGTTTCTTTGTTTTTCTTTGCCCTCGTTGTTGACTAGAAACGGGATCAGGAGGATAACCTCCTCCTGATTCATGTTTAATCAAACTTCAATTAAAAATAAATGTATACAGTCCCTCATCTTTGAAACTGCCCATATTTAGTTCCTCTCTCTTCCAAATTATTTTCAAAATGGTCATAAATTAATGAAACTTTAATTAAAAAAAACAAATCTACCCCTGTTTTTGGAAAAGTCTTTCAATTTAACCCAATATTAATATAAAGTTTAATAAATTTTATTTATAAAAGTTTATACATATCTTTAATTATCTATTTTGGAATAAATAAAACATTGGATTTTTAAACTTTTACAAAATATTAATTATATTTTAAATTAAATAAAATTTTGGGTTTATTTACAATTGTGGATTATAGTAAAATAAATTTCTAGATAAAATTTATCTAACTTGATTATTTAAATAAATTTTGAGACAATAAAAACTTAGAAAATATATAAATCATTATTCTTAGTCCAAATACCTAATATATACCAAATATTAATTTATAACAAAATTTTCTAGGAAATCGGATTAATCCCGAAAATCATGACCCCTCATCAACGCCTCTCGGTTTTCAGAACTACTCGTTAACCACTCGATAAAGTGAGTGTTACAGCCCCTCTTTTGTATTTACTTATTTTGGGGGGAGAATACATGTACTAAGTATTAGAAATTATACAAAAAATGTTATTATAATACCTTTAAACTGCTTATAGTACGTAGAATCTAGTTTGAAGGGCCGCATAAGGTTGTTGGATTTCAGAAGTGCTTAAATGTCAAAATGATCATGCCCTCCGGTGTTTCATGTCTGGCCCCTGTCTGTTTATAGTTGTTGAAAAGTATTGTTTAACATTTATATAATACAAGTAAAACAATATTGCTCGTAGACTTCAAGTATGCTATGAGAATACAACCATTGAAATAACACATGCCTTCTATTATGAAATTTATACAAGGAATATACTTAGTTAAGTGCCTTATGTTGTACACACTTAACTTCTATACAAATTCATATTGCCTAATAGTTTTAGGCTGAGAGCTTTTTTAACTACCTTAGTTAAGGGTTTTTTTAGTGAGACATTATTCATTAGCTAAGTTTAATCACTTAGCATCCCCACACTACTATAACTGTTAATATTCAGAGCGAGATACATCTGTATAGATCTATACGGGGTTGACATCCCCACCTGCGGCTACTAGCTACAACCTCAACTGATCAATCGAAGCAGGTGATAAGTGTCTACAATCGTTACTGCAACGTCTAATGAAGAGTTATAGGGGGTACTTTCAGTCAGATAGCTCGATTATAGGACTCACTAAAAACATTAACTAAAAACTCTTACTTTTCACATATCATGGACTTGGTTATTTTCAAACTATTTTTGAGTGTGGTTATACTTACAAAAACAAAATACTTTTAATTTTAACTTTTTAAAAATATTATACTGCGGTTAAGCAGAAAACTTGTGACTCTCAACAACCTTGTGTTGACTTTTAGGGTTTCTCATCCAGTCACCAACACGTCAAGTTCCCCCTCACCAACTCGCCGAGTTGGTCCAAGAAAATACACGGCCCAAAAGTCCTTCAAAACGTCGTGTTAAGGCTATCAACACGCCGAGTTCAAAAGGAAAAATATGCTTAAGGAAACAAATTTCATACATGGGAATCAGAATGTTTACAAATTAACACATTATTAACCTTATTTTCCTTATGCTATTCGGGTCATGAAGCCAATCTAAAAGGACTATGTTAATGTTAGAAATATTAAAAAAGCACTTATTAACCTTGAACACCATTTTCAACACTATTTTGATTTCATATATTGTGAAGCGACTTTTTAATTTTATAAATATTGCATGTGTTAAAATTAACAAATTATATAAGGGGATTTGTAAAATATTAAACAAAAATAAGAGTAAAGTAATTAATTTCATAAAAAGCTTTTAAAATTGGTCGAAGATGTATTTAATTAATAAGAGTATCTTCTGATTTTTCAAAGGTTTTTTTTTTTTATTTTTTTTTTATTTGCAAAATATTTTGAAAATATTTTTGTTATTGAAGAATAAGATTTTTCTTAAAGGTCACTCCAAACATTCACTATAGTATTTAACATTATATTTTATACCCCCGTTATATTTAGATATTTATTTATTATATTTAGATATTTATTTATTTTATTAGTTATGCAATTGATTTAATAGAAAAATATAATTAATATAGTTTTAAAAAATTATATAATTTAGGGTAAATTACACGAATGGTCCCTGTGGTTTGAGGTCATTTGCGCACTTGGTCCCTAATAATTTTTTTAAACTCGGGTTATCCCTATTATATGTTTTTGGTACATGTTTGGTCCCTACCACCTTTAAAAAAATTGTTTTACCCTTACTAGGTTATTTTTTATAATCAAGATCATTTTTTAATAATAAAAATAATTTGGGAAAATGACTTAGGAGGGTAACTACCTCTTACCTGTGTTCATATATTGACAACTTCTTCTTTTTTGTACATAATAAAGCAACTAACTTATTTTAACTATTTAAATTACACCAATATTACCGGCTAATACCTGTTTTAACCGGTAACTCAAAGGAAAAATGACTTAGGAGGGTAACTACCTCTTATCCGTGTTCACATATTGACAACTTCTTATTTTTTGTACATAAGAAAGCAACTAACTTGTTTTAACTGTGTAACATCTCAAAAATCATGACCAAAAATTTCGTTTTTAGTTTAATACGAAAACCATAATTGTCAAATCATTAATTTAATACTCCGACATCGGGCCCCGCCCGGCATCAGGCTCCGCCTGGCATCAAGTCCCGCTCGGTATACATATCTGTCTCTCTTAGGCCTCGCCTGTCTCCGGACCCCGCCTGCTAAACACATACAATCATATAACATGCTAACACATAAAGAAACATACTTTACTGTATCCCTGTCCTAAGAAACATACTCTGCTAATAATGAGATACGGAACATCGTCCGTACTCAACTAGTGATGAGATACGGGACCTCACCCACACTCACCTCCCTACCAGGCACATACACATATAACATACACAACAAGTATAATCTAACATGTAAACATTCCTCGGGCACCCGCCCAAATCAGACCTTGGTCTGGAATAACATACTAGCATACAATGCCCAGGACTAACCCCCGGGTCTTCCTACTCATAGACTACATGGGCTGACATTGTGGCCTTAGACCCATTCACACAGTGAGGAGACTCACCTTGCACTGCTGAAGCCTTGGATGGAACTAGCCGAGTACGGACAAAGTTCTGTATCTCATTATTAGCAGAGTATGTTTCTTAGGACAGGGATATAGTAGAGTATGTTTCTTTATGTGTTAGCATGTTATATGATTGTATGTGTTTAGCGGGCGAGGCCCGGAGACAGGCGGGGCCTAAGAGAGACAGATCTGTATACCGAGCGGGGCTCAATGCCAGGCGGGGACCGATGCTGGAGTATTAAATTAATGATTTGACAATTATGGTTTTCGTATTAAATTAAAAAAATAATTTGGTCATGATTTTTGGGATGTTACACAGTTAAAACAAGTTAGTTGCTTTCTTATGTACAAAAAATAAGAAGTTGCCAATATGTGAACACGGATAAGAGGTAGTTACCTTCCTAAGTCATTTTCCCTTTGAGTTACCGGTTAAAACATGTATTAGCCGGTAATATTGGTGTAATTTAAACAGTTAAAACAAGTTAGTTGCTTTATTATGTACAAAAAAGAAGAAGTTGTCAATATGCGAACACAGATAAAAGGTAGTTACCCTCCTAAGTCATTTTCCCAAATAATTTCTTATTGTTATTATTTATAATATTGGTATCATTAAAAATTGATAAAAGATATGTGGTCCGCCTTCTCATCCATCCAATCCACCCCTTATTGTTCACCTTCTTCTTCAGGTTCTCCACCACCCAACCACCACCATCCCCTTTGTCTTCTTCGGTAAGACCATCTACAAACCATCACCAACCCTTTTGTCTGAAGCAAATCGTTGGAAAGTCAACACAAGAACCAAGTCTTAAGCAAATTACCACTAAATTTGAATAAAATCGAAAAAGCAAACTGAAAATCGGAAAATTAACCACCTTATCTGAACCAACCCTTAAGAAAACCAAACCAAAAGCCAGATTTGTAGCAACTACCAGAGTAACCAGGAAAAGAATCCAACAAATCTGAAGCAAATCCGAAAATCAAACATGAAGTAAATCGCCGGAGAAATCAGATTAGGAAAAGTTGAACCTGTCAACTCTCACCAGATTCCCTCGTATCACCCACTCACTCCCCCTCCCCTAACCCTTCGTCTCCCTTTCAACATCGGGATGCAGAAACAAAAACATCAAAAAAAAACCTGGCGACTAGTCCTCGTTCTCCTACAGGTGCAACAACGACCACCACCAATTTCCTCGTTCTTCATTCTCATTTAATCCAATAGATTTTGATTTTTGAAAAAACATGAAGACAAAGGTTTTTTGGATTTAATTTCTGATGGTCCTCAGATGGTTGTTCTCATCGAACTACATCCAAGCTCTAATGGTTGTCGGATCTGGGGTTTTTCTAGATTTGATTTTTGGGAATTTTTCAGAAAATCAAGAACCCTATTTTTTGGACTCTATTTCATGTTTGATTTATAGATTCTATTTTCATATTTGATTTCAGGATTCTATTTTCATGTTTGATTTTAGGTTTCATTTTGATTTTGGTTTGGTTTTGAACTTTTAACATGGTTGGGAAAAAAGATTGGAGGTTAAGGCAAGGATGGATATCAGAAATGGTGGTCGGAGATTTTTATTGGAGAAAGGTGGTCGGAGATGTTTTTCGGAGAAGGTAGCTGGAGATACCTGTCGGAGAAGGTGGTCAGTATTGGGGAGGGGCACCATTCTAATTTCTAATTTTAATATTAGTTAGTAACTGAATGAAACCAATATATATATATATATATATATATATATATATATATATATATATATAATATATATATATATATATATATATATATATATATATATATATATATATATATAGAGAGAGAGAGAGAGAGAGAGAGAGACAAAATTACATAAATGGTCCACATGGATGAAAAATTGACTAATTATGATCCTTATGACGAATTCTTTACATAGATGGTCCCTGTGGTTTCAAAATTTTGCAGACAGTCCTTTGGGCTAACGGTGTTAACTTTTTCAATTAAGTTCTATGTGAAATGACATATTTTCCCTTCCAACACAGGGACCATTTATGTAATTTGTTCCTGCCACAGGGACCATTTATGTAATTTTCTCTATTATTTATTTTTATTTTTACTTAATTTATCTATATATTAGGATTGTATGTTTTTAAGGTTTTGTTTGAATATGTTGTTTAATGTTTTTCTTTTATATTTTTTCCCAAATATTTTTTAACGTTTTGCTCAAATACTTTTTATTATTTTTTGACGTTTTTTCAAATACATTTATTGATGTTTTTTTATGTTTTATTGGAATAATTTTTTCCATCTCTTTTACATTTTTAATATATTTTTTAATATTTTTATTAGGTTTTGTTTTTTTATATTTTTTGAAGAGTTTATAGTCACCGTAATCGTAATTCGTAACTTAATTCACTTACAATTATATTTTTCTTTTTTTTATTTCTATTTTAATATAGATAAGGTTATATAAATATTATTGTTTTAATTCATATATTTAACTAGCATATAATGTTGTATGAGTATTATTTTTGTAAAGTTTTTTATAAACATTTTTTGTAAAAAAAAATGTAAAAAGGTTTGTTAAACTTGAATAGGATTAATATAGATAGACTAACTGGAATACATATGATAATCGGAATTCGAAACAGGTGTTAGGTTATACATAAGCTAATCGAAATCTGTATAAATTAAAAATGCACAAAATGTGTAAAAACAAAAAATAACTCAAGAACATTACATTTAAATCCAATGTGAAATGACCTGGTCGCTCTCGATAAGGTTGTGAGGTGGGCTCAGCTTAACCTCTGTCCACATAATCTATATTAATCATATTCACGTTTAACAAACTTTTTACACTTTTTTTATAAAAAAAAAATTACAACAATAATAGTTATACAACCTTATATATGTTATATAGTTAATATTTGAATTAAAAAAATAATTATTATATAACCAGATAAAAGAAAAATAAATACATGATTGAAAGTGTATTAAGTTATGAATTATAATTACAGTAGCCATGCAATCCTTTAACAAACATAAACATACTAAATGTTAAAAAATATAACATTAAAAAAAATCTTAAAAAAAATCTAAATCCTTAAATATTTAATTAAGTTAAATAAAAACAATAATAAATAATAGAAAAAATTACATAAATGGTCCCTATGGCAGGAATAAATTACATAAATGCTCGCTATGCAGGAAGGACAAATATGTCATTTCACATAGAACTTAACTGAAAAAGTTAACACCGTTAGTTAAAATGACTGTCTTTGCAAAATTTTAAAACCATAAGGACCATCTATGTAAAGAATTCATCATGAGCATGAGGACCATAGTTGGTCGATTTTGTCAACCACGAGGACCAGTTATGTAATTTTGTTTGATACTTTTTTCATTTAAGTGATATTTAAAAAAAATTAGTAAGGGTAAATCAATCTTTTTAGAACGGACAAGGACCAAACTTGTAACAAAAACATATAATAGGGACGATTCGAGTTAAAAAGAAGTTGTTAGGGACCAAACACAACCCTAAACCACAAGGACCATCCGTGTAATTTACCCTATAATTTGAGAGTAGTTTTCAAAATTAAAAAATATCAAATATTATAATACATTTTGATTACATAATATTTTATCAGTTTGTAGTTTTTAATCTTTTATAGTTTTGGAAAAAATACCAAGACAATGATACATTATAAACAATATAAAGGGCTTAATAAAATATTTAATGTAGATAAAAAGATAAATTAATTAAATTGAAAAAAAAGACTTTAAAAAGACTAATTAACCTTTGGAAAGTATTGTTATTAAAATATTTTTATTAAATAAAAGTTAGTATAAATAACGTAGCAAAAAATAATAAGTTTTTTTGTAAGGTTAGTCATATAGAGCATCTTTGATAGTTGATTTTTGGGTAAATGTCGCTGTAACCCAACCAACTTATCATTTTTGTTTTAAAAGGTCATTAAAGTCTTTTTTTTTTTTGCTTTCTAAGGGTATAAAGTCCCTATTGACCTGTTACAAAAGGTAAGAACTTTTTTTTATCCGGTTTCTCAGGTAAAAGTAGGATGACATGGCTATAAAGATGACGTGACTATATGAAATTTGTTGACCAAGGGTCTTATGAAATTTGCTGACCAAGGGTCTTATGAAATTTGCACGACTTTAACCTTAAAAAATATCATTTTTTTTTTCTTTTCTTATTCTCTTTGTTGCGTTCTTTTCTCTCTTCAGTGATTTTGTTGGTGCCTGGTTGCCTTACATCTTCTCCATCCCATTCTTCTACTTCATCATTCGATCTTAACATCGGTGCCGACGCTTCAGTCGATCGATGTTATGCCGCCGTTTATCTTTTCCCCATGCCGCTGCAGCTGCTACCTTGCCACCTCAACACCGGCGTTGATGTATAGCTTCTAAATTCCATTTTTTTTTAATTTTATCAATTTATTTAATAATGGGTATTAGTATGAAACCCAAGCAACGTTCTTGTTTCTTCAATGAACCACCGGAGTTGATCTTTCCTTTTCCGGTAACTGAAAGGCATATTAAGGTGAAACCCAGTTCTTTGATTAGCAGAAACACGCCAGAGTCCAATCAAGTCTAATTCTAATTCAATAGAACTAAATGAAGGATATCAGGAAAATTTTGACATTGATTCGATGCTCGATGGAAGATGAGGAAACTGAGGCAAGGACTGATAGTATTATGGGGGTGAGGACATTGAGGAATGCATATGAACGAAACTGGTGGAAGCATAAACAGTGTCAAATATTTCTTGAAATTTAAATTAATAATTATATAAATAGAAATTTATATTAATAAAAAAATCTTGGGTCAATGGAAAAGATTCATGTCTGCCTCCATCTTCTTATCCCTAAAACTTCCCAACTCTGTGAAATCTCCAAAAACATCTTTGGATTAAAGAACCACAACATTTGCACAAAAAGAGATTTGGATGAAGATCGAAGGTGGCCCTTCATGTTTGTGCAACAAAAGGGCATCTATGTGATTGAAACGTTGTCAGTAACCACCATTTTTGCACAGCAAATGAAGGTATGGAAAAATGGAAAATAGGGGGTTTGGAGCAAAAGTTAGAGAGAGAGAGATGTGAGTTTGATTTTTTTTATTACTTACAAAGTAAAAATGCCACATAATACAGCTTTAACCGGTCAAACCGGAAAAAATGACATATGATACCCAATTTAACCGGTCAATTCTAAGTTTAAGGTCCTATAGGACAAAAAAAATATATGAAGGACCTTTTAAAACAAAACCTGAAAGTTGGTTGGGTCACAGTAACATTAACCCTTATTTTTCAAAAGTTTCTTTTTACTATTTAAAAAAAATTGAAAAACCTTTTATCATTGAAGGTGAGATTTTTTTTTTGAAAACTTTTTAATAAACTTACTAATCTCTAACATTTTAACATTCTTATTGGTTTTGTCTATTAGGCCTTCTGGTATGCTCATAACCAACATGTTCGTGGTCTATGTGGCCACGAACAAAAAATGTGATCACCACCCTATACCCTTAGTGGTGGAAAAATTTGTGGTCAAATGTGGTGGGGAGAACGAACAACAACATCCAATAATTTTTTTTCTCTCTCCATGTCTCTCTATCCCTCTCTACATTTTAATTAATTAAAAAGTATATATTTTTTAATTTAAAAATAAAAAAATAAGAAGAATATAGTGGTGGGTATCCTATAGGTTTAGTGGTTAAAGGTGCCGATGAGGTGGTACCCACCACTATAGTGGTTAGTGGTGGGTATAACGGATGTCTAAACTTTACCATGTTTACCCATCACAAAATACCATTATAACTGTTCAACGTAGGTTTCGGCCAAAGTTTAGAGAAAAGTGTGCTGATATTTCCAAGACATTTTGTTATCCATCCACAAAATTTTATAGTTAGTTGACAATTATGCCTCTAATTTAAATGAATAGATATTGAAGAGAGAGAAACCCAATATGATTTATTTCCAAGCTCACAACGCTCCTTCTTCCTTAGTGGCGCCACTACAATCCTCTTACGGAGCTGCCTAACCAATCTGCCATGTCACATATTAATTAAGGACTAAGGAGTGCCACATGTATATCTCCATAATGCACAACAAAATTGTTTCATAAATACAAGATTCTGGAACACAATAGAGGTCCTCCCTCTTCTAATTCCAACATCCCAATTCAATTATTGAATCTTCATTTTTTTTGAAGGGCTGAATATATATATATATATATATATATATATATATATATATATATATATATTATATACGAAAGAAAAATAAAACTAGAGTTATAGTACAACTAAATACAGGGGCATCCTACTGCAGTGCAGGGTGGGGAAATCAACAATACTTAATGATAGAGGATTTAACCGGAGTTCACCAGGTATTCAACAGCAACACCGATTTTAGACAAAACAGATTAGTGATAGTTTGAATATTTCAGGCCATTTAATAGTAGGAGTTGAAATAGTTGGTAATGGCAATATATTTTTCCAAAGCACAACAACAACAATGATTTTTAACATCTACGGGGTGTCTAATTTAGAATTAGTCTTTCCTCTGAAACTTGGAGTATCTCAAGCTAGCACAAGCAAACCGATCTATGATGAAAAGTCGATATTAGGGGAGGCTTTGATCAGGGGCAGATTCGTCAATGCAGCACACCTGCAATGCAACAAACCAGTAGACAGGTGCGATGGTACCACAAATCCTTTGACGGCGGCTATTTTGGTCTAGATTTCCATCAGCTGCAAGGCTAGGATTCCTAGCACCAGATTGTTGCTATGACTATATGTATTCTTCTTTTGGTTACTTCAATTGACCAACAATTCAATGTTGGCAATTTAGGGGAATTTGGCTGGATTTTCGAGCCGCATCCGTCTTCTTGATGTATTATGGAGTAAAGTCTTACATATGAGGAATTTACATCTTTAAGTATCCTTTTGTCTTGGTGTAAAGTCTTACATATGTATTCTTATTTTTGGGCCATTGCTTGTGTTTTTCTTAAATTATCTTAGTGTTCAACAGTTGTGAGACTGTCAGGCTTTGAAACCGTATGTTCCTCATGTTAACTTGCTAGAGATCTTAAACAACAATCACACAGAGTTTCTTTGAATGTACTATGAAAAACAAAGGCACACAGGAAACAGACAACACACACAGAAAAACATACACTAAGGGTGTTTATTCTTTTATTAACTGCTTAGAAACAAAAGCATCACACGCCTTATAAACATTACAAGGAACGTGGAGCATAGAACATGGGATAACCCACCACTACTTCTAAACTGCAAAAAGACTAGATAAACAAAACACTAAATAAAGTAAATAAAGCATAAAACGTGGAGACTTCAATGCATAAAGGTGTTGTACTTTCAATACTCCCCCTCAACACCGACTTCCATCATTCCAATCCTGTTACACAATTCAGCTGTCTTCAAAACAGGTAAGCTCTTTGTAAGACAATCTGCAAGCTGATTTGAAGTTTCAATATATCTCAGATCAATTTCTCCTTGAAGTACCTTCTCTCTTATAAAATGATGCTGAACTTCAATGTGTTTAGTTCTAGCATGAAAGGTTGGATTTTGAGTGAGGTGAATTGAAGAGAGGTTGTCACAGTACAACGGTATACTGTAGTTGACTTCTTGATTAAGATTCTCCAAAAGCTGTTTGAGCCATACACATTCTTGGGCTGCCATGGTTACAGCTCTATATTCAGCTTCTGTGGTTGAAAGAGAAACTGTTGGCTGTCTCTTACTAACCCATGATATGGGACTTTGTCCCAACATAAAGATGTATCCGATGGTAGACCTTCGAGTATTAGAATCCCCAGCATAATCTGCATCACAGTATCCACGTAACATGAAATCCTTATCTGCTTTAAACAAAATTCCATAGTTAAGTGTAGACTTGATGTATTTTAGTACTCGACGAACTGCTTCAAGGTGAGGCTTTCTAGGATTCTGCATGAAACGACTTAGCACATCCACAATAAAGGATATATCGGGTCTGGTCAATGTAAGATAGATTAAACTGCCTACAATATTTCGATACATAGTTGGATCTTCAAGGTCTCTTCCAACAGTTAAGCTCAATTTTACATTTGTATCGATTGGAATTATTGATGGCTTGCACTCTTCCATTTCGAACTTCTTTAAAAGATCAAAAGAGTATTTCCTTTGGTGTAGTATTATACCTCTACTCTCATAGCTCAATTCCAATCCCAGAAAATGTTTGAGCTTTCCAAGATCCTTCATATGAAAACGAACACAATGGTTTTCTTTTAATTGAAGTATCATCTCATTATGATAACCTGTTATGATGAGATCATCAACATACCCCAACACGATAGCCACCTTGTCTTCCTATTTCTTCACAAATAAACTAGCATCAGCAGAGGTAATTATATACCCATTATGTTCAAGAAATTCTGTTATCTTTCCAAACCATGCTTTTGGTGATTGTTTCAGCCCATACAAAGCTTTCTTGAGCTTACATACATGGTTATGATATTCATTGCTTACAAATCCTAATGGTTGTTCCATGTATATAACACGATCTAAATCCCCATAGAGAAATGCATTACTAACATCCATTTGCCACAACTTCCATTTCTTTACTGATGCAAGGGCTAAGATGACCTTCATTGTTGTTAATTTTGCAACATGACTGAAAGTTTCTTCATAATCGAGGCCATATTCTTGAGAGAAACCCCGTGCAACTAGTCTCGCCTTGTATCGTTCTATTGATCCTTCTGCCTTTTGTTTCACCTTGTATACCCACTTGCATGAAATTGGATTTGCATTACTTGGCTTTGGAGTCAACTCCCAAGTCTGGTTTCTGTTTAGGGCTTCGAATTCTTCTCTCACGGTTGAAACCCATTCTCTTTTAACACAAGATTGCTCATAGTTTGCCGGTTTAGTTATATCATCTACCACTATTGCAGCATTACTATATTTGGGGTTAGGCCTCCTCACACGAGATGACCTTCTGGGATTAGCCATTACCAAAGGTAAGTTCAACACTTGATGACTTAACTTCTTCTTTGAGCTTGTTAGAGTCTGGAAGTTTTTCTTGGTTCGAAGACCACCATGATGATAATTCATCAAACACTACGTTGCGTGACACATAGCATTTTCCAGACTCTGGTTCACATCATCTCCATCCTTTCCTTTCTTTGTCATAACCTACAAATATGCATTGAATTGCTTTCATTTCTAGTTTGCTACGAATATGGTTAGGTATGAACACATAGCATACACACCCAAACACTCGAAAGTAGCTTACATTGGGTTTTACCTTCCAAAGTAATTCGAAAGGGGACACAAACTTTAATCCTAGTTGTGGAATTCGATTGATTACATATGCAGCTGTTTGCATGGCCTCAGCCCAAAACCTCCAGGGTACATTTTTATCATGCAACATGCTTCTACATATTTCACCCAAGTGCCTGTTCTTTCTTTCAGAAATCAGAAACCCCATTTTGTTGGGGTGTGTTTGGACATGTCAGTTGTCTTTTGATTTTGTGTTCCTTCAGGTAGTTAGTGAACTCAGCTGAGAGATACTCACCCTCGTTATCCGAACATAAACACATTACAACATGTTTCAAATCTTTTTCCGCTTCTTCTTTAAATTCCTTAAACTTTTGGAATACTTCTGTCTTTTCTTTCAAGAAATACACCCAAACAAATCTTGAATAGTCATCGATAAAAGTTACCATGTACCTTAAACCTTTGACTGATGGTTGTTTCACAGGCCCAAATACATCTGAATGAATAAGTTCTAAGGTTTGTCTAGCTTGAAAGTCCGACTTCTCAAAGGGTTTTTGGTGAGCCTTGCCATATTGACACCCAACACAAATAGTTTCTTTGTTCACCTCTAATTGAGGTAGCCCTGTAACAAGCTTCTTTCTCATCATCATATCCAACTTGTCATAGCTTACATGGCTCATTCGCATATGTCACAATTCACTAGTTTGGTTCTTTCTAGTTCTTTCTACATACGCTGTTTCTGCTGACGTGACATATATAAATTGAGATCGATGTCCCTTCAACACAGGTACAAATGGAGTTTCAAGCTTCTCATATATCTTGACATCATTTGGTCCAAAAACCCCATGATGTCCCGCGGAGGCTAACTGGGAAACTGAGAGCAAATTATTTCTCATTCCTGGAATATGATATACTCCAGGTAGTGCAAGTTCATGATTACTTTCTTTCGGTGAAAACACAACATCACCTATATGAGCTATAGGGAGTTTAGAGTTGTCGGCTATGACCATGACCCTACTTCCTTCATATTTAACTGGATCTTGTAACCTTTTCTTTTTCTCCTGTCATGTGGTTAGAACATCCAGAATCTACAATCCATTCATCTAATTTGTTGCTCTCATCAGTTGTGGTATCGTTTAATACATCATCTTCACCAACTTGAGCCATAAGTGCTTCTGCATCCCAAGGCTCTTCTTCTTGCATAGTTGCAACATTCCCTTCTTCTACCGGTTTTGTAGGACAATTTCTTGCTATATGATTCTTTCCTCCACAATTATAGCATTTAAAAGAAGATCGTTTGTTATGATAGCGACCCTTACCCTTATCTCCTTTGTTTGGATCACGACCCCTTCCTTGAGAGTCAGAACTCTTAGCCTTATCTTTATCTTTCTTAAAGTTTTGACTTGAACCTCCCTTGTACTTTGTTCGACTTTTCTTAGCATAAAGAACTTCTTTAGTGGTTTTATCAGTACCACCTCCCATCTGCTTTTCTAGAGTCTCTTGTACTGCCAACAAAATTTTGAACTCCACTAAGGAGGGTTGAATTGGCCACCCTTGAATCGTTGCTACAAAGCTCCGGAATTCTGGTTTCAAACCATGTATAATGATCCTTTTCATCCTTGTTTCACCAATGGGAGCCAAAGGATCTAATTCCCAATCTCTCTGCACGTAGCCTTCACTTTATGGAAATATTGAGGAATCGACAACTCCTTTTGAGACATTGACAAGAGATCATTCTCGAGCATCTTGTAGCACCTGGTTCCTGGTACGTAAAATTTATCTTAGTAATTGACATTTTAGCCTTGGACTCGGCGAGTTGTAGGTCTGACTCGCCGAGTAGGGATGCGGTCCGGGGGCACGTTTAAGTTGGCGACTCGGCGAGTCACTGCTGTCTGTTGAAACCCTAAATTTCAAGGGTTTACACCCTATTTAAACACTCATTTCTGCCCAAACCTCGCCCCCATTGACCCTCAGAGCTCCCAACATCGTCTTTGCCCTTTTCCTTGTGAGATTGAAGTGTTTTGGGTGTGTTCTTGAAGTTTTTTGAGGAGAAAGATGTAACGCCCGTAGATCAGGGCTAGTCAATTTAGAGACGATAAACGTCAAAAATGAATTTTTGATGAAAGTTTATTTAGAATGAATAATCTTAACTAAGTTGTAGCATATGTTACAAGGATTCCGTACATATAAAGAACGCCGAAATCCGAGTTATAACGAAGAAGTTATGACCCGTCGAAGTTTCGCGACAGAACCGGCACGACACCACGCGACGTAGAAAGTGAATTTACGTTAGAGTGATATTTAGCCTTAGCAATCTAAATGAAAGTCGTAGAATACGTTAAACCATGAGCGTTCATAAAAAGAACGCCCAAATCTGACTTCGTATGAGGAAGTTATGATTTTTCGAAGTTTCGACTTAGCGGTATGCAGCCCGAATGCTCGATTTGAGACCGGGCGGTTTTTAGCCGAAACAATCTAAATGAGAATTGAAGATCTCATTAATTGTGGTAAAACGATAAAAAGATAGGCGAAAACGGACGTTGGATGAAGAAGTTATGATTTTATAACGGAGTTTTCCTGTCCCGGCCTGCTAAAAATAAATTATAAAAATAAATTCAAAATTAGCCGACGGAGTCTAAACGAAAGTTGTAGATCGTAGTCTCACCTACGCGTGGATATAAAGAACGTCGAAAACGGAGTTCGTATGAGGAAGATATGAATTTTTGAAGTTTATTAAATATTTTCGAAATTTAATTTATATATATATATTGGCCGATATTATCCATCGGGGGAGTCAGCGACCTTATCGTCGTTACGCCCCGCGTAACTATGAATTACGCCCCGCGTAAATCGGCCTTCCAGCCCCTATAAAAGGGTGTCGAGGGCAGCGGAGTAGTTTGCTCATTTCTTCCCTTTTTCTTGCGTTTTTGCATCGGTTTGCGTGCCAGAAATACCCCGAAGCCCCGGTATTGTTCTCGAGCCCCGAGGCAAGTCCCGAGATCCCGAGAACTGCGGTTCCCGAGCCGAAGCTCTGCCCGCGAGAAGTTCGATTTTTGTAGAGATCTTCCAGATCTACCGGAGAATACTACTTCTGCGAGTCGTAGTGCTGTCCGATCATCTTCTAATCAAGTGAGTGTGTGGTTACTTTCTTCTAACGCATAATTATGAAGTATTTTATACGAAATACGTGTTATGTGTATAGTTTTGTTGTTATGTGTGTAAATGTATATTCACTTTCTTCTATCTCATAGATCTGATTTATTCTCTATGAAATACGTGTTATGTGGGTGTGCCTTGTCTGTTATGTGGAATAGGTATTGAATGAGAATGTTATACAGGTTTCAAACTATGTATAAAAATATATATTTTTATCTACTAATATGTTGGGTAGAACATGGGGAGACAGTTGATGTGTGATAAACAGATGAGAGGCCCCGATGTTGTTGTTGTTGATCTAGTTATTCAACGAGTATGGATTAGATCAAGAGGTTAGTTTAGATCCGTGAGTAGGGATCAAATCAAGAGGTCAGTTTAGATCCGTGAGTAGGGATCAGATTAAGAGGTTAGTTTTAGATCCGTGAGTATGGATCAGGTAAAGAGATAAACTTGCTATTAGTTCGGGAGTATGGATTAAGACTAAGTTAATTGTCCCTAGTCCGGGAGTATGGATTGGGCACAGTTATAGATCCGGGAGTATGGATCAGATATGGATTAAGATTAAGATAATTGTCCCTAGTCCGGGAGTATGGATTGGGCACAGTTATAGATCCGAGAGTATGGATCAGATCAGGATTAAGGTATAGTTAATTGTCCCTATTCCGGGAGTATGGATTGGGCACAATTATTGATCCGGGAGTATAGATCAGATCAGGAGGTTAGTTTTAGATCCGTGAGTATGGATCAGGTAGTTTTAGATCCGTGAGTATGGATCAGGTAGTTTTAGATCCGTGGGTATGGATCGGGTAGTTTTAGATCCATGAGTAGGGATCAGGTAAAGAGGAAAAATATTAGATGCGAGAGTTTAGATCGTGTCATTGTGAGGATCAATGGGGTGGGTTAAGAGTTGTCTTTATATGGTGAAATTGTGCAGTTTTGAATGTTCTATATTTATAAATATATGATATAACATTGTGGGATGAAAACCCTATATGCTCACCAGGCTCTCAAGCCTGACCCACTCAGTTTTCTTTGTATCACAGGTATTAATATGAAGACATATTTCACAGAGAGATTTAAAGGAGATATAAATCAATTGTGTAACTAAATGTAAGTTCTGTTTATGCTTATATGTCTGTATCGGAACATGACATCCCGAGGTTTTATTATTAAATGAAAATAAATTCTCTTTGAGAAATGTTTTGATAAGTTATTATCATATTTTGTTTTGGGAACAAATTCCGCAACTGTTTTCTTTAAAAGGATACTCTGATTTTAAAAGCAAGCATAAACAAATCGATCTTTTCTGGCCGTGAAAAATGGGGATGTCACAGTTGGTATCAGAGCATTAGTTTAAGCGAACTAGGAATTTGTAGGAAATTTCTAGACTTAAACTTAGAATGCTAAGTAATGATTGTGAGGAGTGTGTCTAAAATATGTTAGGTAGTACACCTAAATTGACACAAGCACTAGTTCATTTTAGGAATGATGCCTAAAATGCTTTTATGTGCTAAATGTTTTGTGTGATAGCTATGTTGATGCTATTATTTGTTCGGATCTATGGTCTATTACCGACCGGATCTGGAAACCTTATGTGTTTAGGATTCTAAGCGTACGTCTACGATATTAGAACTAGCATGTAAACGTTTCAGAGTGATAAGGATGATTTGAATATCTATCGTGAATAAGGATCTAATTTCACCTTATTGGGTGTGTAGATCAAAAATGGTGAGAACAAGAAGTGGGGTTGGAAATGCTGATGAAAACAGGAATCAACCACCCGTGGTTGAGCAAGCACCTGCTGTAGCAGCAGCACCAGAGCCGATGACAATGGCTGGGGTGCAAGCGATGATACAGATGATGTTGGATCGCCAAATGGAGGAGACGAGGCGATTACTCCAACAGAATCGTGAGGAAGTGTCACTTCAAGTGGAAGAGCCTGAAGTGAATGGAGGGCATTCAGAGGGAGGTAACTACAGTGGGACGGTTGGACGAGCAGAACCCCCAGTAGTAGAAAGGAATGACCCAGAGAGGGAAAGAAACAGGGATGGGCGTATGTATAAAAATTTCTTGGGCGCCAAACCGCCAAGTCTTTCTGGAAGCCCAAAGCCTGTTGAGATTATGGACTGGATCTCCGAAATGGAGATGGTATTTGAGAGTTGCGACTGTAGCAACAAACAGAAGACTGTCTTTGCAGTTAGACAACTGAAGACCGGAGTCTTGAGCTGGTGGAAGTTACTGGCAGATATGATGCCTCGAGGGGAAGCCCTGAAGATGTCTTGGGAATCATTCGTGGAGCAGTTAAAGATGCAGTACTGCTCAGAGATAGATCTGATTGATCTGAACAATGAATTCCAGAACATGAAGAAAGGTAAATTGAGCATTGATGATTATGCTACTACATTTACCGAAAAGATGAAGTTATTTCCATACTTAGTGCCATCTGAACTCTCAAAAATTGAGAGGTTCGCAAATGGACTGCCTGCCGACTTTGGCCCAACGGTCAAGATGGCAACTACTTTGAAGACAGCAGTCCGAGCAGCTAAAAATGTGGAGACCCAGTTAAAGGAAAGGGGTTTGGAGAGAAACGAGGTGGGCGAGAAAAGAAAGATGGAAGGATCTTCAAGGTCCGATGAGAGGAGAAAATTTTCGAAGTTTGATTCGAATAAGCTCGAAGAAGGAGCACAATGGTGTGACAAGTGCAAAAGGAAGCACATTGGGGAATGCTCTAAAGAAATGACCTGCTTTAAATGCGGGAAGACTGGTCATTACGCCAGCAAATGCCCAACCAAAAGAGAAGTCTGCTTTAAGTGTGGCGAAGAAGGACACTTCAAGCAAAACTGCCCAAGAAGAGAAGAGGCTATAAGGCCAAATGCACCACCAAAGCCAAAAGCATTCCACATGATCCTTGATGAAGCAGATGGCAATGCAAGGAATCAGGAATGAGGATTTTATATCCAAAGATCAAGTTATAAAGTAACGATATGAAAAGTAACATGTGGTGTAGCCTACTAGAGGCGTAGTATAGGGTGAACTTGAACCTTTGTGTAATCGTTTCAAGAAATAATATAAACCCTAGTTTTGCTATCTGATGTGTTGAATGATTATGTGATTTTCTTGTATGGTGACTTGGTCGACTGCGGGACAATACTTGGGACGAGTATGAGTAGGTGTGAAAGGTAGTAGATGCATATACTACCGGAAGCACAGGACTCGCACTTGGATCGGGGAAAGTCACAAGGTTACCAAGAAGCTAGTGATTGATTCCATTTTATTCTGGTATGTCGTTACCATTGTTTCGGTAATGACTAGTAAGATGGTTCTTGTTCTGACCCTAGTGGTCATGTTTAAATTTGAGTTCGACTACGAGGAGTATGTTACGTGGTCTAGAGGACCAAGTTAGATGTAACATCTGACTTAAGTCAGAAGGTTGAAGTTAATGCGATTGATAGTGTCGCGCTCGTTGTTAAAAGAAGTTTGCAGGTAGAAGTGATACATGCTGAAATGTGATTATATCACATTAGAATATGAAGGAAGGTATATTCCATTCTGGAATTTAACTTTATTAAAGACCGAGTCTAAGCGTCGCATCGTGCGATGAGAGGTCAATAGAGCACGACCCATCGGTTTGTTACAATAGATAAAGGAAGGTATTTATCCTGAGAAGAAGAAGGAGTCCACAATGAGAACTTATTTGGTAACTTGAAGGTTACGATTGAAAGTACAACATAGTACGATAACCAGATGCAAGATTTGGCATCTTTTGGGGTCAAGAAAGCCATTAGGTTAAATACTCTTTCGAGGAAACATAGAAGTTACGGTGATTACCTAGGATGACTAAATAACGTGTGGAATCATTATGCAAGTTCTATTTTCGTTGATGATTCCGGGACGTAATCATCCTAAGGGGGAGATAATTGTAACGCCCGTAGATCAGGGCTAGTCAATTTAGAGACGATAAGCGTCAAAAATGAATTTTTGATGAAAGATTATTTAGAATGAATAATCTTAACTAAGTTGTAGCATATGTTACAAGGATTCCGTACATATAAAGAACGCCGAAATCCGAGTTATAACGAAGAAGTTATGACCCGTCGAAGTTTCGCGACAAAACCGGCACGACACCGCGCGACGTAGAAAAGTGAATTTACGTTAGAGTGATATTTATCCTTAGCAATCTAAATGAAAGTCGTAGAATACGTTAAACCATGAGCGTGCATAAAAAGAACGCCCAAATCTGACTTCGTATGAGGAAGTTATGATTTTTCGAAGTTTCGACTTAGCGGTATGCAGCCCGAATGCTAGATTTGAGACCGAGCGGTTTTTGGCCGAAACAATCTAAATGAGAATTGAAGGTCTCATTAATTGTGGTAAAACGATAAAAAGATAGGCGAAAACGGACGTCGGATGAAGAAGTTATGATTTTATAACGGAGTTTTCCTGTCCCGGCCTGCTAAAAATAAATAATAAAAATAAATTCAAAATTAGCCGACGGAGTCTAAACGAAAGTTGTAGATCGTAGTCTCACCTACGCGTGGATATAAAGAACGTCGAAAACGGAGTTCGTATGAGGAAGATATGAATTTTTGAAGTTTATTAAATATTTTCGAAATTTAATTTATATATATATATTGGCCGATATTATCCATCGGGGGAGTCAGCGACCTTATCGTCGTTACGCCCCGCGTAACTATGAATTACGCCCCGCGTAAATCGGCCTTCCAGCCCCTATAAAAGGGTGTCGAGGGCAGCGGAGTAGTTTGCTCATTTCTTCCCTTTTTCTTGCGTTTTTGCATCGGTTTGCGTGCCAGAAATACCCCGAAGCCCCGGTATTGTTCTCGAGCCCCGAGGAAAGTCCCGAGATCCCGAGAAGTGCGGTTCCCGAACCGAAGCTCTGCCCGCGAGAAGTTCGATTTTTGTAGAGATCTTCCAGATCTACCGGAGAATATTACTTCTGCGAGTCGTAGTGTTGTCCGATCATCTTCTAATCAAGTGAGTGTGTGGTTACTTTCTTCTAACGCATAATTATGAAGTATTTTATATGAAATACGTGTTATGTGTATAGTTTTGTTGTTATGTGTGTGAATGTATATTCACTTTCTTCTATCTCATAGATCTGATTTATTCTCTATGAAATACGTGTTATGTGGGTGTGCCTCATCTGTTATGTGGAATAGGTATTGAATGAGAATGTTATACAGGTTTCAAACTATGTATAAAAATATATATTTTTATCTACTAATATGTTGGGTAGAACATGGGGAGACAGTTGATGTGTGATAAACAGATGAGAGGCCCCGATGTTGTTGTTGTTGATCTAGTTATTTAGCGAGTATGGATTAGATCAAGAGGTTAGTTTAGATCCGTGAATAGGGATCAAATCAAGAGGTCAGTTTAGATCCGTGAGTAGGGATCAGATTAAGAGGTTAGTTTTAGATCCGTGAGTATGGATCAGGTAAAGAGATAAACTTGCTATTAGTCCGGGAGTATGGATTAAGACTAAGTTAATTGTCCCTAGTCCGGGAGTATGGATTGGGCACAGTTATAGATCCGGGAGTATGGATCAGATATGGATTAAGATTAAGATAATTGTCCCTAGTCCGGGAGTATGGATTGGGCACAGTTATAGATCCGGGAGTATGGATCAGATCAGGATTAAGGTATAGTTAATTGTCCCTATTTCGGGAGTATGGATTGGGCACAATTATTGATCCGAGAGTATGGATCAGATCAGGAGGTTAGTTTTAGATCCGTGAGTATGGATCAGGTAGTTTTAGATCCGTGAGTATGGATCAGGTAGTTTTAGATCCGTGGGTATGGATCGGGTAGTTTTAGATCCATGAGTAGGGATCAGGTAAAGAGGAAAAATATTAGATGCGAGAGTTTAGATCGTGTCATTGTGAGGATCAATGGGGTGGGTTAAGAGTTGCCTTTATATGGTGAAATTGTGCAGGTTTGAATGTTCTATATTTATAAATATATGATATAACATTGTGGGATGAAAACCCTATATGCTCACCAGGCTCCCAAGCCTGACCCACTCAGTTTTCTTTGTATCACAGGTATTAATACGAAGACATATTTCACAGAGAGATTTAAAGGAGATATAAATCAATTGTGTAACTAAATGTAAGTTCTGTTTATGCTTATATGTCTGTATCGGAACATGACATCCCGAGGTTTTATTATTAAATGAAAATAAATTCTCTTTGAGAAATGTTTTGATAAGTTATTATCATATTTTGTTTTGGGAACAAATTCCGCAACTGTTTTCTTTAAAAGGATACTCTGATTTTAAAAGCAAGCATAAACAAATCGATCTTTTCTGTCCGTGAAAAATGGGGATGTCACAAAAGAAGAGTAGATCAAGAAGAGGAGAAGGAGGCCAAGCATTTTTGTGACATCTCAACGTTTTCCTTGAGGTATAGCTCGTTTCCCCTCTGTTTTTAAGCTTGTAGTCCCTAATAGCTTCATGAAAGTCCTTTTTGAGCCATTCTTCAAGCTTGTTTGTTCTTGGTGGGTGGTAATAAGTTGTTAGCCTTTAGATCTAGGCATGATTTAGTCCCTGGAGCTTGGATCTACTGCCTTTATGGAGTCATATTGCATGAAAGTCCTAGATCTACCCCTTTTGGTGCACTTTGAGCCCTAAAACCTTCATTGGTGATTATCTACATGTAAAGTTGGAAACTTTACGTGTAAACCAGGCCCTAGGAACCCAGATCTACGAATGACATGGACTGGATTCAAGCAAAATCACATTTATAGTTTTTGCATGAGGCAAACTCGGCGAGTCGTTCATCTGACTCGGCGAGTCGGGTCGCGAGTCCCCGGGTTGTTCCCCTTTTTGTGCTGCGAGTTGGAGTGGTGAGTCATTGGGTATGACTTAGTGGGTTGGAAGCCAGACTCACTCATGAAGTCACTCGGCGAGTCATTGCAACAACTCAGCGAGTTCACGACAATCTCCTTGTCTCAAGAACAACTCGGCGAGTCACAGCTTAGAGTGTTCTTCGGATGAAGATGAACTCGGCGAGTTGTTCATACAACTCGGCGAGTAGGATGAAGGACTTTTGGCCTTGGGTATAGAAGGAAGACTCGTCGAGTCTACGCTTAACTCGACGAGTAGAGACGGACTTATGGTCAGACTAAAGGAAAGGGACTCGACGAGTTGGCTAGCCAACTCGGCGAGTCTGGTCAACTGGCAGTTGACTGTGACTTGACTCATGACTTGTTAAGGGTAAATGGACAATTTACCCTGAGGGCGGTTAGCAGTAATTGATTAAGTGTTTGGTGGGAATTACAGTCGGAGGATTTCCGAAGCAGCAGCAGACAGACCTTTCCCACACAGATCAACTGAAACATCCCAAAATTTAAGACCAAAAATTTCTTTTTAATAAAACATTACTTTAAACAAAACATCATTCCAAAACATAATCTGAGTATAAGTTTTCAAAACACATGTTTATTATCAGAGTAAACATTCCCAGACTGACTACTCTATGGTGTGTGCCATGCGATCACCCCGAGCTCCTCCCTCCGCTACCGGAAGTACCTGAAAGCAAAACTGAAAACCATAAGCACAAAGCTTAGTGAGTTCCCCACCTTACCACATACCATGCAAAATCACATACTGCACATACTGGGCCTCGCCCGCTATCTTGGGCCTCGCCCTCTACTTCGGGCCTCGCCCGCTATAACGGCCCCGCCGCTCCAGGCCCCGCCTGGCTTCGAGCCCCGCTCGGATACAAATCTGTTTCACTTAGGCCTCGCCTGTCACAGGGCCTCGCCCACTAACATATAATAGCACATAAACATATCACATAACATTACATAAGCTAAACATATACTAACAACTCTTACTCTAAGGCCTCGCCTATCTCTGGGCCCCGCCCGAGTCCTGCTACTGATGAGTCATGGAACCTCGTCCGTACTCCTGCTGATAGTGAGGTACGGGCCCAGCCCACCCTCACTCCTTTCCTAACTTGGGCCTCGCCCCTGCTCTGCTGCTACTGAGATGTGGAACACCATCCACACTCTGTTATTGGTGAGATACGGGACCTCGCCCTCACTCACCTCCCTACCAGGCACATACAAGTATCACACAGACAACAAGTATAAACTATCACATAAACCGCTCCTTGGGCACCCGCCCTCTGTCATTGAACCTCGTCCAAATATCATACTAGCATACTGTGCCTAGGGCTAACCCCCGGGTCTTCTACTCATAACTACATGGGCCGACATTATGGCCGTAGACCCATTCATACAAAGGGAAACTCACCTGATACTGCTGAACTGCTGCTGCTAACCCCTTTGACCGCTATCTGACCACTGACTCTGAACTGCTGCTCCGCTAGCTCCCCGAGCTACCAATATCAACCTAACACTTAGTCTAACTGGCCTCCAAAGGTCAACCAAGTCAACTCTGGTCAAAGTCAATGTCTTGGTCAAAGTCAACCTTCCAGGTCAACCCTACTCGCCGAGTCACCCTACTGACTCGCCGAGTTCATAAGTCCAGAGTCCTTCCACTCGCGACTCTACTCGCCGAGTCTACTGATTCCCGATTCCTATCCTGTCCAACTCACTGAGTCCTGGCTCGACTCGCTGACTCGAGTCTTAACTCGAAGGGTTTGAGACCACTCGACCTGACTCGCCGAGTCCAAGAACAGACTCGCCGAGCACACGACAATATTCATCTAACTCGCCGAGTTGTTCATCCAACTCGTCGAGTTCATGCCTATCTTCATCCGACTCGACGAGCTGTTCATCCCACTCGTCGAGTTCCTCCTCATCTTCATGGTACTCGCCGAGTCCACTCAAAGGACTCGCCGAGTCCATTCAGATCTCCCAACATGCAGAGGGCTTTTGAGTCATGCAGGGACTCCAATCCATAGATCCATACTTCCAAAGTTCAATCCCTACGTAAAGTTGCAAACTTTACGTATAACTAAAGAGATCTAGGCTCAAAACACATTAGGGTTTGGTTTAAGGACACAAGGGCTTCACCAACTACTTATCTCCTGATGCTTTATGACATAATAGACCATCCCAATAATAGATCTGAAGTGGCAACAACATATCTAAGCCCCTAACCCGATTTGGGTCTCAAACAACCATAAAACACCCAAATCTTATGACAAAATAGATCTAGATGCAAAGAAGGGAAAAATGACAGCTTAATACCTCCACAATGAACACAACTGAGGTAGATCTCGAGCACACACTTCTCCCTTGAAGCAACCTTCTTGATCTTCAAGTTTCTCTCCAAAGTTTCCTTCCTCCCAAAGCTATTCTCTCAATAATGGAAGCTCACATGGATTATAGGGTTTACAGGTCTTCTGGAGTGATATGGGGGCTGAGGGAGGGACATAACACCCTTTATATAGGATACAACTCCCGGAATTAGGGTCTTCCTCGCACAGACCAGACTCGCCGAGTCACCTTGGCCGACTCGCCGAGTCGGTCACTTGCTCCCCGACCCGGATCCCGTTCCGACTCGCTGAGTCCTTCCTTGGACTCGCCGAGTCCCTCCTAAATTTAGGGTTTCCATTACTTTCTTGGCTTTCAAAATCTTGGGTGTTAAAACTCTCCCCCACTTAAACTGAACTTCGTCCTCGAAGTTTACCATGGCCCATCAACTGCGAACTGCCTCCAATACCCAACACCAGCCGCCTACCTGCGCTGGCCTTCCGTCTAGTCATTCTGACTATCATCAACCTCTCGAGTAAACCTCGGGTCAAACCTGACCCTGAACAACTTAGAAACAGAATTTACTCAACCGATAATCCTTTTGGTACTCACCGAGTACTGCACTGAACCCGCAGAGGTTCTCCACTACTTTCCTTGCGCAATTTCCTTACCTTCCCAAGGCAAAGCCTCATAATTAACCCTTCCTCTGACACTGTGAAGGTCCTATCCTTCACTAACTCCATCACCTCCCCGCTATTCCCAGAACAGGTCATCACCGTCAGCACTCACTGACACTCCTTCCTGCCAACACTTGGTGTCGAGCACCCCTCGACTCAACTAACTGAATTCCACCATACGCTGCATACTCGCACTGCCACCGACTGGCAATTCAACTATTCCTCGACTGACTTCCTGATAAACAGGGACCGCCCTGGTCCCTACCAACCTATCAATGACTGGATTACCGGTTCCCACCGGTAGCTAGTCCCAACACCATCACTGGTCGCTCTCAGCGACTTCCAAAGAAACCTCGACCATCTATAACTGCTCAATCAATCCTGCCATCCAGGCACTACAAACCTGGGATCCCCAATCCCCTAACTTGACACTAAGGTCCCGACCAGGTCCCACCTGCGCTGCTAAAACTCACGGGCCTCACCCACGGGTCTCACCCGCCTCTATCCTTCTAGTCGCACTAGTCTAGTCACTCTCGCTCGGGCCTCGCCCACGGGTCTCACCCAACCATGCTACTGAGCAACCCGACTCCCAGGTCTCATCTACACCACCAATCTCATACGGGCAACTCCCTACTACTCTCATCCACTACCCATTCCTGATCCCTACCTGATCACTAGGAGATAAGGGCCTCGCCCCGACTCCGCTAACGAAACTACTAAGGAATGCTACGGCTTACCCGTAGTCTTACATCACCAACCATTGCCGACTGCTAGTGAATGCTACGGCTGCCCCGTAGTCTTACAACACTTCCTACCACTGACTGCTAATACGAAGGCACCCACCTGCCATCGGCTTCTCAAGATCCTTATTCTGACTCCCGCGAGTCCTTCAGGCGATCCACAACCTGAATTCTCAACCATAACCAACCATTACCATCCCACGCGCTAGCTGATATGGAGTTTCTCAAACTCCCAACCCTGAAATCCTCAATCCATCAAACGTTGAACTACTTCTCTTCCCTCTCGGAGGTCACGTACTCGTTCTGGGTCTGCGTGCTCCTCTCTGGGCACACCCGGAGGATTCTCCCCCACTTCGATCCTACTTACCCCTTGCTGCTCAATACTCAAAGAGATCCCGATCTTTGCTACCATTCCATAACCCATCTACTGAGGAACCCCAAGCCCGCCATAGCTAGGGTTTTAGCCAATCCATCACAATCACTGTACCACTCCGAACTAGCGAAACGTACCAGATCCCTCCCAAGCATGCTACAGTTACTGCATCCTTCGAAACCTTCTTCAATAGAGCACATTCCCTAACTACCATACAAATATCCAAGGTATGCAGATGGCATATAACTCGATCACAATCAACCAATCAAAATAAAATACTCATACCGATAATGATGCAGAACCATAACAATGAAATCATGCACAAAATAAAAGAACTGAGAATGGAAATTGCATACCTGCAACGTCCGGCGATGCTCGCGTCTCCAAGGTCGTCATCTGAAAAGCCCTGCTCCCTGCCGCAGGTGCCTCTACCCGGCCCTGACGGCCATTTGTGATCCTCAAGGTTGCAGGGGCGGGTGCCATCACCCGTCCTGCCGAAGACAAACTGGGGCACTGGGCCTTCTTATGGCCCCGCTGGTTGCAATGAAAACGTATCATGTCAAATCCTTGCGCGGTGGTAACAGTACAATCCCTGCTAAAATGACCAGTCCGACCGCACTTGAAGCAGCCAGACTCACCACCGCTACCACTCCTTCCCGCGCCCCCGTGCGCCCTGCCACACTTTCCGCACCGACTGTGGTCCTGATGATCCCTCTATCTCGAATCCGATCCCTTGGGCCTTTTGCCCGAACCCGCTGATACCTGAACCTCATCCGGCTTCCTCTTCCGGATCTGCTCCAAATCAATTTCCCTTTCCCTAGCCCGAGAAATCATATCTTCCAGTGTCTTATAGCTGGACCTGCTCACGAACTCCTTGATGTCGTCCCTCAACATCTCATGGTACCGAGCCTTCTTCATATCCTCATCCGCTACATACTGCGGTACAAGAAGAGCCCTCTCCCTGAACTTGGCGGTGATCTCCGCCACAGTCTCAGTAGTCTGCGTCAAATCCTGAAACTCTCGTGCCAGCTGGTGCACCTCAATAATCGGCGAAAACTCTGCCCTGAACCTGGCCGAGAAATCGCTCCAAGTCATCGCGTCCAACGCGACATCATCCCCCAAAGCATGACCAATCTCCTCCCACCAATCCCTCGCTCTGTCCTTCAGAAGACAAGAGGCGAGTCTAACCTTGTCCCCCTCAGGACACTTGCTCGTACGAAAAGCGTTGGCAACATCAGCCAACCATCTGCTGCTAGCAATGGGGTCCCTAGCCCCATGATAATCTGGTGCCCCGCAGGCTCTGAACTCTCGAAATGTCAAGGTACGCGCTCCCATCAATGCCATCATCTCAGTACGGAAGGCTCCCAACCTCTCCTCCAAGATCTCCAGTATGCCCTCCTTGACCGTGCCAAAGATCACAGGAGTCTGAGCTAGAATACTGCGCGTAACCTCAGCTGATATCAACTCTCTCATCCGCTCCTCGAGCTGCTCGGCCCCTGAACCCGAGCCTGATCCCTCTCCGGTGCTTGATCCGCCCGCTGGTCTCTCTCGCAATGTCACCATGCTGAAAATATACCACAATCACTATCAGAATACTCATCACTGATGCGAGATCAAACATGCCCTACCAGGTTCCCGGTCTTGTCTCTGCCCTTCCCGAATCGAGTACAGATCCTCTGCTTTCAGTAGTACGGGCCCATACTACCTTCCACATCTATCCGTACTTTCCTCAGGAATTGCTTTGACTCCACCAGGTCCCTCATCCACTAATACTGCTCCCAGCACTATCTCATCCTAGGCTTACCCTAGGGAAACCTCTGACACTACTCAAACCAGTCCTCAGCTGCTGAAGGCTTCCTCGCGATGCCAATTAGCCACCACCTGGATACCATCACATGTGATGAGGCTCAGATAATCCTTCAAGTATAAGACTCGTTCCTACAACGGTTGGACTCAACCAAGAGCTGCGCAATAGGACCAAATCCAACACTCTGAGATTATTCAACCCTGATCACATGTGGCGTGTCATATCCACCTAATGGCTAACTCCCATCACTCAGAACCCCACCATGCACGAAGCAAGCAGCATTCGGTCAAGGGAAAATCTAACCATAACATACTCAAGCAATCATATCCACATAGCAAGAACCTGAACTAGCATGCAACACAAACTCATAAACTCAGGCATAACCTAAACAGGCTATCCTACTACTGTCCAATCAGCACTAACATGCAGCTCAAAAGCACAAATAACAGGCACATAAGGCATCATCCCTAGATCCTTAGTCCTATTCTAGCATGCTGTTCTACCAACTGATAATCATAACATAAACTTGTATGGGTATTTTGGGGTACTTACTTGAGCTCGGTTGATTGCATGCACCACACCTCTTTTCTCTTTTCAAAGTTCTTTTCTTTCTAAATTCTTTTTGCTTTTCTAAAACTGTTTTTCATTCTCAAAATTCTTTTTACAAAACTGTCTTTTCACTTTTGAAAACTTTTTATCCGACTCCTCAGTTTGAGTTCAGGCACACCCGAGAGTATGCCCGAATCCCTCAAACCAAGGCTCTGATACCAACTTGAAACATCCAAAAATTTAAGACCAAAAATTTCTTTTTAATAAAACATCACTTTAAACAAAACATCATTCCAAAACATAATATGAGTATAAGTTTTCAAAACACATGTTTATTATCAGAGTAAACATTCCCAGGCTGACTACTCTATGGTGTGTGCCATGCGATCACCCCGAGCTCCTCCCTCCGCTACCGGAAGTACCTGAAAGCAAAACTGAAAACCGTACGCACAAAGCTTAGTGAGTTCCCCACCTTACCACATACCATGCAAAATCACATACTGCACATACTGGGCCTCGCCCGCTATCCTGGGCCTCGCCCTCTACTTCGGGCCTCGCCCGCTATAACGGCCCCGCCGCTCCAGGCCCCGCCTGGCTTCGAGCCCCGCTCGGATACAGATCTGTTTCACTTAGGCCTCGCCTGTCACAGGGCCTCGCCCACTAACATATAATAGCACATAAACATATCACATAACATTACATAAGCTAAACATATACTAACAACTCTTACTCTAAGGCCTCGCCTATCTCTGGGCCCCGCCCGAGTCCTGCTACTGATGAGTCATGGAACCTCGTCCATACTCCTGCTGATAGTGAGGTACGGGCCCAGCCCACCCTCACTCCTTTCCTAACTTGGGCCTCGCCCCTGCTCTGCTGCTACTGAGATGTGGAACACCATCCACACTCTGCTATTGGTGAGATACGGGACCTCGCCCTCACTCACCTCCCTACCAGGCACATACAAGTATCACACAGACAACAAGTATAAACTATCACATAAACCGCTCCTTGGGCACCCGCCCTCTGTCATTGAACCTCGTCCAAATATCATACTAGCATACTGTGCCTAGGGCTAACCCCCGGGTCTTCTACTCATAACTACATGGGCCGGCATTATGGCCGTAGACCCATTCATACAAAGGGAAACTCACCTGATACTGCTGAACTGCTGCTGCTAACCCCTTTGACCGCTACCTGACCACTGACTCTGAACTGCTGCTCCGCTAGCTCCCCGAGCTACCAATATCAACCTAACACTTAGTCTAACTGGCCTCCAAACGTCAACCAAGTCAACTCTGGTCAAAGTCAATGTCCTGGTCAAAGTCAACCTTCCAGGTCAACCCTACTCGCCGAGTCACCCTACTGACTCGCCGAGTTCATAAGTCCAGAGTCCTTCCACTCGCGACTCTACTCGCCGAGTCAGCCCCTGACTCGCCGAGTCTACTGATTCCCGATTCCTATCCTGTCCAACTCACTGAGTCCTGGCTCGACTCGCTGACTCGAGTCTTAACTCGAAGGGTTTGGGACCACTCGACCTGACTCGCCGAGTCCAAGAACAGACTTGCCGAGCACACGGCAATCTTCATCCAACTCGTCGAGTTCATGCCTATCTTCATCCGACTCGACGAGCTGTTCATCCCACTCGTCGAGTTCCTCCTCATCTTCATGGTACTCGCCGAGTCCACTCAAAGGACTCGCCGAGTCCATTCAGATCTCCCAACATGCAGAGGGCTTTTGAGTCATGCAGGGACTCCAATCCATAGATCCATACTTCCAAAGTTCAATCCCTACGTAAAGTTGCAAACTTTACGTATAACTAAAGAGATCTAGGCTCAAAACACATTAGGGTTTGGTTTAAGGACACAAGGGCTTCACCAACTACTCATCTCCTGATGCTTTATGACATAATAGACCATCCCAACAACAGATCTGAAGTGGCAACAACATATCTAAGCCCCTAACCCGATTTGGGTCTCAAACAACCATAAAACCCCCAAATCTTATGACAAAATAGATCTAGATGCAAAGAAGGGAAAAATGACCGCTTAATACCTCCAAAATGAACACAACTGAGGTAGATCTCGAGCATACACTTCTCCCTTGAAGCAACCTTCTTGATCTTCAAGTTTCTCTCCAAAGTTTCCTTCCTCCCAAAGCTATTCTCTCAATAATGGAAGCTCACACGGATTATAGGGTTTACAGGTCTTCTGGAGTGATATGGGGGCTGAGGGAGGGACATAACACCCTTTATATAGGATACAACTCCCGGAATTAGGGTTTTCCTCGCACAGACCAGACTCGCCGAGTCACCTTGGCCGACTCGCCGAGTCGGTCACTTGCTCCCCGACCCGGATCCCGTTCCGACTCGCCGAGTCCTTCCTTGGACTCGCCGAGTCCCTCCTAAATTTAGGGTTTCCATTACTTTCTTGGCTTTCAAAATCTTGGGTGTTACATCAACAGCTACTTCGAGGTGAGTTACCTTCCAGTAGCGGTGGGTCTAAGGCCACAATGCCGGCCCACCAGTAGGAAATGTATGATAGATGATTGTCTTTGTGATATCATCTAGGTTTGCTACTACCTGATATGTTATATGCTAGCATGATATGTTACATGTGATAGTAATAGAGTTCGGTTGTTAGGACCGAAGGGTAGTCAGACACCCCAGATACGTCTGACAGTATATGATGATATGTTTGCATGCTGGCTTTTTACGTTATATGCGATAGAGGTAGTAGGAGGGGACTAGTCCCCGAGTTCGGTTGTTAGGATCGAAGGGTAGTTCAGGCACCCCAGTAGGGGGTGAAATAGTCCCCGAGGTTCGGTCGTCAGGACCGAAGGGTAGTCAGCACCCCAGAACGGCGTGACATGGGTAGTCAGCACCCCAGAATGGCTTGATACGGGTAGGTCGGCACCCCAGAATGGCCGTACCGGGTAGGTCGGGCACCCCAGAAATGCCCAACAATATGTATGATATGTGATTGTATGATATGCGGTACGATGGGGGAACTCACTAAGCTTCGTGCTTACAGTTTTCAGTTTTGGTTTCAGGTACATCTTCTTCGAAGGGGAAGGAGCTGGCGCGGTAGCAGCCCATCACACACATGTTTCGTATTCCGCATCATGAGACCTTCCTGGGGATTTGTACTCTGACATTTTTATGTTATTGAAATGTTTTTCTAGACATGCGATATCTTTATAAAATGTTATGATCAGTAAACGTTTTATTCGAATGTTTTGCTAAATATATGTTTTCAAAAATGAAATTTTTGGCTCGTATTTTGGGGTGTTACACAGTTGGAGCTTTGTATCATTCTTCTTGGAGAACAACTTAAGCAAGGTTTCCCATGCTTCGTTTGGATTTGCAACATCTCTTATATGTTCTAACATTTCTTCTTCTACAGTCGTCTTCAACACAAACATTGCTTTCCCAACCTTGATCTTCCATTTACCTAGTACACCATTGTTATCTTCAGCCTCTGGTTGGTTTATTTCTGTTCCTTTTACAACTTCCCAAAGATCCTGGCCTTGCATATACGACATTATGCAGGTAGACCAAGTATTGTAGTTGTTTTGATTAAGTTTCTTCACACCACCAGCCACCTGCATCTTAGCCATGACCCAGTGCTCTGATACCACTTTGTTAACCTGCTGGAGATCTTAAACAACACTCACACAGTGTTTCTTTGAACGTACTATGAAAAACAAAGGCACACAGGAAACAGAAAACACACACAGAAAAACACACACTAAGGGTGTTTATTCTTTTATTAACTGCTTAGAAACAAAAGCATCACACGCCTTATAAACATTACAAGGAACGTGGAGCACATAAGATGGGATAACCCCTCACTACTTCTAAACTACAAAAGACTAGATAAACAAAATACTAAATAAAGTAAATAAAGCATAAAACGTGGAGACTTCAATGCATAGAAACTTGATGCATAAAGGTGTTGTACTTTCAATACCTCATATATGACATATCCAAAGACTTCACATCATACAAGGTCCAAGTTCGTGGTGTTATTATTTTGGATCAAACATATGAAAGGTAATGTTTCTTTTTCTTGTGAGCCACCCATGTTTCTAATCCTTAATATCCATGATGGCGTGTTTGCTAGTGAAGGGGTGGAAGGCAACAAGTTGAGTTTTCCAAGAGCAAAAAGGAACAAAGATGAGGAAGACTTGTGCTATTAGAGGAGTAGATATAGATATTGTTGTTTCTTAATTATAGTATATTTCCCTCAAAATAAATTTATTAAAATAGTCTAAACAAATTAGTGGAATAATTAAAATACATTATATATTTAAATGAGGGGCATAATTGTCGACAAACTATAAAAGTATGTGGATGCATGAAAAAATGCAGTGGAAGAATCACTTATGGAACTAGTTCATTTTCGTGCTTTAAAATGTGTCTTTTTGATACTTCACACAGAAATTGATTTTTATTTATTTATTTATTTATTTGCATGTTTTTCGTGCTTTAAAGCGTGGGGGTTTAACTTTCAATTATTTGACGCTTTGTAAATGTATATTATATTACTCTATGTGTTGAAACATAATTATTTTTTATTTCTTATCAATCTATAAGGTCTTATATGAAATTTTATATTTCTTAATGTTTTATACAAAAAGATACACCTTTTCACAAACATAAAAAAAGAAGAATCCATTATGTTTTTTCGCCAGGTTTATGCAGCAAAACTAACAAAAGGGGTTATATAACATCAAGTATAATTTTTTAAAACGAACGGAATTTTATCAGAAAACAAGAATTAATACAAAAAATACAAAACTAAACACTAGGAAGCCATGATTAAGCGTTATTATTTCTTTAACGTAGGATACATGAATATAAGATCGAACAAGGACTTGTTTATTATAGAGCGCGAAACTATTAATTAATTAATGATGTATATATAAGCATCCATTCCTAGTTGTTTACTCCATTTTGATCAGTTTAGAAGCTATCAACGAGCGTAAAATTGAAGCTTGAGCATGAAGTCTGCTTACGTAATAAAGAAGAACTAAACCCAAAAGTCGAATTCTCCAAATCAAATACAAGGAAGTTATCCTCCATCTGAAAGGTCCCAATCACGATTGCAGGTTCACTTGTTGCACCACCATCAACAAGCGCCAGACATGCCACATCATTCGTTACCTGCTTAATCGAGTTAGCGGAGGACATTGTCCACTTCTTTCCTTCCGGGAGACTAAAATCAATATCAGGAACTCGTAAACCACCTTTGGTGCTAAAGCAAAGACCAAAAGGTGGGATTGGTTTTGCAGTAGGAATACGCTTTGTAACCATCGAAAACCTTCGAATCACAGGGTTATAAATGTCTGTTCTAAGAATCGTATAAGGGTCAAGTGTACTAATCTTGGTAGTCGCATTTGCGGGAATGTTAATGGATCTTTTTTTGATTACAATGTTATTGACACCTATAAAGTATCCGAAAGAATCCGGACGCTTTATCAATAGAGTATAAGAAAGATAACTCCTTACGTCGACATCTGATTGTGGAAGAAGGTAATAAGGACTATTCCCATAAAACAGAACCCCAGAAGTAGACAAAGTACTAGGTAAACATAAACCTACGACTTTTTTAAGTGGCTCAAATAAATAAGCTGGTAAAGCGTATGGTGATGAAGAAAGTGCCATGACACCAGTAACATTTGCAGGAAATGATTGAAATGCCGAAGAAGGTGCACATGCAGCATTAGGGTAAAAACCGTAACTTCCAGTAAAAATATTTTTACCATTGCTTGTGTTCACTGTGAAATCATCATAGTTGAGCATGGCTTGCCCACAAGATCCAGTAATGGGGTCAACCACGTTGACTGGACATGTACAATATCCCCAACCAGGTAACGTCGAGCTGTTGTCAGGTGGAGAGCAATAAGGCTTCTGATACGAGTAAGAAGTTCGTACATTTGTGCACTGAAATTCTTCGCAAGAAACTGGAGAGGTGCAAAGGGTGTTAGCTGGACAACTTCCTGGATATATGTTCCATTGAATGATACAATCGTGCCATATGAAAGGAGCATCGATGTCTATAAGGAAGTTTTCATGCATGTATTGCATGTTTACGTATGTTGTCATGATTTGAACGCTGTAGAGAGGCTTAGCGGCATCGGTATGTTTATGTACAGGAGCAATTACGGAAGTGTAAGGTGGTACATATGCAGCAATGGCTTCATGTTCATGAGAAATGAAGGTTAAAACGATAATGAGTATTTGTAGAGGCAAAAGCATTTTCGAATGTTAATTTATCTATTCTAAGTGTAATTTCTGAAAGAACGTGGAACTGATTTATATAGACCTGCAAATCCGTCGTGTAAAACCTATCTATTTGGAGGTCAACTAATGATGGCGGATGGATGATTTACCTAACGTACGTATCGTTACTGAAATCTTGATTCGTTTATTAGAAAAAAAAAATACAAAATTTCAAAATTGATCCATGTTGATTTCCAGAAAATCTGGCTTTGAACTATTACAAACAAAATACGTACTTGATTTCAACTTTTTAGGTGATTGTTCCCTCAATTATTAAAAATACTGAAATCTCATTTTTGATTTATTTTAGTATATTCCAATTATTGTTCGTTCGTTTCTCATTTTATTATATATTCTAATTAATTTCATGTTATTTGTCAATTTATTAATTCTTTATTTTAAATTTCAAAATTTAAAATTTTCATTATAGTTATATTAATTCATTCCTAATAAATAAATAACTTTTTGCCACTTGTTAATTTCTTATGGTCTTATGGATTTGGATACATGTAATTTTGTGGTTAATTCTTAGAAATTAATTTTCACTTATCATTTTGTGGTAATTTTTGATTTTCTTAAATAAGTATCTAATTTTTAGGCTATAGAAAATAATTAATATGTCATTAATTTGTTTCCTTATATTTTCATATTTTAATATGTTTCCTTTAATATATATAATTCAAAATTGAGATGCTTATTTTATATGGTCAAAATATAATTATTTTTCTGTAGTTCGTTTTATTAATATAAATTGAATTATTTATTGATTCATTATTTTGTTTGTATATATATTATGAACTTTTTTTAAAAAAATATTTAATGCTTACACTTTGATATTTAATGTTTTCTTTAAAAAAATATCTAAAGTTTATATTTTCATATATAATTTTTTTAATTAACCTGTGTAGTACACGAGTTTCACATCTAGTTAGTAACATTAGAAGAAAAATTAAAATAAAATTAAGACAAATTATAAGGTTGCGTATTTAAATCAACGATTATAATTTTATATAACTAAAAAAATATCACTTATTTAATAATTTATTTAAAATAATTGGTTAATAATTTTAAGTTTTTACTATAAAATTTAGTTAATTTTGTAACCATGGTTTCCACGGATTATAAACTAGTTTTTAATATATTTTTTAACTAGTTTAATTAAAGAAAAAAATAAAAAGAAAATGCATCACTAACCCTATCCCTAACCCCATGCTTTCATTCGCTTCCTCACGTCGACCTCCTTCCCCGATTCATCTTCTTAGCTATTGCTAGTCACCAACTTCTTCCCCTTTCTATCCTGTTTGTTGGTTACTTAGCCCTATATCACTATATCCAACTACTTGTTGAAGGTCTGCATCGAATTACTTGTTCATTTTGTCCCTTGGTTTCACTATAAGAATCCCTAGACCATTGTATCAAAGTCCTTGCTTCTTTTATCAAGATGAAGGTATTCATTAAATTGCTTGTTGAACTTTGGAAATAATTTTTTGTTTCAAGATGGAGGCTCATATCACGAAGATTTGATGTTGAAAGTTTCAAATAAAACTCACACATATCAAACAAGGTATGCATCTTGAAGCTTAGATTCATTTTCTTCAGTACTAGAAACAAGCATCTTTATCTTAGTAAGTCTAGTTAAAATGAAGCCTTGTAAGCAATTCGGGGCTTAAGTGTTAATCAGAGCAACACATACAACTAATTGCCAATTAAAAATCTTTGTATGAGAAGAATTTTGGAAATTAAAGATGACGATGACTTGAAATTTTCGGGTGCATTCTTGTTCGGTTGCTCTCTATTCTTTTTTTCCATTCAAATTGAAAAGATGACAAGATAATTGATCTCAAGAATTTTCTAGCTTCCTTCTTGTTCTATAGTTATTTTCCCCCTTTCTTGTGTTCGAAATAAAATCGATAGATTTTCATATTTCCAATTTTGTTTTATGATTCTTTGCAAGCTATCGTTTTTAGTTTATTGCCACATGATGTTTGCTATGTTTTTGTCTATAATTTTAATTTTTGATGACAATAGACATGGTGGTGGATGTGGAGGGTGATAAGAGAAAGGTAGAGATGGGGGATTGGGGGGGGGGGGGGGGGAGGTAGGGGAGAGTTGTGGGAGACCTTATGATTTATGGGTTTCGGCCAACAATGTAAGATTTTGAAACCATAAGAACCATGTGGTGTAATATTTTTTTAATTGTCCTTAAAATGACACCTTCTGAAAATCATAGGGACTAATTTTGAAATTTTGTCTAAAAAATTAAAGATATATATATATATATATATATATATATATATATATATATATATATATATATATATATATATATATATATATATATAGTAAAGTCCCAATATTTTCATCGATTTGATAAGAAAGTCCTAAACTTTATTTTTTTTTACAGTAAAGTCCAAATTACCGGCAATTTTTGACACTTTTACCCTTTTTTCTTGGTTAGCCGGTAATTAGGACTTTTTTTGTCAAAAAAAGAAAGTTTGGGACTTTCTTGTGAAATCGTCAATTATGACTTTACTGTAAAAAAAATAAAGCTTAGGACTTTCTTGTCAAATCGTTGAAAATATTGGGACTTTAGTGTATATATAATTTTTTTTTTGTTAGAAATTTAATGGTATGATACTCTTTAAACATAAGAGTTATTGAAACATTCTCTAATCAGGTAGATCATATTGAAATCCTTAACGCTTGCTTCTTGTTAAATCGTTTTTTTTAATCTCAACAAGCCGACATTAAAAAAAATTGAGAGATCAAGAAATAAAGAAAGAAAGAACCAGGTTTGTGTTTGTATAAAGCCAGGCAATTTCGTTTTTTTTCGATTTCTTATTTCTCCATTTTTGGGACTAGAAAAAGCCAACACAACCTTCGTTCTTTCTTTCTTTCTTTCTTGATTTTCTCAATTTTTTCAATGTCGGTTTGTTGATCTTAAAAAAACGATTTAACAAGAAGCAAACATTAAGGATTTCAATAGGATCCAGCTGATTAAAGAAGGTACAATAACTCTTATGCTTAAAGAATATCATACAATTAAAATTTTAATCAAAAAAATTATATATACACTAAAGTCCCAATATTTTTAAGGATTTGACAAGAAAGTCCTAAACTTTATTTTTTTGACAGTAAAATCCTAATTGACGATTTGACAAGAAAGTACTAAACTTTATTTTTTTTTTTGAAAAAAAAGTCCCCATTACCGGCTAACCGGAAAAAAAGGTAAAAGTGTCAAAAACTGCCGGTAATTTGGACTTTACTGTTAAAAAAATAAAGTTTATGATTTTTTTGTCAAATCTACGAAAATATTGGGACTTTACTGTATATATCTCAAAATTAAAAATAATGATTTTCATTATTAAGACCATTTCTTTGGACAAGTAATTCAACGATTGTTTATTTATGCTTGGGGCAAAAAGTTTGGACTTATGGAAAAGTCAACGGTCAAGGAGAGAAAGGATGTACCTAAAGCAAGAGTTATAACTAATAGCTTCTAAGGATGATAAAGTTGGTTAAAAAGGCAACACATCAAGAGGAACAGATTCCGTCGATTTATAGCTAGCTACTATTAATTAACTTTTTAAGTGGAATATTATAACAATTTTTTTATACGCCGAACAGTTTTTCCTCGTTTGAGTATAGAGAATTACAATTCACAGGATTTTATAAAACCCGGGCGTGTTTGGCATGGAGCTTTTGGAAGCGTTTGAGAGCTTCTAGCTTTTAGCTTTTGACAAAACGCTCTAGTTTAAACAAAAAACTTCGTTTGACAGTACGAGCGTTTAACTTTTAGTTTTAACAAAACGTTCCGATTCTAAAAGCTACTTCATGTAGCTTTTAACAAAACGCTCCGGAGCTTTTGAAATCAATTTCCATAATTACCCTTAAAAATATACTTATATATTTTTTTTATTTTTAATCAATTGTCATTTTATGTAATTTTATATATTTCAAAAGCTTCTAATTACTTTTGCCAAACATTCATATAACAAATAAAAGCTACAGCTTCTAGCTACCAGCTACATGCTACCAGCTAACCGCTATCCGTTTCCAGCTAACAGCTACTTTTGCCAAACACGCCCTCATTCGAACCGAAGGAGCATGGCATATTCTTTGAGTCTTAAGCTTTAGGGCATGGCCATATGCATAAAGTGAATACATGAATAAACTAAGAAATAAAAGTTGCCACGCAAAGTGGATATTCTTTAATTGTCATTATTGTAAAAATCATATTTGACCTTATATGAGTCATCTATAGATAATGTCGAACTAGATAATTCTTTTAATTTCCTTAAAAAGTTGATGTGAACATCTTGAAAAAATGGTAACACTAAGGATTAAAGACAAGATTAATTGCAAACACTTTGTGTATTATGTGTGCGTCTTGACCTAATTTGGCGACCTTTAAGATTTAAAATATTATGAAATACGATACGTATAATTATCTTTTACTTGATTAGACTTTATAGTGGTCAAAGTTTGTTATCTACACAATCATACTTGGAAATTACTCAAAGTACATCTGATTTCTTAATACTTGCTTCCATAACCATAAAGTAGGATGGGTCAAGTTGCTCAAACACTTGTTTCTGTTGCGGTCTTTATCATTTCCAATCACGACAAAAATTTATTGTGATGACAAGATTATATGGGATGACAATATTGTAAGGGATTAAATTAATTTTATTGAAACCAACATCGACATATCCGGTTTCGCCTTAATAAAAGAAGATTCCGATTCCAATGACGAATGAATAAATATTTAAGTTTTACTAATGAAAACACGGGTATTCAGGGATGAGATGGAAAATGGAGTCCAGTTTGGAGGCCGTGCAAGGGTTGCACGGATGCCATGTTAATGTGTAATCCGATTCCTCGACTGGTACCATTTGACAAAAAAGAGTCAAATAGTCGGGTCTAGTTGTGTGTCATTGTAGTCTTCAAAAAAGCAAATACAACATTGTTTACAAACCATGTGATAGGGATCAAGAACAACTTCAATCAACTCAAAAACAATAATAACAATGAAGACAAAGAGATTTGACATAGTTCATTTTTTTCAGGTAATCAAGTTACATCACATGCATTTACAACTCCTAACTCTTATTAGGGTTAGAATCAATGAGATGTATTTATAAATTTTTTGACCTAAAATTTATGTATAGGACTCATGGGTCCATGGCAAACGGGTAAATGAGGACACTTGTTCTCTAAGTTTGGAAGGACAACAACGAAGCTCTAAACTAGATAGTTCTTTGCTAACATTTAAGATCTAAGCTTTTTAGAACACCGAAGGTTAGACTGTTGTAACACCGTGACTTTTCACCTCATTTTTTTTAAAGCATTATTTAACAGATTTAAGCAACAAGAGTATTAATTATTTTAATGAAAACACCACCGTTATTAGTTTAAAAAACAATCCATCAAAAGTTTAAAGTTGCAAACCGGTACCAAAACAAGTACCCAAAACCATGTATAAATAAAACATCACGACGAGTCAATCCCAAACAACAACAATGAGTCAGCATCAACATAATGAGTCAATCCCAAACAAGCTACATGTACCAATGCAAGCCACAACAACAACAAACAAGAAACAAGTGTCAGCATCAACACAATGAGTCAATCCCAAACACATGGATAATAAAATAAACATACTTCATACAAGACGTTTAGTTAATCAATCACAATCAATATTCATCGCTAATTATTTTTAATATATTTTTAGCATATATTATTCTGGACATTCTTTCGTCCCAGTAATTATTTTATTATGTTCATCGCTATAATTACTTTCAATGTCCCTCGCTATATGGGTCTAAAACATCACTAACATCCCTAAAGAAAGACCCCATTCGCTATTTATTAATGTAACCTGGTGACCCAGTGCACCAAATGAGGGGCGACACCCACCTATAACACAATTCCTGGTTCTTTGTGTTCACCACTCTGACTTTTCATGTACAAGCACACTGCATTGTCGTTTGAGGGTGGTAAAACGGTACTTCCAAACACATACCTACACCCAAATGTAATGCTTGATCCGACGTTTTCGAGTAGCCAACATCACTCCAGTCCCCGTACACCAAGTGCACAAGATCCATGTTTCGAAATGGTTACCTAGAAAACCACTCCATATCGACTTGACTTAAGCTCTTTTCTTCGAACGATATCCTTCCACCGCGATATCCTATAGGCACGATACCCTTTATTTTAATTAATTTTAAAATTAGTTAATCCATTCACATGAGGCATCCACACACGTCAACAATAACATTATGTAACCATGCTTTATTATTATTATTATTATTATTATTATTATTATTATTATTATTATTATTAATCCAACACATATAACATCTCATACATCAAATGTATATTGTAAAAAATTACCACATAACATCAGTTTGTAGCATATAAAGAAATACCCCAGTTAACAATAAACTTTTAGCATGCATTTCCTAGTTTCATTCAAGTATGACGAAATAAAAATATAACATGCAAATCATCACATTTTAGCAACATGAATAACTTCACAACTAGCATGGCCCTATCACTCTCTTTTGCATTAAATAATCAATTTAAGAGTTCTAGCATACCAAGGGTGTGACAACCTAAAAAATACATCATCAACCGTCGTTAGCATCTAACATTATCAATAACATGTAATATAACTATTCGACATATACAAATAAATATATTCGATTTCGTCCTTAATTACATCAATAATTAGACTAAAAAATTTAGTACGCGAAAAGCCATATCATCTTACGAGCAGGCATGGACGCATCTTGTATAGGACCAGGAGGGGTCCCCCCCCCCCCCCCTAAATTTTGGGTCAGAAGTAGTCCAAACAAGTTATTTTTTTTCGAGATATAGGCCCAAGAATGTGTAAATTGGGATGTGGCCCCTCCTGTCCAATTGTGAATTGTCCGATGCCATGCCAAGAGCCCAAGACGTGAACGGTGAATCAGATTGAACCCCAATCCCCATCTCTGGTGTTGCTGCTCGCTGCTAATCAACGACGAACTCACGGACGCCTACCTTACGCCACTCAGTCACCACTGCAGGTCCATCCTCCGGCCACGAGTCCAATTGCAGACGTAGTCACGGAACATACTTGCTGTTCTTGTTGGAATAGTGTCTAAGGCTGCAACTATATTAGGCAAGTATTTGACCCGATTGTGCATGGTCCTTTTGGGTTGCCTTCACCATAGCAACTTGACAGGATGATTTATTACGAGAGAATAAATATTATTAATATATTATGAGAATAATATAAGGAATAATAATATTGTTATTTGATTAATATAAGTCATAAATTAATTAGAATTAATTTGGTGACTTAAAGAGATTAATTAAGTAAGAGGGTATAAACTGTCAATTGTTTGATAGTTACACTTTGGGCTGTAAATCCTTCTTGGATAGGGTTGGACGATTTCTAGGGCTTATGATAAGCCACAAATCGTCCAAGATCTTATCATGGAAAGGATTTGGATTGCTTTGAGTAAAGATTATCTAACTAGGGTTTAAGGGTGAAACCTTAGGAGCCTTACAAGTATAAATAGACCCTTGGGGCAAGGGAAATCGGCACCTTTGCTAAAGCAAAGAAACCCTGGCCGATTTCTTCACTCTCCTCTCTCTCAAATCATCCTCTTGCTAGTTGGTGTTTGTAAGCCATTAGAGGAGTGACATTTGTGACTCTAAAGCTCCAAGAACAAGAAGATCAAACAAGTGTTTCAAGGTATACTTCTAAATTTGATTTTTTATTGTTCTTATACTCTATTAGATATTAGAAGTCTTGGATTCAATACATGTTTAATTAGAGAAACCTAGATCCAAGCATTAGGGTTTGCATGTGCACATAGGAATGTTCATATGGCCAAAACCCATCAGTGGTATCAGAGCCTAGCTTGGTTTCTATTAAATTGATGCATGATTGTTTGTTTCTTGCTTGCAAAATTCGAATTTTGTGTTTCTGAGTCATGAACTCGACGAGTCCCATTGTGGACTCGGCGAGTTGGCCTGACTCGGCGAGTCCAGTTGGGAACTCGGCGAGTCCGAGCGTCAGGAATGACCAAATTCGGGATTTTTTGATATTTATCTTATGGAAACTTGCCTTTATCATATTAGATCAACCCTAATCCGATTTTTTGATATATATGACTATAATCTTGATCTAATTAAAGATATTTATCAATTAATAAAATATTTAATTTCCTTATGTGATAATTAATTAATTATTTTGATTAAATTGGTAAATTATTTTGCAAGAAATCATTAAATAAATCAAATATGGATAATTATGGAATTAATTGTTAATTAAGATTATTTGTTATTTGATCCTCCATGTTTTAAATGTTTAAAACTTGCCCTCAAGTTTTGAAATTTATGTTTTGTGATTAAAAGTTCTAATTTAGACAATTTAAATTTCAAACCCTAGAATTTTACAAGTTTAAAATACAACCCTATACTAATATAATATTATAAGATTAATATATATATATATATATATATATATATATATATATATATATATATATATATATATATATATATATATATATAACTAAAATGCTAGTCTTACCGTTAGTAGGTCTTATTCACGAAGCCGATCTATAAGGTGGGTATAAGGTTGCTGCCTATAAAATGGTGCTTAATGGGTGTACACTCACACCCACCGCTTGCTTGATCGGTGGAGGGTCGTTAGCCGAACGGGTAGGATAGGGCAACCTTATCTCTCATTAAAAGTATAATATGAAATAAAAAGTAACTACATGTTTTTAAAAAATTTCCCAATCTTAGTTACTTTAGCAAAAGTGAATTGATGCAATCCCATGAAATTACACTTTGAACCCTTGCTAAGAAGTTAGTGGAGCGTGTGTGGTTTACCGGCACACTAATTAGTTCTAAGCAAAGGTGGCAAATGGTGATTCATTGTTTATCATAGTTCGATGGAGCGTGTGTGGTTTACCGACACATTGAATAGGTGATCGTTACAATGAAGGCACAATGTAAATTTGCATGGTAATTCACACCCGCTTTGTGATCCTCGGTATCCCAGTCACAAACAAGAGGGGCATATCGAGATTTAAACATGCCATTGAAAAGTTTCAATGAATCTCATCCAAACCTAGGAATTCTCAATACATTTAGAACTTAAGGTTATGTTTTGTGGTGGAGAATTAGTGAATCGTCATTCACTTACCTTCAAATTGTTTGCATGTTAGATTACGGCATCCCTTTTTCTAATATGTAAATATTGTTGTTGGATCCTAGCCCTAATTTTCTTATTGGGTGATAATTAGGGATTCATATTCTAATCTATCTTTGTCCTTTCTATTTGTAGATGTCGAACGCAAACAACGCTGCTGCTAGTTCATTCACATTGATGAGCCTTTGTCAAAATGTCACTTTCGATGGGACGAACTTTAGTGAATGGATAAGATACATTCGCACCATTGCTCGCTATGAGGACAAGGAGTATGTCCTCGATGAGAAGCTCGAGAAGATCAACCCTGAAATCGCTACTCCGACTGAAATGACCGCTTTTGAAACTCACGAGCGTGATGCAACGAAGGTACATTGCATCATGATAGCCACTATGAACTCCGAATTCCAAAAGTCCTATGAGGACATGTACCCGTACGAGATGCACCAAGAATTGTTGGAGAGATACCACCAAAACGCGAGACAATAGCGTTATGAGATTTTCACTAACATGATTTCCGCTAAAATAGGTCATGGATAGTCTCTTACCATGCACCTGCAAAAGATGCAAAGGTATGTCGACCATCTTCGCAAGTTGAATGTTGACTTTGGGGAAGACTTGGCGATCGACATGGTGCTTCACTCTTTTCCTCCAAGTTACAATCAATTTAGGATGACCTACCATATGAACAAAGAAGAGGTCACCCTAAGCAAGCTCCAAGGTCTCTTGAGGGTCGCTGGGAGCAACTTCAAGGACAAGTCTGTTGCACCAACTCCCAATCCACCCGATGCTCTTGTGTTGGCTATTGGACAAGGAAGGGGAAAGAAGAGGAAGGCTTCATCTAAGAACCATCGCAAGGTTAAGTCCCGAGATGGTGCCTCTTCTAGTGGGACCAACGTTGATCTTGCTAAACCCTGCCCTAACCCAAAGGAGGCAGAATGCCACCACTGCCACAAGATAGGACATTGGAAGAGAAGCTGCCCAAAGTACCTGCAGGCCATCAAGGAAGGAAAGATCAAGCCGTCTTTCGCAGGTATATACACAATTAAATCTAACGATTCATGTCATGCTATTTCTTGGGCTCTTGATACCGGTTGTGGTTACCACATTTGTTCTAATGTGCAGGGACTAAGAAGAAATAGGGATGTGGAGGCTGGAAGAATAAATCTAATCATGGGGAACAGAAGATTGTCGCCTGTGACCAAGATTAGAGTATATTCTTTAGTGCTTAGGAATGGTTTATCTTTAGATTTAACCAATTGTTGCTATTCGCCAGAAATGGCTAGAAACATCATTTCATTTCATGGTTTGTTTAGACAAGGTTTTAGATTTTCTTTTAATAATGAGAATGGTTCTATTTTGGCTTATCTAAATGGTGTCTTTTATTTTGAAGCTATACCATGTAATGGAATTTATGAAACCGTTATGATTGTAGATAACTTAGGAAATGATGTTTTATGCGTGGATTCTTCCAATAGTATGGATAGAGCATCCTTGTGGCATTGTCGTGTTGGACATGTCAACAAGAAGCGTGTAGCCCAACTCCAAAAGGATGGAGTGTTGGAGTCATTTGACCTTAGGGAAGATGACACGTGCGAGTCTTGTTTACTTGGAAAGATGACTAAGTCACCCTTCACAAGTATGTGTGAAAGGGGTGAGGGTCTATTGGACCTAATACATATCGATGTATGTGGACCGTTTAGATCAACCACGAAGGATGGGAACCGCTTCTATGTGACTTTTACCGATGACTATAGTAGATATGGGTATATCTACTTAATCAAGCAAAAGTCAGAAACTTTTGAAAAGTTCAAAGAGTTCAAGAATGAAGTGGAGAATCAATTGGGCAGGAAAATCAAGATGCTTCGATCCGATCGAGGAGGAGAGTACCTAAGTCTTGAGTTCCACGATTATCTCAAGGAGTGTGGAATAGTTTCACAATTGACGCCACCTAGGACACCACAATTGAATGGTGTGGCAGAAAGGCGTAATCGAACCTTGTTGGACATGGTTCGCTCTATGATGAGTCGTGCTTCACTATCAATCTCTTTTTGGGGGTATGCCTTAGAGACTGCCGCCCATATCCTTAACCGAGTCCCTACTAAGAAGGTTGCCAAAACACCTCACGAGATGTGGACAGGGAAAGCTCCCTCGTTGGCACATATCAAGGTTTGGGGTTGTGAGGCCTTCGTAAGATGAGATACTCACGACAAGCTCGAACCTCGTAGTGAGCGATGTATTTTCATCGGCTACCCGCAGAAATCCTTTGGATATCTCTTCTATAGACCGAAGGACAATGTTGTCTTCGTTGCGAGGAAAGGAGTTTTCCGAGAACGAGAACTCGTAAGCCAAGGAGACAGTGGGAGGCAAATCGAGCTTGAAGAGATTCAAGATTCGATAGATGAAGGAACCTCTACCGCTGGCACTCAACCCGAGAAGGAAACTCCGGTTGAACCGATTAACGAATCCTTACCTCTTAGACGTTCCGAAAGAGTTAGAGTTCAACCCCAGCTTTATGGTTTTCATATTACTACCGAAGGGGACACGTATATTAGTGATGGTACACTAATAAACCTTGATGAACCTAATAGCTATAAGAAAGCCATGGCAGGCCCGGAGTCTGCGAAATGGAAAGAGGAAACGGATAGCGAGATCCAATCCATGTATGATAACCAAGTTTGGAATTTGGTTGATTATGTGCCCGGACGTAAGACCGTTGGGTGCAAATGGATCTTCAAGAAGAAGACCGACGTGGATGGAAAAGTACACACGTATAAGGCGCGATTGGTTGCGAAGGGCTTTACTCAAACTCCAGAAGTTGACTATGATGAGACCTTCTCACCAGTTGCAAAGATTAAATCTATTATAGTGATGCTAGCAATTTCCGCATTTCATGATTATGAGATTTGGCAAATGGATGTCAAGACCGCCTTCCTTAACGGAAAGTTGGCTGAGGATGTTTACATGGCTCAGCCAGAGGGGTTTGTGGATCCAAAGCATCCGAATAGAGTGTGTAAGCTTGAGAAGTCCATTTATGGACTTAAGCAAGCGTCTCGCAGATGGAATCTTTGCTTCGATGAGAAAGTCAAAGAGTTTGGATTTGTACGAAGCGAAGACGAATCTTGTGTATATGTCAAAGCCAGTGGGAGTATAGTAAGCTTCCTCGTTCTATATGTCGATGACATATTACTCATAGGAAACGACATCCCGACTCTGCAGGAGGTTAAGTCCTGGCTCGGGAAGTGCTTTGCTATGAAGGACCTCGGAGAGGCTTCTTATATTTTGGGAATAAGGATAGTAAGAGAAAGAAGTAAGAGACTAATAGGACTTAGTCAGAACACTTACTTAGAGAAGGTTCTAAAACGTTTTAGTATGGAAAACTCGAAGAAGGGAGAATTACCGATACAAAGTAATGCCAAGTTGAGTAAGACTCAAAGTCCGAGTACCGAAGCTGAAATAGCAGAAATGAGCAGAGTACCATACGCTTCCGCAGTTGGCTCAATCATGTATGCTATGACTTGTACTCGCCCTGATGTAGCCTTTTCTTTGAGCATGGTTAGCAGATATCAAGGGAACCCTGGCAGAGCCCATTGGATTGCGGTTAAGAATATCCTTAAGTACCTTCGGAGGACGAAGGAATGGTTCTTAGTCCTCGGAGGGAGTGATGACTTGAAGGTGCGAGGGTATAGTGACGCCAGCTTTCAGACCGACAGGGACAACTTCCGTTCGCAGTCGGGCTGGGTCTTTACCCTGAATGGAGGAGCAGTGACTTGGAAAAGTTCCAAGCAGGAAACCGTAGCTGATTCAACGTGCGAATCAGAGTACATTGCAGCGAGCGAAGTGTTGAAGGAGGAAATATGGTTGAAGAACTTCATCGGTGATCTTGGAGTTGTACCTGCCATAATGGAGCCCATGGAAATTTTCTGTGATAATGAAGGAGCGGTTGCCTTGACCAAGGAACCAAGGGATCATGGTAGATCTCGACATATCGACATAAAATATAACTTTATTAGACATCGTGTAGAAGAAGGACAACTCGTAGTAAAGAGGATGTCATCAGAAGATAACCCAGCAGATCCGCTTACGAAGGGACTGAGTAGGGTTAAGCACTTGCAGCATGCTAGGAGTATTGGGCTGAAGGATGATATTAGCATAGATTAGATAGTAGTAGAAACATGTAATAGATAAATGTAATTAACATTTGATGATTAAATAAAGGAGTATTATTTATGAGTAATGTTACTGTCTTGTGTTAATTGTTTAACTATTGTTTCAATTTTGCATGTTTTGACTTCCAGAATAATTGAGTTTATTAAGAATAATCGAATTATTCAAATTGTCTACAATCGTTCACATGTTGGAAGTAGATATGAATGAAGATTGTCATGAATCGGTGTGTAGATTGTCTAAATGGTATTAGACATAGCAAAGGGTTGCTGCAACGTTCATGAGTGCTTATGAACTGGTTTTGAGCATTGGAACAAACCCGCGCTTGCTGGAATCACCTTATGGAATTTGATATAAAAGGGTGAACGCAAGACGATAATATCATATAGTCTTAAAACCTAGATATATTGTTTGTTATTTGTTAATTGGTTGTACATTGATAATGCGAAAACGCATCAGTAACTCGGTGTTATAAAACGCATTGTTGTGTATAGTTGATTAATGAATAAGTAAATGCATATAAGTCGAAGTTTATCTGTAACTTTTATCCCATGAGTGTAAAAGTGATATCTCGGCCGCTCGATGATTTGATTTGACTTATGTGCCGGGCCCGGTCAGAACTGAATTGATGTGTTCGATTAAGTTCTATGTCGAATAAATCGGAGATCGAGAAACCAAATGCTAGACAAATTATTCCATAGAATTTTCAGCATTATATCTAACAGAGGACTGTACGATCCCTTATCTAAAGGACAAGATTGATTAGATCAGAGTTTGACAACGTCTTTGAGATCTACGATTGCAAATCGAATTGTACTTGTGCATATAGTTACTAGACTTATCCAAGTGGGAGACTGTTGGAATAGCGTCTAAGGCTGCAACTATATTAGACAAGTATTTGACCCGATTGTGCATGGTCCTTTTGGGTTGCCTTCACCATAGCAACTTGACAGGATGATTTATTACGAGAGAATAAATATTATTAATATATTATGAGAATAATATAAGGAATAATAATATTGTTATTTGATTAATATAAGTCATAAATTAATTAGAATTAATTTGGTGACTTAAAGAGATTAATTAAGTAAGAGGGTATAAACTGTCAATTGTTTGATAGTTACACTTTGGGCTGTAAATCCTTCTTGGATAGGGTTGGACGATTTCTAGGGCTTATGATAAGCCATAAATCGTCCAAGAGCTTATCATGGAAAGGATTTGGATTGCTTTGAGTAAAGAGTATCCAACTAGGGTTTAAGGGTGAAACCCCAGGAGCCTTACAAGTATAAATTGACCCTTGGAGGAAGGGAAATCGGCACCTCTGCTAAAGCAAAGAAACCCTAGCCGATTTCTTCCCTCTCCTCTCTCTCAAGTCATCCTATTGCTAGTTGGTGTTTGTAAGCCATTAAAGGCCTTTAACTTCCTGTTTCTCGTTGATCACATAGGCTAGGAATTTATGGCACTTCTTTCGAGGAAGCTTTTGAGCGTTGATGCACGAAATGATGCGAAGGCTGAAACTAAGTTTATTGTCGTAGATTATGAGGGTTTGACTAGAGGAAAGGTTGAGGTGTATAGATTTCTCGTAACAAAGGGGGTATCAGTACGATTGGGGCTCAACCAATCCATGCCAATGATAACATCAAAGCTCTTTGTGGAACACCGGCATAAGATCGATGGGAAAATAATGATCGCTGAGGGTAAGGGTACAACCTATGAATATATCGCTAATGTTCTCTTTCTCACCGCTAGCTATCTTAACGTTAAATGCTTCGGTTACTAATTGAGGACTATGATTAAAAGTTGTTTGAATGAATGGCAAACAGATTTTCTTTCAGCACTAGAATAGAAAAGGATTGCAAGCATAAGAGATGTCGAGGAGGAACATACCTGTGGCAACGGTGGGATTGGCGGCTGCCTCATCTCGTCCCATAGCTAGGACTCTTCCAGTGTTGCCAGTTGTTGCTGTATTGGGGCAGTTTCGCTTGAAATGCCTGACTTCGCCGTAACCGTAACAGGCCTGACTGATACCCGCTCCGGAAGCTTGATTGGTTGATTGGGTTCGTGTTATGCAGCTTCGCGCAAGGTGACCCTCCTGGCCACAGTTTTTACAAAACTTCTCATGACATGGACCAGGGATATGATGGTGGTAACTACACCTGTTGCACCACGGGAGGGTACCAGCATATCCAGTGGTAGGTGCTTGAGCTGAGGAACTGACGACAGAAACAACAACAGGAGTAGTAGCAGCGTGGACTGCCACTGTTTGCTGTTTCTTCGAGGACTCCTGTGAAGACTGGATCTTCTTCTTCTTCCAAAATTTTCTTTTCTCACCACTTCTCTCTGTCGGTTCAGGAGTGGTGGCTACTTCCTCTAGGTCATCACTATGGTCAATCAGGGTTTGCGCTAGGCATTTGGCGCTGTCGTAGGTGTCTGGCTTTGCAGCCAAGACATTTCCCCTGGTTGACTGGGTCAACCCCCAGATGAACCTCTCAATCTTTTTGCTTTCCGGGGTAACCATACCCGGGCAGAGAAGCGCCAAGTTATCGAATCTTGAAGTGCAAGCGGCGATATCGGAACCCTTCATCTTCAGGTTCCAGAGTTCATGCTCCAGCTTCTGCATTTCGCCTCGAGGGAAGTACTCTGCAAGCAGAAGCTCCTTCATGACTTCCCAACCCATAGCATTGGCTACAGGTAGGGTTAAGGATTTGACTCGGCCGTTCCAACAAGTCATAGCTTTATCGGTGAACGTGCAGGCGGCGAATTTCACCTTGTCGGATTCTGAACAGGCACGGATTTCGAAAATAGATTCAATTTTCTCTAACCACCGAGTTAGGGTAATGACACCTCCTGTGCCATCAAAGGGAGTGGGTTTCACGTTCATAAAGTCCTTGTAGGAACACTCCTTCCGGTGTCCCTGACTACCTTCCTGGTTTTGGGGCTGAGTACCACCTTCTTGCCCACCCGAACCACTGGGGTTCATTTGCGACATGGCAGCTGCCACAGCAGCAGCAACAACTGCTTGGAACATGGCGGGATCAAATGGAGGGGGAGGTGGTGGCGAAGGAGGATTGTTATTCTTTGAGCTGGGTCTTTTCCTTGGAGGCATCTTGATCTAAAATAGCCAGGAAAGAGAGGATCATAAGTCCTCTGAATTGAATCAAGAGATATGGAACAAGAGATATCTCATTATGACAGACATAGGGTTCTATAAGCGATAAGCAGGAAAGAGTTATCAAAGCAGATAAACTATCGCTAAAGAAGGAACGAGTAGCAATACTCAGAATGAATTTCTACAACGTATTCGGTTTCTGGCTAAAATACTCCCGTAGTATTTTATGTTTCGCTGCGACGACGACTCATTGTTTGGGTATTTGGTAAGTTTTAGGCATGCTGCATACCACAGTCACTCCCAAACACATGTTGGCCGTGTCTCGTATGAATATAGTTGATCAGACTATATTGACCCTAGACACGACTACATAACTGCCCAAGTTTAACCACAACGTACAACACCCAATTACTTATGTTTTGTTCTACTCGAGGTTACGGATTCTGGCGGTTAGGTATACTTGTATACTTTTGAAAAATACTTATATTTTAAAGTATACTTTTATTTCAGAGCACTTTGGCCCCTTTAGTGTTTATAGTCTTATACCATGTAAGGTTCGGTATACTAGTTCACTATAAACAAGGGCTCTGATACCAATCTGTCACACCCCGAAACCGATGGCGGAAACGTTCCGAGGCGGAGGACGTCATGTTAAGTATCATAACCTGTGTACATAGCAAACATAGTGAACACAACCATTACATTACACAGAAGTATTTACATTTGTTTGAAAACAAAGTTTTACATGTTTATAGATATATACATCCAAAATGAACAAAAGTAAAGACGCGACTGCTAAAATGCTCCGTCTTCTCCATAAGATCGCGATGTACCTGTCTAATGTGAACCTGAGAATACAAGCAGTTTGAAAGTCAGCGAAAAGCTAGTGAGTTCATAAGCGGTTTGTTTTCGTAAAAAGAACAAGTTTCCTTTGGTTTTTCTAAAAAAGTCGTTATCCAAGAAAATCCCATATTTTCTTATAAGGAAAGTTTTGTTACCCATTTGTTACACAGTTTGGTTAAGAACAGTTATGTTATCCCAGGAAAAACCCTTACTTTCCTAAAAGTCGGTGGTTGGTTATCGATTCGGAATGCAATGTACTAGTATCTACCTTACTTGTAGTATTAAGATAAGTATTCTGAAAGTCTGGTTATCTTATATACGTGTGTCGAATATCTACTATACTTAACAATAATGTTATCTTCGAAACTCTAATTTTTCTCGGAGGAATATATTAATAGACGAAATTTCGAAACTTTGGTGACACTCAGAGACGTACACTAGTTGTATTTTCGAAGTTCTGGTGACATCCAAAGGCGTGTTTTAGACGTATTTCCGAAACTCTGATGGCACTCAAAGACGTACATTAGCTGTATTTTCGAAGTTCTAGTGACATCCAAAGGCGTACTTTCGACTTATTTCTGAAACTTTGGTGACACAGAAAGACGTACACTAGCTGTATTTTCGAAGTTCTGATGCCATCCAAAGGCGTGCACTAGCTGTATTTTTGAAGTTTTGGTGCTATCTAAAGGCGTGTTTTATTAGTAATAATCCTAATTTATGATTAGCATGAATCCTTCGTAAATAATAAAATATAACATAGATTATAACATTTTATAATGAGATCTACAATTAATCTGAAAGCTAACTCTGCAAGTTAAACGGTTGGTCAATACGGTTTCAATGTTAAAAGCATACGGAATATGAAACATTTCAAAAGAAATAATAAGTTTGAGTACAAGATTCCTTGTACTTTTGCTTGTATCCCCCCTAAAAACATTGAAAAACACGGAAAAAGGTGTAGGGGTATGAACTCACCAGACAAGAAACGTGTCGGCTAGGATGCTAAATGTCAGTTCGGGGCTTGAGTATATGCGAGGTTCCTATGTAATATGAAGAGATACATAATTGTATCTAATTAGACTTTGAACTACTAATTAGATAAGAATATACACTCCGAGGCACGAAAACACTTCATTTCAAGTGTTAGGAGTGATCCGGGTAGCATCTAAGGGGGGTGTATGGCCTAAATATGGGGTTTGCTCTTCAAGAGTAGACTCCTAATGGATATTACAGCCCTAAGACCATATCCCCATGAGTTTACGGCCGTAAACTCATGGGTGGTGGGTTCTTGGTTGCTAATTGGTCTTACAACACTTATGGGATGATGCTAGGCTTAGTTCTAAGGTATTGGAGGGGGACTTGATCAACATATGGACCATTTAAGGAGTTTACGATAGTAAACTAGGAGTTTACGGCCATAAACTCTCAAGTACTCTCTCCTTATGTGTTTTGGTGGTCCTAGGTTAAGCACAAGTGTTTATAGTCCAAATTACAAGCCATGGAAGGAAGTTAGGGCACCATTTGACCACCTTATAGGAGTTTATGGCCCAGGAACCATTCCATGGGGGAGGGGGGTTTACGGCCGTAATCTCCTAAGGGGATGGTTTCCTTCATGTTTAAGGTCCCTAACACAAAGGTGGATGGATCTAGACATTATTACAAGGCTTAGGAGGTGTTTAAGGGGCATCTTAACACTGTGACATCCCCAATTTCACGGCCAGAAAAGACCGATTTGTTTATGCTTTGTTTTTTTAAAATCAGAGTAATCATTTAAAGAAAACTGTTGCAGAATTTGTTCCCAAAAACAAAAATATGATAACCATTTATCCAAACATTTCTCAAAGTGAATGTATTTTCATTAAATAATAAAACCTTGGGATGTCATGTTCGATACAGACCAAAAGCATAAACAATATAAAATAGACCTTACAATAGTTATTTATAACTACTGATATATAATCCAAAATCTCTCGTCAAGTCCGCCAACTTATACCCTTGTGCCATTACCTGTAATGTAAAGAAAACTGAGTGGGTCAGGCTTGGGAGCCCGGTGAGCATATAGGGTTTTCAACCCACAATAATATAATTGTTATATTTAATCAGCAAACAATCAACCCAATTACCCATCCCCATTATCTTCTCAAGGTTTTATCCTAAGAACCAACTATCCTTCATTCATTTATTCCTAGGGAATTTGGCACGAAATCCATTGCTGCCAAAGTTTATTTATCAAGTACTAAATCCATAGCTATCAGGTGCTAATTCCATCGTCACCAAGGTTCACTTAACAAGCGCTAACTCCATAGTCGCCAAGGCTCACTCCACAAACGCTAACTCCATAGTTGCCAAGGTTTACTCAACGTGCGCTAACTCCATAGTCGCCAAGGTTCATCAAATAGGCACGAAGTCACATCGTCGCCAAGGTTTATACAATAGGCGCTAACTCCATAGTCACCAACTATCCCATCTACCCAAGTTCTACCCAACATTTTTGTAGATATAAATACTTACACAGTTTAAATCATTTAACACTTGTATAAAACATCAATTCCACGCCCATCTCAAATAGAAAAATAATATATAAACACATAGCACGTATTTCATAGCAAATACTTCATATTTATGTGTTAGAAGAAAGTAACTACACACTCACGCATATAAACAACAATATACTTAATACACTCAAACCATACTTATATTATTATCGTGTTTATGAAAGGTAGTATACACTCACTTGATTAGAAGATGATCGGACAACACTACGGCTTGTAGAAGTAGTATTCTTCGGTAGATCTGGAGGATCTCCACAAAAATCGAACTTCTCGCGGGCAGAGCTTCGGCTCGGGAATCTTACTTCTCGAGATCTTCAGGACCTCGGGACTTGCTTCGGGGCTCAGGAATGATACCGGGGCTTCGGGGTACTTCTGGCACGCAAAACGATGCAAAACGGGAGAGAGAAGAGAGAAAAAGAGCAATTGAGTCGGCTGCCCTCGCATCCTATTTATAGGAAGCTGGAGCCTCGGAGTACGCGGGGCGTACTGCTCCGAAATCGTCATTGCTTACGTATCCGAAGTCACTTGAGTGCGAGGTGCGTCATGCTTCGCGGTACGCGGGGCGTACAGTAGTATGCTGGGCGTACTTCGGATGAGTCCGATGACTCCTCTTCGGATAATACCAAGATTTAGAATTAAATTTAAATATTAAATATTTAATAAACTTCGGAAATTCATATCTTATTCATACAAACTCCGTTTTCGACGTTCTTTATATCCACGCGTAGGTGAGACTACGCTCTACAACTTTCGTTTAGACTTCGTCGGCTAATTTTGAATTTTATTTTTATTAATTATTTTTAGTAGGCTGGGACAGAAAAAATTCGTTATAAATTTATAACTTCTTCGTTTGACGTCCGTTCTCGCCTAACTTTTCCTTGTTTTACTACAATTAATGAGATCTTCGATTCTCATTTAGATTGTTTCGGGTAAATATCACTCTAACGTAAATTCACTTTTTACGTCATTCAACGTCGTGCCGGTTCTGTCGCGAAATTTCGACAGGTCATAAGTTCTTCGTTATAACTCGGATTTCGGCGTTCTTTATATGTACGGAATCATTGTAACATATACTACAACTTAGTTAAGATTATTCATCCTAAATAATCTTCTATTAAAAAGTCATTTTTTTGACGCTTATCGTCTCTAAATTGACTAGCCCTGATCTACGGGCGTTACAATTATCTCCCCCCTTAGGATGATTACGTCTCAGAATCATCAACGAAATAGGATTCGTATACTGACACCATAAGTTATCTCTCCATCCTAAGTAATAACCTTGATGCTTAATCCTGCATCTTCTCTTCTTACTATGTTGGACTTTAAATCGTAACCTTCAAGTTACAAAATAAATCCTTATTGTGGACTCCTTCTTCTTCTTTAGATAAATACATTCATTTATCTATTGTAACTAACTGATGGGTCGTGTCCTGATGACCTCTCATCGTAGTTGGACTCAATTTAATATGACCACTAGGGTCGGAATAACCCTCATCCTACTAATCATTACCGAAACAATGGTAATGACGTGCTTGAATAAAACGGAAACAATTTCTAGCTTCTTGGTAACCTTGCGACTTTCCCTGATCCAAGTGCGAGTCCTGTGCTTTCGGTAGTATAGATATATACTACCATTCACACCTACTCATACTCGTCCCAAGCATTGTCTCGCAGTTAACCAAGTCACCATACATAAATCATATAATCATTCAACACATCAGATAACAAAACCAGGGTTTATATTAATTCTTGAAACTATTACACAAAAGTTCAAGTCCACCCTATACTATGCCTCTAACAGGCTATGCTTCCTGATACATACTTTATATGTTAATATGAAGTCTTCATCTTTTAATCCTCCCATCCTTTTCTGCTTCGTTGAGGAACATGTGGAATGCCCTTGGCTGTGGAGGTGTGTCTTTCTTTGGGCAGTCTTTAGAAATATGCCCTTCTTCATTACATCTATAGCACACCTTCTTAATGGGTGCGCACTTGTTGGCGTAGTGCCCTGTCTCCCCACATTTGTAGCAAGTCATCTCCTCGCTACATTTCCCGAAGTGTTTCTTCTTACACTTCTCACATCACTTAGCTTCATCTCTTCCCCCAGATTTCGAGAATTTGCTTTCTTTGTCGATTATTGAAGATCCTTCACGCTTCCTTTTCTCTCCAACTTCAGCTCTTTCCAGACCCTTTTCTTTTATTTGGGTCTCAACATTCTTGGCTGCCCAGATGGCGGCTTTCAGAGTGGTTGCTTGCTTAACTATCAGACCAAAGTCCGCTGGTAATCCATTGGCAAACTTGTTGACCTTGGAAAGTTCAGTTGGAATTAGGTATGGAATAAGCTTCATCTTTTCCGTAAAGCTCGTAGCGTATTCAGTGACACTCAATTTTCCTTTCTTCAGATTCTGGAACTCATTGTTGATTTCCAGAAGATCTTGCTTAGAGCAGTATTGCATTTTCAGTTGCACCACGAACTCTTCCCAAGACATCTTGCTAGCTTCCCCCTTGGGCATCGAACCTGCCAGTAACTTCCACCAGCTCAGTACTCCAGATTTTAACAGAGGGATTGCAAGAGCGGTCTTCTGTCTGTTGCTACACTCACAAATTTCAAACATTGTCTCCATTTCGGAGATCCAGTCCATGACTTGCACCGGTGTCGGGCTCCCAGAAAGACATGGTGGTTTGGATGCCATGAAATCCTTGTACTTGCATCGACGTCCGTCATTTCCTCCATCCTGGTTGTTTTGGAGAACTATTGGTGGGTTGGCTTGACCAACGGTCCCACTGTAGTTTCCTCCTTCAGACTGCCCTCCATTTACTTCGGGCTCTTCAACTTGAATTGACAATTCTTCGCGATTCTGCCTAATCAGACGTCTGGTTTCTTCCATCTGATTATTCAACATTGCCTGGATCATCACTTGAACTCCGGCCATTGTCATTGGTTCAGGCGCTGCTGCTACAACAGGTATTTGTTCAATCACTGGTATTTGATTCCTGTTTTCATCAGCATTTCCAACTCCACTCCTCGTTCTCACCATTTTTGATCTATACACCGAATAAGGTGAAATTAGATCCTTATTCACGATAGATATTCAAATCATCCTTATCACTCCGAAACGTTTACATGCTAGTTCTAATATCGTAGACGCACGCTTAGAATCCTAAACACATAAGGTTTCCAGATCCGGTCGGCAACAGACCATAGATCCGAACAATTAACATCATATATGGCAAACATATAACAATTAGCACATAATAGCATTTTAGGCAATTTTCCTAAAATAAACTAGTGCCTGTGTCAATTTAGGTGTACTACCTAAAATATAATGGACACACTCAACTCACAATCATTGCTTAGCATTCTAAGTTTAAGTCTAGAAATAAATCCATATTCCTAGTTCGCTTAAACTAATGCTCTGATACCAACTGTGACATCCTCAATTTCACGGCCAGAAAAGACCGATTTGTTTATGCTTTGTTTTTAAAATCAGAGTAATCGTTTAAAGAAAACTGTTGCGGAATTTGTTCCCAAAAACAAAAATATGATAACCATTTATCCAAACATTTCTCAAAGAGAATGTATTTTCATTAAATAATAAAACCTTGGGATGTCATGTTCGATACAGACCAAAAGCATAAACAATATAAAATAGACCTTACAATAGTTATTTATAACTACTGATATATAATCCAAAATCTCTCGTCAAGTCCGCCAACTTATACCCTTGTGCCATTACCTGTAATGTAAAGAAAACTGAGTGGGTCAGGCTTGGGAGCCTGGTGAGCATATAGGGTTTTCAACCCACAATAATATAATTGTTATATTTAATCAGCAAACAATCAACCCAATTACCCATCCCCATTATCTTCTCAAGGTTTTATCCTAAGAACCAACTATCCTTCATTCATTTATTCCTAAGGAATTTGGCACGAAATCCATTGCTGCCAAAGTTTATTTATCAAGTACTAAATCCATAGCTATCAGGTGCTAATTCCATCGTCACCAAGGTTCACTTAACAAGCGCTAACTCCATAGTCGCCAAGGCTCACTCCACAAACGCTAACTCCATAGTCGCCAAGGTTTACTCAACGTGCGCTAACTCCATAGTCACCAAGGTTCATCAAATAGGCACGAAGTCACATCGTCGCCAAGGTTTATACAATAGGCGCTAACTCCATAGTCACCAAGGCTCACTTAACAAGCGCTAACTCCATAGTCGCCAAGGTTCATCAATTAGGAACCACTTGGGTTGTGGTGACTTGGTAAGGCATGTGGAAGATATGGTGGATAACCTATTGACCCATGTTCAAATCCTGGCACTACTAAGCCCTTGTGGCCATGGAGGTTCGCCTGCAGTGACTCCAGGGCATGAGGCAAAGCTTCATGTTTGCAGCGGGGGATTAGTCGGTGCGCGAAAGCTGGCCCGGAAACCCTCGTTAGGGAAGTTCCCTTTCCAAAAAAAAAAAGGTTCATCAATTAGGCACGAAGTCACATCGTCGCCAAGGTTTATACAATAGGCGCTAACTCCATAGTCACCAACTATCCCATCTACCCAAGTTCTACCCAACATTTTCGTAGATATAAATACTTACACAGTTTAAATCATTTAACACTTGTATAAAACATCAATTCCACGCCCATCTCAAATAGACAAATAATATATAAACACATAGCACGTATTTCATAGCAAATACTTCATATTTATGTGTTAGAAGAAAGTAACTACACACTCACGCATATAAACAACAATATACTTAATACACTCAAACCATACTTGTATTATTATCGTGTTTATGAAAGGTAGTATACACTCACTTGATTAGAAGATGATCGGACAGCACTACGGCTTGTAGAAGTAGTATTCTTCGGTAGATCTGGAAGATCTCCACAGAAATCGAACCTCTCGTGGGCAGAGCTTCGGCTCGGGAATCTTACTTCTCGGGATCTTCAGGACCTCGGGACTTGCTTCGGGGCTCGGGAATGATACCGGGGCTTCGGGGTACTTCTGGCACGTAAAACGATGCAAAACAGGAGAGAGAAGAGAGAAAAAGAGCAATTGAGTCGGCTGCCCTCGCATCCTATTTATAGGAGGCTGGAGCCTTGGAGTATGCGGGGCGTACGATGTTACGCGGGGCGTACTGCTCCGAAATCGTCATTGCTTACGTATCCGAAGCCACTTGAGTGCGAGGTGCGTCATGCTTCGCGGTACGCGGGGCGTACAGCAGTACGCTGGGCGTACTTCGGATGAGTCCGATGACTCCTCTTCGGATAATACCAAGATTTAGAATTAAATTTAAATATTAAATATTTAATAAACTTCGGAAATTCATATCTTCTTCATACGAACTCCGTTTTCGACGTTCTTTATATCCACGCGTAGGTGAGACTACGCTCTACAACTTTCGTTTAGACTTCGTCGGCTAATTTTGAATTTTATTTTTATTAATTATTTTTAGTAGGCCGGGACAGAAAAACTTCGTTATAAATTCATAACTTCTTCGTTTGACGTCTGTTCTCGACTAACTTTTCGTCGTTTTACTACAATTAATGAGATCTTCGATTCTCATTTAGATTGTTTCGGCTAAATATCACTCTAACGTAAATTCACTTTTTACGTCATTCAACGTCGTGCCGGTTCTGTCGCGAAACTTCGACAGGCCATAACTTCTTCGTTATAAGTCGGATTTCGGCGTTCTTTATATGTACGGAATCCTTGTAACATATACTACAACTTAGTTAAGATTATTAATCCTAAATAATCTTCTATTAAAAAGTCATTTTTTGACGCTTATCGTCTCTAAATTGACTAGCCCTGATCTACGGGCGTTACAAACACCTTAAAAGGTGTTTATGGTCTATGAATGAGGGTTTACGGTCCACTCATGTTTACCCCTCAAATGTTAAGATTTTGGTGTTCTAAGTCCAATCTTGTAAGCCCTTAAGTCATATCTAAGTACTAGAAGTGTTTTGGAAGGGTTCTGGAGCTCCAAAACCCCATTTATAGGTGTTCACGGTTTGGGGAGGTTCTCGGACCGTAAACACAAGTATTTGTCTCTTTTGTATGATTAAAACACGAATTTGAAAGCTAAACATGCTAAAATATAAGCTAGGATAGACCACTTACCAAATTGGAGCTTGAAAAGGGTGGTTTTGGATAAAAGTCGAGTTTTAGAGAGAGAGTAGAGAGTGAAAGTTATGAGGTGGTGGTAAAAAACTAAATTGAAGTTCACTCATCCTTTATATAAGGCTTGAGTTTGTGGCCCGGTGGAAATCTACCCGATACTGACGTTAAACGAGGTTTATGGTCGTACCCGATTAATTGTTGTAACCCGACGTAGTTATAATTAAAAATTTTCCAAATAAACATTTGGGACGTTTTCACGTGTTTCTAATGGGTTTGGATACTCACGAGGTCATAATAAAAGTCTTAAATTAAATGACCTAAACCAAAATTTTAACGGAAAAATTGCAAGACAAACGGGTTTTACTGATGGGAATGGGTTACAGCGACGAAATAATTTACAGATTGTCACACCTTATGCCTATCTGGAACGCTCTCTGGGCCTTCGAAATGAATGGTACGCCCTACTAGCCTGTAGTCTATTTGGGACGCCCTGGGTATCTTGGCCTTGAGCACAAAAAAGGACCGCCTCAACCCAACACACCATCATATATCAACATATACCATATCAAACCCTAGCTAGCATATACATATATAACATATCACTAAGCATAGCATCATCCTATATACCCGGATACATATCTAACAGATAACTACAACATACAAGCGTGCAATAAACCATGATAACAATCCAAAGGGGCCGACCTTGGTGGCTTCGACCCAAAAGTATAGTGAGGAAATCTCACCTCGCAAATCTGAAAAGACAGCAGAAAAGAATATCGCTCCATGAGTCCACTCCACAAATCACTTATACACAGGGAAAGACCTAAACTTAGACTTCATATCAAATACACAAAATGCCCCTAGGGTTAACTAGGTCAAAAGTCTAAGGAAAGTCAACGGCCTGGGAAAAGTCAACCCAACTGAGTGTGCCCAGCATACCCAACCTCTACTCCCCGCATACTCCGCCCTTGACCAAAAACGGGAAGTTGACCACCTACGCCCAACGTATGCCTTGATACGCCCATCGTATATAGTGGCCATGAATAACCTCCATTAAGTGCTTAATTCAGCAAGTCCAAACGTCTAATTCCATATCCAAGTCTAAAAGGTGCTCCTAACCATAAAGTTTCCAACTTTATAGTCATGCATGCCTTAATAAGTCCCAAAACCAAATCCCTAGTTTGTCTTAACCACTTAAGACCTACACATCATGCATGCAAGCACTAAATGAGTCAAGATAGCATTTTTACAACTTAATGCACCTCAAATCTTCTGAAAGGACAACTCCATTGGTCTTAGAGTAGCCTTTTACTCATTAAGTCCAAGAAAAGGGACTAAAAACTCATAAGACTTCACATGGCTAGATCTTAAGAAAATACAAGTCAAGGTCAAAGATTTATACCTTCTGAAGCTTCCCAAAGAGGCAAAGATCTCATATCTACAAGCTTGTTTCCACACTAGGGCTCCTCAATGAGTCCTCTTTCTTCCTTCAACACACCAAGAACACACACTTAAACTCAAAACATACACTCAAGGGCTAGGGTTTGCAAAAACGTATCAAGGAGAGTGGAGGCTGAAAAGGTGAGAGAAATGAGGCTATAAGGATGATTATATAGGGGCTTAATCCTAAAATTTAGGGTTTCTACAACTGGCGAGTACGCCCCGCGCACGTTGATGTACACCCAGCGTACTAGGGCGCGGCCTAGTACGCTAAGCATACATATGTACGCATGACGTACTCCCATTTCTCCAAAATTACAATTTTTTCACTAGGATTTCCAATGGACACTTCTTCTATTTAGGGACCAAAACGCAATATAAAAAGATTATATAGTTAAATTTAGAAGTACCTGAACACCAGGATGTTACAATTGTTTTGGTAAAAAATTAACAAACTAATTTTATAACCAAATTAGTAAGTGTGGTGTGATGTTTGAACTAAGGTGAATAAAAGTAAAGTGCTTAGGATCTTGAAATGCATTGAACATCTTGGTTGTGCCCAAGATCCTGGGTAAAAAACTATAATGTTCAAAAAGGAGTTTGATTAAAACGTATTATCTCGTAATATGAATAAGTTTATTTTGGGACAAAAATAGTGTTGAAGAGAATAAATAAATAAATTTGTATAATAAAGTTCGAGATACTAAAAAATATACTAACATACCTGAAGATACCTTAGCGATTTTAGCAATGTAAAAAAATGAATAAAGGAATGGATTGTTTTCGATTGAACATCATAAAATAAATAAAATAAGTTCAAGAACATAATGAGTTACGAGGAAAGCCCTTAATCCGTTAGGATCTCCGACATAAAACCTCGGGAGGTGATGCAATCACTTGCCTTAGTACTTATATTAAATTTAAATAATGTTAGAAATGCTAAATGATCTTAGAAATGAAGTTAATATACTCAAGTTTCGAGAGAATTAGAAAATAAGTAGCAATAGAAATATGTTCTTGTGTGTGTGAATGTCAATAAACTAGTGTTTATATACATAACAATAATAATTATAATTCCGACATTCTTAGGATCCTCCTTGACTTTTCTTTGACCCAAATTTTACGAGGGTCTTCAACATTCATGAGACATTGAACACCTGTGGTTTAACTAGGTCTATTCCTTTCTTGTCAAACTTCAATTTCCTACATAAGATTTCACAAGAAACATGATGATGGTCCAATATATTGATTCAATCCAAGATCTTAGGTTTGCCCAAGATGTTAGTAAAATGTTCAAGATATAAGAATAGTAAGGTAAAAATTATATGTTGGATCGTATTAGATGTTAGTTCTTTCGAAGGGGAATAGTGTAAAACGAAAATGATTTGGTTGCTTGAAAAAAAATTGTTGCTAATATAATGTCGATGGTCTTCATATGGGGAGTTTGAGAGCTTTTAAGCTTGCCTTATTGACTACGTAGTGGTCGAGGTTTAGGTCTAAAAACAATGCCATGTGGATACAAGTAATAAAGGTCCTTTTTGCGATGTCATGCATTTTTCATGGGGAGGCAGTAACTTGTCAAGTTTTCATAGTGTCATTACAAACTTGTCGAAAGGTTTGGATATACATAATGTCTTTTAGGGGAAAAATGAAGGATCCATTAAACAAAATTGATTTAGGGGAAAATGAAGGATCCATATCCTATCTTTGATGTATTGCATGTGATGGTGAACCGAAAAGCAAAATCAATACTGATATTTGTTGATTGATCATCAAATAGAAACCCAAAAAATTGAAACCAATGTTGATGGTCGTGATGGATGTTTCTAAGGTTTATGATTCTGGTGTTGGTGGAGGTTTTTAAGGCTGATGATGGAGAGAGAGAGAGAGAGAGAGAGAGAGAGAGAGAGAAAGAGAGAGAGAGAGAGAGAGAGAAAGAGAGAGAGAGGGAGAGATAGAGAGGAAAAGTGAGTAAGAAATGGATGAATGAGATTTCTAAGGTTGTTTTGGTAGTAGTGAATGATTATAAGGCCGTTGGTGATGGTAGTGGTAGAGGTCTCTAAGGAATTAGTTTTTAGTGGTGAACGATCACTACAAGAAATCAAAGCATTAGCGGCGTCGGCTTTAGCGGCGACGCATAGCAATAGCGGCGACATGTAAATGACATGATTATATACATTTGTTGGATTGAAATTTATGTTTATACCACATTGCCTTAAAATGAAATTTAGATGTATATATTTGTATGAAATTGGATGAAATTGGAATACGCAAATTAGATGTATTGTATATGCAAATTGGATTATTTTGTTGGTTTGTGTGTGTTTATACCACTTCTGGTAATGTATTGTATATGAAAATAAAGTTAGTTTAATAAATTAAACTAATTACAAAAAAAAATATTAAATTAATTATAAAATCTAATTAATTTACCTTTAGAATCAAATTAAGTTACCTTTATAAAATCAAATTATATTAATTATAAAACTAACTGAATAGGAACATACTTTTATTGACTTAAAATAAAGTTAATGTTAAAATTAAAATAAAATAAAGTTAGTTTAATAAATTAAAATGAAAATAAAGTTAGTTTAATAAATTAAACTAATAACAAAAAAGAAAATATTAAATTAATTATAAAATCTAATTAATTTACGTTTAGAATTAAATTAAGTTACCTTTATAAAATCAAATTATATTAATTATAAAACTAACTTAATAGCAATGTACTTCTTGTAATTTTAATTTAATTATAGAATAAAGTTAAATTAATTTTAAAAAAAACATTAAAAAAATAATAAATTAATTTTAAAATCAACTTAAAGTAGTTTTAAAATCAAGTTAATGTTAATATTAAAATAAAATAAAATTAGTTTAATAAATAAATTAAACTAATAACAAAAAAGAAAATATTAAATTAATTATAAAATCTAATTAATTTACTTTTAGAATCAAATTAAGTTACCTTTATAAAATCAAATTATATTAATTATAAAACTAACTTAATAGGAACATACTTTTAGTGACTTAAAATAAAGTTAATGTTAAAATTAAAATAAAATAAAGTTAGTTTAATAAATTAAAATGAAAATAAAGTTAGTTTAATAAATTAAACTAATTACAAAAAAAATATTAAATTAATTATAAAATCTAATTAATTTACCTTTAGAATCAAATTAAGTTACCTTTATAAAATCAAATTATATTAATTATAAAACTAACTTAATAGGAACATACTTTTAGTGACTTAAAATAAAGTTAATGTTAAAATTAAAATAAAATAAAGTTAGTTTAATAAATTAAAATGAAAATAAAGTTAGTTTAATAAATTAAACTAATAACAAAAAAGAAAATATTAAATTAATTATAAAATCTAATTAATTTACGTTTAGAATCAAATTAAGTTACCTTTATAAAATCAAATTATATTAATTATAAAACTAACTTAATAGCAACGTACTTCTTGTAATTTTAATTTAATTATAGAGTAAAATTAAATTAATTTAAAAAAAACATTAAAACAATAATAAATTAATTGTAAAATCAACTTAAAGTAGTTTTAAAATCAAGTTAATGTTAATATTAAAATAAAATAAAATTAGTTTAATAAATAAATAAAACTAATAACAAAAAAGAAAATATTAAATTAATTATAAAATCTAATTAATTTACTTTTAGAATCAAATTAAGTTACCTTTATAAAATCAAATTAAATCACTTATAAAACCAACTTAATAGCAACATACTTTTAGTGAATTAATGTTGGTCATTAAAACTTTAAATTTAGCTTTAATTAGGTTATCCCGTGTTAGAATACTTTTTGAATCGTCAACTTTATGAATACTCTACTTGATTTTTGTTTCCCGTAAAGTAAACCTTAAACACTAAATTATGTTTCAGTTGCATCATGTCTATTGATAAAAGCTGGACTACTAATCCACATCGTCAATCTCCCGAGTTCCAGCTAGGGCTCGACACTTTTGTCGAGAGATCCATGTTACACCTAGATTGTAAATGTGAAACCAGATGTCCGTGTGAGAAATGTGTATATCTTACAATTTCGCAGGGTAACTAACTTTTATTCATATTGCAGATGAGGTTTACTTGGGCAATACTCTTGGCCATGATGGCCGATGTTATGGGGCTTGGACACGGAGGTGATGGAGCCGGGGATCCACCACCTCCAGGAGGCTTTGGTCGTGGTCAACACGAACAAGATGGTGAGTTTTATTATGATATATTTATTAACTATTTTTATTATTTTATAATAAGTTATCGTGACTAATAGGTTTAATTGTATTTTTTCAGCCGAGCTTCCTAAAAAAAGGAGAGGCATGTCAAAAAATATTGAGTTGGGAAAGTTGATAAGGGCAAATAAGGGAAAGCCCATAGATTTGGATTTCGACAGGGAGATCACATATTCCCCTGTCGGGAAGCGTGGTAATTGGTTCACCCATGAAATTGGGAGGTATTTGTGGAACAATGTCCCTTTCAACGTATCTGGTTGGGACAATGTTTCCCCCGCTTTAAGGAACGCAACAGTTGTTCATCTAAAGGTAACTTGGATACAATTTTAATTTTAGTTGTGATTGTTATTTAATTAACTAAAATTTTTGTGTTTTGCAGAATAAATTTGATTTGGATAAGGTTAACATGGATCCGGAGCGTGCTTAATTGTTGCGGAGCATTGATTCGAGTCTTGCAAAAGTTTACAGAGGCCGAAAAAGTAAAGCTCATGCTTATTTTAAGGAAATCGGGGGGCCTGCAGATATCCAAGCCGCATTAAACAACCCCCCTAACGGAATGTCACATGAAAATTGGGCGAAGGCAGTCGAACATTTTCAAACGCCAGAATTTTTAAGGCGTTCGACGTCAAACAAGGAATGTCGTTGAAAACAAGTAGTTGTAAACAGAGGGGGGGGGGGTCGAGCTCATACAACAATGCATGTTTCAAAGAAGTAAGTTATGATATATTTAAATATTTATTTAAAGTATAACTAATCTAAATTTTAATGTTAAATAGGATATCAGTCGAATCGAAGCTTTTCGTAAAGCTAATTCCAATCGCCAAGGGGTATTTTATAGTCTTGCAGTCGAGCAACAATACGTAAGTGGTTAATTTGTATTTTTCATATAAGTGTTTATATCGTCAAAGGTATTTAGTAATCTAATTTTTATGATTTTTATTATTTTTAAAAAATACAGAATGCTTTACTCGAAGAGATAAACCAACGAACCCAAGCTACTTCTGAGGCAAGCAGTCTAGCACCAACTGATATAAAAGATTGTTTTGAAATAATATTGGGTGTTCGACGCGGACATATCAGAGGCATTGGACGTAAACCCCCTACCGTTGTGTCTATGTATGATCAGCAACAACCAATGATACAAGAACAACCACAATCACAGGTAATTGTTAGTAAATGCTATAATGGAAAGTAGAGTGCTATAATGATATGTTGGTTATTATTTGATATGTTGATATTTTATAGTTTGGTAATTTTTGGAAAGTAATGATATAATGGAAAGTAGAATGGTATAATGATATGTTGGTTATGGTTTGATATATTGATATTTTGTAGTTTGGTAATTTTTGGAAAGTACAATGCTATAATGGAAAGTAGATGTATGTTTAAGTGTATTTGATATGTTGATATTTTGTAGAATGGTATAATTAATTATAATGTTATTCTGATATGTTGTTAATATATTTCGTTTTCTTTATAGTTGCAAATGCTCCAAACAATACTACAGGACCCGGCCTGTTCTGCAGCATTGGAAGAGTGGTTTCGCTCATTGCCGCCACCAAATAATGAAGGAGATAATGATGAGGACGAGTAGTTATTTTAGGATTTTATGAAACGTTTTGTAATTTGGAAGAATACTTAATGTGGTATGATAGTTTGGATTGATTGTATAATATGTATTAATATTTCTATAAAAACATATCAGATTTCTCAAATGCTATATGGATTAATAATTTGATTGATTATAAATTTAATGTTAAAATAAATTAAAAAAAAATCAAAAGAGTATTAGCGGCGACAGCTTTTGTGGCGACATAACGTTATTAGCGGCGACACACTATTAGCAGCGACGATCAGTATTAGCGGCGACGCCTGGTATTAGCGACGACACTGAGTATTATCGGCGACATTCAGCGTATTAGCGACGAAACAATATCGGCGACGCATTTGCAGCGACATGTCGCCGCTAAAGGTACTAGCGGCGACAAGCCCACCCTTCGTCGCCGCTGTTGTCCAATCTTCTTGTAGTGGATGTGATATTAGTAGTAGTTATGATGAAGAGAAATCGATAGACATGAAAATACTTTTAGGATCCATTTAATATTGGTCATAAGGTTTGAAGGGAGAGAGGGTGGAGTATTGTGGGACAATTTTTTTAGAAAAATTAAATATCCTTCTATATTTTCTTCCTACATATCTTTCTGTGAATCTTAAATGATGACATTTGTAATATTTAATGAAAATAATAATATTTTAATAAATTTGTGTGATACATATCACCATTTAAAATGGATATGAGGATACGTAGGAAGAAATGTATGAGAGTATTTAATTTCTCTTTTTTAATAGCAATTAATAAAAATCTAATAAATTGAAAATTTTAAATGTAAAGTAAAATAGTTATTTCAAGCCTATATAAAGAAACTTTCCAAAAACTCAATATTTGCAAAAATAAACTAGTTGCACTAAATTTAAGAAAACAATACCATTTTTTTTTAGGTTTTCTCAATTATTTATCTTCTCATTTAAATAGAAAGTTATATTTGAGGGGAGAGAGAACTTCACATTTTTTTTTTCATGTTTTAAAATTTGAAGTTCTTGTACATTTCAAACTTTAAAAGTAGAAGAAACATTTGTTTTTTTTTTTTTTTCATATTTTTTACTATTTTATTCTTCAAAGTATATATAGTTTTATATTTTTAAGTTATATTATGATTATATTTGAATTTTGACACCCCAACATAATCCAATCTATTTATTTATGCTACCAAATTAAATAATGGACATATTAAAGTATTCGGTTCATTGTTATTATTTCTTTAACGTAGTACATCGATAGTCCAGTTTTTTACTACATATATAAGCGACACCGAACAAGAAAATCTTTATTAGGTGATCAACTTTTGATGGATACACATTCACTTCCCAGTTGAATATGCCATATTGATCAATAACTGCTAACCAACGTATAGTTGAAGTTTGAACAAGAAGTCTTCTTACGTAATAAAGAAGAACTAAACCCAAACGTCGAGTTCTCCAAATTAAACACCAGAAAGTTATCTTCCATCTGAAAGGTTCCGATCACGATTGCAGGTTCAAAGGATGCACCACCGTCCACTAGTGCCAGACATGCAACGTCCGGTGTCACTTGCTTAATGGAGTTAGCCGCGGACATTGTCCACTTCTTTCCTTCCGGTAGACTAAAATCAATATCAGGAACTTTTAAGGATACTTGTGTACCATTTGTGGAACTGCTAAAGCAAAGGCCAAAAGGTGGGACTGGAGTTGCCTGAGGGATACGTTTTGTAACCATTGAAAACCTTCGAACCACAGGATTATAAATGTCACTTCTAAGAATGGTGTAAGGCTCGGTTGTACTAATCTTGGTGATGGCATCTGCCGGAATAGTAATGGATCTCTTTTTGATTACAATGTTATTCACACCTATATAGTATCCAAAAGAATCTGGATGGTTTATCAATGGAGTATAAGAAAGATAACTTCTTACGTCAACAGTTGATTGGGGGAGAAGGTAATAAGGACTATCTCCATAAAGTAGAACCCCACGAGCAGACAAGTTGCTAGGCAAACATAGACCTATTACTCTTTTAAGCGGGTCAACTAATCTAGCTGGTAAGGCATAAGGTGATGACGAAAGTGCCATGACACCTGTAACATTTGCAGGGAATGATTGGAGTGATGAAGAAGGAGCACATGCAGCATTAGGGTAAGCACCATATAATCCGGTATAAACATTTCCACCATTGCTTTGATTGAAAGTGAAATCGTCATAGTTGAGTTGCGCCTGGACACACGATGAATCAATGGGGTTGATCACATTGATTGGGCACGTACATTCTCCCCAACCAGGTAACGTTGACTTGTTGGTTTCTCGTTGGCAATAAGGATTCTTGTATGAGAAAGAAGTTCGTACTTCGGTGCACTGATATTCTTCACAAGAAACAGGAAAGGCACATTGTGTGTCGGCAGGGCAACTGCCTTGATACATGTTCCATTGCAAGGAACAAGTGCGCCATATGATAGGAGCATCTGTGTCTATGAGGAGATTTTGGCTTAAGAATTGCATGTTTATGTAGGCTGTCATGACTTGAACACTATAAAGAGGTTTAGAAGCATCGGTATGTTTATGTATCGGAAGAACTACGGAAGTGTAAGGTAGTGCAGCTAAGGCTTCATGTTCAAGAGAGATGAAGGATAGAGTGATAACAATTATTTGTAAAAGCAAAAGCATTTTCGAATATTGGTATATTCAAGTGTAATTTCTAAAGATCATTAAGCAGATTTATATAGACATGTCAACGCCAAGGCCTTTCTCATGTTGGCCTACTCGAAGTTAACTACTAACAGGAAGACTTGATTTTGCCATAATTTAATAATAATAATAACAGTATTTATTAAATGACTTTTAATATTATTGAAGTGTATATACTGTCATTGGTTCGGATTTTATGAACATAATTATCGACCACCAAAAGTTACCCTAACTAAATGAAAAGTCAATCAAGCCATATAATCGTGTAATGTAATCTTTTAGAACATGGTCAATAGAACCGAGATGATTATACTTAAAATCCCCGTTCAAAGCGGCTCATCTAATATATTTAATCTATATATCTTGGAACAATCATATTTGACTTTTGGAAACAAAATTTAATGGGTATTAGGGGCTGTTTGGCAGGATCTGAATTTTTAAGATCTGAATTTTTAAGAGATCTGAATTTCTAAGAGGGTCTGAATTTTTAAGATCTGAACTTTTAAAATGTTGTTTGGTTGGAACCTCTGAATTGCTATGCTGAATTATCAAAATGACCATTTTACCATTTTGTATTATTTTTTGCTGAATAATTAAAAAAAATATATAACACCATATAAAATCCAAATTAATATAAATTAAAATTTATCTTCAATGATTTATAATATCTTTTTGACATATATTTACAAAAATAACATCATTTTTTACATCCCAAAGATTTCAAAGTTAAAAAACAAAATATTTGACATCGAATGTTGAGATATAAATGACAACAAACTTGCAACCGAACAATTGATGATCAATTTGTACTCCTTGTCCATCATTACATCAAACACGATAGCCCCTCAATTTTTTCTTTCAAACATTTCAACCTACAAATCCAAATTCAACAAGGAAACAAATAAACACTTTAAACATATATATATAGAAACTGCATATCAAATCCATCACCAACTATGACATCATACTTAATTTTTTTTTACTTATTAGGAATTTACTTCTGTTGGTGAAAATGAAATGACATTGCTATAATTGGGTAAGTGTTGAGAGCAAGTAAAATGTTGTAATAGGAAAATGAGAGTAATAAACAAGTCAAGGAAATGAGACCTTGTTTATATAAAATTTGCCTGTATGTATGGTGTTACAGGAGTGCGGTTGCACACAAACAAACAACATAAGGGTGATTTGTGTAATTTCCTTCCATTTTCATGTTATGGTTCTAAAGTTTACCATTTCTCACCATATTTATTTGTTTATACAACATTATTTGTTTATTATAGCATTCTTCTTTTTCTTCTTATACTTTGAAAAATCTCTTATTTGAATACGACAACCTTTACTTTGCACTTTCACTGCCATAAACGTCTTGTTAAAAATTTCCAAGTGCATTGCTATATTCGCTAGGTTTTCAACAGTACTATTGGACTATGTTCTTGCATATACCATTTGTTTTGGATTCATTTTTATAAGGGTTAAATATAAGTAATAATAACCTACTTCTAAAGGGGTTGTTTTATTTCCGTGGTTAGCCATATGAAAAAGGGAATAAATGACACAGAGACCAAAAAGGAGAAAGAAATCCATGTTGATTTTACTGTCTTTGAAAGCATCTTGGCAAGAATTGTGAAATGATGAAAAGTGAAAAATCAATGGAGATGATAAAGAGATACAAACATCACACAGACAAATATATAGATACATAAATCAACTTCAGTCAGGACCTAAAGTTGTGGTTATTAGAACGATGCTCTAATACTCGAATTTCAGGGGAAACAACTCTGATACTCGATTTTCAATCATTAAACTCAAATTACATAGCAAGAGAAGGCTAAAACTTTACCTGAAGAAGATGTCGAGGGCGAAGCAGCACGACCCGGAGGCGAAGGCGACATAAGTGATGCAGTCGGAGGCGGCATAGAATCTGGCGACAGAGGCGGCGTTGCAGATCTAACGGACGCGAACGGATGATGTCAGAGAGTTGTAATCGTGCGATTGGAGATGTAGGGGAAGGAGGGGTCGGCTGTTGTGAAAGAACGAGAAAGGGAAAGGGGCTACCAGGGCAAAAAAGGAACGCGCGTTCTTTTTTCTAATTCAGATACATCTCAAGATCTGAAAATTTAAGTGACATTTTAAAAATTAAGAGCTATAAATTAAGATGTTACCAAACAGTCTGGATCTTAATAATTAAGTGATTGCCTCTTAATTTTCCAATTAAGAGGCTACCAAACAAGGCCTTAGTTGACGTGACCAGCTTGAGAAATGATAACACCACGGATTATACAAGATCTCACACATTTGGTGTATTAACTGTTTATTAATTTTTTTTTGGAACCGACAAAAATAAATAAATAATAATAAACAGTTAATACCCGGTCATCTTTGTTAGTTACTAGTTTATAACATGTGAGAATCACGGTTATAAAATTAATTAAATTTTAATAGTAAAAATTCAAAATTATGTATCAATTATTTTAAATAAATTACTAATTAAAAGTTTTAATTATATAAAATTATAATTGTTGATTTAAATAAATACATGATCTTATAATAATTTTGTTTTAATTTTTATTCTAATGTTAATAATTTAATTAATGCAATTATATAGGTTGAGAAATTTAAAATTTAAAATTTGAAATGAATAATTAATAGTTTGATAAGTGGCATCATATTAATTACCTAATAAGATAACACATATAGACATATTCTTATTCTTATATTAGAATAAAGAAGTGAGAGATATGCAAGAAAAAACAACAATATATAGTTTATCCTTCAAAATGGACAAATTGTTTTTTTTACCTAAAACTATACGTAGAGATAACTAAATACTTTTTTTTAACAAGAGGGCAATATATTAAAACAACGCACCAGCGTATTACACAGGGCTTTTACACCGGCGCTCCCATTGGAGGTTTAAACCCTCCCTAGTTCTACTTTTCAGCCATTGAAAAACACATCTAACCTTTAGTCACAAACTATCATCTATGTATACAAAGTTATGTAGAAAAAACTCAAACTGCATCTAATAATTTAACACTAGCTTCCATGACAATAAAGTAGAACTAGAAAGGATGTCAAGTGGATAGAAAAGACTTGAGTTATATATCTAATAATTTAATACCTGCATCCATCACTATGTACAAATTACTCAAACTAACATTTAGTAGTTGCTTCCATTACTAATAATTAAACACTTCCTTCGATCAGTACTGTTATTTTTTTTGGGATGTCAAGTTTATGAGGGACATCAAGAGTATTGGGATAAGATTGCAAGAGGTTGTAACCAACATCTTTATCCTATATAATTTAAGCAGACTTTTGCTGAGTTGTCGCAACAAGTGAATTAAGGTCATATGGACATACCTAATTGTAGGGGTGAGCACCTAAACCGGATACCTGCTTTCGGAACCAGAACCGCCTCCGAACCGTTGATTCCAGTTCCTAAAGTCTAGGAACCGCGCGGCTTAAGTGGTCCCGGTTTTGGTTCTGAATTTTTCCGAGCTGCTACCCATGGGTTCCCGTCGGAACTAGTTTGTATATACATAGGGTTTTTTCTTTTCTTTTTTCTTTTTTCTTTGAGTTTTAGGCTCTTGTCTATTGATTAGCTCTTTCTCCATGAAAATTATGCGACTCCTCATATCTAGTATATATATTACATGCAAATGAATTTTGAATTGTTAATAAACAAACTTATGTTCTAGTTCATTAGTTGGATATTTCTTCTCACAAATTGGTTCTACGGCATGTGAGTGTGCAAAGAAGCAAATAATTAATTATTTTTTCTTTATCAAAATATGCCTATTAATTTTCCTTCCATGCGTTAATGGTGTTAAGCTGGGTTTTTTAGTTTCTTTTGTGTATGATTTTGATATGTTTGCTTAAGTGAATTTAATCGAAATCATTTTTTTACTTTTATATGTAGCGAAGAGCACATTTGCATGGGTTTACAAAATTGTTAACACTAATTCAGAATTGTTTTTATGCACGTTTTATTAGTTTTAGAATAAATCAAAGTAGCAACCAATCAAATTTGTTTCCTAGTTTTTTGCTAAGTTCTAGTTTAAATTCATAGGCAAATGTATGTTGTTTGTATCCCCAGTTCATTGTTTTTGTTTAGTGAATAAAGAGTACTTTGCCTCAAATTATCCTCTGTGTTTCTCTGTTCACTATGCAATTTTTCTCTAAAACCGTTTATTCCAGTTTTACCCCTCCCTGTCATTTGTCAATATTTGTCCCCTGTGCAGTTTGTTTTTCTGTGTTGTGTTTCTTGCTTTGGTAGAAAAGACTTTGTTGACACTGCAAAGTACCAACATTTGGTATCAGAGCAAAGCCTGGTTGTTGCATGCCAAAGTACCAATCTTGTGAAGAGATGTCAGGAAGTAATGGAAATAGGGAGAAGGAAGGCCTGATCACTTTTCACTACCCGATGCTGTCAAGAAGTAATTACTCTACATGGGCTATAAAGATGAGAGTCTTTATGCAAGCCCAAGGACTCTGGGATGCAGTGGAACCCAGAACAGCCAACACAGTTGTGGAGGTTAAAAAAGATAAGTTGGCATTGACTGCCATCTACCAAGGGATACCCGAAGACCCATTGTTGTCCTTATCCGAGAAAAAGACAACTAAAGAAGCGTGGGATGCTTTGAAAGTAATGTTCCTTGGAGCGGATCGTGTCAAGACAGCAAGGATTCAAACATTGAAAGATGAGTCTGAATCCTTAAACATGAAGGAATCAGAAGGAGTCGATGATTTTGCTGCCAAGATAAGCAACTTAGTGAGTTCTTTGCGTACATTGGGGGACACAGTGAATGAGTCTTATGTAGTGAAGAAGTTGCTTAGGGCAATATCCACTAAGTTTCTCCATATTGCTTCAACACTTGAGCAATTTGGAGACTTAGAAACAATGACAATTGAGGAGGTCATCGGGAGGCTTAAGGCTCATGAAGAAAGGTTGAAGGGGCATGGTGAAAGTGAAGAAAAAAAGCTTCTCTTAACCCACCAACAGTGGACTGAGAGAAACAAGAAGAAAGGAGAAAGAAGTTCAAAGTCAGCCCTAAAAGGCAATCGTGGTGGATCATCACGAGGAAGAGGAAGAGGCCGGAGCAGGGGCGGTCCAAGTGGCGGACAAGGTGGTCGTGGCAGGGGTGGTTCTAACTAGCAGAAAGAAAGAAGTCACAGCCAAGACAAAAGTGACATATAATGTTACAACTGCCAAGAGTTCGGGCACTATGCGGCTGAGTGCAAGAACCCAAGGAAAGAAAGAAATCATGAAAGCAATTTGATCCAGGAAGATAATGAACCAACCTTGTTATGGTCATCCTTTGAGGCTAAAGAAGAGACAAGGGAAGTTTTTTTGAATGAAGAGAAGGTCAACCGAAGCTGAGATCAAATGGGGATGTTGGGTGTGATTCCAACATGTGGTATCTGGACACAGGGGCCAACAACCACATGACTGGAGAAAGAAGCAAATTCCAAGAACTAGCCACCACAATCCAAGGCTATGTAAAGTTTGGTAACAACTCAAAAGTTAGAATTGAAGGAAGGGGTATGATTAGTTTCCAATGAAAAAATGGTGAGCAAAGGAAATTAAAAGAAATATACTATATACTTGAGTTGTGTAGCAATATTATAAGCCTTGGCCAACTCTCAGAAGGTGGAGATGAGATTAGAATCAAGCAGAACTTTCTGAGGATCTATGACTCAAAAATGAGGCTGCTCATGAAGGTACAAAGGTCTCCAAATCGTCTCTACAAGATAGAGCTAAGAGAAGTCAGTCCAAAGTGTCTAGTTGTCAAAATTGATGGCCCAACCTAGCTTTGGCACTCAAGGCTAGTTCATGTAAATTTTGCTTCTTTGAAATGGATGTCTGAGAAAGGGATGATTGAAGGAATTCGAAGGATTGTTATGTCATCCCAGCCATGTGAAGGCTGCCTGGGTGGAGAACAATCAAGAAACCTATATCCATCGTGTAGAAGTTTCAGGGCCAAGAAGAAGCTCGAGTTGATTCACAGAGACTTGTGTGGTCCAGTCTCACCCCCACACCAGCAGGTAACAAGTACTTCATGCTCCTGGCTGATGACTACAACAGGGTAATGTGGGTATACTTGCTAAAAACAAAAGAGGAAGCTCTCCAATCGTTCAAGAATTTTAGAGCTAAAGTAGAGAATGAAACTGGTGAGAAGATCAAAATTTTAAGAACATATAAGTGTGGTGAATTTTTGTCAAATCAATTCACCACCTATTGCAATGAAACAGGACTCGATCGACAATTCACCTCACCATATTCCCCACAGCAGAACGGGGTGGTAGAAAGGCATAATCACATAGTAATTGAGATGGTGAGAAGCAATTTGATGACGATGAAGGTTCCACACATGCTATGGGGAGAAGCAGTGAGTGACGCCATCTATGTGTTGAATAGGTTAACTACGAAAGCATTGAATCAATCCACAAAATCTTTTACTTGACTGAACCCAAGACCACCAGGGTCCATTCCAAAATACTACGGGTAACCTCCGATGAGATGAATTCCCGCATCCACGCATTGATTGGCTCAATACCTGCACCCGAGGCGAAACCAGAACCTGAGCCCGATTCCTAAGTTCTCAACACCGTACCGAAAACAACATGCAAGAGATCCAAATATATCCAAGAATCCTCATCCCACAGGCTTCCTAGATTCTCCAATACTCTTCCCGATTCGAGTATAGATCTTGTGCTTTCAGTAGTATGGGCCCAATACTACCTTCTACACCTATCCATACTTTCCTCAAGAATCCTCCCGAATCCTCTAAGTCACCTTCTCAAATCCATACACCAATACTCGCTAAACAATGCAACAAAACTCACTAAAGCAATCCCTAGGATTTCCTAGGTTTCTGACCTCACCCTGCCATCAACTACTGAAGAACTCCCCACAATTTCAGTCACATACCTCATGAATACAATCACATGCAACAAAGTTTAGATAATCCTTTGAGTAACAAAATCATCCTTAAAATGGTTAGACCCAAACAAGAGCTGCGTAATAGGGTCAAATCCGTCACTCTAAGATTATCCAACCTTTGCCACATATGACTTAACATATTCACTTTGTAGCTAACTCCCATAACCTAAGAGTTACACAAAGCATAAAGCAAGCAACATTCGTGCAGTAGCACTCCAATCCATAAAAAAATCACGAGCATCCAATCCTACATATTGTAACTCATACTAGGAGCTCCCACTCCCGTAACTGATTACCTTACGCATACAAATTATACCCAATCTAGCATCCCATGCTTCCTAGGCTACAAGGCATCACATATCAGGCCAACCTATCATTGGCTAATCAGAACAAGCATGCAAGTCTACAAGCTCATACAATATGCATACGAGGCATCTCTCCTAGCATTCCATCATAAAAAATTGAGCAGATCCTTAGCCCTAACTAGCATGCGATTCACAGATTCATAAATAAAATCATACTAGATAACATGTATGGGTATTTTCGAAGAAACTTACTTGAGCTCATTCGATTGCATACACACCACCCTTTCTTGTATTAGAAAACATGTTTTTCCCTTTTTAAATCATTTTTCTTTCATTTTTGAAAAAATTTACCAAATCCTCAGTTTGAGTTCAGACACGCCCTAGAGTTTGTCCGAATCCCTCAAACCAAGGTTCTGATACCAACTTGTAACGTCCGAAAATTAATGTTATAAAATTTTTTGTTTTAAGATAAATAAATCGTGAATACATATCGTTTCCATAAAACTAAGTTAATCAAGATTTATCAAAACATCATCAAATCAGAGTAAATCACAGAACGCTGAAACATGTGGTGTGTGCTCTGTAATCATCTCGATCTCTTCCATTTGAAAAACGAAGTACCTGAAACATAAAGTGAAAACCATAAGCACAAAGCTTAGTGAGTTCCCCAAGATATGTCATACCATATATAACTAAGCACATAATGGGATCCGCTCACTGAGTGTAACGGGCCCCACCCACACTCGCATAACGGGCTACGCCCACTGAGATACATGCACCCCACACTCATATAACGGGTCCCGCCCATTGAGATATGGGCCCCGTCCACACTCACATAACGGACACCACCCATCATACAAAAACATAATCCTAGTAACACATTCTATACTCACAAAGATAACAACATAAAATACAATCGTTGGGTGTTGCCCGACATCGAGCCTCGCTCGGCATACATACATACCCATGCAAGAGTCACACAGATGTCTAGCATCCTAACATAACAAACCATGGTCTATAATTGGAGCTTTTGACCCACTAAACATAGTGAGGAGACTCATCTAGCATTGCCGAATCACACAGATAATCCCTGGTTGCTGGCTTTCCGATCCCCGAACTATCAATATCAAAACAGAACCCAATTAACATTTGGGTTCCAATCCATAACCATAAATCCATACTTAGGATAAAAACACCATTTTACCCCTAACCTACCTTGGTCCAAGACTAAGGCCCAAACTCACAATCTAAAGGCCCAAAAGCCAATTAATCAACCAAGGCCTAATGATGGCCCAAATTTCCAAATTGCAACCATACCCCTTACATGGGCCTTACGCTATGCCCAACCATATTTCCTAGTCCAAAACACTTGTACTCAGATGGCCCATTAAGAACTTAAACACCCAAGACCAAAAGAAGGCCCAAACTTGAAGCACAATATGCAAAATCCCACCTGATTGAGTACGTGGGGCGTACTCACCTGTACGCTAAGCGTACACGCTATTTGGCTTGTACGCTATGCGTACAGACTTGATCAACCAGCGTACTCATCCATTAATCCATACTCTTCATTAAACTCTTTATTGTTAAGTCTAGAAGTTTAAACCACATATATGTGTCCTACTAAGTGTCTACAACCATAAAGTCATTGACTTGGTGACTTTACAAGCCCTAAAAGAACCCAACTTCAAGATATAGCATTAAACTTTTAGGAAATGGACACAATCTCATGCATGGGGGATTATAAACCCCAAAGGAGACAACTTTATGAATCTAGAACCTTAGAAACACAAAGAGTGGCAATTAATAGCTCTTGCTGTGGTAGCAAACCACTAGATCTCATTCTTTCGGCCAAAAAGGAATCAAAACTCATATGTAGTAGATCTAAGCCATTAATGAACAAGTTCATAGCTTTTTACCTCAAAGAAGATGGAAATAAAGTAGAGAATTAGGAGCAACAAGTTCTTGCTTTATCCACAATGAGCTCAAAAACACCACCATGGAGGCTAAGGGATGATTTATAGGGTTTTAAGGACTTGGAGGCTATTAAAGAGGCTAGCCCTAAAGACTTAACGTGCTTATATTGGGTACGTCTTCCATTACGGTTTTCACTTACACCTTGTACGCCCCGCGTACTCCTCGTATGCCCAACATACGAGACCTTGCACTCCCGTTCCTTCCTTCGCAGTACGCTAAGCATACAACACATTACACATCACGAACCGCCCTTCGCATCAGTATGCCCCGCATACTACCTAAGTATGCCCCACGTACTAGGGTTTCCTCTTAAACCCTAAAGCACTCCAAAGGCACATAACTTCTTCGCTATAAATTCGATTCCGTTGATCCTTATATCCATGAAAACGTAAAACTAAGTTCTACAGTATAATCAACTCATACATGCTTTATAATTTCCCGAACAAACATCCAATTTCCACACAAGCATGAGCTGACATATTTCCAAAATATCCTTTGGTTCCAAAACACAAACTGGACACCTAAATCAGCCAAATTACATCATCCACCTCCAAATGAGTCCAAATCTCAATTCTTTAAGGGTCCTAAGTCTACTAGTATCCACTCCTTGATCACCACCCCTAAATGGGAAATTATTTGAAACAGGGCGTTACAATTTATCTAGTCTATTGGATTTATGACTTAGTTTGTGCCTAAGCTCTTATCGGAACCTAGAGTCCAAATTATTATAACATATAAGCTAGATGTTACTACATGTATGTTCAAGATCTCGTATTTGACACTTGCTCTATCTTGATAACCACTTCTTGTTTCTTTAAACTTAGCATCCATTCCTATACTTGTTTCCTGGTTAGGTGTTGCAGAAGTTGCGTTTCTAAAAAAGTTGGTGGTGTGTCCTTTCTTGTTGCACCAGCTGCAGGTTTAGCATTTAACAAGACGATGAAGGTTACATTTGTTACACTTTGGGTTCCCCCATGTACTTCTTTTGTGGATTAGTTGATGATGTATCAGCTCTCTTGGTCTTTTGTTTCTTCTATGAGATTTGGAATGAGGTTTCCATGGAACTACCATCGTAATTCCACTTTTTACTCTCAACTCTTGTGGCATTCTCTTTCTTTATCATAATTTCTTCACAGACTAATTGGTTTGTTAGCTTGATGGCTAATTTCTTGTCATGGTCATATGTGTTGATTCTGTAAGCTGTAGCTATCTCTTCTACTTTTGTGATTAAACCCCTTATGTACCTCTTGATATTTTTGTACTATGGGGTTACAAAACTCTGACATAGGATTGCGAGATAATTGTGTCGAGAGGTGTAGGCTAAGATCTATGTTTCCTTCATTGTTAAGCTCCATACATCTTGTTCCAACTTCAATATTTCTTTTCTAGGGAAATATTCTTCTATGCGCATCACGTTTAGTTCTTTGCAAATTATGGAATAGGAAAATTCAATGCACATGGTCTTGGTATAGATGTTCCACCAGGTAAGGGATGCCTTTATAAAGGTGCATGTTTCAAACTTAACATGACAATTTTCTGCATAGGAACTGACAAGGAATATTGATTCCATATTTTAGTCCAGAGGCCCAATCCTACAACTCCTTCATTTCCATGAAAGGATTTAGGTTTGTGGTTTATGAATTCCTCATATGTGCTTGTCTTTGGAAGGTCTCTAGTATTTTTGTGAGTAGCGATTCCATCTCCATTTTGTTCTGAGGCATTGTTTCAGTTGGCTTTGTAAATGATCAAGATGCCAGCCACTTGTTGCGTAATCATTGCCGTTGTGTTTAATGATGGTGTCAGTGTTAAACTACTGTAAGTACTTCTTCTTTGAGGAGGCATGGATTTTCCCCTATTATAAATATTTTACAAAGAGCATAAGTGGTATGAAAATATTTTTGTAAGTATAAGTGATAATACTACAATCGTTAATATTAATTAATTTTCATAACGTAGTAATCATCGATAATTGTAATTCATAATGATCCACAAATACACGTATTTCCTAAGGCATACTTAAATATCTAATAGGAACATACGTAGGGCATCATGGCTGAGTAATTAGGGTTCTGTAATAAACATCAGACATGATTGATGTTTATGAGGATTTGCAATACTTATATTTCTCATGTATAAGACGTTACTTGATTTTGAGTTCCTAAGTGCTATTCCTTTGTGTCTTGAACTGTGATCTTTCTTAAGTCTTCTAGAATCTTAAAGTGTTTTAGTCTATCAACCACTGTATAAAAGTTTAATTGTGCATCGCTCTTACCATAATAAATATAGGTGATCAATCTAAGTTCAGATGTGGTTTGGCCCATGTAAAAAAACATAGCTTAAGGTATTTGACCTAAAACCTTGCGTTCAGTTCTTATCAGGGGTTTGTATTATTTATACACGTGTTCTCAACACGCGACTGAGTTTTTAAATAACTTTATATCTTTGTGTTTATTGTGTTCATGTGTATTATTAATTATTGTTTGTTACTTCAGGTCAAGCTGATAAGGCAACAACCAGTCAGGACAATCGGTGGGCAGGACTATTTTGGCGTATATAGTCCTTTAGTAGTATAATTAATAATACTTTTTCTTTGTAGGTTAAGGGATATACCTAAACCTAAAGATTAAGCCCCAGACTATAGTCCTGCTTTCATAAGAAAGTACTACTTCTCTATAGTCAATAGCTCTGATACCAATGTGTGACACCCTCAGTCAGCGGCGAAAACACCGTGTTGTGTAGCTTCATCTTTGGAGCACAGTTATTAAGAATATATCGAATAGTACAAAATACATACCTTTATTAATATTTAACAAGAGTTAGATTAGTCTTTTCCTTCTAGTACACTATTATGCCCCTGAAAATACATGCGTTTTGAAAATACGTCAACATATAGTTGGTGAGTCCACATGTTTTGAGTCTTAGCAATTTTAAAACAAAAAGTATGGTTATACTATATATAGGATAGTAGTTTTCAAACCTTAACTGTATAAAAGAAAATAAGTGTTTGTAATCATATACAAATATAGGTATTGTTTATATTGCTAACTTATTAAGTAGAAGTTTATACACAATAAAAGACATCTCGTATGAGTATCCAAACTACGTATATTCTAGTTACGTATGAACTCTTATTTAATTTTAGACGAGTGTTCTAGCTACGTATAAATACTATTTCAATTCTATATGTGTGTGTGTGCTTGGTATAATTGTTTACTTATAGTATAAATTTTATACGTACCATAGTTTAAGCACTGTATGTTTAAGAGTTTATGTTTCTTAAATTTGACACTGCTACTTGCATAAAATACACGTTTGCAAGTCTTATAGTGTAATTAAACTACAATGAGACAATAACCGCTTCTATATGATGTATAAAACCTCTTCTTGGGACAAAAAGCTTCGTACCATTTCAATCATATGCACGCATCATCGATGTCAGGACTAAAATGAAAAGGCCGGTTCGACATCGGGATGAATCATTAGACAAAGGGTTGTAGCTAGAAACTACAGGTGGGGGTGTCAACCCATATAGATCTATACACAACTTCCTTGCTCATACGAGATTATAAGTTATAGGGAGGAGGATTTTACTAAGATTTCTAGTCTCACTTGATGAATTTCCAATCTCGTGTAGACTTTGCGAGTTTCAAAAGTTTCACAAATGTGTCTAAAACCTTACGTTACTAGATTAAAATTTTTAACATTTCCTATAATATTAATAAAGTATAGGAAGCATAACGACTATAATTTTAAGTAAAACTAGGTTTTAACCAACGTAAAACCCATAATAACAACATACTAACAAGTCTAAGATAGTTAAATGATTTCAAAATATTAGATATATAATGAGTATATATGATTCAAAACAACTATGTCCCAATTAATAAAATTTATGTTGATCCAAAACATATGCTCATATATTTACATAATATTAACTTGTATACAAATATTTAGCATGCACACTTCCCCAAAACATTTAAAACCGGGGTCGTGAAACTCACCCGAGCAGCATGATTGATGGAATCTAACTAAAAATGGTTAGAGGCTCGGAGTTGTTAGGATTTGCAAAGTGTAACATCCGTAAAAAATCATAAAAATTTAAACTTTTTCAACCAATCAAAAATCATAATTCTTTACATTGTAGTTTTCAAAACAATTTAAACATTAGAATTTTTCCCAAAATCACAAAACACAACATGAGGAGGTGCACGATCAAGCCTTTGCCTTCCCACGATCATTTGAGGTACCTGAAACATAACCCAAAACTGTAAGCCCAAAGCTTAGTGAGTTCCCCCAAAGTACCAACACAACAAATAACATATATACAATACCAACATACTATGTGTCCAATCAACCATCGGGTTGGAATACCCTAGGCCCCTCAGCCATCGGGTTGGAATGCCTACATACTGTAGGTCCAATCAACCATCGCGTTGGAATACCCCAGGGCCCTCAACCATCATGTTGGAATGCCAACATACTATGTTTCCAATCATCCATAGGATGGAATACCCTAGGCCCTCAAACATCAGGTTGGAATGCCCCGGCCTATTGGCTTACACATAAATTAGTGAATCCTTATCCACCATCTAAACATGTGCACATAATACAAAAAAGCATACCATTAACCAGCTAACAAACAATAAACAGATCTGATAGATCAATAAGCAGAGCATTATCCTATCTGCCAGGATACCGATCTAATAGATCACAACCATACAAAAATATGCATAATAGGATATCAATCCAAGGGCCGACATTGATGCCTTCGACCCACAAGTACAGTGAGTAAAACTCACCTCACACTTCTGGATCACACTAAAAGTCTCTGACTGCCAACTCACTAAAATCCCCACACAAAGACAAGAAAAAAAACATCCAATGAATAATTGGATTACAATCCTTGACTATCAGAGCACAACTAGGGTAAATGGCCACCTTTACCCTTTCCATATATGGGCTAAGATTCAGGCCCAAATCTTGATCCAATAAAGGTTCAACAATAAATAATCACACAAGGCCCATAATTGGCCCAATTTTCCATATTGGGCCCAACTCCTATTTGGGCCTTACTCCAACGTTCAACACTTCACTTGTCCCAAAATACTCATAATCTGGTGGACTAATAAGGGCCCAAGCATCCAAGCCCAAAAGGTGGCCGAAAACTTGAAGCCCAAACTCAAAACCCAACAGGCTGAGTACGCGAGCTGTACGCTCATCGTACTATGCATTGATCGAAAACGCGTTGCTGACCACCTACGCCCAACGTACACCTTGGTATGCCCAACATTGGTGGTGGCCATGCACAACTTGATTAAGAACTTATCCTATTTAGTCCAACGTCCAAATTTCAGATCTAGGTCCAAAAGTGTTTTCCAATCCATAAAGTTTCCAACTTTATGGTCATGCATGTCTTAATAAGGCCCTACATCAAGATTCTAGCTTGTCTTAACCACTAAAGACCTCATGCATGCACCAAAAGAGCCAAGATAGCATTTTTGTGACTTATTGCACCTCATTTATTTAGAAAGGACGGATCATTAGAGTAGCATATACTCATTAACACCAAGAAAAGGGACCAAAAACACATAGATTTCCTGCAAGGCAAGATCTAAAAGAAAACAAGGCAAGATTGAAGCTTTATATCTTCTGGAGCTTCTCAAGAAGGTAAGAATCCCATATCCACAAGTTGCTCCTTAACCAAGGCTTCTCTAAGAATCTTCTTCTTCCTCTAACACACCAAGAACACAACAAAAAACACACACTTGAGCTCAAAAAGGCACGCTCAAAGATTAAGGTTTGCAAAAACATCACAAGGAAGTAGAGGCTGAAAGGTGGAAAGGAAATGAGCCAATATGTTGCTTAAATATTCACCAAATCCTAAAATTTAGGGTTTCCTTCTGACGTGAGTACACCCAAAGTACGTGAGTGTACCCACAACGTACTAGGGCAGACCCTAGTACGCTCAACGTACACACATGTACGTTTAGAGTACTCCTCCAGCTCATTTTACCAAAATGTCACTAGGGCTTCAAGTCATAATTCTTGGACTTAGGGATAAAATTGACATATAACATAAACCAAGGGATGAATTTAAAAGTACCTTAAAACCGAGGTGTTACAACTCTCCCCGACTTGAATTGGATTTCATCCTCGAAGTCTGTTGCAGAGAAAAAATGTGGATAATGCTCCCGCATCTCAGCCTCCGGCTCCCAGGTCCACTCGGAGCCCCTTCGATGCTGCCATCGTACCTTTACCAAAGGTAATTTCTTGCTACGCAAAACTTTTACTTTCCTTTCCATAATAGCTACAGGCCTCTAGACATAATTTAGGTACTCATCAACCTTAATATCATCGAAGGACACTACTACATCCTCATCCAATACGCACTTTTGCAGCTATGAAACATGGAAAGTGCTATGAATAAGACTGAGCTCTTCAAGAAGATCCAATCTGCAGCGACCTCGTCAACATTGGCAATAATCCAGAATGACCCAATATACCAGGGACCCAATTTCCCCTCTTCCTGAAGCTAATCACACCTTTCCAAGGTGAGACCTTCAATAACACCATGTTGTCAACCTGAAACTCCAACTCAGATCGACGTCGGTCGGGATAGCTCTTCTGCCGACTCTCAGCAGTCTGCAATCTCTACCTGATATGTTGAATCATCTCTATAGTCTGAAGGACCACATTGGTGTACCCCATGACCCTGTAACCAACCTCACCCCAGCAGACTGGGGTATGACATCCCTGCCCATACAAGAGCTCAAAAGGCGGAGCACCAATGCTGGAGTGAAAACTGTTGTTGTAGGAGAACTCCACAAGAGGTTGGTAGGAGTCCCAGCTCCCACCAAAATCAATGACACAAGACGACAACATATCCTAAAGGGTCTATATCGTCCGATCACTCTGGCCTTTGGTCTGCGGATGATAATTTGTTCCGAAGTGCAATCTAATGCCTAGTCCCTCATGGAACTTCTGCCAAAAACGAAAGGTGAACCGAACATCACGGTCTGAAAACAATGGAGACTGGAACGCCATGGTGAGAAACGATCTCCCGAATATGCATATCGGCCAACTTTTCGGCCAAAGAACTCTCCTGAATCGATAGGAAATAGGCACTCTTGGTCAATCGATCCACGATGACCCATATAACATTAAAACCCTTTGCCGTCCTTGACAAATTGGTGATGAAGTCCATCGAAATCTTCTCCCATTTCCACATGGGAACCTCTAGAGGCTATAGCTCTCCATGTGGCCTCTGATGCTCGACCTTAACCATCCTGCAGGTCAAGTGCCTTTCCACGTACCAAGAGATCACCCTCTTCATACATGACCACCAATAGCTCAATCTCAGATCCTGGTACATCTTGGTGGCCCCAAGAAGGATAGAAAAGTGAGACTTATGAGCCTCCTCCAACATAATCTGTCTGACGCCACCAGACATAGGTACCCATACTCAACCACAACGGGTCAACAATCCACAACTTTCCGTAACAAATCTGGCGTTATCACCCCTGATCCTCTCTATCTTCCAGTTCTCTTCCTGAACACCCTCGGCCTGGGCCTCCTAATCAATCCCAACAGTGGAGAATCTACTGATATCCTCATACATGATACCCCATCAGAAGACCCAACCGACTTCTCTTACCTGGATGGTAAAGGATCTCGTAGTCATAATCCTTGACTACGTCCAGCCACCTACAAGTTGCCTCATGTTCAGGTTCGACTAATCCATAATGTGCCTCAAACTCTTGTAATCTGTATAGACAGTACATCAGACCCTATAAAGATAATGCCTCCAAATCTTAAGGGCAGAAACCACTGCCCCCAACTCCAGATCATGCATGGGATACCTCGTCTCATGCAGCTTCAGCTGCTGCGAAGCATATGCTATCACTCGTCCTCTCTGAATGAGGACTTCCTCAAACCAGTGATGGAAGCATCACAAAATACCACGAAATCCTTAATTCTCTTTGGGCGGGTCAAAATTGGGGCCTTACATAACCTCTGCCGAAGGGTCTCAAATGCTGACTGCTGCTAAGGGACCCATCGGAAATCCACCCCTTCCTCGTCAGATGATTGAGGAGTACCGAAATCTTGGAGAAATCCTAAATAAATCTCTGGTAGTACGCTGCCAACCCCAAGAAACTCTTAATATCCGAGGGAGATTTCGGAACCTCCCACTGCATCACCACCTTGATCTTGGCCTGATCGACCAAAATCCTGTCCTGGTTAACGAGGAGTCCAAGGAACTAAACCTCTCGTAACCAAAACTCGCACTTTGAGAACTTTGCCTCAAAACCCCCAAAAGCTTGCGAAGATGCTCCTAATGCTACTCTCTGGTCTTGGAATAATCCAAGATATCATCAATAAACACAAGAACCGAACAATCGAGCATCGGCCTGCATACCCGATTCATCAAATCCATGAATACCGCTGGCGCATTGGTGAGCCCGAATGGCATCACTAGGAACTCACAATGCCCAAAACGAGTCAGGAACGCGGTCTTGTGCATGTCCTCATCTCTCACCCTGACCTGATGATATCCGGACCTCAGATCTATCTTGGAGAACGAAGATGCACCCTGCAACGGATCAAAGAGGTCATCAATCCGCATAAGGGGATAACTGTTCTTAACCGTTAGCTTGTTCAACTCCGTGTAATCAATATACATTCGGTGTGAACCATCCTTCTTTTTGACGACAAAATCGGCACTCCCCATGGAGAACTACTCAGTCTGTGTGACAACTAGGAAATATAGATCAACCAAGGTGTCTCTATAGATGGTATAAAACCACATCACAATCTTGTTGTAATAAACATTTGAAAATTTGAGGAGATAAATAAAAAATTTCTAGAAATTTCAGTTTGCATGAAGGATGTTTTAAGCTTGGATTAAGAAGTTCAAAATATCAAATTATAGTTGAAACAATCAAGCTTGGGCCGAGAAGACTCGCAACCAAGAATCCCCTCCCTCGGACCGAAAACCCATGCAAGGCAGCAAGGTTGAACTGAAAACTCCATGTTCTTGACCACCCTAGGACCGAAATCCCTCCTCATCTCGGTGGCATCATAGACCGAGAACCCCTCCTCGGTAAGAGGATCTCGGTTGGGTGGGGAATCTGAAGTTTGACCAAAGTGACTTAACACCTCACCTTTGCATCCTTTTAACCACCATACCTCCATGTTGAACATGCAAGTACCCACCAAGTCTCCATGCAAGACATGTAATTATCCAAAAAATAACTAGAAAGGAATCTTCTCCCTCCTCCATTTATACTTCGGTCGAGAGTGGGTTTTTCCCACTCTTACCATCTTTTTTCTTCTCCAACTCCTTTCTTCTCTCTAGAGCGAGTTCGAAATTCCTCCAAGTTTATCATCATCAAGCTGGTCCTAAAGATTTTGCTAAGTATTTTTGAAATCCTCTAGTGATTTAACACATTTTCGTGTAAATTTCATCATTTTTACACACATTATCATGTGTGAAACCCTTAGGAAAATCTCACCTCCAAAGATGATTATCAACTTCACTCAAGAAGCTAGGCTCGAAATCTTCATCATTTCACTTCAAACTGTCCACAAAATCTACCCAAGGTGAATTCATACCCCTATTTTTGAATTTTTCATGTTTTTAGGGGGGGAATACAAGTAAAAAAATTGTTTGTCTTATGGGTATTTGCATGTTTCCTTCTTTTTGATAAAATATGAGATATTGTTTGCATAAGATGTAGTTATCAGTACTTTTTATACAGTAAATGAGACATATTAAGTTTTGATATGCAAAGTTAATAAAAAGAAAACAAATCTCATTATATGATACAAATATCCTTAGGGAAATATGAGCTGTGAAACTACAAAGTTTTGATAACTTTTACTAAAAGATAAAGTTCCTAGCAAAAATGGTTATATTATAGCTATTTACTATTTTGGTGGGTTACAACCCATAAATATTATGTTTTGGTAATATATATTGACACTAAACAAGATTACAACTTTATATTTATATAAAATATCATATAAATAGTCTAAACAAAACATACAAGACAAACTATAATTGGTATAGTTTGGGTGTCACAAAACCACACTTTCATAATTATTCAATGGTATAATTATTTCATTTTACAAGAAAAAGGAGTCATAGTTCATGTAAATCTATTGAAGCTCTTGTGAGACATTCTCTTCATCGGACCTACCTAGCATACACTTTAAGTCCTGCATTATAACAAGAGTATCCTGGAGGGAGAGCGAGACAGTTGTGTATAGATCTATACGAGATTGACAACCCCGCACCTAAGTTATTCGCTACAGTTAGATTTTCAAGTCTAGGATGACAAATGTCTACCAATTCCGACGCCTGAAGAACGTCGTTCATGCATATCAGTCATATTAAGCATGGTTATAATAACTCACATAGGGATTAACAAAACATTTGATTTATGGGGTAACTTTCACTTCATCACTTTAAAAAAAAAAGATAAAACTGCATACTATTCTCAGTACAACATCACTTACATTTCTGGTCTTAGGGTTTTAAGACTACAATTCATATTTTAGAAAATATTGAATTTTCTAGAAACATACATTACCTTTTTACAAGGAAAAGATACAAAGGTAATACATAATTTTTAGTCTTGAGTATAAGACTTACAACTCGTTTTTAAAGAAAATATCGGATTTTATGGATGTATACGAAACCATTTTACGCGAAACAGTTACAAATCATTTTTCATACAAAATGCTTATGAACTCACCAACTTAGTTGTTGACATTTATCAAACCACTTGTATTCTCAGGAAATCAGTAACTGGTAACTTCAAGTGGCTACCTTTTGGGAAATGGGACGACATCACAACGCGTCCTTTACTTTTGTCACATATTTTTGATGTTATGTAAACAATGAAGGGTTTTGAGCATTCTAACACTCCTAAGGTGTACATGCAACCCTAGAAACCTTGGATCTATGTTTTACTAAGATACATGCAAATTTGATTTCCAAGGTTCTTAACCTATCTAGCATGGCATGGGGAACTTGAATCATAAAAACTAGTAAGAAAACATACCTTTCTTGTTGCTTAGATTCCTTGAGAACCTTGTGAGCCTAGCACCTCAAGTGTGATGCCTCAAATGTCTTACACAACATCACAACACTTGGAATAACCTTGAGAGAAGTACACTTATCACTCAAAATCGGCTAGCCCTCTTGTTCATCAATTAGTGGCTGATTTTGCTTGCCTTGGATCTTCTTATATAGTGTGCCACATGTAGGGTTACTCCATGTAAACCCTAATGTGCATGGCTTTTCATATTCCATGATCCATGGGTTTGTAACCTCCATGGACTATCCATGGAGCACCTTATGGGTTTTAGCCCAGTTCATATATACCATGGATCATTAGCCCACTATACAAGAATAGATGATTTACACAATCAACCCCATATGTTTAATTAGCTCTTTTTGATCAGTTAATTAATTCCAAATTAATTCTTTGATCAATACTAATTAAATAATATTATTAATATGTTCGAACTTATAATATATTAATAAACCTTAAGTGTCCTTTCTCTCATTTAGTCTATCCAAGTGTTGCAACGTGATGCAACCCAAATGAACCCTGCCAACCGGGTCAAGTACATTCCAGGAATAGTTATGAACTTAAACACCTAATCCAACAGTCTCCTACTTAGATTAGTCTAATAACTATAACTACAAGAATGACTTCAGGAATTGATCAGCAATCGTAGCTCTTTCAAAGTCTCGTGGAACTGAGATGATGATGATACACCATTTAAGATAAGTGATCATGTAATCCTCTGTTCTAGATATCAGCCGGAAAAATACATGGAACAATGTCTTACTTATTGTCCAGCAGTTTGTTTCCCGATTTTCCGATTTGTTTGACATAAAACTTAATCGAACACATCAATTTAGTTCTGACCAGGCCCGGTACATAGGTCACAACAAAATCATTGAGGGGCCAGATATCGCTTCTAATCCAAGAAGGAACAGATAAACCTCGACTCATATGCTTGTTCTACTACTTGTTGAATTATACACAAAGGCACGTTTTATAACATCGAGTTACCAATGCGTTTTCGTACAATCAATGTATAATCAACTCATAGTCAACAACTAATATCTCTAGGTTTGAAGACTTATATGATATTACCGTCTCACGATCACTCGAGATAAATTCCATGAAGTGATACAAGTGAGCGTGGGTTGAATCCAATACTCAGAACTTATGAGCACTCATGAGTGTTGTAGCAACTCTTGCTATGTCCAACATATTAGACATCTACAAGCCAACTCATGACAGTCTTGATTCATATCTACTTTGAACATATGAGCGACTGTGGAGAATTTGAATAATATGATATACCATAACATAATTATTTTGGAAGTCAAAACATGAAAATGGAAATGATAGAAAACGATTGACAGAAGATAACAACACTTTACTTATAAATAAACAACAACTTTTATTTATCATCAAATATAAATTACACTTTATAAATTTCAAGAGCTATCTAATTTCTAAAACTAATATCATCCTTTATCCCTATGCGCCTCACATGCTGAAGATGCTTAACCCTACTCAGTCCCTTCGTGAGGGGATCTGCTGGATTCTCATCTGATGATACTCTCTTTGCCATGAGGATTCCTTCTTCTATTCGATGTATGATGAAATGGTATTTTTTGTCGATGTATCTGGATCCCCCGTGATCCCTTGGTTCCTTGGCTAAGGTAACTGCACTTTCACTATCACAGAAAATCTCTATAGACTCCTTTATAGCTGGTACAACTCCAAGGTCTCTAATGAGGTTCTTTAGCCATATAGCATCCTTTGATGCCTCGCTTGCCAATGTATACTCTGATTTGCAAGTTGAGTCAGCCACTGTCTTCTGCTTGGAACTTTTCCAAGTTATTGCTCCTCGGTTTAAGGTAAAGACCCAGCCTGACTGAGAGCGGAAATTATCCCTATCAGTCTAGAAGCTATCATCACTATACCCTACTACTCTCAATTCATCACTCACACCGAGGGTGAGGACCCAGTCCTTAGTCCTCGCAGGTACTTGAGAATTTTCTTTACCGCAGTCCAGTGAGCCTTGCCAGGGTTCCCCTGATATGTGCTGACCATGCTCAACGCAAAGGCCACATCAGGACAAGTACAAGTCATAGCATACATGATCGAGCTTACAGTGGAAACATATGATACTCGACTCATCTTTGCCATTTCAGCCTCTGTACTGGGGCTCTAAGTCTTACTCAATCTGGCGTTACTCTAGATAGGTAACTCTCCTTTCTTGGAAATCTGCATGCTGAACCAATTCAGCACCTTATCCTAGTAGGTACTATGACTAAGACCAATTAGTCTTTTATTCCTGTCTCTCAAAATCCTTATCCCTAGGATATAGGTAGCTTCTCCAAGGTCCTTCATAGTGAAACACTTCCCAAGCCAGGATTTTACTTCCTACATTGTTGGGATGTCATTTCCTATAAGTAGTATGTCATCCACATACAGTACCAAAAAGCTAACTATACTCCCACTAGCCTTGACATATACACAAGATTCATCTTCACTCCTCGAAAAGCCAAACTCTTTGACTTTCTCATCGAAAAAAGATTCCATCTGTGAGGTGCTTGTTTCAATCCATAGATGGATTTCTCAAGCTTACACACTCTATTAAGGTACTCTGTACTGACAAAACCCTCTGGCTGACTCATGTAAACATCCTCAGCCAACTTTCCATTAAGGAAAGTGGTTTTGACATCCATTTGCCATATTTCATAACCATGAAATGCAGCAATGGCTAACATAACCCTAATAGACTTAATCTTCGCTACTGGTGAAAAGGTCTCATCATAATCAACTCTCGGAGTTTGAGAAAAACCCTTTGCAACCAGTTGCGCCTTATAAGTGTGTACATTACCATCCATGTCGGTCTTCTTCTTGAAGATCCATTTGCACCTGACTGTCTTACGACCTGGTACAATGTCAACCAAGTTCTAAACTTGATTGTCATACATGGACTGTATCTCGCTGTCCATAGCCTATTTCCATTTAACTTCCTCAGGGCCTCCCATAGCTTTCGTGTAGCTGTTAGGCTCATCAAGACTTATCAATGTATTATCACTGATAAGTGTATCACCTTCCGCAGTAATATGGAAACCACAGTATTGCTCAGGTGCATTCCTAACTCTTGTGGAACGCCTCAGAGGTACAGACTCATCTGCCGAATCAACAGGAGTTTCCTCCTCAGGTTGATTGCTAGGGTTTGAGGTTCTTTCACCACTTGACTCTTGAATTTATTCAGTGTCAATTTGCCTCCCACTATTTCCTTGGCTTATGAACTCTTTCTCTCTCTCTCTCTCTCTCTCTCTCTCTCTTTCTCTCTCTCTCTCTCTCTCTCTCTCTCTCTCTCTCTCTCGAAAAACTCCCCTCCTTGTTACAAATACCACATTATCATTGGGTCTGTAGAAGAGGTAAAAAAAGGATTTCTGTGTGTAGCCGATGAATATACACCTCTCGCTTCGAGGTTCGAGTTTATCATGAGTCTTGCGCCTCACAAATGCCTCGTAACCCCAAATATTGATGTGGTCTAGACTGGGAACTTTTCCAGTCCACATCTCATGTGGTGTTTTGGCAAACTTTTGGTAGGGACTAGATTAAGAATATGGGTGGCAGTCTGTAAGGCATACCCCCAAAATGAGATTGGTAGCAAAGCTCGACTCATCATGGAACGAACCATATCCAACAAGGTTCGATTACGCCTCTCAGCCACACCATTAAGCTGTGGTATTCTGGGAGGTGTCAATTATGAGACAATCCTACATTCCTTAAGATAGTCAAGGAACTCTGTACTAAGATACTCACCACCTCGATCGGATCAAAGTATCTTTATCTTCCTGCCCAACTGATTCTCCACTTCCTGTTTAAACTCCTTTAATTTTTCAAAGGTTTCTGACTGATGCTTGATTAAGTGGACATATCCATATCTACTATAATCATCAGTAAAAGTCACATAGAAGCGGTTAGCATCCCTTGTGGTGGTTCTGAAGGGTCCACACACATCAGTATGTGTAACGCCCGTGTTTCTAGGCTAGGCATTAATATTGACATAATGGTCTAGGTTAACCTTTGTAACTCATTTAGAAGAAATGAAAAGGAATTATGTGAATTATGTGTTTTATGCTTAATTATTAGGGTTTAATTAATTAAAAATAAAAATAAGCGTCAAAATTAAAGTGTGATATAAGCCCGATATCTTTACATAAAGTTGTAGTGGTCGAAACAAGGATTTCGGGGATATAAGGAATGTCGAAATCCGAGTTATAACGAAGAAGTTATGACCTCTCGAAGTTTCGCGACAAAACCGACACGGTGCTGAATGTCGTAAAAAGTGAGTTTTTGATAAACTACTTTTTAGCCTTAGTAATCTAAACGAAAGTCGTAGTATTCGTTAAACCGAGAAGTTCGATAAAAAGAACGCCCAAATCTGACTTCATATGAGGAAGTTATGATTTTTCGAAGTTTCAGCGTAGCAGTAGACAGCTAAAAAAACTCGAATTTTAGATTGAGCGATTTTTAGCCGACACAACCTAAACGAGAATTGAAGGTCTCGTCATTAGGAGCACAACGGTAAAAAGTCTGACGAAAACGGACGTCGGATGAAGAAGTTATGAATTTTTAACGGATTTCCTGTCCCGGTCTGTTAAAAATAATAATATAAAATTTAAAGTCAAAATTAGCCGACGAAGTCTAAACGGAAGTTGTAGATCGTAATTTTAGCTACGCGTGCATATAAAGAACGTCAAAAACGGAGCTCGTATGCGAAAGTTATGGATTTTAGAAGTTTTGGCGCGAAAACCGAGAAATTTCGCATAGTCACACTTTGCCACGTCACCCTCGCCTCGCATGTGACACGTGTCCTGCTGAGTCACTGAAGCTGCTGAGTCACGAAGCTGCTGAGTCATCCGAGCACATGTCCCTATCCGAAGTGGTCCAGTGAAGATCCGACGCGTGCCTTCTCCCTCGTGTCCGAGCCCTCGCAGAAGCCACGTGCTTCCCTCATCGGATCCGAACTTCGGTCCAATCACAGGCCGCCAGCAGCTCCTTCGCACGCGCAGCCCTCATGCGAGCCTCCCCCCTCTGCGAGCCTTCTCAGCCGTCGGATCAGAAGACTCCTGACCGTCCGATCAGAAGGTCTTCCCTATAAATAGAAGGCTGCGAGCCTTCCCGGGTAACTTTGGAAATTTGCCATTTTTCACCCCTTTCTTCATATTTTCTTCATCTTAACATCCCGCAAAGCCCCGGTATCGATTGTAAAGCCCGGAATACTCCACGAAGTGCCCGAGAAGCCCGGAAAATTTATCTCTTCGGTTTCGAAGCCCGACCTTTCGCAGAGCCCGGTTTCTTAATAAAACTCCCGGTTTTATTAAAAACGATCGTTTTAGGAAACGAATTGCTGCCCGATTATCATCAAATCAAGTGAGTGTATATTCACTTTCAATTTACACATAGATATGAAGTATTTACCTTAAAATACGTGTTACGTGTAAATATGTTAATTGTTTATTTGAGGTGACTGTTGTGTTGATATTCTATACAAGTTTTAAACTGTATATATATTTTTATCTACAAATATGTTGGGTAGAACATGGGTAGTTAGTTGGTGTGTGATAAAATAAAGTGATGAGAGGTATCGATGTTTAAGATGATCTAGTCATCTAACAGAGTATAGACAACGGCCACAGACTATTTTATATAGTCTAGTGGAACGTTAGTAGACTCGTAATCGGTACATATGTTTGAACTATATGTTCATAAAGTGTTCTTGAACTATATGTTCCTTAGGTGTTTTTGAACTATGTGTTCATCCGTTAATTCTTCTTTTTGACACTATTACGTGTCGGGGTACGGGAGCGTACGGGAGTACTTTATTAGTATTTTCCCTATGCTTTTATTTTGAAGAGATTTGGAGTCTTCGTTTCTTTTGTGAAGTGATCGGACGAGCTTCATGAGTCAGTGTTTTCCTTTCCGATGCCGGATAGGGGTGAGTCTGGGGGTTCAGACCACAGCCTAGGCATTAGTTAGTGTTTTCATTTCCGATGCCGGATAGGGGTGAGTCTGGGGGTTATATACCTCACGATATTCAGACCACAGCCTAGGCAAAGTTCGATGCTGGATAGGGTGCGTCTGGGGGTTATATACCTCACGATATTCAGACCACAGCCTAGGCATTGATAACTACCCCTGACTTAATTGTCTTGTGGTTCTTTCTTTTACGAACAAAGGTTCGTAGTTAAACTTAGTCCATTCATTCAATATCTTTATCGATCCTTGTTTACTGCTAGAGGATTTCTGAAGCAGTTTAGTTAGTTACTTGTTCATATCGATTCTTTAGGTTAGATCTAGTAAGATCACTGTATAAAGTTAGTATGTAGGGATCGATGTTGTTAGTTCCTGTTGAGTAAATCTTGGTGACGATGTGACGTCGTGTCGATTAGATAAATCTTGGCGACAATGTGACTTCGTGCCTATTTGACATAAATTGTTGAAGGAAAACAATGTTGTCACCCCGGTGTTTGTTTTATTTGACATAAATTGCTGAGAAAGCAATGTTGTCACCCCTAATGAAAATCCTTAGGCTAGGTTCCTTGTGATAGTTGTTTTAGGGACGTAGCGTGAGGATAACGGGAATGGGTAATTGGGGTAATTTGGTTGACTGATTGATGTTTAAACATAATAAATTTATGTATTGTGGGTTGAAAACCCTATATGCTCACCAGGCTTCCAAGCCTGACCCACTCATCTTTTTATGATTACAGGTAGTGGACCCCGAGCATAGTCGGATGATGATGATGAGTGATTTTGGATTATAGGCCATTAGTTATAAATAACTGTTGTAAGGCTTATAATGTCTTGTTTATGCTTTTGATCTGTATCGGAACATGACATCCCGAGGTTTTGTTATGAAATAAAAATATATATTTCTTAAAGCAAGGTTTTGATAAATTTTTATCATGTTTGACTTTGGGAACAAATTCCGCAACACTTTTAATGAAATACTCTGATTTTATTTTAAAAAGCATAAACGAAATCGGTCTTTTCTGGCCGTGAAATTGGGGAAATTGGGGATGTCACAGTTGGTATCAGAGCATTAGTTTAAGCGAACTAAGAAATTGTAGAATTTCTAGACTTAAACTTAGAATGCTAAGTGATGATTGTGAGATGAGTGTCTACCATATTTTAGACACGAGCACTAGTTTATTTTAGGGAAGATGCCTAAAATGCCCTTATGTGCTAAATGCTATGTGTTTGCCATGTGTTCCATTATTTGTACGGATCTATGGTCTGTTGCCGACCGGATCTGGAAACCTTATGTGTGTAGGATTCTAAACGTATGACTACGGTATTGGAACTAACATATAAACGTTTCGAAGACTTAACATCTAACAAAAATGAGGATCTAAATTCACCTAGGATTGGTGTATAGATCGAAATGCCGAGTACTCAAAGTGGGTTCGAAAGTGATAATCCACATCCTGAGCTAATCACGATGACTGGAGTGCAGGCAATGGTACGTACGATGTTAGGTGAACAGATGAAAGAAGTCCTAGTAGAGTCTAGGAAAATTTTATGATTAATTGGACACATTTTCATGTGTTAAATTGTTTTGTGATTTTAGGACTTGGGGACTGCGAGACAGTACTTGGGACGAGTATGAGTAGGTGTGAATAGTAGTAGAGATCTATACTACTGGAAGCACAGGACTCGCACTTGGATCAGGGAAAGTCACAAGGTTACCAAGAAGCTATTATTTGATTCCGTCTTGTTCTAGTCTGTCGTTACCATCGTTTCGGTAATGACTAAGAAGATCATTGTTATTCCGACCTTAGAGGTCATATCAAATTGAGTCCGACTACGATGAGTTTATTATGTGGTTCAGAGAACCAAGTTCGATGTAACATTTGACTTAAGCCAGAAGATTGAAATGAAAGATGATCAAAGCGATCAATAGAAGTATCGCACTCATTGTTAAAGAAGTTGGTAGTTAGAAATGATACATTTTGAATGGTGATTGTATCGCATTAGAACATGAAGGAAGGTATAATTTGTTCTGAAATTGTCCCTAGGAGATCTGAGTCTAAGTAGTGCAGTATACAATGAGAGATCATTAGAACATGACCCATCGGTCTGTTACAATAAATACTTATTCCAAGAAGAAGGAGGAGTCCTCAATAAGGATTTATTTTGTAACTCGAAGGGTACAATTGAAAGTCCTATGGAGATCTGAAGCTTTTTAGGATTAGCTGGATATTATCGCTGATTTATCCAAGGCTTTTCTTCGATCGCGACTCCATTGACAGCTTTGACCCACAAAGGAGCTGTCTATACTTGGAATGAGAAGCATTGGAAGCTTTGAGAAGTCAAAGAAGAAGTTGTGTGAAGCACCGATTCTTCCATTACCCAAAGGAGTTGATGACTTCACAGTTTATAGTGATGCCTCTGGAGTTGGGTTAGGATGTGTTCTGACCCAAATGGATAAGGTGATAGCATATTCATCGAGGCAATTGAAAGAGCATGAAAAGAACTACCCCACTCACGATTTGGAGTTGGCAGCGGTAGTATTCGCCCTAAAGATATGGAGGCATTATCTTTATGGCACAAAGTGTAAACTTTTCACTGATCATAAGAGTCTTCAATATCTCTTTAATCAGAAGGAATTGAACATGAGGCAACAATGCTGGCCAGAGTTACTCAAGGATTACGACTGCGAGATACTTTACCACCCTGGTAAAGCAAATGTGGTTGCTGATGCTCTCAGTCGGAAGGTAAACCTTGAAAAGTAAAGGCCAAGAGCGTTGAGAATTAAAGTTGTCTCGACAATTGTGGAAAGTATAAAGAAAGCTCAAGAGGAAGCTTTAGAGAAAAATGACCGAAAGGAAGCACGTTTGGGCAAAACGTTAGTATTCGGTACAAACAACCAAGAGTTGAAGGTATTCCAAGATAGGATTTGGGTACCTAAGACGGGCGGAGTAAGAGATCTTCTGATGGAAGAAGCTAACAAGACCATGTACTCGATTCATCCCAGCAGTAGAAAAATGTATAGGGATTTAAAACCCTATTATTGGTGGCTGACGATGAAGCTCGATGTTGCTAGGTATGTGGCCGAGTGTGTAACTTGTGCTAGGGTTAAGGCACAACATCAGGAACCGTATGGGAGTTTAGAACCTTTACCCGTACCCATGGGTAAATGGGAGGACGTCACCATAGATTTTGTGACTAAACTGCCCAGAACAAGGAACAGTCACGACATGATTTGGGTAGTCGTTGATCGCTTCACTAAGAGTGCGCATTTCATAGCAGCCATCGAGAAATGGTCTATGGATAAACTCGTGAATTCTTATGTGAAGGAAGGGTGAGGCTTCACGGTGTTTTGTTAACGATTGTATCCGATCGTGACAGCCGTTTTACCTCAATGTTTTGGAGGAGTCTATAAGAGGAAAAGCAGTTTATGGGACTTGAAATAGTCCATTAGATTGCTGAAAAGTTGTAAGTGATTAGGAAAAAAAGATATTAGCTGCTCAAAAGAGCTATGCTGACAAGAAAAGACAACCGATATCATTCGAAGTTGGAGATTCGGTTTCACTTAAAGTCTCGTCGTGGAAGGGACTTATAAGATTTGGTAGAAGGGGAAAGTTGAGTCCAAGGTTTATTGGACCATTTAAAGTTCTTCAGAAAATCCGGAATCAAGCTTACAAGCTAGAGTTACCGGAAGAACTAGAGGGTATTCATAACACCTTTCATGTGTGTTATTTGAGAAAGTTCACGGGAAGTGTGCCCGACATAATTCCCATTTCTGAGTTAAGGTTGGACAAGAACAAGAGATTAATTGGAGAACTTGAGGCAATCGTTAACCGTAAGACTCAGAAGTTGTAACATAAGATAGTCGATTTAGTGCCTGTACGTTGGAAACATATAAATGGGCCAAATCCCACCTGGGAAACGGAGAGTGACATAGTGAGTCGCTACCCGTAGTTGTTTGTCGTTGTGTGATTCCGGGGACGGAATCATCCTAAGGGGGAGAGAGTTGTAACGCCCGTGTTTCTAGGCTAGGCATTAATATTGACATAATGGTCTAGGTTAACCTTTGTAACTCATTTAGAAGAAATGAAAAGGAATTATGTGAATTTTATGTGAATTATGTGTTTTATGCTTAATTATTAGGGTTTAATTAATTAAAAATAAAAATAAGCGTCAAAATTAAAGTGTGATATAAGCCCGATATCTTTACATAAAGTTGTAGTGGTCGAAACAAGGATTTCGGGGATATAAGGAATGTCGAAATCCGAGTTATAACGAAGAAGTTATGACCTCTCGAAGTTTCGCGACAAAACCGACACGGTGCTGAATGTCGTAAAAAGTGAGTTTTTGATAAACTACTTTTTAGCCTTAGTAATCTAAACGAAAGTCGTAGTATTCGTTAAACCGAGAAGTTCGATAAAAAGAACGCCCAAATCTGACTTCATATGAGGAAGTTATGATTTTTCGAAGTTTCAGCGTAGCAGTAGACAGCTAAAAAAACTCGAATTTTAGATTGAGCGATTTTTAGCCGACACAACCTAAACGAGAATTGAAGGTCTCGTCATTAGGAGCACAACGGTAAAAAGTCTGACGAAAACGGACGTCGGATGAAGAAGTTATGAATTTTTAACGGATTTCCTGTCCCGGTCTGTTAAAAATAATAATATAAAATTTAAAGTCAAAATTAGCCGACGAAGTCTAAACGGAAGTTGTAGATCGTAATTTTAGCTACGCGTGCATATAAAGAACGTCAAAAACGGAGCTCGTATGCGAAAGTTATGGATTTTAGAAGTTTTGGCGCGAAAACCGAGAAATTTCGCATAGTCACACTTTGCCACGTCACCCTCGCCTCGCATGTGACACGTGTCCTGCTGAGTCACTGAAGCTGCTGAGTCACGAAGCTGCTGAGTCATCCGAGCACATGTCCCTATCCGAAGTGGTCCAGTGAAGATCCGACGCGTGCCTTCTCCCTCGTGTCCGAGCCCTCGCAGAAGCCACGTGCTTCCCTCATCGGATCCGAACTTCGGTCCAATCACAGGCCGCCAGCAGCTCCTTCGCACGCGCAGCCCTCATGCGAGCCTCCCCCCTCTGCGAGCCTTCTCAGCCGTCGGATCAGAAGACTCCTGACCGTCCGATCAGAAGGTCTTCCCTATAAATAGAAGGCTGCGAGCCTTCCCGGGTAACTTTGGAAATTTGCCATTTTTCACCCCTTTCTTCATATTTTCTTCATCTTAACATCCCGCAAAGCCCCGGTATCGATTGTAAAGCCCGGAATACTCCACGAAGTGCCCGAGAAGCCCGGAAAATTTATCTCTTCGGTTTCGAAGCCCGACCTTTCGCAGAGCCCGGTTTCTTAATAAAACTCCCGGTTTTATTAAAAACGATCGTTTTAGGAAACGAATTGCTGCCCGATTATCATCAAATCAAGTGAGTGTATATTCACTTTCAATTTACACATAGATATGAAGTATTTACCTTAAAATACGTGTTACGTGTAAATATGTTAATTGTTTATTTGAGGTGACTGTTGTGTTGATATTCTATACAAGTTTTAAACTGTATATATATTTTTATCTACAAATATGTTGGGTAGAACATGGGTAGTTAGTTGGTGTGTGATAAAATAAAGTGATGAGAGGTATCGATGTTTAAGATGATCTAGTCATCTAACAGAGTATAGACAACGGCCACAGACTATTTTATATAGTCTAGTGGAACGTTAGTAGACTCGTAATCGGTACATATGTTTGAACTATATGTTCATAAAGTGTTCTTGAACTATATGTTCCTTAGGTGTTTTTGAACTATGTGTTCATCCGTTAATTCTTCTTTTTGACACTATTACGTGTCGGGGTACGGGAGCGTACGGGAGTACTTTATTAGTATTTTCCCTATGCTTTTATTTTGAAGAGATTTGGAGTCTTCGTTTCTTTTGTGAAGTGATCGGACGAGCTTCATGAGTCAGTGTTTTCCTTTCCGATGCCGGATAGGGGTGAGTCTGGGGGTTCAGACCACAGCCTAGGCATTAGTTAGTGTTTTCATTTCCGATGCCGGATAGGGGTGAGTCTGGGGGTTATATACCTCACGATATTCAGACCACAGCCTAGGCAAAGTTCGATGCTGGATAGGGTGCGTCTGGGGGTTATATACCTCACGATATTCAGACCACAGCCTAGGCATTGATAACTACCCCTGACTTAATTGTCTTGTGGTTCTTTCTTTTACGAACAAAGGTTCGTAGTTAAACTTAGTCCATTCATTCAATATCTTTATCGATCCTTGTTTACTGCTAGAGGATTTCTGAAGCAGTTTAGTTAGTTACTTGTTCATATCGATTCTTTAGGTTAGATCTAGTAAGATCACTGTATAAAGTTAGTATGTAGGGATCGATGTTGTTAGTTCCTGTTGAGTAAATCTTGGTGACGATGTGACGTCGTGTCGATTAGATAAATCTTGGCGACAATGTGACTTCGTGCCTATTTGACATAAATTGTTGAAGGAAAACAATGTTGTCACCCCGGTGTTTGTTTTATTTGACATAAATTGCTGAGAAAGCAATGTTGTCACCCCTAATGAAAATCCTTAGGCTAGGTTCCTTGTGATAGTTGTTTTAGGGACGTAGCGTGAGGATAACGGGAATGGGTAATTGGGGTAATTTGGTTGACTGATTGATGTTTAAACATAATAAATTTATGTATTGTGGGTTGAAAACCCTATATGCTCACCAGGCTTCCAAGCCTGACCCACTCATCTTTTTATGATTACAGGTAGTGGACCCCGAGCATAGTCGGATGATGATGATGAGTGATTTTGGATTATAGGCCATTAGTTATAAATAACTGTTGTAAGGCTTATAATGTCTTGTTTATGCTTTTGATCTGTATCGGAACATGACATCCCGAGGTTTTGTTATGAAATAAAAATATATATTTCTTAAAGCAAGGTTTTGATAAATTTTTATCATGTTTGACTTTGGGAACAAATTCCGCAACACTTTTAATGAAATACTCTGATTTTATTTTAAAAAGCATAAACGAAATCGGTCTTTTCTGGCCGTGAAATTGGGGAAATTGGGGATGTCACAGTATGTATGAGATCCAACAAACCCTCACCCCTAGCACAAGAACCAGTGAAGGGTGACTTTGACATTTTCCCAAGTAAACAAGATTCAGAACTATCATCCGACTTTAGGTCAAATGAATCCAAGACTCCATCCTTTTAGAGTTGGCCTATGCTTTTCTTGCTTACATGTGAAAGACGAGAATGCCATAGTGATGCTTTATCCAAGCTAGTGGAATAATCAATTTACAACACATTATTTCCTAGGTTATCTACAACCGACATAGTTTCATACACACCATCACAAGGTAATGCTTTAAAATAAAGAACATTATTAAAGAAAGCATTAATACCACCACATTCATTATCAAACGAAAAGGTAAACCCTTGTTTGTACAAACCATGAAAGGAAATAATATTCCTCACCATTTCAGACGAGTAACAACATGTATTGAAATCTAATGTAAACCCACTACTTATCAACAAAGAGTAAACTCTAATCTTGGTGACAGGTGAAGCTTTCCTATTAAGTTTATCTTCGCATGCTCCAGATTCTCACTTCTTTTTAGTCCCTACAAATCAGAACATATGTGAATAACACAACCTATATCAAGGGCCCAAGAATTAGATTAGGTGAGTTATTAGAAAATATAGTGTATATACCTGTATGGTTGGGTTTTACTTTCCCATCCTTAACATCTTGCATGTATTTCGGGCAGTTTCGCTTCCAGTGTGACTTTTCATGGCAATAGAAGCATTCAGCCTCTTTAGGGTCAGTAGAAGGAGTGACATAACCTTTCTTGGTTCCACTTGAAGATGAGTCATCAAGGGACTTTCCCTTGGTACCCTTCAAAGGGCTCTTTTTCTTATTCCCTTTACCTTTCCCAATTGCCATGATTGGGGCCGCGGTAGGAGTAGGAGTGGTAATAACCGATTTACGCTTAAGACCACTTTCGGCGGTCTTCAAGAGTCCTTGAAGTTTGCTGAGTGTAACTTCCTCCTTGTTCATGTGGTATGTCATTCAAAATTGATCATAACACGAAGGTAATGAGTGCAAAATGATGTCAATTGCCAAGTCCTTGGGGAAGTTCACATTCAGTTTCAACAAAGGGTCCACATACCATTGCATTTTCTGCATGTGACCCGTGATGGGTTCACCGTCCTTCATCCGAGTTGTTATCATGGAGGAGATGATTTTATACCGCTCTTGACGAGCACTCTGATGGTAGCAGTCCATCAAGTCCTGGTGCCTCTCAAAAGGGTAATAGTCCTCATAGGAATTTTGGAGCTTGGCTGTCATTGTGGCCAACATGATACATGCCACTTTGGTGGCATCTCTCTCACGAGTCTGGTATTCAGCGGTCTCCTCAGGAGTAGCAGACAAATCATCAAGTTCCTTAAGCTGGATATAAAGGACATATTCCTTGTCCTCAGACCGAGTGACCCTCCTGATGTTCCTGATCCAATCCATAATGTTGGATCCATCGAATATGACTCTCCCACAAAGGTTCTTGAGAGAGAAGGAGCCGGTAGGGTTTGAGCCAGAAGCAGGATTGTTGGAAGACATCTGGAAAAGAAGAAAGACAAGTTTAGATTAGATATAATGATAGTCCTTAATAAGACATCCAAATGTAATATTAAGGCGAGGACCCAACACAATATTTTATAACTTAGAAGAGGGATGCCGTAATGCAAGCTATAAAATTTTTGAAGGTAGGTGAATGATGATTCACCAATTTCCACCATGAAAAACGAAATAAATTATTAGGTTTTAATTTTTTTTGAAACTCCTAGATTCTTTGAGATTCATTAAACTTTTCAATGGCATGTTTCAATCTCGAGTGTGCCCTTCAAGTTTTGTGACTGGGATGCCGAGGATCACAAAACAAGGTGTGAAGTAACCATGCAAATTACTTGGTACTCTTAATGTTTATCACTCAACCGATGTGCCGGTTAACCACACGCGCTCCACTGATCTATGATAAACCTTAAGCCACCCTTTGCCTACCTTGTTAAGTCCAAGTTAGTGTGCCGGTTAACCACACACGCTCCACTAACGACTTAAGCAACGTGCAAAGTGTAATTTCATGGGTTAGCACCTTATTCACATTTTCCTAAAGTAACTACCATTGGGAATTTATAAAAACATTTAGTTACTTTATAACCTTGATACTTTTAATGAGGATTAAAGTCATTGTCCTACCTGTTCGGCTAACGACCCTCCACTAGTCAAGGAAGAGGTGGGTGAGAGTGGACACTCATTAAGCTGTCATTTTATAGGCAACAACCTTATACCCCCCCTTATAGAACGGCTTCATGAATGAGGCCTACTAATGGTAAAACGACTTTTTCTTATATATATATATATATATATATGTATGTATATATATATATATATATATATATATATATATATATATATGTATGTATATATATATATATATATATATATATATATATATATATATATAATTAACTTATAATATTATAAAGTATAAGAGTTGAATTTTAACTTTTAAAATTCTAGGGGTTGGAACTAAAGTTTTTAAAGTGACTCTACATGTTCCAAAACTTGAGGGCAAGTGCGTAACTTTCAAAACTTTTCATCTTTCATAACTTATGAGTTAATGGTTTTATAAAATGAGAGACTTTTCATTTTATGTAACCTATGTGCTTATTAATGGAATTTAAAAGAAAGACTTTTCGTAATCCATAACTCGAGGACAAATTATGGATTCCATTAAAACACATCAAGATTAAGAATTAAACTAACAAGCAAGTTGCAAATAATTCCTATGATCTTCTAAACTCATAAGTTCATGAACATTCATATCAATAATTTTAAGAATCATAAATAAACCATACAAAACCTGAAATTTTGATAATAGCCATTGAAAATGGATTGGCATAACCATCACACCATCTAAAACAAGTTTTATAAGACCAAAACAGTTTAGGGTAATGTTTCTAGTCGATTTCCAGCAAACTGCAAACTGGTTGACAAAATCGTCAAGTTCTATAAGGAACTCGTCGAGTTCATGTATTAACTCATGAACTCGGCAATTTTTGGCCATAACTTATCGAGTTTTGCAGTCTGGGCAGATTTTGGTTTTGAAAAACAAGTTTGCATCAAGTATCAAGAAAACAAACTTAGGCTCTGATACCACTGAAGGGTTTTGAGCATTCTAACACTCCTAAAGTGTACATGCAACCCTAGAAACCTTGGATCTATGTTTTACTAAGATACATGTAAATTTGATTTCCAAGGTTCTTAACCTATCTAGCATGGCATGGGGAACTTGAATCATAAAAGCTAGTATGAAAACATACCTTTCTTGTTTCTTGGATTCCTTGAGAACCTTGTGAGCCTAGCATCTCAAGTGTGATGCCTCAAATGTCTCACACAGCACCACAATACTTGGAATAACCTTGAGAGAAGTACACTTATCACTCAAAATCGGCTAGCCCTCTTGTTCTTCACTTAGTGGCTGATTTTGCTTGCTTTGGAGCTTCTTATATAGTGTGCCACATGTAGGGTTACTCCATGTAAACCCTAAAGTACATGGATTTTAATATTCCATGATCCATGGGTTTGTAACCTCCATGGACTATCCATGTAGCACCTTATGGGTTTTAGCCTAATTCATATAAACCATGGATCATTAGCCCACTTTACAAGAATAAATGATTTACACTATTAACCCCATATATTTAATTAGTCTTTTTTTTGATCACTTAATTAATTCCAAATTAATTCTTTGATCAATATTAATTAAATAATATTATTAATATATTAGAACTTATAATGTATTAATAAACCTTAAGTGTCCTTTCTCTCATTTAGTCTATCAAAGTGTTGCAATGCCATGCAACCTAAATGGACCATGCCAACCGGGTCAAGTACATTCATGGAATAGTTATGAACTTAGACACATAAGGTTGATATGTTTGTTTCATTCATATTCAATTGTTATGATACTGTACAATGATGTCATCCGCCCCCGGAGGTTTTTGCCGTTCCGGTTCGGGGGTGTGACAGATTAATATCAGAGCATTGTTTATAGTGAACTAGTATATCAATCCATACAAGATATGCAACTATTAATACAATGGGGCTAAAAAAATCTGACTACAAATATACTTTTAAAAATATAATAATATTTTAAGTAAAGTATAAGTACATACAAGTTAAGGCAGTGTCAAAACGTAAGCATAATAAAAGTTGGATGACGAGTTGAAAACTACGGTTAGGCCTTGGGATGTGTAATTAGAACTTGAATAAATATAGCCTGATTACCTATATTTATCCATGGCGTGACTAGCATATTCTGGGAAATAGACATAGTGAACAACGAGTCTAAACACTTACCGACCCTAAGATACCAGGAATCCAACGCACCATTTAAAATACTATAGTAGTATTTTAGGATAACATTGAAACATACACTTAAACCCCCTGTGTAGTTCTTATACCTCTATTATCGCACGTACGGCATGGCTGAATTTCACCCCGAAGTCCCATACTACCCTGCCATGGCAGCCAACGGATGGATTGAGGAGGAGCCATAGGAGGTTCATGAGGAGAGCCCATAAGTGGTTCCTAAAGAATACCAATAGATGGATTACGAGGATGTGGATTCGGATGAAGAGTCAGACGAGTCAGAAGGTACTGGAGAGATCATTAGCGAACCTTACCCTATCGAGGACAGGCAAGAGACCCTTTCACCTCCTTCCTTCCAGGTAGGTAAGCACCCAATATGGGTCCTCTTAGGATGAACATACCTAGTAAGAAAATAATTCCCATGCTAGGCAAGCTGCGTTGCTGATATCTACCTTGTCCAGGATGCACCTCCACAAGGGGCGACCCAGCTACATGCCTAGGCTAGAGGAGACGAACGATGATCCACATTAGGTATGCACCCACTACACCATACTTTGAGACTCAGCACCCTCACGATTCAAGAACTACCTCCACTTGTACCACAAGTGGCCCGTCTATACACCCAGGTTCAGACTCTCCATCATGAAGTAATGGATATTGGAGGCGAAGCACAGAATGCGACAATGCGAATTCGTTGCATCCACAAAGAACAAGAACACCATTCAAGAGCCATACTAAACCAACAAGCAGAGCAGGAGAACATTTCATACCATCTACACTTATTAGAGGAGGAAGTGGCCACCATGAGACAACAAGTCCTTGCAGCTGAGGCTAGGGCAAACTTAGCAGAATAGAGAGTGGAGGAGGCCACTCGCGAAATGAGTGAAATGGCTGGGCACCTTGTGCGCCATTTTGGCATATGATAGGCTAGTATAGCCGAGTGAGTTAGTGATTACACAACTCGCACTATGTCTTAGGATTATCTCATCTTTCATCACAACTAGTAGTAGTAAATCAAGAGAGGTACGTCCTCCAAAACCCATGTAACCAGAGGCAACTTAATGTATTGATGATTATGTTTTCTTTTGATAAACTTAACTTTTGTATAATACCTACTACTTACTGCCATAAGTACATTTTAATGATGTGGTCGAAACTTTTGGGAATCATACAACAAAACATGTAATATATATATATATATATATATATATATATATATATATATATATATATATAGAGAGAGAGAGAGAGAGAGAGAGAGATGAGATACAACTAGTAACGACCATAGTTACTTACGAACCCATTTCTTACCATACAACATAATCATGCCGCAACAAGGAACTAACTAGCCTACCGGCGAAACACCAGTTCTATAAATGAACCTCACTATATTTCAAGCCACCGTAACACCTGCTGTAATAGCCGTCATGACACAACTTAGCACTATCAACGCAAACAGAAATGGGATCGGTGCCAGCAGTACCAACCCCGGTGGCAATCAACGACACCAACATGTATGTTCCTGCAAGGACACTCCAAATCACAAACCTAAGGACTCCCGTAACAAAGGAAGGGCACTACCCAAGAAACGAAAGCTTTGGAACTTAGAAGAACAGAGAGCGGAGGAGGCCACTCGCGAAATGAGTGAAATGGCTGGGCACCTTGTGCGCCATTTTGGCATATGATAGGCTAGTATAGCCGAGTGAGTTAGTGATTACACAACTCGCACAATGTCTTAGGCTTATCTCATCTTTCATCACAACTAGTAGTAGTAAATCAAGAGAGGTACGTCCTCCAAAACCCATGTAACCAGAGGCAACTTAATGTATTGATGATTATTTTTTATTTTGATAAACTTAACTTTTGTACAATCCCTACTACTTACTGCCATAAGTACATTTTAATGATGTGTTCGAAACTTTTAGGAATCATACAACAAAACGTGTAATATATATATATATATATATATATATATATATATATATATATATATATATATATATATATATAAATGAGATACAACTAGCAACGACCATAGTTACTTACGAACCCGTTTTCTACCATACAACATAATCATGCCGCAACAAGGAACTAACTAGCTTACCAACGAAACACCAGTTATACAAATGGACCTCACTACATTTCAGGCCACCGTAACAACTGCTGTAGTAGCCGTCATGGCACAACTTAGAACTATCAAAGCAAACAGAAATGGGAGCGGTGCTAGCAGTACCAACCCCAGTGGCAACAAACGACACTAACATGTGTGTTCCTGTAAGCACACTCCAAATCACAAACCTAAGAAGTCCCGCGACAAATGAAGGGCACTACCCAAGAAACGAAAGTTTTGGAACAAGAAAGGGGGTCGTTCGACTCAGTTACCTGCCAAAAGACAACAAATTATGACAACTTATGTCACCACTACCCCTACTGCCTCAGTGTCGACGAGATCATATGTTGGGAACCTACCCGAATGCTACAAGTGTAACTTCCATCACCAAGGATCCTGCTGAAAGTTGTACTGTAATAATTTCAATAGAACAGGGTATACCAGTCAATGTTGTAGAGTGCCAACCCGACAGGCCTGTCAAGCCACTAGGGCTAGAATGAGTCAGGCTTGCTACGAATGCGGGGAGACGGGGTATTTCAAGAGGGAGTTCCCAAGGACTAAGAACAAAGATGCCAGTGACGTCGGGAAAATTTCAAAATGGAACACGAGAAGGCGATGAAGGACACTACTATGATTACAAGTACACTTCTCCCCAACTAACTAATACGCATGTGTGCTTTACGATAGAAATGCGGAAAAGGAAACTCGTAAGTCACATGGTATAATTGCATGCTAAATCAAAACCCTCAAACATTCACTAAAATATTCATGGTAGAAAAGACTAGGGGAAAAAAATAAACCAACAATACCTACCTAAGATTCACTCTAGCTCTAAACGAACATTTTTTCTAAAAATCAACATTGAAACTATGAACTTTCATGAAATGGTTCTTACTAGATCTCTCTATGATCATTTGGTGTACACAAGTCGTGTATAATTACAACTGAACTTAACGTATTCACTAAGTCGTCATAACTTACTCATTGGGGCTTTAAATCTTACAGAATGTCGTGATTGAATTTGGACGAGGAAATAATCACGATTATGAGCAATTATAGGGGTTTTCGAAAACGTACCAAAACATAGCAGGGTTCTTTGATGCTTCTTCATTCTCTGAGGTCAGACTCCTCCTGTTTCCTCATTGTTCTTCTTTGTTGGGTAGTCTCTTTTGAAATGTCCAACACTTCCACAGAGGTAACAGGTTGGACTTGTCAACATTGGTAGTCGGAGTGATGAACCTGACTAGGGTTCTACAACTGCGAGCGGTGTGTCCCTTCCTGTTGCATCTAGTGCAATGCAGCACTCGACAGACTCCATGATGATGGTAGTTGCATTTGCTGCAGTGTGGGAGATTTCCACAGTAAGGTATGGTTGGTGTTGGAACACCAGGGATGACTGGGGTACTGACTGTCCCAATTCGTTGCCTCTCAGTAGGTCTTTGGGTTGAACAACTTCCTTTGAACTTTCATTTTAGGATGTTAGGTTGGAGATCAGGTATGTCCTTTCTAGTAGGCACTTGTTGTTGAGATTTGTCAACACCAAGACTTGGATTGCCATTCATACCTCCACCCACATTTGTGTTGTTAGCGTCAAGAACAGCTAGGGCGGCTACCACCGCTGTTGTGACAGTAACTTGGAACGTAGCTGAGTCCATCTAGAGGATTGGCGTCTTATGTGTGGGTTGGTTAGATTTCTTCGAAGGCATGATCTGCCACATGTCAAGAAAAGAAGCTTGTGAGCAACGATGGTTGCCTCTGGATGTATCCTGAATTTTTATCTATGCATTAAGTTTTCCCGTTTTGCTATCTGACTCTCATTGATTCGACTCACATCCCCATGATGTGGTCCTAGCAAGAATAAATAAAGATTTGATCGCAACAAATTCCACATACAATAAACTTACGAACTCCTTGTTGTTCAACTCATTGCGCTCGTTGGATAACTCTCACATTTTCGTCGGGTCTAGACGCTATGGAAATTTAGCTATAAGGGTAGTTCCGGGGATCAAGTCGATACGGGATTCAACTTAACACTCGGAAGAAATCCCTAGAATGTCCTTAACGAAGACATCAGGAAAGTGGCAGACTTCGGGGATGATCTCGATGTCTTTAACTTTTTGCGTCTCATCAACCATATGAGCCAGGAATGCATGGCATCCCTTTCACAGATACTTCTAGGCCTTAGCGCAGGAAATGATACGAAGGTTCGAATAGATCTTATCACTATAACCAGTGAGGGCTTTGTCAGGGCAAAAGATTGAGACGAGTCACCCTTTCGAGTGCAAAAGACATCAGCACGATTTGGGGCTCAACCATCTCATGCCGATTATGACATCGAAGCTTTTCATGGAGACTGATATGAAATCGATGGGGAAAAGGAATGATGGTCTAAGTACATCCTAGGATACATGTTTTGAGGACAATATAGTGATAGGACCTTCATAAAGTTTCTTAATTTGCATGTTATCGATCTACGATATACTTTTGACAAGGATGATCTTTAACTGATATATGCTTGTTGCCACTATAACTGAAATTGAGATTACACATTTTTCAGGACTCTTGACCTAAAAGTAGGTCTAAGTCATACTAATAAAGACAAAAATCTTGGCAACATGAAAGACAGATATGTTTATGGAAAAGAACTACTCAACACATAGATATGAAAGTTATTCCTTAGACTAAAAAGGAAGGATGAGTAGAGTATTGTCCTATCGGTGACGGGCACTCCTCGGACGGATCCTTAAGTTAGCCAGCTGGCGCTCCATGTCAAGCAGATGACTCTCGCATACTGTCGGGCGTGCTCGGAGTTCTATGACCTCAGCTCGAGTGGTAGCTAGCTCTTGTTGCAGAGCTTCATTATCCCTCATACTTGTCCCGTGAGCAACTTCAATATTGCGATTGCGGTTTGTGTTGGCATCCGAGTCTGCCTCAAGCTCCATAGTTCGCTGAATGACCGCCACGTTTATTTCAACGTTGCAGGCCACTCGGCGGACTATGATTGGAAGGGCTCTGTTTGCGGAGCCTCCCTCGTTCACATTATAGAAGCGGCAATCCCCATTGTACGGGCGGGGTTGGCCTTCTTCGTGACTCCACCTATCCAGGCTTCCGACCCACATAGGCGTTGGGCCTTCAAACTCGGGTTGGGGGTTAGGATTTGGTATGGGGGCTACTTGAGGTAGGTTCTCAACTTTGGGTTCTAATTCAGTCTCTTCAGGAAATGGTTTGGCGAAGTCAGCGTCCAAAGGAATCTCATGGTTCTCTTCTGGCGCTGGTTCGAGCCATCCATCACCTCCTTGGTTGGGAAAGTATGGGTCGCCAAGGAGATGGAATCCGGCCATGCTATCTACGCAAGATAAGGGATAAAGGGATAGTTATTAGGCATCGAATCTAATAATACTTCCAATGTATTATAGTTTCATGATTGATTCTAGAGGGATGGATTCATGGGTAAGCTTCCAGTTCGGTCATTATAGCTTCCTAAAATACTCCTATAGTATTTTAACCCTTATGTTTGATTCTAGAACTTTTCTATTACCATGGTAAGTTTTAGGCTTGCCGCGACACCACATTCACTCCCAAGCACATGTTGGTCATGTCTCGAATGAATATAGTTGATCATGCTATATTGACCCTAGACATGATTACATCATTGCCCAGGTTTAACCGCGTTGTCCAACATCCAAATACTTTTGTTTTTTTCTACTTATGACACTGGTTCGGGTACTTAGGCATACTTGTATACTTTTTATAAAAATACTTATATTTTTGAAATTATACTTTTAGTTTAGAGCACTTAGGCCCCTTAATGTTTATAGTTGTATACCATGTATGGTTAGGTATACTTAGTTCACTATAAACAAGAGCTCTGATACCAATCTGTCACACCCCCAAACCGGACAGCGGAAACATTCGGGGGTGGTTGACGTCATGCGTAGTATCACAACAGTTGTATCATAGCAAGCATAGTAAACACAACCAAACATTGAATACATATATGAATAAGTTTTACATTGTCTTAGTACATAGTTTTGTTCATGATAAAAGTAAAATCGAAAGACGTGATTCTAACGCGCCGACCTCTCCAAAAGTCCTGGAAGTACCAGTTTACTAAATCTCTGACAATACAAGCAGTTTTGAATGAATATCAGCATAAAGATGGTGATTTCATAAGCATTTCGTTTTGATAGAAAATGTTTCCTTGAATCCTTTTGAAAAGTGTTCCTCAAGAAAATCCTATATTTTCTTATGAAAAGCATGTTTGAAAAACCATTCCTTCCAAGACATCCAGATTCATACAAGGTATGTACAATCCAAGGAGTCGTGCAATGAATATGAATATCCATTAGTTATATGTAAAAACAGTCCGTTTATGAATAGCCGAGTTATCTCCGGAAAATCCTATATATTCCCTAAAAGTTGATGGTTGGTTATCCATCCTAAAATGAGGCGTACAAGTCTCTACCATACTTATATCGGTAAATGTAGTTTTCTTTTAAAAACCCTGGTTACTCCCAGTGAGGTAATGGGTTTTGGTCCTAAGAACATCCTATGTGCTCATACAAACCCGAATGCTTGGATATAGGTTTCTCTATTGTACATGCAAGTTATCCAAGACTATAAACCCTAATTCTATCATTCAAGTAATCATATTGATCATGAGAATAGGTTTATAATATTACCTTGATTGTTATGTAGCAATAACAATCCCAAATCTCCTTGTATTGACTTTGGAAGGCTTAGAGTCACAAGTGTCACTCCTCTAATGGTTCACAAACACCATAAGCAAGAGGATGAAGAGGAGAGAGGATGGAGGCTACCCAAAAACGTCTACAAACCCTAGAGAAGTCTTAGCCACGTTTTTGGGTCATAAGGTATCCATATATATAGGAGGCTATTAGGGTTATCTAACAAGGAAACCCTAATTTGGTTGCTTAAGCCCTAAGCAACCCATGGAGCCCTTTCCTTAAGGCCTTGGACGATTTCATATGGGCTTCCCCCATAGAATTCGTCCACCTTATAATAAAAGGCAATCCATGGCCCAAATCGCAATTATCTTATATTTACAATTCCAGTCCCTTAAGTTTAATTAATCTCTTTTAGTCACAAAACTAATTACCAATTAATTATTGACTAATATTAATTAAACAATATGATTTCTCCTTTAATATATTATTCTCATAATATATTAATAAATCATATTTAATCCTTTCTCTCCATAATTCATCCTATCAAGTTGCTTTGGTGAAGGCAACCCAAAAGGACCATGCACCATCGGGTCAAGTACATACAAAAATAGTTATGGACTTAGACACTAATCCAACATTCTCCCACTTGGATAAGTCTAATAACTATTATGCGTATGACTTTAGATCCTGATCTGCAATCATAGCTTTCCAAAGCCGCTGTCAACTCTGATCCTATCAGATACGCGTGTCCTTAGATAAGGGATCATATATATTCCTCCATTCTAGATATCATATGAGATATGATTTCAAATCATTCTCTTTGTACTATATCTTGATTCCCGATTTATGACGACTGACTAATTGAACAAATCAAATTAGCCCTAGCCCGGCCGAGCATTTACGTTTGTTGTCACTAAATCATCGAGGGGGCCAAAGATATCGCTTTTATCCTACTTTGGATAAAAGGAACAGATAAACTTTGATACAATGCTTGCTTTCATTCACTCACCGAATCACACACAACAATATGTTTTATAACACCAAGTTACTGGTGTGTTTACATATTATCAATGTGCAACCGATTTGCAAGATACAACTCACACATCTCGGTTTCAAGAATATAAGATGTTATTGTCTCACCAATCACTCGTGCTACAATTTCATGGAGTGATCCAAGTGAGCGTGGGTTTATTCCAATGCTCAAATCATATTCATAAGCACTCATGAACGTTGCAGCAAACCTTTGCTATGAATAATACGCTCTAGGCAATCTACAAACCAATTCATGACAGTCTTCATTCATACTTACTTCCAACGTATGACTAACTGTGGCCCGTTCGAATAATTTGACTGTTCTTAACCAATTAAATTATTCTGGAAGTCAAAACATGCAAATGTGAAACACAAGAATAATACTAATCCCATATGGCCTCAAACCTTTGAGCATAAATAAAACACCTTTTATTTATCACCATATCGATTACTCATTATTTGTCGTTTCGGGTAATCAACTTCTTACTCAAATTATTACACTTGTCCCATGCTCTTAGCATGCACACAATGTTTACCTATGGTTCTTACTTTGTGAAATAGATCACATTGAACACATTTCCAATCATTCTCATTTCACAACTCTAAATCCTTTTCATAAGTGTAAGAATATCAAATTCTTGCCACTTATAGAATATGCTAGATTCTAACATTTTATGCAACGATCCTTTCGTAATGTCACTGCACCAAAGTCACAAAGACTATTGCCAATGATATTACAAAGTTTTCTATTGGATATTGTTACAAGACAATTCCTTAGATATGATGTCTCTCACTCAAAGTACATTCCTTCGAACATCCTTTTGCATAAAAGTTTCTAATCTAGTCATAGATTTTTTTTAATATTCAATTCCCAATATGGAAACGCTTCCATATTTTCCATATGATAACTCATTCTTAATAGAATCTTATCTATTCGTAAGGATGTCGATATGGTCCATCCAATATGGAAACATTTCCATAATTTCCATATGACAACTCATTCTTAATAGAATCCTTTCTATTCATAATAATGTCGATATGGTCCATCCAATACCATGCTTCCAACTACTCACAAGCGACCAATCCTCGTCAACTTTGGATTGTCCTTTGATAATTGTTTAATTATTTTAGTCAAAACTAATTCTAGTCCTTTTTCCCCCTAAATGCGCTCGAAATTTGGAAAATTTTAGAATGGTCAAACATTAAAGCATTTGCAATCGATCCTATACCTGAAGCGTATGGGACACGATGCATAATGTTTTATTTGCTATGTTCTCAAAATTCGAATTGTGAAGAGGAATTCCGTAATCATAATCGAAATTTTAAGAACACACTATGTGCCTTTGACTAAATTTTATTAACATTCCACAACCTAAGCCTTTAGATTTGAAATGAAGCATAATATTCTCTCCCTTAATTATAGCAAAACAACTTTACAACCCTTACGACTTTGCAAGGTATAACTCTTGTTTTCTATAATTAATATTGCCAACTTGCAATACATGCCTTAATAATCATACAATCATAACATTTATGCTCCCACTATCATGATGATTATTATAAGACATAACACTTATGCTCCCACTAGCTTTGACATGTATTTAGAAACAACTTAACTTTCAGAAAAACAATGCTTATTGAATTTCTTAAGTTCATGTTTCTTACACTTCATGCTTTGATAATCTTTTAACAAGGCTTCTTGAATTTATACACCTTTGCCTTAGATAGTTCATATGTGTGTCTAAACAATTAAGACTAATTGTCAAACCTCACAATTCAAATCATTGAAAGGGATACCGTAACCATAATCGAATTCGAGAATGCAATTTTACAATCACTATCTTCTTAAAATCTTTCTTAGTGAAAGTATTTCCTCACAATCATTTTCATGAAGGAGGAAATCTTATGACACTTAGATTTAAACGGTGTATGTGTTCCTATCCATGTGAATTTGTTAAAACCAAAGTTTACGACAAATTCAAACTCATATGGACCGAACTTTCTTAATCTTGACTTCTTGCCTTATGGTAACACAGCTGCCCACCATGTCTTCCAAGTAGTTAAGCAGCTCACCTTTTCTTATCAATGTACTTTCCATTGATCAATGTCCTTGCCTTTTATGCATTAAAATGAGAACTCATAGGACTCACATGCATAATTAACTCGATTGGATTGGCACAGAAACAAAATAATGTCAACACGATAGGTTGTAAACCTCAACTCGTGTGCTAGTGATGATCGATAAGGTTTATTTGATTTTGTTCTTGAAACCTTTCAAGACCAATAAGACTCCCACTGACTTCTTGACATATAAGATTCTCTTGTCAATAAACATTTCTTGACAAACAAATATTCAAGAGTTAGTGTAGTTTTTATCAAAACACTTCATAAATTGGTCCTAGTTGGTCTTTGTCTTATCCAAGACATCACAACTTTCCACATTTGATGAATGTCATAAACCTTCTTAATACTTTTCCACTCAATGTCACAATCTTAACTCTAAGACTTGTTTTGGAACAAAGTATGATTGACTTCTTGATTTAACCATTTCTTCAATTCTTGATTCCTCTTCTTAAACATACAATTGTACTAAGAATCACTTAGATGATCAATTGAGATATGGTTCTTAATCATTAAGACCTATCATAAAGCATAAAAGGTACTCTCCCTTCTTCTTAGAATGGAGAACATTTTATCTTTCTGCCTACTTGATTTTTCTTATTCGTTCTGCTATTGACTTAAACTTTTCAATCAATTCAGAATTACACTTAATCTTATAAGTATAATCATATTTACTAAACCTTTAGTAAATCATGACGAATATCTTTGTTACTCTTATGGTGGACTTGATCAACACACAACTTTGTGTGCTCGATCTTCTAGTCTTTCACTTGACACTTTGTCAATGAATTAGTCTAATTTACAAATACGAAACTTCTCATTCATCGTGCAACCAAGTTGCATGATTCCAAATTTCTGTCCAATTGAAACTTTGGGCGATGAGAAACTCTCCCTATTTGGTAAATTCTCGACTTTTCCATAAATAACATAAATAAAAACCACATCCATTATTGCTAATAATAGAAACATTCAAACATCAATTTTTTCATATACGCCATTGCAAGGATAAATAAATAATATAAAATCAAAATTTATTTTATTGCGGAAAAATTTTGTCCTTACAATGCAATTCATTGAAAAACTATGCTAATACATCTTTCTTAGCAATCAAATTCTAACTCTAAGTAGTAGCTCAAGAATCTAATCTTCGAGAAATGCGATCAAAATCCATTCCTTCACGGTTAGATTCTGCTCACTTCTTCCCTTAAGCTTCCTTCCTTTTCTTCGATCCTACAAAACATCAATTGCAATCTTATCACATTATGTATTAAGAATCTAGAATAGAAGCTTAAAAGAGTTAGTTAATGGATTTTACCTATATTAGAGCCATACGTTTCGACTCTCCCATCTCTTAGATCTCTTAGGTAAATGGGGCAGCTTCGTCTCCAATGCCCCTTCTCTTGGCAATAAAAGCAAATTGACTCTTTTGGAACATGACATGGAACTACTTCAGACATTGCCTTTCTCTTATGATCAAACTTTTCGATCATAGCATGTCTTTCGTTACCATTGTCTATATCCATAGAGGTCTTGAAGGCAGATTCACCAATCAACTTTGCTTTTCTATTGCGCCAAACCATTATTGATTCAGCAGCAATAAGCATATAGGTGAGATCTATAAGGGTCACGTCGCGGTTCATCATATAGTACTCTCTTACGAACTCACTATATGAGTTAGGAAGTGACTGAAGAACCCAATCAACAACCATCTCCTCACAGACAAAGGATCCCAACATTCTTAACCTATCAATGTGTGACTTCATCCCTAGGACGTGTGCACACACCGACTTTCCTTCTTTATATTTACTTGCCAAAAGGGCTTGAGTGATCTTGAACTTTTCAAGCCTTTGAACTTGTGGGTTAGGGAGAACAATTGGAGGAGGAGGAGGAAGTGAAGCATGATTTCTTGTTCCTCGATCGAATCGTGGAATATCATCTTCATGTAGAATGCTTGTTCCAAGGGATTTGGGAAGACCATAGTTGTCGAACTTTGACATCTAAAAAACGGGAGAAAACAAATTCAAGTTAGTTGATTGATTGAGTCCTTAGTAAATCACCCAAATGAGATACTAAGGCTAGGACCCAACACAATATTCTACAACTCGGGAGAGGGATGCCGTAACCCAAATTGCAGAACATTTGAAGGTAAGTGAATGACGATTCACTAATTTCCACCATGAAAAACGAAAAAGATAAGTTTTAAATCTATGAAAACTCCTAGATCCTTTGAGATTCATTGAACTTTCAATGGCATGTTTAAATCTCGATATGCCCCTCTTGTTTGTGACTGGGATGCCGAGGATCACAAAGCAGGTGTGAATAACCATGCAAACTTACATGGTGCCCTCACATGTTACAGTCACCTATTCGATGTGCCGGTAAACCACACACGCTCCACCGAACTATGACAAACATTGAGTCACCCTTTGCTACCTTTTTTAGAACCATTTAGTGTGCCGGTAAACCACACACGCTCCACTAACGTCTTCGCAAGGGCACAAAGTGTAATTTCATGGAATTGCATCAATTCACTTTGCCTAAGTAACTAAGATTGGGAATTTGAAAAACATTTAGTTACTTTAGTAATTCATTATATTTATAATGGAAGGTTTCTGTCCTATCCTACCCGTTCGGCTAACGACCCTCCACTAGTCAAGAGTGCGGTGGGTAAGAGTAGATTCCCATTTAATTGCCATTTTATAGGAAATTTCCTTAAGCACCCCTTATAGACCAGCTTCGTGAATGAGGCCTACTAACGGTAAGACTGAATTTTACTCATACATATATATACTGTTAGACTTTTAATGTTATATATATAGTATAGGGTGTATTTTACACTTTTAAAATACTAGGTGGTTTAATTTAACAATTATACTTTTAATTCAATTAAATTGTTAACCTAAACTTTTATGGATTTATTAAACCTCTTTTAATTATACTCCTTAATTAATTAATAAAACCATAAGGGTATGATTTGAACTTTTCAAAACAATACTAGGGTTTTAGAATTTAACATTCCTAAATTAAACTTTTAATCAACTTTTAAATTCCAAAACTTGAGGGCAAGTTTTGAAACATTTCAAAACATTAGGTTTAGAATTTAAATATACATCAAAATTAAACTATTAATCAAAATTTAAATTCCAAAACTTGAGGGCAAGTTTTGAAACCTTTTTCAAAACAATAGGGTTTCAACTATTTAAATTTCAAAACAACAAAACTTTTGGGTTCAAATTTAAACTATAAAACCTAAAGGGGAAAATATGAAACATTTCATAACACAAGGATCAAATAACAAATAATCTAAATTAACAATTAATCACATAATTATCCATATTTGATTTATTTAATGATTTCTTGCAAAACAATTTACCAATTTAATCAAAATAATTAATCAATTATCACATAAGGAAACAAATATTTTATTAATTGATAAATATCTTCAATTAGATCAAGAATATAGTCAAATATATCATAAAATCGGATTTATATTGATATAATGTGATAAGGTAACTATCCCAAAGAAAAAACAGCAAGAAATCCCGAGATATGCTCCATCTGACGAGTTGACTCGTCGAGTCAGGCTTGGACTCGTCGAGTCTGCATGGACTCGGCGAGTCCAGCCTCCAGAAACCAAAAAATCGAATTTTTCAACCATATCAAGCATCAATACAATAGAAACCAGTCTAGGCTCTGATACGACTGATGGGTTTTGGTCCTAAGAACATCCTATGTGCTCATACAAACCCTAATGCTTGGATCTAGGTTTCTCTATTGTACATGCAAGTTATCCAAGACTATAAACCCTAATTCTATCATTCAAGTAATCATATTGATCATGAGAATAGGTTTATAATATTACCTTGATTGTTATGTAGCAATAACAATCCCAAATCTCCTTGTATTGACTTTGGAAGGCTTAGAGTCACAAGTGTCACTCCTCTAATGGTTCACAAACACCATAAGCAAGAGGATGAAGAGGAGAGAGGATGGAGGCTGCCCAAAAACATCTACAAACCCTAGAGAAGTCTTATCCACGTTTTTGGGTCATAAGGGATCCATATATATAGGAGGCTATTAGGGTTATCTAACAAGGAAACCCTAATTTGGTTGCTTAAGCCCTAAGCAACCCATGGAGCCCTTTCCTTAAGGCCTTGGACAACTTCATATGGGCTTCCCCCATAAAATTTGTCCACCTTAAAATAAAAGGCAATCCATGGCCCAAATCGCAATTATCTTATAATTACAATTCCAATCCCTTAAGTTTAATTAATCTCTTTTAGTCACAAAACTAATTACCAATTAATTATTGACTAATATTAATTAAACAATATGATTTCTCCTTTAATATTATTATTCTCATAATATATTAATAAATCATATTTAATCCTTTCTCTCCATAATTCATCCTATCAAGTTGCTTTGGTGAAGGCAACCCAAAAGGACCATGCACCATCGGGTCAAGTACATACCAAAATAGTTATGGACTTAGACACTAATCCAACATGAGGTATATTAGCCCTATTTTATAAATAAAATTAATAAAATAAAACGTCTTGAACTAAATCCTGAAGGTTCTATTAATACCCTCTAGTAATCAAACCGGTTATTACTTTGAGGTTAGTTCACTTGATTCATTATTACAAAAGTAAATATTCGTTATCTAGATTTTGAGTTTTATAACCATAACTGACTGGATATGGACCGCAACGGCCGATATCCTTAATGACTTTGTCACCCGTAGACCTGACGGTCCGGCTGTGGCTAGCAGCGAGGTGCGGGGTTGTCAGTCCCGTATAGATCTATAAACAACATTCACGCTCTCCTTACAAGAGATTATGGTTACAAGTGCTAGTCCTACACTCTGATTCTGTGGGAGTGTTACCAAGGCGTGTCTCAAAATTAGACTAACAAATTTACAAGGAATAATACTGAAAATCATGTTTATGATTTGCATGAATCCTTTATAAAATAATACATTTTACTTCATGATTCACAAGTTCGTTACCCTAGTTTTGAAAACTGTTTCTACGAGTTGATTTGTTAATCGTATGGTAAAACTGTTTTCCGTGTTAAAAGCATACTGAAAATACAATTATCTTAAACAAAATAATATATTTTGAGCACAAGTTTCCTTGTACTTTTGCTTGTATTCCCCCCTGAAAACATGAAAACTCGAAAAAACGTAGGGGGTATGAACTTTCCGTTTGATGTGTGATTCGAATGTATGATCGTTAGGGATGTTGAGTGTCAAGTGCAACCTCGAGCACAAACAAACCCTATTTAACATATAACGATACATGTATGGACATAATTAGTGTATAATACAACTAATCATGATAAGTCACACCCTATGGGACTAGGAAACACTTGGGACAAGTGTTACAATCATATATGATTGTATGAAAGGAGTGTAAGGCCACACAAAAGAGTGTGTGGTCGGAGTGTGTGGTCAGGGTGTGTGGTCGGAGTGTGTGGTCGGAGTGTGTGGTCGGAGTGTGTGGTCAGAGTGTATGGTCGGAGCGTGTGGTCGAAGTGTGTTGTTAGAGTGTGTTGTCGAAGAGTGTGGTCGGAGTGTGTTGTCGGAGTGTGTGTTCAGAGTGTGTGGTCGGCGTGCGTGATTGGAGTGTGTGGTCAGAGTGTGCGGCCACCAAGAAGGTGTTTGGTCGTACCCCTTCATGATCATGTTAAAGTGGTCGACTTTAAGGTGAATCAAGGATCAAATCATGAAGTCTTTAAGGTAGAGCAAGCTAAAAGGATGGAATACTTACGTTTTTTGAAGCCTTAGAAGTGTTTGTGGTTGATACAAGTAGAGAGAGAGAGAGAGAGAGAGGTGTGTACGGTTGAGGACAGGGGAAATGAAGTGAAAATGAGCCTCATCTATATATAGATAATGGGTGTGCGGCCACACACTCGGGTGTGTGGCCATACACTCGGGTGTGCGGCCACACGCTCATGTGTGCGGCCATACACTCGGGTGTGCGGCCACACACTCATGTGTGTGGCCACACACTCCTTTTTATGGAGTGTTTAGCCTTTTTGCAACCCTAAATCTTAAACCAACCCATCCCTAATTCAAACTTTGGTTGTACAAGGCTTTAGATCATCCAAACAGGCTCAAAACAATGCTAAAAGATAGGTGAAACGAGTTTAACATTGATAGAATTGGCTAAGTGTACAAGATAAAAGTTTCGGATTGTCATAGATTAACAAAACCTTTGATTTACGGGGTAACTTTCTCATCACCAGATTTAAAAAAAAAATAAAGATAAAACTACATACTATTCTCAGTACAACATCACTTACATTTCTGGTCTTAGGGTTTTAAGACTACAATTCATATTTAAGAAAATATTAGATTTTCTGGAAACATACATTACCTTTTTTCAAGGAAAAGATACAAAGGAAATACATACATTTTTAGTCTTGAGTATAAGACTTACAACTCATTTTTAAAGAAAATATCGGATTTTCAGGAAGTATACGAAACCATTTTACGTGAAACAGTTACAAAGCCTTTTCATACAAAATGCTTATGAACTCACCAACTTAGTTGTTGGCATTTTTCAAACCACTTGTATTCTTAGGAAATCAGTAACATGTAACTTCAAGTGGCTACCTTTTGGGAAATGGGACGACGTCACAACGCGTTATTTACTTTTGTCACATATTTTTTATGTTATGTAAACAACACTTTAAACACAATGTAGTATCTCTACATTCACTATATTGGTTGTGATTCTTGTTTCATTAATATTCAACTGTTATGATACTGTACAATGACGTTATCGCCCCCAGAGGTTTCTGCCGTTCTGATTCGGGGGAGTGACGGTTTGATGAACTGCTTGCCTAGCAGCTCCTCCAACTGAGAAGAGAACTCCTGCATCTCAAGTGGTGCAAGCGGTACGACGTCTTGGCAATCGGGGATGCACTTGGCATGAGGTCAATCCAGAACTCGACCTGCCTCTCAAGAGGCACACTAGGTAACTCCTCCGGAAATACATAAGAAAACTCCCTGATAACCGGGGCCTCTGAAACTGAAACTTGATCTCTAACACACGTATCCACCACATAAGCCAAATAACCCACACATATATGCTGAATATACTATCGAGCTCTGGCTGCGAATCAAAACCATGAAGTCATCCTGGTGCACTCTCCATAGATAACCAGTTCTCCCCCACTTGGGGTTTGAAATACCATGCATTGGCCCTCCAAATCAATCACAGAACCGAAACGGCTCATCCAATCCATACCCACAATCACGTAGACATCCCCCATAAGGATAGGGATCAAACTGATCGTATAAGGCACCCCAAAGATCTCCAATGTATGATTGTCGATTGACTGTGGATGGTTTGAATAATTTTATTATCCTGGAGGTCAAAACATGCAAAGTGAAACAATAGTAAATAATTTGCACAATGCAGTAACTTTACTTATAAATAAAACTCCTTTTATTTCATTATCAAATGCCAATACGGGCGTTCTCTGAGGTGAGAGGCTTGGCCCGATATCTTCTTTACTTGTTAGATTGTTCCATTGACTGGGAAATTCCTATATTTACATCGGTGCTAAGTGGTATTGGGGATTTGGCTATGGGAACAGTTCCAAGAGTAGATTCAATTCCGAACTCAACCGGGCACATGGGTGATATCTCTGAAGGATCTTCTAGGAACACATCGGTAAGGTTATAAACCTCTAGAATATCCTTGATGTCCTTCACTTTCTGTTCCATATTTCTATTGTGGGCTAAGAAAGATCAAGGTACCCCTTACATAGGTACTCCTGAGCTTGGATACATGCGACGATTCGGAGCTTTGTGTCGGGTTTATCGTTATAGATAACACGAGTTTCGTTATTTAGTAACTTAAATCGAACAGTCCCGCGGAACGTATGATATGGATTCGGTGAGCACTTATCTAAAACATGTAAATGGTCGCTCCGGAGTTTCCTATTGTTACGTGTTAGTAGTACTTGTTAAATTCGAATCAAGCACAACAAACACCAGAGACATTCACCCAGAGGCACCAATGTGCTAACAAAACGATCTTTCCGGACGAACTTAACGCACGATTCTATGATGTCATCCTATTTAGTCCGACTGAGTCTATGTTATACCAAACCCTTTTGTCTTAAATCGTTCGATCGCAAAACTCCTATCACTCGTAACGACAATTAGATGCGAACTTCGAAAATTCATCTCTCTTCGAAACCCGAAGGTATTCATGCGAATAGTATGAATCAGAACCAGCGAATACAACAGTGAAGATTCGCTGAAACATCCGGCGAGAGCTCGAGTACAAAAAGGAGAGACTCACCTGTGTATAACTTCGAGAAGTAATCCGTTTTTATGGGATACAAGTACTCATTGCCTCCGACCGGGTTAGCAAGTTTACCTTGAGAACTTAGTAACATGCATCCCGTCTTTCAAGTGTCAAACCTAAATAAGTGTTTGTCCGAAGAGACACTTGCGCTTCCCCTCGACAATATCGAGTTAAACGAGAGTCTACACTTCATGTAGGAATCATTTGAACTCATGGACCAGGAAGTCCAGCGCACGAGACGAACGTTGTATCAAGATGAAGGTTCACTGGGATACCAAACGAGAACTTGAATTCACTTGGGAGCACGAGAATCCAAGGAAACAAAAGTACCCCATCTTTTCCAAGTCCACGAGTTACAACTTTATTCTTGAATTTCGGGACGAAATTCCCTCTAACGGGGGGATGATGTGACAACCCGAAACTTTTATCTTGTACACTTAGCGAATTCTATCAATGTTAAACTCGTTTCAGCTATCTTTTAGCATTGTTTTGAGCCTGTTTGGATGATCTAAATCCTTGTACAACCAAAGTTTAAATTAGGGATGGGTTGGTTTAAGATTTAGGGTTAACACTCCATCAAAATGAGTGTGTGGCTGCACACCCGAGTGTATGGCTGCACACCCGAGTGTGTGGCCGCATACCCATTATATATATATATATATATATATATATATATATATATATATATATATATATATATATATATATATGAGGCTCATTTTCACTTCATTTCCCATCTCCTCAACCGTACACCTCTCTCTCTATTTTTGTCCACCACAAACACTTCTAAGGCTTCAAAAAGCATAAGTATTCCATCCTTTTAGCTTGCTATACTTGAAAGACTTCATGATTTGAGCCTTGATTTGTCACACCCCGAAACCAGAACGGCGGAAACGTTCGGGGGGCGGAGGACATCATATTCAATATCATAACAGTTCATAGTAAGGAAAGTACACACCACCATACATATAAAGGTTTCTAAATGTTTACATATTTTTATTTGTTACATGTTCAAAAGATAAATACATAAACATCTTTCAAAAGAAGTAATTAACGTCAGAGCGTTAATCCCCAAAAGTTGATTTCCAAACCTGCTTAGCAGTTCCCTGAGAATACAAGTTATTTCAAAGAAAAAGTGTCAACAATTAAGTTGGTGAATTCATAAGCAGTTTTGAGAAAATGTATGCCATTCCAAAGTTCGTGCATTTTCCAAGAAAATCCCTTATTTTCTTATAAAAGTATGAAATGCATATGAATGTTCGCGTGGTGAAATGTAAATAGTTGTACCAGGAAAATCCCTTATTTTCCTATTAGTTGATTGTTTTAGATACAGGAAAAACCCTTGTTTTCCTAAAGTAACAGGCAGTCTCTAATGCCCAAGACCGAAAATCACAAGCAACTGACATGCATAAAAGGTTGAGGCATAATTTTATATAATAAAGCTATAAGAAGATCGCACTTGTTAGATGAAGAATAGTTTTAATAGCTACTCATTCATAAAATCAGAATACCATAATAATTGTCTATCCGGTGAGTTTTATAACCATACTAAACATAATATGCCTGTGGTGACGGTCTTCAGGCATCGAAACGTTTATGACAAACTGTCACCCAAAGGGCTGTAGCTAACAGTCAGTGTGCGGGATCATGACTTCCCGTATAGATCTATACACATTTGACACACTCTCCAAACGGGAGACTCTGGTTATAATGGACAGGACTTTAGGTAGTACCTTTTAACAAAAAGGTAGCATTTGAAGATATAATCATCTCACGGATTCTCAACTAAGTCTGTATTAAAGTAATACTTTAGTATGCAATGTTTATCCTCTTTCATAATGTTTGACAAAGCATAAATCATAAGTTCTTTGAATGCATAAAATGGTTTAACAAGAATGGTTACCCTTGATATGTTGTGGTATTCAAACGCATAACTAAAACATATTTCTATTTATAAAAACATATTGTATCCCAATAGGGTAAAGTTGTGTTGTGAGGTGTTTTGCATGATAACAACTCCATATGATAGTTAAAACAACAATATGAAAAGTATAGCAAAAGATCGATATTTCACACGATTTTAGCCATGTGTTTACTTGTATTCCCCCCCTTAAAAGTGTTTAAAAGCAGTTAAAACGTATTTAAAGTGTGTTTGTAGGGGTATGAACTCACTTGATTGAAATGGTTGTTTTGAAGTAGTCGAGAGAAGAATCGAGCAGAACTTCGACTAGAGAGAGGTGAAATCTCGGGATTCTCGGGGATCTCGGGAGTGTGGAACTTCCTTCCGAACTCGAGTATGAAAAACCGGGGCTTTGGGAAATTTTATCGAGGATATCACGCAGAGTAACAACACTTAGAAGGAAAGAAGTGAGCACTAAACCCGGCACCCTTAAGCTTCTATTTATAGGGGCTGATTTGGGGTCTCACGTCATGAGTTTGGGTTGCTCACATTGTGAGTCTTAGTCAGCATGATCCTCTTCGACGAGTTGACGTGTTTGACACTCTGGAACCTATCAATCACGAGCTCACGTCGTGAGCATGGTCCCCTCACGTCATGAGGCTGAGTCAACATCAGATTTTGTGTCCTAAACTTGTAAAATCCGTAACTTTCGCGTACGAGCTCCGATTTCGATGTTCATTATATGCACGCGTAGGTGTGAAAAGGCTCTACAACTCTCATTTAGACTCCGTCGGCTAATTTTGACTTTATTTTTATTATATTATTTTTAACAGGCCGGGCCTGGAAAAGTCCGTTTAAATTCCATAACTCCTTCATCTGATGTCCATTTTCGTCAGACTTTTTATTGTTGTACTCCTATTGTCGGGGTCTTCAACTTTCGTTTAGGTTGTGTTGGCTAAAGACCGCTCGATCTCTATTTTGAGTTTTTAGCTGTCTACTGCTAGGTCAAAAACTTCGAAAAATCATAACTTCCTCATACGAAGTCAGATTGGGGCGTTCTTTTTATGTATGCTCGTGGTTTAAAGATATTTACAACTTTCATTTAGATGTTTAAGGCTAAAAGTATTTTATTGAAATTTCTCGTTTTATGCTTAACAACGCTTTACCGATAGTGGTACGAATCTTTGATTGGTCATAACTCGTTCGTTATAATTCGGATTTTAGCGTTCTTTATAGTTTAGGAAACCTTATCACGATATCTACCACATAGTGTACCCAAACAAAGCTTTTTGAACATTTTATTTTCGATGATATTCTTATTACTTTACAAAGAGGTTACTAGAATCGACTTTTAAATCATTAGATTGACCTGAAATAACGGGTTGTTACATGATTCACCTTAAAGTCGACCACTTTAGCATGATCATGAAGGGGTACGACCACACACCTTCTTGGTGGCCGCACACTATGACCACACACTCCGACCATACACTCCGAGAACACACTCCGAGCACACACTCCGAGCACACACTCCGATCACACACTCCGACCACACACTCCGACCACACACTCCAACCACACACCCTGACCACACACTCCGACCACACACTCTTTTGTGTGGCCTTACACTCCCTTCATACAATCATATGTGATTGTAACACTTGTCCCAAGTGTTTCCTAGTCCCGTAGGGTGTCACTTATCATGATTAGTTGTATTATACACTAATTATGTATATACATGTATCATTATATGTTAAATAGGGTCTGTTTGTGCTCGAGGTTGCACTTGACACTCAACATCCCTAACGATCTTACATTCGAATCACACGTCAAACGGTAAGTTCATACCCCTACGTTTTTCCGAGTTTTCATGTTTTCAGGGGGGAATACAAGCAAAAGTACAAGGAAACTTGTGCTCAAAATATATTATTTTGTTTAAGATAATTATATTTTCAGTATGCTTTTAACACGGAAAACAGTTTTACCAAACAATTAACAAATCAACTCGTAGAAACACTTTTCAAAACTAGGGTAACGAACTTGTGAATCATGAAGTAAAATGTATTATTTTATAAAGGATTCATGCAAATCATAAACATGATTTTCAGTATTATTACTTGTAAATTTGTTAGTCTAAGTTGGAGACACGTCCTTGGTAACACTCCCATAGAATCAGAGTATAGGACTAGCACTTGTAACCAGAATCTCTAGTAGGGAGAGCGTGAATGTAGTTTATAGATCTATACGAGACTGACAACCCCGCACCTCGCTGCTAGCTACAGCCGGACCGTCAGGTCTACGGGTGACAAAGTCATTAAGGATATCGGCCGTTGCGGTCCATATCCAGTCAATTATGGTTATAAAACTCAAAACCTAGATAACAGATATTTACTTTTGTAATAATGAATCAAGTGAACTAACCTCAAAGTAATAACTGATTTGATTACTAGAGGGTATTAATAGTACCTTCAGGATTTAGTTCAAGACATTTTCTTTTATTAATTTTATTTATAAAATAGGGCTAATATACCTCACTGGGAGTAACCAGGGTTTTTAAAAGAATACTACATTTACCGATATAAGTATGGTAGAGACTTGTACACCTCATTTTAGGATGGATAACCAACCATCAACTTTTAGGGAAAATATAGGATTTTCCCGAGATAACTCGGCTATTCATAAACAAATTGTTTTTACATATAACTAACGAATATTCATATTCATTCCATAACTCCTTGGATTGTACATATGAATCTAGATGTCAGGGAAGGAATGGTTTTTCAAACATGCTTTTCATAAGAAAATATAGGATTTTCTTGAGAAACACTTTTCAAAAGGATTCAAGGAAACATTTTCTATCAAAACTAAATGCTTATGAACTCACCAGCTTTATGATGATATTCTTTCAAAACTGCTTGTATTCTCAGGGATTTAGTAAACAGGTACTTCCAGGACTTTTGGAGAGGTCGACGCGTTAGAATCACGTCTCTCGATTTTACTTTTGTCATGAACAAAACTATGTACTAAGACAATTTAAACCTTATTCATATATGTATTCAATGTTTGGTTGTGTTTACTATGCTTGCTATGATACAACTATTGTGATACTACGCATGACATCAACCACCCCCGAACGTTTCCCGGTTTGGGGGTGTGACATAATCCCTATGTGAGTTATTATAACCGTGCTTAATATGACTGATATGCCTGAACAATGTTCTTCAGGCATCGAAATTGGCAGACATTTGTTGCCCTAGAATTGCCTATCTAACTGTAGCGAATAGCTTAGGTGTGGGGTTGTCAATCCTATATAGATCTATATACAACTGTCTCGCACTCCCTCCAGGAGACTTTGGTTATAATGCAGGACTTAAATTGTACACTAGGTAGGTATGGTGAAGATAATGTGTCACAAGAGCATCAACAGATTTACGTGAACTATGACTCTTTTTTCTTGTAAAAATGAAATAATTATACCATTGAATATATATGAAAGTGTGGTTTTGTGACTCCCAAACTATACTAATTATAGTTTGTCTTGTATGTTTAGTTTAGATTATTTATATGATCTTTTATATAAATATAGAGTTGTAATCTTGTTTAGTGCTAATATATGTTCCCAAAACATAATATTTTTGGTTTGTAACCCACCAAAATAGTAAATAGCTATAATATAACCATTTTTGATAGGAAGGCTATCTTTTAGTAAAAGTTATCAAAACTTTGTAGTTTCACAACTCATATTTCCCTAAGGATATTTGTATCATATAATGAGATTTGTTTTCTTTTTATTAACTTTGCATATCAAAAACTAATATGTCTCATTTATTGTATAAAAAGTACTGATAACTACATCTTATGCAAACAATATCTCATATTTTATCATAAAGAAGGAAACATGCAAATACCCATAAGTCAAACATTTTTTTTACTTGTATCCCCCCCCTAAAAACATGAAAAACTCGAAAAATGGGGGTAAGAACACACCTTGGGTAGATTTTGTGGACGGTTTGAAGTGAGAAGATGAAGATTTCGAGCCTAGCTTCTTTAATGAAGTTGATAATCATCTTTGGAGGTGTGATTTTCTTAAGGGTTTCACATATGATAATGTGTGTAAAAATGATGAAATTTACACAAAAATGTGTTAAATCACTAGAGGATTTCGAAAATACTTACCAAAATCCTTAGGACCAGCTTGATGATGATGAACTTGGAGGAATTTCGAACTTTCTCTAGAGAGAAGAAAGGAGTTGAAGTAGAAAGAAGATGGTAAGAGTGGGAAAAAACCACTCTCGGCCGAAGTATAAATGGAGGAGGGAAAAGATTCCTTGCTAGTTATTTGTTGGTTAACTACATGTATCGCATGGAGACTTGGAGGGTACTTGCATGTTCAACATGGAGGTATGGTGGTTAAAAGGATGCAAAGGTAAGGTGTCAAGTCACTTTGGTTAAACTTCAGATACCCACCCAACCGAGATCCTCTTACCGAGGTGGGGTTCTCGGTCTAAGATGCCACCGAGATCAGGAGGGATTTTGGTCCTAGAGTGGCCGAGAACAGGGAGTATTCGGTCTAGCCTTGCAGCCTCGCATGCGTTTTCGGTCCGAGTGAGGGGGTTCTTGGTTGCGAGTCTTATCGACCGAAGCTTGAGTGTTTCAACTACTATTTGAGATTTTGAACTTCTTAATCCAAGCTTTAAACATCCTTCATTCAAATTGAAATTTCTAGAAAATTTTGATCTATCTCCTTAAATTTTCAAATGTTTATTACAACAAGATTGTGATGTGGCTTTATACCATCTATAGAGGCACCTTGCTTGATCAAAAGTTCCTGGTTGTCACATCATCCCCCTATTAAAGGGAATTTCATCCCGAAATTAGTTTAGAGTAGGCACTGTTGCATTGGGGAAGAGATGTGGGTACTTTTGTTTCATTTGATCTTTGCGTTCCCAGGTGAACTCGGGCCCTTGTTTGGCTTTCCATCGGACCTTAACAATGGGGATGCGACTTTGTTTCGTTAGCTATTACAATTTTCTATTTATCTAACCGCTAAAATTATATCGTCCGTTAGCCCATTGCCCCTTGCATGCTTCAAGTGCTTAACCCTAGTCAGTCCCTTTGTAAGTGGATCTGCTGGGTTGTCCTCTGACGATATCCCCTTTACCACGAGGTGTCCTTCTTCTACTTGATGGCTTATGAAGTGGTACTTTCTGTCAATATGCCTAGATCTACCATGATCTCTTGGTTCCTTGGTTAAGGAAATTGCCGCTTCATTATCACAGAAAATCTCCATAGGCTCCTTTATGGATGGTATGACTCCAAGGTCTTCGATGAAGTTTTTCAACCATATCGCCTCCTTCGATGCTTCGCTTGCTGCTATGTACTCTGATTTACACGTTGAATCAGCTACAGTCTCCTACTTGGAACTTTTCCATGTCACTGCTCCCCCATTCAAGGTAAACACCCAACCCGATTGAGAGTGGAAATTATCTCTGTCGGTTTGAAAGCTGGTGTCGCTATACCCTGTCACTCTCAAGTCATCACTCCCACCAAGGGTAAGGACCTAGTCCTTAGTCCTCCGCAGGTACTGAAGAACATTCTTAACTGCAGTCCAATGAGTTTTACCAGGATTCCCTTAATATATGCTGACCATGCTCAAAGCAAAGGCCATATCAGGGCGAGTACAAGTCATAGCATACATGATCGAGCCAACTGCGGAAGCATATGGTATTCAACTCATTTCTGCTATCTCAGCCTCTGTACTCGGACTCCGAGTCTTACTCAGTTTGGTATTGCTTTGGATAGGTAAGTCACCTTTCTTGGACTCCTCCATGCTGAAACGTTTCAACACCTTACCCAAGTAGTTAATTTGACTAAGTCCTACTAGTCTTTTATTCCTGTCTCTCAATATCCTTATCCCTAGGATGTAAGCTGCTTCTCCAAGGTCCTTTATAGCGAAACACTTAACAAGCCAACACTTAACCTCCTGCAAGGTTGGGATCTCATTTCCTATGAGCAGTATGTCATCTACATACAATACCAGAAAGCTTACTATACTCCCACTAGCTTTGGCATATACACAGGACTCATCCTCGCTTCTCGAAAAACCAAACTCTTTGACTTTCTCATCGAAACAAAGATTCCATCAACCAAATCCTTGTTTTAATCCATAGATGGATTTCTCAAGATTACACACTCTATTTGGGTACTTTGCATTGACAAAACCCTCAGGCTGACTCATGTAAACATCTTCAGCCAACACCCCATTAAGGAAAGCGGATTTGACATCCATTTTCCATATTTCATAATCATGAAATGCAACTACGGCCAACATAACCCTTATAGATTTAATCTTCGCTACTAGTGAGAAAGTCTCATCATATTCAACTCCATGAGTTTGAGTAAAGCCCTTCGCAACCAGTCGCGCGTTATATGTGTGTACTTTCCCATCCATGTCGGTCTTCTTCTTGAAGATCCACTTGCACCTGACTGATTTACGACCCAGTACATTGTCAACCAAGTTCCAAACTTGATTGTCATACATGGACTGAATCTCGTTGTCCATAGCCTCTTTCCATTTTACAGACTTGGGGCCTGCCATGGCTTCCTTGTCATTGTTAGGTTCATCCAAATTTACCAGTGTGCTATCACTGATAAATGTATCACCTTCAGCTGTTATTTGAAACCATATAACGCAGGTGGAACACTAAATTTACTAGAACGCCTGAGAGGTATGGACTCATCAATTGGCTCAATCGGAGTTTCCTCCTCGGTTTGAGTGCTAATGTTTGAGGTTCCTTCACCGCTTGACTGTTGAAGCTCTTCAAGGTCAATTTTCCTCCCACTGTCCCTTTGGCATATGAGTTCTCTCTCACGAAAGACTCATATCCTCGCAACGAAGACAACATTGTCACTTGGTCTGTAGAAGAGATATCCAAAGGAATTCTGCGGGTAGTCGATGAAAATACATCGCTCACTCCGAGCTTCGAGCTTGTCATGAGTCTCGTGTCTCACGAAAGCCTTGCAAACCCAAAATTTGATGTGGTCTAACGAGGTAACCTTCCCTGTCCACATATCGTGAGGTGTTTTGGAAACCTTTTTGGTAGGGACTAGATTAAGAATATGGGCGACAGTATCTAAGGCATACCCCCAGAATGAGATAGGTAACGAAGCTCGACTCATCATGGAACAAACCATGTCTAGCAAGGTTATATTGCGCCTCTCAGCCACACCATTAAGCTGTGGTGTCCTAGGTGGCGTCAATTGTGAAACAATTCCACATTCCTTAAGATAGTCAAGGAACTCGATACTAAGATACTCTCCTCCTCGATCGGATCGCAACATCTTTATCTTCCTGCCCAATTGATTCTCCACTTCTTGTTTAAACTCCTTGAACTTTTCAAAAGTTTCTGACTTATGCTTGATTAAGTAGATATAGCCATACCTACTATAATGATCATTAAAAGTCACATAGAAGCAGTTAGCATCCGTTATGGCGGTTCTAAATGGTCCGCACATATCACTGTGTATGAGATCCAACAGATCTTCACCCCTTTCACATGAACCAGTGAAGGGCGATTTGGTCATCTTTCCAATAAACAAGATTCGCAAGTGTCATCCGACTTCAAGTCGAATGACTCCAAAACTCCATCCTTTTGGAGTTGGGCAATGCGCTTCCTGTTGACATGTCCAAGACAACAATGCCATAAGCATACCTTGTCCAAATCATTGGAAGAATTAATGTGTAACACATTATTTCCGAAGTTATCTTCAACCATCACAGTTTCATATATACCATTGCAAGGTAGTGCTTCAAAATAAAATACAAAATTAATAAGCATTAATACCACCAATTTCATTATTAAAAGAAAAGGTAAAACCATGTTTATACAAAGTATGAAAGGAAATAATATTTCTCACCATATTGGCCGAGTAACAAAAATTATTCAAATCTAAATCAAAACCATTACTAAGAAATATAGAATAAACTCCAATCTTGGTTACATGTGACACTTTCCTATTTCCCATGATTAAGTTTATTTCCCGTGCTCCACATCCCTACTTCTTTTTAGTCCCTGCAAATCAAAACAAATGTGAAATCCACAACCTGTATGAAGGACCCAAGAACTAGCATGTGATGAGTTATTAGATCGAATAGTGTAAATACCTGCAAAGGATGGCTTGATCTTGCCATCCTTTATGTCCTGCAAGTACTTGGGGCAGCTTCGTTTCCAATGCCCTTTTTCATGACAGTGGAAGCACTCGGCATCCTTCGGAGTAGAAGAGGGATTAGTAGAACTAGCTTTGATCCCACTGGAAGAGGATCCATCAAGATACTTTCCCTTGTGGCTCTTGTAAGGAGCCTTCCTCTTCTTTCCCTTCCCATGTCTAATTTCTAGAACAGGGGCAGAAGTAGTAGTAGTAAGAGTAGACACAACCGACTTACCTTTTAAGTAGCTTTTTGCAATTCTTAGAAGGCCTTGAAGCTTGCTAAGAGTGACCTCCTCCTTGTTCATATGATAGGTCATACAAAACTGATCATAACAAGAAGATAGAGAGTGTAGAATAATATCTATTGCCAACTCTTCATCAAAATTGACATTCAATTTAAGCAAGCATTCCACAAATCTCTTCACTGCAAGTGGGTCGTGATGGGTTCACCATCCTTCATTTTGGTAGTGATCATGGATGAAATAATCTCATACCTATCCTGCTGAGCACCTTTGATGGTTTCTTTCCATCAAGTATTAATATATTTGAAAAGGATAGTAGTCCTCATAGGACTTCTACAGCTCAACAGTCATGGTATCAATCATTAGACACGACACCTTTGTCGCATCCCTCTCATAAGTAGTATGTTCAGCGATTTGTTCGGGAGTAGCAGTGGTTACATCATTCTCCTTAAGCTCTGTATCTAGGACATATTCTTTGTCCTCATAGTGAGTAGCCATTCAGATATTTCGAATCCAATTATTAAAGTTCGAGCCATCGAAAATGACCCTCCCACATAGGTTCATAAGGGAGAAAGAGCCTGAAGGGATTGGGTTGGAAGCATTATTTCGGATAGACATCTGAAAAGAAGAAGAACAAAGTTTAGGTTAGATGATAACCCTTAATATTACACCTAAATGAAATATTAAGGCTAGGACCCAACACAATATTCTACAATTGTGAAAAGGGATGCCGTAATCGAATTGTATAATATTTGAAGGTAGGTAAATGACGATTTACCAATTTCCACCATGAACAACGAAATAGATTATTAAGTTTGAATTGGATTGAAATTCCTAGATCCTTTGAGATTCATTGAACTTTTCAATGGCATATTTAAATCTCGATTGTGCCCTTCAAGTTTGAGACTGGGATGCCAAGGATCACAAACAAGGTGTGAATAACCATGCAAATTAACTTGGTACACCCAATGTTACAAATCACCTAATCAATGTGCCGATTAACCACACACGCTCCATCGATCTATGATTAACATCAAGCTACCCTTTGTCACGCATTGTCAGTCCCAGATTAGTGTGTCGGTTAACCACACACGCTCCACTAACGGTTTAACAAGGTGCAAAGTGTAATTTCATTGATCAGTACCATTTCCATATTTTCCTAAAGTAACTAAGATTGGTAATTTATTAAAAGTTAAGTTACTTTATATTTATCATTATACTTTTAATGAGGGAGAATTAATGTCCTATCCTACCCATTCGACTAACGACCCTCCATCAGTCAAGGAAGCGGTGGGTGAGAGTGGACACCCATTAAACCACCATTTTGTAGGCATAAACTTTGTACCCCCCTTATAGACCGACTTCGTGAATGAGGCCTACTAACGGTAAGACCGACTTGTCTTATATATATATATATATATATATATATATATATATATATATTATTAATACTTATAATATCATAAAGTATAAAGGTTGAATTTTAACTTTTAAAACTCTAGGGTTTGGAATTTAAGTTTCATTAGTGTGACTTTACAAATTCCAAAACTTGAGGCCAAGTTTTGAAACTTGTCAAAACTCTTCATATTCATAACTTATGAGTTTAATTGCATTTTAATGGATGAGACTTTTCATTTCCCATAACTTGAGGACAAGTTATGGAGGTTATAAAAAATGATTCAGATTAATTTTCTAACAACTAAAATAATCATATAATTCAAGATTGATCTAGCTAAACTCATAAATAAGATAGTATCAAGTCAACAATTTGCCAACAACTTTGTTTATCATATAAATCAACAATTATCTTAAAAATTTGACAATTATCTCGTGGTTGGATGAGTACAAGAACTACCAAATTAGAAAAAACATTTTTAACGATCCAAAACAGTTTGTGGTAGTGTTCCCAATCCAATCCAATGCAAGAAACTCGAAATTCTGCAAACAGAGCATGCAACTTGTCGAGTGCATGAACTGACTCGCCGAGTTGCTCTGTTACTGAGTGGGCTCATCGAGTCAGCCAGTGGACTCAGCGAGTTCATCAGTTAGATGCCAAAAATTTGATTTTTTCAACATGGAAAACTAACAAGCATCAAGAATAATAGAAAACAATCCTAGGTTCTGATAGCACTATTGAGTTTTGAGAACTATAACACTCCTATGGTGCACATGCAATCCTAAATGCTTTGGATCTATGTTTTCTCTAATTATACATGCATTTTCATTTTTTCCAAAGCATTCACCCAAACTATCTTACAATTGTCAAATGAACAATACAACTAGTTAGATGACTTACCTGTTAGAAGGACTTGTAGTTCTTGACCTTTGAAATCTTGAGCACCCCAAGTGTGATGCCTCTAATGGTTCACAAACACCAATATGCAAGAGGAGGCTTGAGAGAATAGGTTACATAGCACAAAATCAACTTCCCTATCTTAGAATGAATATGGTGTGTATGTGTGTAACCTATTTTGATCATGAGGGTGTGCTTTTACAGTGTATCAAAGGCTAGGGTTACACCTTGTAAACCCCAATGACCTTTCATATTACTTAGTTCCATGGGTTAACCTCCATGGAATATCCAAGGATTATCTCATTGGTTTAGCCGAACTAAACTATCATGGATCAGTGGCCCACGCTATAAGAATCATTGATTTACATAATCAATCCCCATATATTTAATTAGTCTCTTTTGACTACAAAATTAATTCCAAATTAATTCTTGATCAATACTAATTAAATAATATGATTTCATATTAATATATTATACTTGTAATATATTAATAAATCACAAATAACCTTATTCTCAAAAGTCCATCCTATCAAATTGCACTGGTGAAGGCAACCCAAAAGGACCATGCTACAATTGGGTCAAGTACATCCCATTTATAGTTACGATCTTAGACACCAAATCCAACAATAAGATCTCGCAGTCGTAGTCTTTCTCTACCTCCAACCACCTTCTCTGTCTCATATTTAGGTTGGGCTGATCCATGAGGTACTTCAAACTCTTATGATCCGTGAATATGGTGCACCGGGCTCCATACAGATAGTGGCTCCAGATATTGAAGGCGAACACCACTACCCTCAGCTCCAAAACATGGGTGGGATACCTCGTCTCATGAGGCTTCAACTGCCTCGATGCATATGCTATCACATGCCCCCTCTGCATCAACACCATACCCATCCTTGATATAGATGTATCACAGAAAACTACAAAGTCCTCCATGAAGGGTTTTGTGCATTCTAACACTCCTATGGTGTAAATGCAACCCTAGAAACCTTGTATCAATGTTTTACTAAGATACATGCAAATTTGATTTTTTTTTCAAGGTTCTTATCCTAACTAGCATGGCATGGGGAACTTGAACATAAAAGCTAGTAGAATAACATGCCTTTGTTGTTGCTTGAATTCCTTAACAACTTTGTGACCCTAGAATCAAATGTTTCACACAACACCACAACTCTTGGAATAACTTGAGAGAAGCACACTATCACTCAAAATCGGCTTCCCCTCATTGTTCTTTTCTATGTGCCGATTTTGCTACCCTATGGGGTCTTTATATAGTGTGTCACAAGTAGGATTACACCATGTAAACCCTAATTGACATGGATTTTCATTTCCTCCATGATCCATGGGTTTTAACCTCCATGGAGCTCCCTATGGGTTTTAACCCAATTCAATAAACCATGGATCATTAGCCCACTATATAAGAATGGATGATTTACACAATCAATCCCCATATATTTAATTAGTCTCTTTTTTATCACAAAATTAATTCCAAATTAATTCTTGATCAATACTAATTAAGTAATATGATTTCATATTAATATATTGATGTGCACAAAAGTACCCACTAATTTTATAATTTATAAACTAACTTAACTAACTAAAATGCATCTAGGCAGTGTACCTAGTCGAATTATAGAATAGTTGGGTAAGTCGGGTGTCGATCATAGGGAACGGTGTTAACTAACTAATTTATCTACTACTAAATTAACCTAATTTTAGAGCAAAGATGGGGTTTTATCTGATTTTACAAGACCAGATCAACTTAAATCACATAATTCAATCAATTAATTAAAAACACTCCTGTTTAGTTTGAATCCACTTCTTTATTTATGTTTAGCTAATAATTATGAATTATCAAAGTTAGTCACCAATTATTATGTAATTAGCAATTCAAGTCCAAATTTACTAATATTTTTACCAATTCATGAACTACCTTGTATGACCACACATAAGCAAAACATAGAATTAGTTATGAATTATAGGTAAGCTAAGTAAGATTTATCCAAGCAACCACAATTATGGTCATAAATCATGTCCTCTAGCACAGCTAAATTAGTTACTTTTATAACTTATCTAAGATTTTGGTCAATACTAGCTCTAGCAATTCAATGTTCACTAAATCACTAGGTTTCAAGTTCATGTAATTTAATGGTCACTAAGCTACACAGAACATGAATTTAAGCAACTAAGAAACTAAAATAACATGCTAGGTAATGATAATCAAACATGAGAAATTACCAACTAATCAAATTCAATAGTCATTAAGCTAAAACATAATTCAGAAGCTTCATCTAGCTAGACAAGAGATGCTAGATTCAACTACTCATAGTAACAAGTAAGCAAAAACAAATCAAATTATCAAACATGTTCATAACTATCAAACTAATTAACTAATTATGAACCATTACTTCTTTTGATGTTGAAAGCCTTTTCCAGAACTCTATTTCTGCTCAAAATCGTCTTCAGGTAACCATTCAATCAGCCAAAAACTCCTCAAGTCGTAATGGGCAAGGGAATTTATAGTTTTCTGATTTCCCGAGTTCACGTCGTGAACCATAAAGATTCACGTTGTGAATATGGGATAAACGTGTTCGACAAGGACTCTTTCACCCACATGCATATCTTTTAGAATTCCCACTCACGTCGTGAATCATGAATTATTCACATTGTGAGTGCGTCTTTTGTTGACTTTTTCGTTCTTCTTTTCTTCAATCTCCAAAGTTCCATATGCTGTCAATTTCAATCCCTATCTTCGAAAATGCTTCAATTTGGCTGCAAAATAACAATTTAAACTTATAAGTACCATTATTCTATGCAAATAACCAAAATATTAATAGAAATGTAAATAAATATTGCCTAAAAATGTGTATAAATATGGCAATATCAAAATACCCCACACTTGTTCTTTGCTTTCCCTCAAGCAAATCTAATTATTAAATCAAACTTTCATCACCAATATCACATAAAACGATCCAACTCAAGCTCAGCCATTATGCTAAGACCTTAACGCATGCATTTGTGTCTAAATTTTTTCCTAAGTAACCCCCCTCAATTCTAAATACTCACAATCCTCATAAACACTCGCCCACTTCTTTTGAAGAATTCTTATTTTATGCAGCCATCCGAATCCATCCGCAGAAGACTACCTTAACCTCAAGGTATTTTCGTAAAGCCACCCAAGCATACATAAACTAGAGAATTATAACTTTTTAGAAGATACCACAACTTGGAGCTCTTGAATTCTTCTTTTCTTTGATATTTGATCTTTGATTTCTTTGAATTCACCACCTTTTTGTGTAACTTTCGTATCTTCAACTTTTGAGACTTCAGAATTTTGATCTTTGATCTTCATATTTTGATACTTTTATGCTCCAAAATTCTTCAATTGCTTTACTTTTGGTAATTTCTATCTCTCTCTCTCTTTTTTTAAACATGTATCTTAGTTTTTTTTATATCACTCAAAAACCTATATGCTTAAGCAGGGGCGCTTAACTTCAACCTATTTTGGTTAAGACATAACTTTCCTGGATACATTTCAAGTTTAGGCTGCTAAACATATTGCATTCCACAAACTAAGCGAGGTTGTGTTTTTGTCGCATGATTTCACTAGGATAAACGAGGCCACAAATGCACTATAACATATATCGGCTCAACTAAACATTTGAGTTCTTATCAGATCATCCTAATGCAATATTAGCAACTTAAGTTTAAATTATTATTACTAGAACTAATTAGATTATTATTTCAAACCTATGAAAATTTTAAAATTTCTTATAATTTCTAGCAATTTACTTTTTCGACCCCCTACCCCACACTTATTACATACAATGCCCTCATTGTATGCATAAAATAAAATTTAAAAGCAATAAAAGGGAGAAAAAAGGAACAGACTCCCCTGGGATAGAAGTGGCTAGATTGAACTCCTAACGTGTAGTTGACATGTGCATCTTGAATATGGAACTTCATCTAAATAGGAACTTGGACTTGAACTCGCGACAGATGTAAGTGAGCCAACAAGCGAAAAAGCAATGAATCGAAACTTCAATCTCCCATAAGAATGGTGTAAGTCTTCAAAATGTATACAATAATGTGGGAAAGCATATGCCACTATGTATAGTAGAGGAAATGGCCAGAATGCTCGTCATAAAACACCGAATTTTGTGAAAAATGGGAAATTCACGACGTGAATTCGCAGGAATGCGGATTCAGAAATCCCTTGGAACCCAACTCACGACGTGAATAGTATATGCTCACGTCATGAAAACTGGGCAAGTGAAAAATGAAACTGCCAATTCTTGTTATTACTTTTAGCATCCCACTCCAATATCCAAATTAATAAAGACACTTCTAAATGCAAATTTTCTATGACTCCTTGCTAATTTCATCCTCTTTCTTGACTCAACCCACACTTATTTTTAATTGTGGGTATCGACTCTTAACTCTAGATTCGTAACAACTCTTGACTAGACTTTACTCCTTTCCTAAGACTCCTTAGCAAGCGGTAGTTCAAACATCCGAAAGAAAATAAAAGTAACATAATAGTAATCCAACAAGTGTTTAACAATCCATACAATGTTTTCAAACCAACATATCAAAGCCTAACAAACTAAAAACTAAAGACTAAATAAAAATTAAACAAAAGATCAATCATCTTCCTCTTCATCCCGAGCTCCACTAGTGTCTGCCCCATCTCCTCCTTGGCCTCGATACTCACTCATCCTGGGGCGAATTCGGTAATGATACCCCAGATAAGGAGGCTGCTCCACATTGAAATGTTGAACCATATTCTCCATAGTCCCTCCAATCCAATTCACACTTAAGGAAAGTTGGTCAAAATACCCTATCATATCATCCCCAATATGTGATCCTACCATAGGTGCGGGTGGATGCACCAGCTGCCCTCGTTCACCTCTCCCTCTAACATTCCTTCTCCTAGGCCTTGGTTGTGGTTCGGGTTGATCACCCTGCTGCTCACCACCATTGTCATCATCCGACCCCAAAATACCCCAGTGAGTTCCATAATTTTGGACCGCCCGCATGGTCTCCAAATAACCCATACTAAACTCGTGCCCATCCATGCAGGTGATGGAACGAGTGATACCGGGAACCAGTAACCCATACGATCAGGCCAACTGGGTAATGAATTTCCCTCCACAAATAGGGCTCCCGGGGTGAAACTGGCAGCAAAGTCAGCCAAGAAGCATGCTAAAAAGTAGGGAATGTTACAACACACTCCCGGCTGCAAAATGCACCATAAAAAGAATAAATTCTGCATTGTCACTTTGTCCCCATGCCTTCTGTGATTGATGGAGAAAGTGATCTGTCGGTGGAGTAAACGGTGGATAGGAGACCAAATGCTGCTCTCGGGGGAAACTCCGATATTGAATATCCCGGAGGCAATATTATGCCAAAAATCATACCCAGTAACACCATCAGCATACCCTCGAGTTACCTCCCTCAAAAACATGTCACACTTGGGAGTCATTAACTCTTGGGGATTATAAATCCCCACCCTCCACGAAAACTCTATGAGGCTACATTCCCGGTACTCCCCCCCCCCCCCCCCCCCCGAGATGAAAGATCAGTGCTTGCTGATAATGGGGATCTTGGACATTCTCCTGGAATGTCATTGTGGAGAAAAACTCCACACAAAATTCTTTATAAACTTGCTCTTGAATTCGGAAAAGATTTTGCCACCCCGCGCAAGTAAAAGAAAAACCATCCCCAACAAATATTTTGGTAAGAAACGGGGACAACCTATTCACGATTCCAACCTCCCTCATGCGTGTCCAGTTTATGGTGGGTGGGACTGCAATCTCGTGGTTGTATAACCACCCCAATCTGTTATTCCATCGGGTCAAGACTCCTTAAGAAATTGAAGTTGGTAAATTATAAAACGGGTGTAAACCCGCCACTCCAATAGGCACCTCCCTTCTAGGACCCATTTATGCAAAAAAACAAACAGCAAACACAGCCAAAAGAAACAACCCAACAGATTAAAAATAAAAGAAACATGAAACTGTCCAGTCCAGAATTCACGTCGTGAATTCCTAGGAATTCACATCGTGAGTTCGTCATCGCAAACTGAAACTGTCCACTTTCTATAGAAATCGGGCCAATACAATTCTTGGGGTTTACTCCTATGCTAATTCCAACCACAAATCATCAACATTCCAAGGCTATTACAGGATTTTTAGGGAACATTTTCGACATTTCAACTAATTACAAACCCTAACCCTAAGTTTCAACTATTAAAGAAGAATTAGACATGAGAATAAAGAAGTATTACCTTAGATCGAAGGATTACGTAAGCAAAAACAAAAATGGATTGTATGTTGGCCGAAATCGGAGCAAGGGGACCAATCTTCTCTTTCACTTCGTGGGGAATAAAGAATGATTTTGTCAAAGAGGGTTCTGTGTTCTTTAGTCTGTGGTCCCGAGTATTTCAGGATTCACGTCGTGAATCCTAGGAATTCACGTCATGAATTCAGTCTGGTCTTAAAATTGGGCCATTCAATCTATATCAAAAGTGGACTGGTCTTAAAATTATTGGGCCATTTAATTTAATAGAAAATGGGCTAATTATGGATTAAAGAATACATTGTCCGTTACATTCAGAACTCACGTCGCAAATCATAAGATTCACGTTGTGTATAATATAATTTTTATTAATTCCAAGTTTGTCTATTAACTAGATTCTTAATTATTACCACTTCATTTTTAGGGACCCCACACTCATTGTTTAATTATGAATAAAGTGAGTTGGATGATATGATCGCTTTCTTAAAAACTAGAAATGCAAAAACTAAAAAGAAAAAGAAAGAAAACGCAAACCAAACTCGGGTTGCCTCCCAAGAAGCACTTCTTTTTGAGGAGTCTTGAGCTGGACTCCGTGCATCCTACGTTGAATCTTCAGATGAGTCCACCACCATGATCTTTTGCTCCTTGAAACGCCTCTTGTAAGCTTGCACTCGACGAATATACGCCTTTTTAGAATTCTCCTTTTTAGCCTTGACTTCGTTTCCATCGAGCTTGCTTTGATCCCTTCAATCTTCAATTTTTCATCATGTTTAAGCTTCATAATATCCTCCTCCTCCTTCACTACTGGGCTAGTCTCCTTTGATGTGACCTCCTCTTCATCACTAGACATGTCATCACTTTCCTTACTCATGCAAGATGTTGGTGTTTTATAAGCAAACACCTCGAATACAAGTGGAACAGAAGCTCTTGGCTTGGTGCGCTTGACTTGCTGAATTGTTTGAATTTCTTCTTCCATAAGTTTCTCCAATTCTACAAGCTCATTATCATCTTCAATATTAAACACTTCACCTTGAACATCATATCCTTTGAAACCATCTTGTAGTCCGAAAGTTTCTTCTTCATCACCGACCCTCAACGTGAGCTTGGATTCTCGAACATCGACAAGAGCCCTAGCAGTATTTAGTAAAGGGCGACCAAAAATGATGGGGACATTTACATCCTCTTTCATGTCAATCACTACAAATTCAACTGGTAAAACAAATTTCCCAATTTTAACTAGGATGTCTTCTACTATCCCTCTGGGGTGAGTCACTGAACAATTTGCCATGTGGATTGTCATCTTCGTAGCCTTGATCTTCCGAATATTTAATTTTTGATAGAATGAAAATGGCATCAAATTTATGCTAGCCCCAAAATTGGCTAAAACATATGTCTTCAAAATCACATGGAAAAGTGAGGCGTCCAGGATCTCCCATCTTTTTAGGTAACTCTCCTAATACAACCCTTGAACTTTGTTCACTTAGAATGAACTTGGAATACTTCCTTAATTCTTGACGAGTGTCTATTATGTCTTGGAGGAACTTCGCGTATTTGGGAATTTTGGATAATGAATCAATGAAAGGAGTATTAATCGCAATACCCTTTATTTGTTGAATAAACTCCAGATGTTCCCTTTCCAGTGGGCTAAAAACTTGATGTTCTCGAGACGGGAATGGAAAAGGCGGGTTATAAACTTGATGTGCTCGAGACGGGAATGGCAAAGGCGGGTTATAAAATGGAACAGATACGGGATTCTTCTGTTCAGACCGAGCCCACGACGTGAGTATAGCGGGCTCACGATGTGAACTAGGTATTCCAGCAGATTCTTCGTTTTCGAGTTTTGTCTTCTTAGGCTTTGGTTTAGATGGCTTTGGATCCACTTTTAAAGCTTCTAGGAATTCATAAATTTCTTCTTTTTCAATATCAATGGCCATGACGTGAGATTGTGTCTTCATTTCAGGAACTTGTGGAGACAATCTTTTATTTACCAAAGTAGTAAGTTGACCAAGTTGAACTTTAAGGTTATTGATGGAAGCTTGCTGATTTTTTAATAATGATTGTTGATCAATCATCATAGCATGATGATTCTTCATCATAGTTCTTTGATCTTTCTTTGCAGTATTAGTAGCCTCATGCCTTTTTTCTGAAGCTTCCATAAACTTCATTAACATGGTCTCTAGATCAACTTTCTTCTCAGCTGGTGGTTGCTCTCTTTGGTAAAAACCCCAGCCAGTTTGCCTAAATTTCTCTTCTTTTTGCTTCTTGTATTTATCGTAAGGCAGCCATTCCTTCTTTGGTTTTCTCCAATCTTCATCGTATTCTTCAATCAACTCCTTGGCCTGATTTGGGTTCTTCTTCGTTAGTGGTCCTTGTAAATCATGGAGTTGTCTAGTCATGACATTCACCCCATCATAGAATATCGAAATCTCTTGCTGAATATTGAGGTCATGTTGAGGACAATTCCTTAACAACCCCTTGTAGCATTCAATGCCTCGTATAATGACTCCCCCAGATTTTGCTCAAAGTTGGCAATCGCCTTCTTGAGTTTAGAGATTTTGGTGGGTGGACAAATGTGACAACCCGATATTTCGAGTCAATGTAATGTAAAACCGATCAAATTTAGGTCAAAATGTAACCTTCCTAAAATCTTATTTGGATTAAATAAAGTAATAGGAATCATATCAAGGTTTGCGTACATAAAAAGAACGTCCAAATCTGACTCCGGATGAGGAAGTTATGAAATTTTGAAGAAATTCCTTAATCACGTCATTTTAATAAATAAATAATAAAAATAATTTCGGAATTTGCCAACGGAATCTAAACGAAAGTCGTAGATCATGGTCTCACCTTCGCGAGGATATAAAGAACGTCAAAAACGGAGTTCGTATGAGGGAGATATGAATTTTTGAAGTTTATTTATAATAAATATAAATTTAATTATAAATTCCCGGTAATATCCGAAGGGGAGTCATCGGATTGGACCGAAGTACGCCCTGCGTACCTTCGTACGCCCCGCGTACTGAGATCGAGGGTCTCGGATCGTCCACGTCGCACTATCCGAAGAGTTCTAACCCGTCCGACCCGTCCGAAGCTCCGACCCGTCCGACCCGCTGTCCCGTCCGACCCGCTGTCCCATCCGACCCGCGTACCCAGCAACCCGTCCCATCCGAACCGAGGCAGTCGAGGCTTCGGTCATGCATGACGTACGCGTACGCGCTGCGTACGAGCGTACGCCCCGCGTTCGGAGGCGGTTCAGCCTTCCTATAAATAGGATGCGAGGCTTTCCGAAAATGTTGCTCATTTCTCTCCTCTCTCTCACAACTTTGTCTCGTTTTCCGTGCCCGTTATAACCCGAAGCTCTGGTCTTTTTGCTCAAGTCCCGAGGGTCGATTTTACTCCCGAGATTCCCGAGAATCCCGAGAAAAATCCGTTTTCCGAGACGAAACTCTGCCCGGTTTTCCATCTCGCTTTCCTCAATCAATCAAGTGAGTTTCATACCCCTTTAATCAACCTTTTTAAATATTCTAAATGCTTTTATATGCTTTCAAGGGGGGGAATACAAGTTAAATACTTATAGTTATCGTTTCAATCACATGTGATTGCATTAATCACATGTGATTAATAACTAGGGAAACCAGTGATTTTATCACTATTTAAACTATCTATCAAACTGTTTTACTTATAAATGTTTTCCAAACCCATTTACTTTTCGAATTTACACTGCAACTGTGATTTAAACAAATGTTCCTTATACTTAAACTGTTTTAATCAAATCTACGCCTTCAAATTGTTTTATAGATTGACATCAAGTCAATCTTTCTTTAAAAATAATACTTATGTTTCAAATGCCTTATAAATACTTATTTATGCTTTTATATTATAAATTGCATGCCCGTATATGTGTAGTTATATAAGTAATGTTTAAAAGACTTAGGAAGGCTACCCACCTTGTTTCCTTTTCCTCGATTTGGATGTGGTCTGATAGGATTTTGGGTGACCATCCGAAGGTCGTTTCCATATTAATTATATATCAAATATACATATATAGACATAAAAGTACTTCCATAATCATACGTACTAAACGAACCGTTAACAAGTTACCATCGGGGTAACACAGAACCATACTATTACAACTGCTAGATCAATGAGTCAGTTCATTCATGAGTCTATACTAGGAAGAGAACATATACAACTATACTAGAACAAGAAACATTTCATCACATATGCAAGAATACGATAACAAATGTGATCCACTGTATCGGAGCATGCCTTAAATGTCATGGCCCGAGTTGTAGCCAGAATTCTCTTGGAGGGAGAGCGTTGAGTTTGCGTATAGATCTATACTGGATTGACTATCCTACACCTTGCTGCTAGCTACAGCCGGACCTGCAGGTCTGCGGGTGCCAAACGTCATTCCGTTATTACGACCGTTCTTTATGTCGTTGTTATCAGTCGATAGTATGGTGCAATTATCACATTATACCTTAATATAAATCCGGTTTAAGGTAGTAGTAATTAGTACAACAGTAGTTCTTATTATACAAAGCTACAGTACTACAATGATTTACCCATTACATATTTTGGTGATAATCTCACTTAAGTATTAATGTACAAACTATATTTATACTTGGGTAATTACACACTTTTACAACAGACGAGTTTACAAAACAGTTTAGCCTTGGTAGAAGGTTACTTTTATAGAAAATATAGGATTTTCTGAGAGATTCAAACTTTTACAAACTTATACATTGAGACAGGTCCAAACGTTTTTGACAACAAACATTGACACTAAAATGCTTATGAACTCACCAGCTTAATGCTGATAAACTCTTTCAAAATAACTTGTATTCTCAGGTCATCAGTAGACAGGTACCGATGCCAGTTTTTGAGATGACGGAGCGTACTCAAGACTCATCATTTTATTATTTTGATTTATGTTATATTTTTGGTGTCTAAAACTGTACAGAACACGCATGTATTAAAATTTTATATTTAATGCAATGGATGATGTTGTTTGCCTATTTACATTTACTGTGTTATGATTACCTTACATGACGTCCTCCGCCCCAGAACGTTTCCGCCGTTCTTGGTTTTGGGGTGTGACAGATTGGTATCAGAGCATTGTTTATAGTGAATTGAGTATATCAACCCATAAAAGATATACTAAACTATAAACCCATTGGGGATTAAACTCTGACCAAGAGTCTATACTTAAAATAATAAAATATTTAACTAAGTATACTAGTCTGCATTCATACTAAAATAAGTGTCACAATGACAAGAACAAAAGTATTACGATTGTTAAATATCACAAGTGAGCTCGGGGATGTATGGTCAGTCCTGGGAATGGCATAGCCTGATCAACTATGCTGATCCTAGGAGTGATTAGCACATGCCTTAGAATGGTTGTGATAGGTTAACAAGTCTAAAAACTTACCAACCATACCACAAGAAGATCAATAGAATTTAAACTTAAAATACTATAGGAGTATTTTGCGCTACTAGTTACACGTATACTATATTCTTATACCTCTATTCTCGCATAGATCTTGATGGCTAGATATCCATCATGGCGACCCGTACTTTCCCAATGAAGGCAATGCCGGGTGGATCGATGAAGAGCCCGAAGTTGATCCTCCAATCCCTTTGGATGATCACCTCGCAGAAGGCTTTTCAGATGGGTCCGACTCCGAGCCTGAAGTCAACAACCTACCGATTGTAGGTCAAGCCCCGAACAACAACCCTCGACCAGCGTTTCCAGGTCCTACACCCATGTGGACAAACAACCTGAACCGCTGGAGTGATGATCAGGGTCAACCCTTACCATACTTTGGGGACCGAACCTTTTACAACGTCAGCGATGGTGGCTCTACTGACCGAGCTCTGCCTGTCTTTATCCGCAGAATAGCTCGTATTGTCGAGCAAGGTGGAGCAGCCGTCGACCGGGTCATAGAGATTGATGCCGACTCAGGTGTCAACACAGTCAGCATCCGCCGTCTTGAAGAAGACATGGAACGGACCCGGAGGACAAATAAAACCCTGCAGTAGCAGTTGGCTGCCTCACGAGCTGAAATATTGGAACTTCGAGCTCGTCAGAGGACTCAGGATCGACCCATTCAAGAGGTGTTTCGTCAAGTGTCCGACCGCAGTACTCGCCCGGGATTTTCCCATCGCCGTTGGTTGATGTCTAGTACATCTCCGTCTTTTAATTAAAGGATAGCCTTTAACATCTGTGCTCCAAGTAGCACTCGTGTGTAAAATGTTTCTAACTTTCCTTACTCAAAATTTGAAATCTAAGAACTATCAAACTTTTCTATCTGGTATGATGTATGACCTACTGTTAGGTCGATTTTTCCCTGAACTTATTACATCAGTAATGCCAGTATTTTTGAGATCTATCTATCTGGGAAAAATCTATACACTTATGCTTTCCTTCTAATATTCCTTATTGTGGTTTCAAGCACTCTTTCAACTGTTGGACTATGTTTAGTTAGTCCGTGTGTCACTCTCACGCTGCTTACAAATTGATTCTTACCATCTTTCTGATCTTTATAAACTTTTAGCTGAAGGATGCCTCCTCGCAAATCTCCCAGGAATAGGAATAATCCTGCACCTCCACCACCTCCTCCGCCCCCGGTCATCGATACTGTAGCCCTGAATGCTGTCGTAGCTGCAGCAGTGGCAACTGCCATGGCTCAGTATCACTCTTCTGATGCCAGCAGAGGTGGAACCCCTGTGGAATCTATTCCGATCGAAATCCCTGTGCGCTCAAGGGAGTGCTCTTACAAGGATTTTACAAACTGCAAGCCGAAGCCTTTCTATGGCACCGGCGGAGTCATTGCTCTCTCGCAATGGTTCGAGAAGACTGAATCAGTCTTCGAAATCTGTTCATGCCCTGTTGCGTGCAAAGTGAAATATGCCGCCTGCACCTTTGAGGGTAAAGCCCTAACGTGGTGGAACGGCCACGTCAAAGCACTAACTCTCGTCGTAGCCAACGACATGGGCTGGGAAACAATGAAAGACCTCATGACTGAGGAATACTGCCCGAGGGGCGAGATCCAGAAACTGGAGCAGGAACTCTGGAACCTGTCGATGAAGGGCACCAATGTGGTCGCTTATACTGCCCGATTCAGCGAGCTGGTGGCCCTCTGCCCCAATATGGTTCCCACCGAGGGGAAGAAGATCGAGAGGTACATATGGGGACTAGTGCCTCCGTATCAGGGGAATGTGCTAGCGTCAAACCCCGCTACCTTCGACAGTGCCAAACGATTGGCACAACGACTCATTGACCATGGAGTCAAAACCCCTGCAACCACAACCACCCTAGCCATCCCGGAACCCTCCAAACCCGCCGATACTAAGCGGAAATTCTGGGATGAAAGGAAGAAGCATCAGGCTGCCAAAAAGCAGCAATTGGTGGCAATTCATGCCGCAGTAACCCCTACTGCTGCTACTACTGCCCCGGTTAGTCGGTATGCTGGAAGTTCGCCCAAGTGCAACAAATGCAGCTACCACCACAACGGCCCCTGCCGTGAATTGCAGTGCTCTAACTGCAACAAGAAAGGACACACCGTCCGATTCTGTAAGTTCCCGGCACAACCTATCAACCAAGTCCCTGGCTCTGGCGCGAGCCCAACCTGCTATGGATGTGGCGAAGCAGGCCACTTTAAGAGGGACTGCCCCAAAGCGAGGAATGCTGGAGGAGCAGGGAGGGTACTAGCTATTGGCCACGGGGAAGCAGTTGCTGACCCAACAGTAGTAACCGGTACGTTCCTCCTCGATAACTCCTATGCATGCATTCTATTCGATAGTGGAGCGGAGCGAAGCTTCGTAAACCATAAATTTGCTCGCATGCTTAATCAACCACCTCACGCACTCAAAGAACTATTTACAGTAGAAATGGCTAATGGAAAAACTGAAAATACGAGTAGCATATACTTAGGTTGTACCCTAACCCTAGACAACCATTCATTTCCAATCGACCTCATGCCAGTCTCAATAAAAAGTTTCGACGTCATCATTGGCATGGACTGGTTAAGCCTTCATCGTGCCGACATCATGTGCTTCGAGAAAGCAGTCCGTCTAAACCTTCCGTCTAACGAAACTCTTATAGTCTATGGCGACAAACCCGGTGCAAGTCTTCGCATCATATCAAGTATTCAAGCACAGAAATACCTGCGTAAGGAATACCACGCATTCCTTGCTCACGTCGTCGACACGAACCTAGAAACGAAAGAACTAAAGAACCTCCCAGTAGTGAGCGACTTCCCCGACGTTTTCCCAGAAGAACTACCCGGATTACCTCCGCAACGACAAGTCGAGTTCAGAATCGACTTAGTCCCAGGAGCTACCCCAGTAGCCAAGTCGCCCTACCGTTTAGCACCAGCCGAGATGCAAGAACTCTCTGGTCAACTTAACGAACTGCTCAGCAAGGGCTTTATAAGGCCAAGTTTCTCACCTTGGGGAGCACCGGTCTTGTTTGTTAAGAAGAAGGACGGATCCTTCCGTATGTGTATTGACTACAGAGAACTCAACAAACTGACGGTCAAGAATCGTTATCCTCTACCACGCATAGATGATCTATTCGACCAACTGCAAGGGGCGAACTATTTTTCTAAGATTGATCTGAGATCCGGATATCACCAGTTACGAGTGCTAGAGGAGGATGTGCCGAAGACCGCCTTCCGAACTCGTTACGGACATTACGAGTTCGTGGTGATGCCATTCGGATTGACCAATGCGCCCGCAGTCTTCATGGATCTGATGAATAGAGTATGCCGACCCTACTTGGATCAGTTCGTCATCGTTTTCATTGACGACATCCTAATCTACTCCCGAAGTAAGAAAGAACATGGAGATCACCTGCGACAAGTTCTAGGGACATTACGAAAAGAGAAACTTTATGCGAAGTTCTCGAAATGTGAATTTTGGATCCGAAGAGTCGAATTCTTAGGACACGTGGTAAGCGAAGAGGGAATCCACGTGGACCCATCCAAAATTAAGGCCATTGAGAACTGGTCAGCACCGAAGACTCCTACAGAAATTCGTCAATTTCTAGGTCTCGCTGGCTACTACCGCAGGTTCATTCAGAACTTCTCACGAATAGCGAAGCCTCTTACAACCCTAACCCAGAAAGGTGTGGCCTTTGACTGGGAAGAGAAACAAGAAAGAGCGTTCCAAACGCTCAAACGAGCCTTGTGCACCGCACCAATACTATCCCTTCCCGAAGGAATAGAAGACTTCGTAGTTTATTGCGATGCATCAAACCAAGGACTCGGATGTGTTCTGATGCAGCGAGGTAAGGTCATCGCCTACGCCTCAAGACAATTGAAGACACACGAGGTTAACTACACGACCCACGATCTTGAACTAGGAGCAGTAGTGTTTGCTCTGAAGATCTGGAGACATTACTTGTATGGAACGAAGAGCACTATCTTTACCGACCACAAGAGTTTACAACACATTTTCGATCAGAAGGAGCTCAACATGAGACAACGACGGTGGGTCGAGCTACTCAGTGATTACGAATGCGATATTCGTTATCATCCGGGTAAAGCCAACGTAGTAGCGGACGCCCTAAGTCGGAAGGAATATTCTGGTCGCAAAGTCAAGTCATTATCAATAACCATCCATTCACACCTGACTAAGCAAATTCAGGCGGCTCAACTTGAGGCCATGAAATCTGAAAATGTGTCAAGTGAATCCCTTAGAGGAATGGACAAGAATTTAGAAGCCAAGGGTGACGGAGCTTTATATTTCATGAACCGGATCTGGACACCGAAACATGGTGGCTTCCGAGACTTGGTCATGACCAAGGCGCACAACACTCGGTATTCCGTCCACCCAGGTTCAGATAAGATGTATCTGGATCTTAAGAAGCTATACTGGTGGCCTAATATGAAAGCAGAGATTGCTACCTTCGTAAGTAAATGCCTTACTTGCGCAAAGGTTAAGGTCGAGTACCAGAAGCCCTCTGGTTTATTGCAGCAACCAGAGATCCCGGAATGGAAGTGGGAGCGGATCACTATGGATTTCATAACCAAGTTGCCCAAGACAACGGGTGGACTTGACACCATATGGGTCATCGTTGATAGATTGACCAAGTCTGCACACTTCCTGCCTATCAAAGAAACCGACAAGATGGAGAAGCTTACGAGAACATACATTAGGGAAATCGTACGACTGCATGGTGTACCTATGTCCATTATCTCCGATAGAGATAGTAGGTTCACCTCAAGATTTTGGCAATCACTACAACATTCCCTAGGAACGAGGCTGGACATGAGCACAACCTACCATCCTTAGACCGACGGACAGAGTGAGAGGACCATCCAAACTCTAGAAGATATGTTGCGAGCCTGCGTGATTGACTTTGGGAAGGCATGGGATACTCATTTACCCCTTGTCGAGTTTTCCTATAATAACAGTTATCACACGAGCATCAAGGCTGCTCCATTTGAAGCTCTCTACGGCCGTAAGTGCAGATCCCCTCTGTGCTGGGCTGAGGTGGGTGATACCCAATTAGCCAGGGGGCAAACTTCTGGCAGTACTCTCACCGGTCCGGAGATCATTCGGGAAACAACAGAGAAAATCGTTCAGATCCGTGAACGATTGAAAGCCTCTAGAGACCGACAGAAGAGCTACGCTGATAAGCGAAGGAAACCTTTGGAATTTCAGGTGGGAGACCGAGTTCTCCTCAAAGTCTCACCCTGGAAGGGCTTGATACGCTTCGGCAAGCGTGGGAAGCTTAATCCGAGGTACATAGGGCCTTTCGAGATTCTTGCAAGAGTCGGCCCCGTAGCTTACAAACTCGAACTACCAGACGCACTTCGTAACGTACATTCTACATTCCACGTATCTAACTTGAAAAAGTGTCTATCCGATGAGACTCTTGTAATCCCACTCGTCGAGATTGAAATCAACGAGAGCCTCAACTTCGTGGAAGAACCTGTAGAGATCATGGACCGTGAGGTCAAGCAGACAAAACAAAGCCGTATCCCTATCGTGAAGGTTCGCTGGAATGCCAAGCGAGGACCGGAATTCACTTGGGAACGTGAGGATCAGATGCAACTGAAATACCCTCACCTTTTTGCTTAGTTATTTGTAAATTCTAGCTTGCTTAAAAGTCTAATTTCGGGACGAAATTCCTTCTAACGGGGGGATGATGTGACAACCCGATATTTCGAGTCAATGTAATGTAAAACCGATCAAATTTAGGTCAAAATGTAACCTTCCTAAAATCTTATTCGGATTAAATAAAGTAATAGGAATCATATCAAGGTTTGCGTACATAAAAAGAACGTCCAAATCTGACTCCGGATGAGGAAGTTATGAAATTTTGAAGAAATTCCTTAATCACGTCATTTTAATAAATAAATAATAAAAATAATTTCGGAATTTGCCAACGGAATCTAAACGAAAGTCGTAGATCATGGTCTCACCTTCGCGAGGATATAAAGAACGTCAAAAACGGAGTTCGTATGAGGGAGATATGAATTTTTGAAGTTTATTTATAATAAATATAAATTTAATTATAAATTCCCGGTAATATCCGAAGGGGAGTCATCGGATTGGACCGAAGTACGCCCTGCGTACCTTCGTACGCCCCGCGTACTGAGATCGAGGGTCTCGGATCGTCCACGTCGCACTATCCGAAGAGTTCTAACCCGTCCGACCCGTCCGAAGCTCCGACCCGTCCGACCCGCTGTCCCGTCCGACCCGCTGTCCCATCCGACCCGCGTACCCAGCAACCCGTCCCATCCGAACCGAGGCAGTCGAGGCTTCGGTCATGCATGACGTACGCGTACGCGCTGCGTACGAGCGTACGCCCCGCGTTCGGAGGCGGTTCAGCCTTCCTATAAATAGGATGCGAGGCTTTCCGAAAATGTTGCTCATTTCTCTCCTCTCTCTCACAACTTTGTCTCGTTTTCCGTGCCCGTTATAACCCGAAGCTCTGGTCTTTTTGCTCAAGTCCCGAGGGTCGATTTTACTCCCGAGATTCCCGAGAATCCCGAGAAAAATCCGTTTTCCGAGACGAAACTCTGCCCGGTTTTCCATCTCGCTTTCCTCAATCAATCAAGTGAGTTTCATACCCCTTTAATCAACCTTTTTAAATATTCTAAATGCTTTTATATGCTTTCAAGGGGGGGAATACAAGTTAAATACTTATAGTTATCGTTTCAATCACATGTGATTGCATTAATCACATGTGATTAATAACTAGGGAAACCAGTGATTTTATCACTATTTAAACTATCTATCAAACTGTTTTACTTATAAATGTTTTCCAAACCCATTTACTTTTCGAATTTACACTGCAACTGTGATTTAAACAAATGTTCCTTATACTTAAACTGTTTTAATCAAATCTACGCCTTCAAATTGTTTTATAGATTGACATCAAGTCAATCCTTCTTTAAAAATAATACTTATGTTTCAAATGCCTTATAAATACTTATTTATGCTTTTATATTATAAATTGCATGCCCGTATATGTGTAGTTATATAAGTAATGTTTAAAAGACTTAGGAAGGCTACCCACCTTGTTTCCTTTTCCTCGATTTGGATGTGGTCTGATAGGATTTTGGGTGACCATCCGAAGGTCGTTTCCATATTAATTATATATCAAATATACATATATAGACATAAAAGTACTTCCATAATCATACGTACTAAACGCACCGTTAACAAGTTACCATCGGGGTAACACAGAACCATACTATTACAACTGCTAGATCAATGAGTCAGTTCATTCATGAGTCTATACTAGGAAGAGAACATATACAACTATACTAGAACAAGAAACATTTCATCACATATGCAAGAATACGATAACAAATGTGATCCACTGTATCGGAGCATGCCTTAAATGTCATGGCCCGAGTTGTAGCCAGAATTCTCTTGGAGGGAGAGCGTTGAGTTTGCGTATAGATCTATACTGGATTGACTATCCTACACCTTGCTGCTAGCTACAGCCGGACCTGCAGGTCTGCGGGTGCCAAACGTCATTCCGTTATTACGACCGTTCTTTATGTCGTTGTTATCAGTCGATAGTATGGTGCAATTATCACATTATACCTTAATATAAATCCGGTTTAAGGTAGTAGTAATTAGTACAACAGTAGTTCTTATTATACAAAGCTACAGTACTACAATGATTTACCCATTACATATTTTGGTGATAATCTCACTTAAGTATTAATGTACAAACTATATTTATACTTGGGTAATTACACACTTTTACAACAGACGAGTTTACAAAACAGTTTAGCCTTGGTAGAAGGTTACTTTTATAGAAAATATAGGATTTTCTGAGAGATTCAAACTTTTACAAACTTATACATTGAGACAGGTCCAAACGTTTTTGACAACAAACATTGACACTAAAATGCTTATGAACTCACCAGCTTAATGCTGATAAACTCTTTCAAAATAACTTGTATTCTCAGGTCATCAGTAGACAGGTACCGATGCCAGTTTTTGAGATGACGGAGCGTACTCAAGACTCATCATTTTATTATTTTGATTTATGTTATATTTTTGGTGTCTAAAACTGTACAGAACACGCATGTATTAAAATTTTATATTTAATGCAATGGATGATGTTGTTTGCCTATTTACATTTACTGTGTTATGATTACCTTACATGACGTCCTCCGCCCCAGAACGTTTCCGCCGTTCTTGGTTTTGGGGTGTGACAACAAAACTGATCTAGAAATTTCTCACGCAACTAGGCCCATGCGGTGATTGTACCAGAAGGAAGTGCCTTCAACCAGTCTTTTGTAGCTCCTTTGAAATTGACTGGTAACATCCTTAGAAAAGTTGTCTCCCTTGGGGTATTAGGAGTATTAAAATAATCTACAATATCATTGACCTTTTCTAAATGCTTGAAAGCATCCTCAAGATCTTTCCGATAGAATGGGCTATCCTTAAGTACAGTAAGGATATGTCCCTTTAACTCGAATATGGCATTGGCAGGAATCATAGAATGTACCAAACCCGACCCCACATCATCTCGAATGCGCTTCTTGTAATCCCCATGGCCATCTCATCAATGTTCGCCATTTCGTTCTCCGGCTTGTTCTCGGGTTCACTCGTATAAAATCCAAATTTTGTTTCTGATTCATACTCGGAATCATGTGGATTAGGAATTTGATCAAAGACTTCAAACTTTGTGACAACCTGAAATTTTCATTCTGTACAACCTATATCACTTCAATAGAAGTTATAGCAGTCACAGTTAATTTTCAGACTTTTTTGTGTAAGTTTGAGTAATTCAGGGTTTACACTTCAGGAAATATCAGGAGAGTGGGTGCACTAGGGTTTTGTGCAACACTGTTATTCCAACACTCTATTATATTAGAGATCATTTCAGGAATAAAAATATTTTCTGCCAAAAATATCTCAGGACTATAAATAGAATTCTAAACCAAATTCATTCATTATTCGCATTTCCAACTAGAGAAAAGCCATTTTCTCTCTCCCGGATCTTTGGGTTTTTATCCCAAATCGTGAGTACCTCTTTCTAGTAGTGTTAGAAAGCTTTATATGTGTTTATAACATGATTTAGAAGGCTAAATCACTAGATTTAGGAGTTTACTCCCCAAGGTGTTCTTGGGTGGTAAACTCCCGAAACCAAGCCTAGACCGACCCTTGTGTTATGCTACTGCCTTGGACTCATTTGTATGCGTTTTAGGGGCAAGAAAATAACCAAGATACACAAACACATGGGAGTTCACGGCCCAAGAGGATCTTGGACCGTGAACTCCAATAAAATGGATCAAGGGGTGCTTTCAAGGCACCTAAATCCCTAGACATTTACATGGAAATTGTTCCCACTTAATTTGAGGATTAAACCACATCAAAATCACCCCTTTAAGTGAGTTCACGGCCCTAATAAGGTTCTTGGGCCGTGAACATCAAACAAAGGCACCAAAGTGTGCCTAAGGCCTTCATATGGTTGGAATAAAAGTCTAGAACCTATACCACATGTGCAAGAGACTTGAAAGCATCAAAAACACCCATACTTAAGAGTTTACGGCCGCAAACTCTAAGGGAAATGGCCTTAGGGCCGTAAACTCCTAAATGGAGTGTTTCTATGCCTTAGAACCTTCCAAGAATTTAACCACCAAGTTGGAATAATTCTAGGAATCATTTGGAACTTCAAAACACACAATACACCCATGGTTGGGAGTTTACGGCCGTAAACTCAAGAGTTTACAACCGTAAACTCCATGTGTGATGGTATATGAGGAGTAAACTCATATATGGGGTCCTTTAGAACCCTAAACACAAGTGCCTTGTCCCACAATAGCTTAGATGTAATCCTTAGGGCTTAAAACACTTATATAAAGTGTTTATTATGTCTAGGATGTCTTAACATTATCAATTAGTAATTTGAGACTAATTGAGTGCATATATGTGTGATTATATGTTCATTAGGATCGTAGTGTGTGTACAAGTCCTCACTTGACACCTAACAATCCTACACCGTCCAGTTCATCAAAAACTACCAACTACAGGTGAGTTAATACCCTTTAATCAATGTTTTAAATGATTTTAAACGTTTTAATGGGGGGGGGGGGATACAAGTAGAAAACAATATGTTATTAAATCAATCTTATGTATTTTATAACTGTGTTTTCACTCAGTAGATTTCACATATTTCAAAAGGTGACACATGAAGTGGTTTTCTATCTTAAAATACCTTGATAACAAAAGTATTAGTTTTGAAATGTTTATTAAAATGACATCAAGTCATTCTTAATTATTGTTCAAAACTCCTAGATATCTTGCAAAACCATTATTTTACCTTCTTGAATCAAACTATACTTATGCGCATATGTTCATTTATATGTTAGAAATTATAGTTTTCACCCTTCATTTAGTTTCCAATACTCTTGGGCAGCAAGAGTGCATAAACCTACGTAAACAACCAATTACCTTTCAGTTAACTATCATAGGGATAGTTAGAAGATATCAAACATTATTACTACTACAAGGAATCACACAAGAGTCAGTTCATTCATGAGTCTATACGAATACCTTACATGATACATGAGTACATGTACTCTGGATTACATGATACATGAATATGTTTACATATACTTACCTGTTACATGAACACACTTACATGAATACCATACAGGAACACTTCTACATAGGTGCATTATCCTGTATTTACTTACCTGGACAATTGTACTTAGAACTAAGAGGATGATTTATTAGTACTTTCTATGTAAATTATCTTTCCTATCCCGGTTCAATGGGATATCTCGGCGGCACTTACCATTCCGAACCCCACTGATTAGCACCAGTGGTCAATGAATGTCTACGGATGTCTAAGGTTGTTACTTATTTAGTAGTCAGTGACGGGACTAACCATCCCTCCGTCCAACTGTTGCAACAGTGGATGAGATGTGAATCTTCGGAGGATCATTAGGTTAACGATATGTATTAGGAGATCGATATCAGGACTAACCCTCCCTCCACCCTGCTGCTACTACAGAGGTTGAGGGGGGACTCTTCGGATGTTCATAGGGTCTATCTTTCGCTTCGGCGATGTCGTGTTTGTCCTGGTAACCCAAGATAATAACACTTACATGATTATATTTTTCCTTTTTACTTTATTTTGTGATACTTTCACATAAATGAGGAGTTAGATTAAGTACTCTAGTACTAGTCAATAGAAAGGAAAAGCTATCATATTACTTACAAAACATTCGGTTCTTGGTAGAAGACTACATTGTCATAACAAAATATTCGGGTCTTGGTAGAAGACTACATTGTTATAACAAAACATTCGGGTCTTGGTAGAAGACTACATTGTCATAACAAAACATTCGGGTCTTGGTAGAAGACTACATTGTTATAACAAAACATTCGGGTCTTGGTAGAAGACTACATCTCATACTTATAGAAAATAAGGGATTTTCTAGGGTTTTTCATACTTACATCAACATTTTCATTTAAAGGTTTACATGGCCTTCATAATAGATTTTCATAAGCAAGACAATGACACTTAATTACATATGAATTCACTAGCTTTAAAGCTGATACTCTCTTTCAAAATAACTTGTATTCTCAGGTCAACAGTAGACAGGTACGATGGCCAGGTTTTGAGAAGACGGAGCAGACAAGTCTCGTCTTTTATTTTGATTGTATATTTTTGGTGTCTTACTACAATGAAAGAACACACATGTATTAAAACTCTACTTATAATGCAATGGATGATGTTGTTGCTTGTTTATTATATTACACTGTTGTGATACTGTACATGACGTCCTCCACCCTTGAACGTTTCCGCCGTTCGTGGTTTTGGGGTGTGACAGATTGGTATCAGAGCATTGTTTATAGTGAATATAGTATATCAACCCATAAAAGATATACTAACTATAAATACATGGGGATTAAAACACTCTGTCTAAGAGTTATACTTTTAAATAATAAAATATTTAAGTAAGTATGCGTGCCTGCATTCATACGAAAATCAGTGTCACAATGACAAGAACAAAAGTATTACGATTGTTGAATATCACAAGTAAGCCTGGGGATATATGGTCAGTCTTGGGAATGGCATAGCCTGATCAACTATGCTGGTCCGAGGAGTGATTAGCATATGCCCAAGAATGGTTGTGATATGGCAACAAGTCTAAAAACTTACCAACACAACCATAAAGAAATACCATAGGGGTATTTGGTCTTACTGTAATTATCTTAGTTAGTTCGTCTATTTTAGCTATTCCTTATATCCCTTTTCTCGCGTAGAGTAAAATGGCTGGATTTCAACATGGCGATCCGTACTTCCCGAACCAAGGTAATGCTGGTTGGCTAGAGGCAGAACCAGAAGATGATCACCCAATCCCTTTGGATGATCACCATGCTGAGGGTTTTTCCGATAGTTCTGACTCAGAGCATGAAGTCAACAACCTACCCCCAGCTGCTCAAAACCCAAACCTGAACCCCCGTCCCGCGTTTCAAGGACCCACGCCTCTGTGGGCCACTAACTTGGATAGATGGAGCTAGGAACAAGGTCAACCCATTCCCTACAATGGAGACCGAAGTTTCTACAACCTCGCTGAAGGAGATTCTGCTGACAGAGTCCTACCCATCATGGTTCGTAGAATTTCCAGAAACACGATATTGGGTCAGGCAACTATTGACCGGGTCGTGGAGATTGAAGCCAACTCGGGTGTTAACACTGTCCACATTCGCCAACTAGAGTCTGCTCATGAAAGGACTCTGGTCCGCAATGCAAATCTACAGAGGGAACTTGCCGAAACTCAAGCTAAAGTCAGAAAACTTCGAGCTCAGCAAGTGAGAGCTGACAAGCGTATGAGGGACATGGAACGTCTACTGTTGGGATCGAGAACTCATGCTAGCAGTTCTCGTCGCCGATAGAATCTCGTCTACTCATCTTTTGGATATAACCTAGTTTATGTAAAACTTTGGTCTAATTTCCTATCTGTATAAATCTTAGACCTGTTAGTTCTTGACCTAGTCTTAATTCTGTCAAAATTTTCCATCTTGGTTGATGTAAATCCTACTTCTAGGCCATTTTTCTCGAACTTGTTACATCTGTAATTCCAGTATTATTGGCGGATATCTAATCATATGGAAATTATTATCCAAATACTACTATCTTCTTCATTTAGTCATTCTATTCATTCTGTTGTTGGACTATGGGGAGTTAGTCCATGAGACACATTCATTGTTCATTTATTCATATCTATGTCGTTATCTTTTAAATGTATAGTTAAAGATGCCGCCACGCAGAAGTACAAGACGTAACCCAAACAACGAAGCACCGATACCAACACCTCCACCACCACCTGAAGCTGTTCAACCACCTAATCCTTTCGATGCCAACATGTTCCATGCAGCTTTCACAGCAGCAGTTGCAGCTGCTGTGTCAGCAATCAACGCTCCTGCCCCTAGTGGATCAGGAACATGTGCACCTCCCTCGAACCACGGTGAAAGCCATGGACACCCTCGGGGATGCACCTACAAGGGCTTCACGAACGCCAAACCCCGCAACTTCAATGGAACTGGGGGTGTTATGGTGTTGAGACAATGGATTGAGAAGATGGAGTCCGTCTTTGAAATCTGTGCTTGCCTGGAGGGCAATAAGGTCAATTTTGCAGCTTGTACCTTCTCTGACAGGGCATTAACATGGTGGAACAGCCATGTTAACTATCTAACTTTGGTGGTGGCGTATTCCATCATCTAGGAAAAATTGAAGGACATGCTGATGAAAGAATACTGTCCTCGAGGTGAAGTTCAGAAACTCGAGCAGGAATTCTGGGGTCTACAAATGGTTGGATCCGACATCACGACCTACACAAATAGGTTATGTGATCTGGCAAACCTATGTCCTGATATGGTTGCTCTTGAGAGTAAAAAGATAGAGAGATATATCTGGGGACTGTCGCCCTAGATCCAGTCAAGTGTGATCGCTTCCAGGCCTATTACCTTCGATAGCGCCAAGGAACTGGCACAGTCTCTCATCGATCACCGGAAACCTCAGAACCCAGCAATCCCTACACCCGTACCACAAATGTCCAACCCCGACCACAACAGGAAGGGGTGGAATATGAGGAAAAGGGGGGCTTCGAAAGGATCCTCCAAGAGACAACAACTTGTGGCAATCAATGCTGCCACAGTTACTCCCATTGTCCCTGCGAACCCCTTACCAGCAAAAACATATGCTGGAACTCTCCCGAAGTGCACCAAGTGCAACTTCCACCACCACGGACCTTGCAAGGAGATGCAGTGCTCCAACTGCAATAGGAAGGGACACACAGCCCGTTTCTGCCAGGCTCCAACAACTCTGGCCGCCCAGGTTCCTAATGCCGGTATGGGCCAAGCTTACTACGGTTGTGGCGAAGTGGGCCACTACAAGAGGATCTGCCCTAAAGCAGGGACGGATGGCGGATTAGGAAGAGTTATGGCCCTAGGCCACGAGGAAGCGGTAGCTGATCCTACAATAGTTACTGGTACGTTTCTCCTCGATAACTCATATACTTGCATACTTTTCGATAGTGGAGCAGAGAAAAGTTTTGTAAGTCCCAAATTTGCACACCTGCTTAAACAAAAACCATGTGCATTAGATTGTTCATTCACGGTAGAAATGGCTAACAGGAAAACAGAAAGTACAAACTGCATATACGTAGGTTGTACCTTAACTTTAGATGGCCATACTTTCAAGATAGATCTCATGACAATCCAAATTGAATGTTTCGATGTTATCATCGGTATGGATTGGTTGAGTCTTCTTCGTGCCGACATCATGTGCTTCGAAAAAGCAGTTCGTCTTAACCTTCCTAACAACGAAACCTTAATTATCTACGGCGACAAACCTAGTACGATCCTTCGCATCATTTCGTGCATTCAAGCTCAGAAGTGCTTGCGAAAGGAGTACCATGCATTCCTCGCACACGTCGTTGATACAAGTCAAGAAACGAAAAACATTCAGAACATCCCTGAAGTACGCGACTTCCCCAACATATTCCCAGAAGAACTTCCCGGTTTACCACCGCAACGCCAAGTCGAGTTCAGAATCGACTTAGTGCCAGGAGCTACTCCAGTAGCCAAATCTCCTTATCTTCTGGCACCGGCCGAAATGCAGGAACTTTCCAGTCAACTTAACGAACTTCTCAAGAAGGGATTCATTCGACCAAGCTTCTCACCATGGGGAGCACCGGTCTTGTTCGTCAAGAAGAAGGATGGATCGTTTCGCATGTGCATCGACTATAGAGAACTCAACAAACTTACCATTAAAAATCATTATCCTTTACCCCGTATTGACGATTTATTTGATCAACTTCAAGGAGCCAATTACTTCTCGAAGATAGATCTGCGATCCGGATATCACCAACTACGAGTGTTAGAGGAGGATGTTCCCAAGACAGCCTTCCGAACTCGTTATGGGCACTACGAGTTTGTAGTGATGCCGTTTGGATTAACTAACGTGCCCGTAGTATTCATGGATCTGATGAATAGGGTGTGTCGTCCTTACCTGGATCAGTTCGTCATCGTCTTCATTGATGACATACTCATCTACTCTCGAAGTAAGGAGGAACATAGCCAGCATCTCCGTAAAATCTTAGAAACATTGCGGTCGGAGAAGCTCTACGCGAAGTTCTCCAAGTGAGAATTTTGGATTCGGCGAGTAGAATTTTTGGGCCATGTTGTTAGCGAAGAAGGTATACACGTGGACCCTTCCAAAATTAAGGCCATCGAGAACTGGTCAGCACCAAAGACACCTACTGAAATTCGTCAATTTCTAGGTCTAGCTGGCTACTATCGCAGGTTCATTCAGAACTTCTCCCGCATAGCAAAACCTCTTACAACACTTACCCAGAAGGGCGTGGCCTTCATCTGGGAAGAGAAACAAGAAAGAGCGTTCCAAACGCTCAAGCGAGCCTTGTGCACCGCACCAATACTGTCCCTCCCCGAAGGGATAGAAGACTTCATGGTCTATTGTGACGCATCCAATCAAGGACTCGGATGTGTTCTGATGCAGTGAGGTAAGGTCATAGCCTATGCCTCGAGACAGCTGAAGACACATGAGGTTAACTATACCACCCACGATCTTGAGCTAGGAGCAGTTGTGTTTGCTCTGAAGATCTGGCGACATTACCTATATGGTACAAGAAGCACGATCTTTACAGACCATAAGAGTCTACAACACATTTTCGACCAGAAAGAGCTCAACATGAGACAACGACGGTGGGTCGAGCTACTCAGTGATTACGAGTGCGAAATTTGTTATCATCCGGGTAAAGCCAATGTAGTAGCCGACGCCCTAAGTCGGAAAGAATATACTGGTCGTAGAGTCAAATCTTTGACTCTAACTATCCATTCACACTTGTCCACGCAAATAAAGGAGGCTCAGCTCGACGCTTTGAAACCTGAAAACGTGGCCGGTGAATCCCTTAGAGGGATGGATAAGAACTTGGAAGTCAAGGGTGGCGGAGCCTTGTACCTCATGGATCGGATCTGGACACCGAAACACGGTGGCTTCAGAGACTTGGTCATGACGGAAGCTCACAACACTCGTTATTCCGTCCACCCGGGTTCAGATAAGATGTATCTGGATCTTAAAAAGTTATACTGGTGGCCTAACATGAAAGCAGATATTGCTACCTTCGTGGGTAAATGCCTTACTTGCGCAAAGGTCAAGGTCGAATACCAGAAACCCTCCGGTCTCCTGCAGCAACCGGAGATACCAAAATGGAAGTGGCAGAGGATCACTATGGACTTCATAACCAAGTTGCCAAAGACGACGGGTGGACTTGATTCCATATGGGTCATCGTCGATAGACTGACCAAGTCTGCACACTTCCTACCGATCAAAGAAACAGACAAGATGGAGAGACTTACCAGAACTTACATTAGGGAGATCGTAAGGCTGCACGGTGTTCCTTTATCTATCATCTCGGACCGAGATAGTAGATTTACTTCAAGGTTCTGGCAGTCATTACAAAGTTCCCTAGGAACTAGGCTGGACATGAGTACAACCTACCATCCACAGACCGACGGGCAAAGTGAGAGAACTATCCAAACCTTAGAAGATATGTTGCGTGCCTGTGTGATTGACTTTGGAAAAGCTTGGGATACCCATTTACCCCTTGTCGAATTTTCCTACAACAACAGCTATCACACTAGGTTAAAGGCAGCTCCATTCGAGGCCCTCTATGGCCGAAAGTGCAGATCCCCTCTGTGCTGGGCTGAAGTGGGTGATTCCCAGTTAGCTAAGGGACGAGTTTCCGAAAGCACTCTCACTGGTCTGGAGATCATTCGGGAAACGGCAGAGAAGATCGTTCAAATTCGTGAACGATTGAAAGCCTCTAGAGACCGACAGAAAAGCTACGCTGACAACTGTAGGAAACCATTGGAGTTCCAGGTGGGCGACCGAGTCCTACTGAAGGTCTCACCCTGGAAGGGCTTGATACGCTTTGGGAAGCGTGTGAACCTCAATCCAAGATACATAGGGCCTTTCGAGATTCTCGCGATAATCGGCCCTGTAGCCTACAAACTCAATCTACCGAACAAACTCAGTAACGTACATCCTACCTTCCACGTCTCGAACTTGAAAAAGTATCTGTCCGACGAGACTCTTGTTATTCTACTCGACAAGATCGAGATCAACGAGATCCTCAACTTCATGGAGGAACCAGTAGAGATCATGGACCGAGAGGTCAAGCAAACAAAGCAGAGCCGTATCCCGATAGTGAAGGTGCGCTGGAACGCAAAGCGTGGACCTGAATTCACTTGGGAACGAGAGGATCAGATGAAACTGAAATACCCTCATCTTTTCGCTTAGTTATTTGTAACTTCTTAATTGCTTAAATTCTAATTTCGGGACGAAATTCCTTCTAACGGGGGGATGATGTGACAACCCGAAATTTCCATTCTGTAAAAACTATATCACTTCAATAGAAGTTATAGCAGTCACAGTTAATTTTCAGACTTTTCGTGTAAGTTTGAGTAATTCAGGGTTTACACTTCAGGAAATATCAGGAGAGTGGCTGCACTAGGGGTTTGTGCAAGACTGTTATTCCAACACTCTATTATATTAGAGATCATTTCAGGAATAAAAATATTTTCTGCCAAAAATATCTCAGGACTATAAATAAAATTCTGAACCAAATTCATTCATTATTCGCATTTCCAACTAGAGAAAAGCCATTTTCTCTCTCCCGGATCTTCGGGTTTTTATCCCAAATCGTGAGTACCTCTTTCTAGTAGTATTAGAAATCTTTATATGTGTTTATAACATGATTTAGAAGGCTAAATCACTAGATTTAGGAGTTTACTCCCCAAGGTGTTCTTGGGCGGTAAACTCCCGAAACCAAGCCTAGACCGACCCTTGTGTTATGCTACTGCCTTGGACTCATTTGTATGCGTTTTAGGGACAAGAAAACAACCAAGAAACACAAACACATGGGAGTTCATGGCCCAAGAGGATCTTGGACCATGAACTCCAATAAAATGGATCAAGGGGTGCTTTTAAGGCACCTAAAGCCCTAGACATTTACATGGAAATTGTTCCCACTTAATTTGAGGATTAAACCACATCAAAATCACCCCTTTAAGTGAGTTCACGGCCCTAATAAGGTTCTTGGGCCGTGAACATCAAACAAAGGCACCAAAGTGTGCCTAAGGCCTTCATATGGTTGGAATAAAAGTCTAGAACCTATACCACATGTGCAAGAGACTTGAAAGCATCAAAAGCACCCATACTTAAGAGTTTACGGCCGCAAACTCTAAGGGAAATGGCCTTAGGGCCGTAAACTCCTAAATGGAGTGTTTCTATGCCTTAAACCCTTCCAAGAATTTAACCACCAAGTTGGAATAATTCTAGGAATCATTTGGAACTTCAAAACACACAATACACCCATGGTTGGGAGTTTACGGCCGTAAACTCAAGAGTTTACAACCGTAAACTCCATGTGTGATGGTATATGAGGAGTAAACTCATATATTGGGTCCTTTGGAACCCTAAACACAAGTGCCTTGTCCCACAATAGCTTAGATGCAATCCTTAGGGCTTAAAACACTTATATAAAGTGTTTATTATGTCTAGGATATCTTAACATTATCAATTAGTAATTTGAGACTAATTGAGTGCATATATGTGTGATTATATGTTCATTAGGATCATAGTGTGTGTACAAGTCCTCACTTGACACCTAACAATCCTACACCGTCCAGTTCATCAAAAACTACCAACTACAGGTGAGTTCATACCCCTTAATCAATGTTTTAAATAATTTTAAACGTTTTAATGGGGGGGGGGGGGGAATACAAGTAGAAAACAGTATGTTATTAAATCAATCTTATGTATTTTATAACTGTGTTTTCACTTAGTAGATTTCACATATTTCAAAAGGTGACACATGAAGTGGTTTTCTATCTTAAAATACCTTGATAACAAAAGTATTAGTTTTGAAATGTTTATTAAAATGACATCAAGTCATTCTTAATTATTGTTCAAAACTCCTAGATATCTTGCAAAACCATTATTTTACCTTCTTGAATCAAACTATACTTATGCGCATATGTTCATTTATATGTTAGAGATTATAGTTTTCACCCTTCAGTTAGTTTCCAATACACTTGGGCAGCAAGAGTGCATAAACCTACGTAAACAACCAATTACCTTTCAGTTAACTATCATAGGGATAGTTAGAAGATATCAAACATTATTACTACTACAAGGAATCACACAAGAGTCAGTTCATTCATGAGTCTATACCAATACCTTACATGATACATGAGTACATGTACTCTGGATTACATGATACATGAATATGTTTACATATACTTACCTGTTACATGAACACACTTACATGAATACCATACAGGAACACTTCTACATAGGTGCATTATCCTGTATTTACTTACCTGGATAATTTTACTTAGAACTAAGAGGATGATTTATTAGTACTTTCTGTGTAAATTATCTTTCCTATCCCGGTTCAATGGGATATCTCGGCGGGACTTACCATTCCGAACCCCACTGATTAGCACTAGTGGTTGATGAATGTCTACGGATGTCTAAGGTTGTTACTTATTTAGTAGTCAGTGACGGGACTAACCATCCCTCCGTCCAACTGTTGCAACAGTGGATGAGATGTGAATCTTCGGAGGATCATTAGGTTAACGATCTGTATTAGGAGATCGATATCGGGACTAACCCTCCCTCCACCCTGTTGCCGCTACAGAGGATGAGGGAACACTCTTCGGATGTTCATAGGGTCTATATTTTGCTTCGGCGATGTCGTGTTTGTCCTGGTAACCCAAGATAATAACACTTACATGATTATATTTTTCCTGTTTACTTTATTTTGTGATACTTTCACATAAACGAGGAGTTAGACTAAGTACTCTAGTACTAGTCAACAAAAAGGAAAAGCTATCATATTACTTACAAAACATTCGGTTCTTAGTAAAAGACTACATTGTCATAACAAAACATTCGGGTCTTGGTAGAAGACTACATTGTCATAACAAAACATTTGGGTCTTGGTAGAAGACAACATTGTCATAACAAAACATTCGGGTCTTGGTAGAAGACTACATATCATACTTATAGAAAATAAGGGATTTTCTAGGGTTTTTCATACTTACATCAACATTTTCATTTAAAGGTTTACATGGCCTTCATAATAGATTTTCATAAGCAAGACAATGACACTTAATTACTTATGAATTCACCAACTTTAAAGCTGATACTCTCTTTCAAAATAACTTGTATTCTCAGGTCAACAGTAGACAGGTACGATGGCCAGGTTTTGAGAAGACGGAGCAGACAAGTCTCATCTTTTATTTTGATTGTATATTTTTGGTGTCTTACTACAATGAAAGAACACACATGTATTAAAACTCTACTTATAATGCAATGGATGATGTTGTTGCTTGTTTATTATATTACACTGTTGTGATACTGTACATGACGTCCTCCACCCCTGAACGTTTCCGCCGTTCGTTGTTTTGGGGTGTGACAAACTTGCTCTTTGAGGATGAACTCGATTCTTCCGTTTTCTTTCCTGACTTCCTTGAAAAGGCTGATTTCAGTTCTTGTAAAGGCGACTTCTTATTATTCTTTTTATGCTGCGTAGACTCTGGATCTTCAAGCGGTGGCACCAAAGGTGTGTTAGATCCTCTATTCATGAACTCCTGCAAAACAATCACAATAAAAACGTAAAACTCAACAAAAACTAAATACAGAAAAAAAAATCCCACAAGACAGTCCACCACGACGTGGTAAAGGCCACCACCTCGTGTTGTCGCATAAAAACTAACAAAAAATAAAAATGCAGAAAATCTAAAAAAAAGAAACTCAAGACGTGAACTTAAGGTTCCCGACGTGATCCTAGTACTGAAAAAAAACTAAGCTGAAAAAGTAACTTTTTGCAGGTTTTACCCCACAAAAATGATTGATCAATTTAAAGCAAACAAACTAATAATTAACTAAGCCGTTCCCCGACAACGACGCCAAACATTTGATGTGAACAAAAGTACCCACTAATTTTATAATTTATAACCTAACTAACTAAAATGCACCTAGGCAGTGGTTGAATTATAGAATAGTTGGGTAAGTCGGGTGTCGAATGGTGTTAACTAACTAATTTATCTACTACTCAATTAACCTAATTTTAGAGCAAAGATGGGGTTTTATCTGATTTTACAAGACCAGATCAACTTAAATCACAGAATTCAATCAATTAATTAAAAACACTCCTTTCTAGTTTGAATCCACTTCTTTATTTATGTTTAGCTAATAATTACGAATTATCAAAGTTGGTTACCAATTATTATGTAATTAGCAATTCAAGTCCAAATTTACTAATCTTTTTACCAATTCATGAACTACCTTGTATGATCACACATAAGCAAAACACAAAATTAGTTATGAATGTTAGGTAAGCTATGTAAGATTTATCTAAGCAACCACAATTATGGTCATAAATCATGTCCTCTAGCACATCTAAATTAGTTACTTTTATCACTTATCTAAGATTTTGGTCGATCCTAGCTCTAGCAATTCAATGTTCACTAAATCACTAGGTTTCAAGTTCATGTAATTTAATGGTCACTAAGCTACACAGAACATGAATTTAAGCAACTAAGAAACTAAAATAACATGCTAGGTAATGATAATCAAACACGAGAAATTACCAACTAATCAAATTCAATAGTCATTAAGCTAAAACATAATTCAAAAGCTTCATCTAGCTAGACAAGAGATGCTAGATTCAGCTACTCATAGTAACAAGTAAGCAAAAACAAATCAAATTATCAAACATGTTCATAACTATCAAACTAATTAACTAATTATGAACCTTTACTTCTTTTGATGTTGAAATCGTTTTCTAGAACTCTATTTCTGCTCAAAATCGTCTTCAGGTAACCATTCAATCAGCCAAAAACTCCTCAAGTCGTAATGGGCAAGGGAATTTATAGTTTTCTGATTTCCCAGCTCACGTCGTGAATCATAAATATCCACGTCGTGAATATGGGATAAACGTGTTCGGCAAGGACTCTTTCACCCGCATGCATATCTTCTAGAATTCTCCACTCACATCGTGAATCATGAATTATTCACGTCGTGAGTGCGTCTTTTGCTGACTTTTTCGTTCTTCTTTTCTTCAATCTCCAAAGTTCCATATTCTGTTTCAGTCCCTATCTTCGAAAATGCTTCTATTTGGCTGCAAAATAACAATTTAAACTTATAAGTACCATTATTCTATGAAAATAACCAAAATATTAATAGAAATGTAAATAAATATTGCCTAAAAATGTGTATAAAAATATATTATAACTAATAATATATTAACAAATCATAAGTTACCTTCTTCTCATTTTGTCTATCCAATTATCATGATGCCATGCAACCCAAATGGACCATGCCAACCGGGTCAAGTAAATACCAGAAATAGTTATGGACTTAGACACCTTATCCAACAGTTTCCTGCTTGGATAATTCTAATAACTATAACAGCAAGTATGATTTTAGGAACCGATCAAAAATCATAGCTCTTTCAAAGTCTCGAGGAACTAAGATGACCTACCATTTAAGATAAGTGATCGTATAATCCTATGCTCTCAAGATATCAGCCGGACAAATACATGGAACAATGTCGTACTTATTGTCCAACAATTTGTTTCCCGATTTCCAATTTGTTTGACATAGAACTAAACTGAACACATCAAATTTGGTTATGACCGGGCCCGGTACATAGGTCAAAACAAAATCATCGAGGGGCCTAGATATGACTTCTAATCCTCCAAGGTCTAGAAGGAGAAGATAAACTTCGACTCATATACTTGTACTAACTACTTGTTGAATCATACACAAAAGCATGTTTTATAACATTGAGTTACCAATGCGTTTTCATACAATCAATGTATAACCAACTCATAGTCAACAACTCATATCTATAGGCTTGAAGACTTATATGATATTACCATCACGATCACTCGAGATAAATTCCATGAAGTGATACAAGTGATCATGGGTTGAATCCAATACTCGAATCACTATTCCAGGAGTACTCATGAACACTACAGTCTCTTTGTCCCAGACAAACTACAAACCCATTCATGACATTCTTGCCTTGTTACCTACTTCCAAAATATGATTGACTGTGGATGGTTTGAATAATATGATATACCATAACATAATTATTCTGGAAGTCAAAACATGCAGAATTGAAATGATAGTAAACAATTGACAGAAGATAGTAACACTTTACTTATAAATAAATAACAACTTTTATTTAATCATCAAATGTCAACTACACTTTACAAATTTCGAAAGCTATCTAATTTCTAAAAATCATCCTTTAGCCCAATGTACCTTGCATGCTGAAGATGATTAACCATACTCAGTCCCTTCATGAGGGGATCTGCTGGGTTCTCATCCTAAGATACCCTCTTTGCCACGAGGAGTCCTTCTTCTATTCGATGTGTAATGAAATGGTATTTTCAGTCGATGTGTCTAGATCTCCTATGATCCCTTGGTTCCTTGGTTAAGGCAACTGCACTTTCAATATGATAGAAAATCTCCATAGGATCCTTTATAGCCAGTACTACTCTTAGGTCTCCAAGGAAGTTCTTCAGCAATATCGCCTCCTTTGCTACCCAATCGTTAGTCCTCCACAGGTACTTGAGAATGTTCTTTACCGCAGTCCAGTGAGCCTTGCCAGGGTTCCCCTGATATCTGCTGACCTTCTCAAAGCAAAGGCCACATGAGAACGTGTACAAGTCATAGAATACATGATCGAGCCTAGAGCGGAAGCATATGGTACTCGACTCATCTCAGCTATCTCAGCCTCTATACTCGGGCTCTGAGTCTTACTCAGTCTGGCGTTACTATGGATCAGTAATTCTCCTTTCTTGGAATCCTGCATGCTGAACCTATTCCAAGTAGGTACTTTGACTAATTCCAATTAGTCTCTTACTACTGTCTCTTAAAATCCTTATCCCTAGGATATAGGCAGCTTCTCCAAGTCCTTCATAGCGAAACACTTCCCAAGCTAGGACTTCACCTCCTGCAGAGTCGGGATGTCATTTCCTATGAGTAGTATGTCATCCACATACAATAACAAAAAGCTAACTATACTCCCACTAGCCTTGACATATACACAAGACTCATCTTCACTCCTCGAAAAGCCAAACTCTTTGACTTTCTCATCGAAACAAAGACTCCATCTGCGTGGTGCCTGTTTCAATCCATAGATGGATTTCTCAAGCCTACACACTATGTTAGGGTACTCGGTACTGACAAAACCCTCTCGCTGACTCATGTAAATATCCTCAGCCAACTTCCCATTATGGAAAGCGGTTTTGACATCCATTTGCCATATTTCATAATCATGAAATGCAACAATAGCTAGCATAACCATAATAGACTTAATCTTCGCTACTGGTGAAAAGGTATCATCATAGTTAACTCCTAGAGTTTGTGAAAAGCCCTTTGTAACCAGTTGCGCCTTATAAGTGTGTACATTTCCATCCATGTCGGTCTTCTTCTTGAAGATCCATTTGTACCTGACTGTCTTACGACCTGGTACATTGTCAACCAAGTTCCAAATTTGATTGTCATACATGGACTGTATCTCGCTCTCCATAGCCTCTTCCATTTAGCAGACTCGGGACCTGCCATGGCTTCCGTGTAGCTGTTAGGTTCATTAAAACTTACCAATGTATTATCACTGATAAGTGTATCACCTTCCGCAGTAATATGGAAACCATAGTATTGCTCAGGTGCATTCCTAACTCTCGTGGAACGCCTCATATGTACAAACTCATCTGTTAGATCAACATGAGTTTCGTCCTCAGGTTAATTGATAGGGTTTGAGGTTCTTTCACCACTTGACTCTTGAATTTCTTCAAGATGAATTTGCCTCCCACTGTTTCTTTGGCTTATGAACTCTCTCTCACAAAAGACTCCTCTCCTTTCTATAAAGACCACATTATCACTGGGTCTATAGAAGAGGTAACCAAAGGATTTATGTGCGTAGCCGATGAAAATACACATCTCACTTCGAGGTTCGAGATTATCGTGAGTCTCGCGCCTCACGAAAGCCTCTCAACCCCAAATCTTGATGTGTTCCAAATTGGGAATTTTCCCAATCCACATCTCGTGAGGTGTTATGGCAACCTTTTTGGTAGGGACTAGATTATGGATATGGGAGGAAGTCTCTAAGGCATACCCCCAAAAAGTGATTGGTAGCGAAGCTCGACTCATCATGGAACGAACAACGTCCAACAAGGTTCGATTACGCCTCTCAGCCACACCATTAAGCTTTAGTGTTCTGGGAGCTGTCAATTGTGAGGCAATCCCAGATTCCTTAAGATCATCAAGGAACTCTGTACTAAGATACTCACCACCTTGATCGGATCGAAGCATCTTTATCTTCCTGCCTAATTGATTCTCCAATTCTTGCTTAAATTCTTTGAACTTTTCAAAGGTTTTTGACTTATGCTTGATTAAGTAGACATAGCCATATCTACTATAATCATCAGTAAAAGTGACATAGAAACGGTTAGCATCCCTTGTGGCAGTTCTGAAGGGTCCACACACATCTGTGTGTGCGAGAACCAACAAACCTTCACCCCTAGCACAGGTACTAGTGAAGGGTGACTTTTTCACTTTTCCAAGTAAACAAGATTCACAACTATCATCTGACTTTAGGTCAAATGACTCCAAGACTCCATCCTTTTAGAGTTGGCCTATGTGTTTCTTGCTAACATGTCCAAGACGACAATGCCATAATGATGCTTTATCCAAGCTAGTGGAAGAATCAATACACAAGACATTATTTCCTAAGTTATCTACAACCGACACAGTTTCATATACACCATCACAAGGTAATTCTTTCAAATAAATAACATTATTATAAAAAGCATTAATACCACCATATTCATTATCAAATGAAAAAGTAAAGCCTTGTTTGTACAAACCGTGAAAGGAAATAATATTTCTCGCCATTTCAGAAGAGCAACAATATTTATTCAAATCTAATCATAACCCACTACTTAGCAACAAAGAATAAACTCCAATCTTGGTGATAGGTGAAGCTTTCGTATTCCACATGATCAATATTATCTTCCCATGCTCCACATTCTCACTTCTTCTTAGTCCCTGCAAATCAGAACATATGTGAGTACCATATCCAGTATCAAGGACCTAAGAATTAGAATATGGTGAGTTATTAGACAATATAGTGTAAATACCTGCATGGTTGGGTTTCACTTTCCCATCCTTAACATCTTACAAGTACTTTGGGTAGTTTAGCTTCCAGTGCGCCTTTTCATGGCAATAAAAGCATTCGGCCTCTTTAGGGTTGGTAGAAGCAGTGACAAAACCACCTTTGGTTCTACTTGAAGAGGAGCCATCAAGAGACTTTCCCGTGGTACCCTTCGAAGGCCTCTTCCTCTTCTTCCCTTTACCTGCCCGATAGCCAAAACAAGGGCGGTGGTAGGAGTAGGAGTGGTAACAACTTATTTACCTTTAAGACCACTTTCGACGGTCTTCAAAAGTCCTTGAAGTTTGTTGAGTGTGCCCACTTCCTTGTTAATATGATAGGTCATTCGGAACTGATCATATCAAGAAGGTAAGGAGTGTAGTATGATATCAATAGCCAACTCCTCGGGGAAGTTCAAATTCAACTTCAGCAAACGGTCCACAAACCTTTACATTTTCTACATGTGGGCCGTGATGGGTTCACCATCCTTCATCCGGGTTGTTATCATGGAGGAGATTATTTCATACAGCTCTTGACGAGCACTCTGATGGTATCTTTCCATCAAATCCTGGTGCATATCAAAAGGATAAAAGTCCTCATAGGACTTTTGGAGCTCGGCGGTCATCGTGGCAGCATCATACATGCCACTTTAGTGGCATCTCTCTCATGAGTCCTGAAGTCAGCGATCTCCTCTGTATTAGCAGAAGACTCATCAAGATCCTTCAGCTCCTTGTCAAGGACATATTCCTTATCCTCATAGCGAGTGACCATTCTTATGTTCCTAATCCAATCATTGAAATTAGTTCCATCAAAGATGAGTCTCCCACAAAGGTTCATGAGAGAGAAGGAGCCGGTAGGGTTTGAGTCAGAAGTAGCATTGTTTGGAAGATATCTGAAAAAAAAAAGACAAGTTTATATTAGATATATAAACAGTCCTTAATAAGACACCCAAATGTTATATTAAGGCTAGGACCCAACACAATACTTTATAACTTAGAAGAGGGATTCTGTAATCCAAGCTATAAAATATTTGAAGGTAGGTGAATGAATTCTCACCAATTCCCGCCATGAAAATGAAATAGTTATGGGCTTAGACACGTTATCCAACACTCCACTCCCTCGAGAATGGCTAACACTGGAGCTTCGCACAATCTATGGTGAAGAGTCTCAAGTGGTTTCCTACTCGGGCCCCCAGGAAAAAGTAACACCCTTCGGGGTCAATCTGGTAAGTGGAACAACAATATTGGAGAAATCTCTGATAAATCTCCGATAATAGCCTGCCAAGCATAGAGAACTCCTGATCTCTAAATGGGATCTCGGCACCTCCCACCGCATAACTACCTCAATCTTGGCTGGGTCGACTAAAATCCCATTCTGAATAACGAGGTGCCCCAGGAACTGAACCTCTAGTAACCAGAAATAACACTTGGAGAATTTGGCGTAAAGCCTCTCCGCCCTCAATACTCCAAGAATATCGTCGAGTATACCAGAATATCGTCGATGAACATGATCACTGATCGATCCAACATGGGCCTGCACACCCGGTTCATGAGATCCATGAATGTTGCTGGTGCATTGGTGAGTCCGAAAGGAATCACCACAAACTCGTAGTGCTCATAACGAGTCCTAAAGCCCGTCTTCCAGATATCCTCCTCGCAAATTATCATCTGATGATACCCAGATCTCAAATCAATATTGGAAAACCAAGATTCCCCCTGCAGCTGATCTAATAATTTGTCGATCCTCGATAATGGATAACGGTTCTTGACCGTCATCTTGTTCAACTCCCGGTAATCGATGCACATCCGGTGTGAACCATCCTTTTTATTAACAAAAAAGATAGGTGCTCCCCACAGTAAGCTACCCGGTCTGATAAAACCCTTCCCTAATGCTCCTGGAGCTGTGAGGATAACTCCTGCATCTCAGGTGGCACAAGGCGATAAGGTGCCTTGGCAATAGGCGCCGCACCTGGAACCAAATCAATCCGAAACTCCACCTGCCTCTCGGGAGGCACACCCGACAACTCCTTGGGGAAAACATCCGGGAACTCGCACACTATCGAAACCTTGGAGATAGAACTCGGCCTCTCTGTAGCAACTCACGAATCCATCACGTACGCCAAATAGCCCATTAAACCCTACTATAAACTCTTTCTGGCTTTGGCAGCAGAGCAGAAAGATGATCTAGATTTGGTACCCTCGCCATACACCATAAGCACTCCCCCAATAGGGTCTCGTATGGTCACTATCTGTCGCACACAGTCAATCACAGCTCCAAACCGACTCAACCAATCTATGCCCACTATGACACATACATCCCCCATCGCTATTGGTAATAGGTCTATCGGGAACTCAACACCAAAAATCTCTAGTACACATCCCCGAAATACATCAGTGGCAAAAGCTGCATGCTAGTCAGCTATAGAAACCCTCAGAGGTTGACTCAACGCCTCCTGCCTTATACTGATGTGACGACTAAAAGCTAAAGACACGAAGGATCGACTCGCACCCGATTCAAATAACACCAAAGCAGGTACATAACTCAGAAGAAAAGTACATGTATACAGCACAGAAAAAGCACAACAAATCTCAAAATAAAATAAATAAGCAAGTACGTACCAGCCCAAACATTAGGCGCTGTATGGACCTCTTCTGTTGTCAGCTGAAAAGCACTCCCATGAGCCCTCGGAGCCTCGGCCATCTATCAGTAGCACGTAAAGCAACAGGAATGAAACCCTGGGCAGATCCATGAATGAGCTGAGGGCACTCCGCTTTCGATGGCCGGTCTGGTTGCAATGAAAGAGAACTGCAAACCCTTTTGGGAAATCTGTCACACCCCCAAACCAAGGATGGCGGAAACGTCCGAGGGTGGAGGACTTCATGTAGAGTATCACAACAACGAGTATAATAGTGCTCAAAGTAAATACAACCATCATAAATATAATTGAAAACGTTACACCAAAGTATATGTTTACATGATTCGAATCAATTACATTATGATACAAAATGAACTGTTTGACGATTTATCGTCCCATCCTCAAAACGTTGTTGATTTCCTATTTCACTGAATTCCTGAGAATACAAGTAGTTTTGAAAAGCGTCAACACAAAGGTTGGTGAGTTCATAAGCTTTTGACAGTAAGAGTTCAAAAATCGATCTTTGTAAAGAGATGTATGTTGCCAAGAAAAATCCAATATTTTCCTTATAAAAGTTATGTGGTCCTAAATACCAGGACCGATAAAGTACAAGTATTTGTCATACTTAAAGATATAAAAGTGGTTTCAAATTGGCGTAAAACCCTTTCTGATTTCAAAAAAAATCTCGTAATGAATGGTGTGTAGTCTTAAATACTAAGACTGAAAATATACAGCGATATTTGTAATTGATAGAAAAAGTGATTTTAAATGAACATAAAACCCTTTTTAATATGAAGACGTACAAGTATTTTTCCATACTTAAAGTAATTTCTGAGAGCTAAATCGACATAACTCACTAATTTAAAGTTAGAACGCGTAAATCTTATGATTTGTTAATACCACATGTGAGCTATCATAACCATACTTGACTTAGACGGCCTCGTAATACGACGTTCTTCAGGCGTCGGAACTGTTATGACACTTGTCACCTCAGACCTGCCGGTCTAGCTATTGCAAGCAGCTCTGGTGTGGGTTTGTCAAGCCCAATATAGATCTATACACAACTATCACGTTCTCCCTACAAGAGATTCTGGTTACAATTTACAGGACTTTTTGAATTGGTTACTTTGGAAGTAACCCGAAGCGAATGACTCACAAATTTATTCATTAACAAATTTACGTGAACTAAACTGAAAACTTTTGATAAATAAGTTTGAAAAGTAAATGATACATAAACTATACCTATTATAGTTTATCCAAAATGTTTGTAATGTATAAGAACTCTTTTATGAAAACGCATTTGTGTTATGAATCCATAAACTATGCTTATTATAGCTTAATATACGTGTTCTAAATGAATGAATAATCTTATCATGAATGACTAAGTGTCAGTTTATGATGATAAACTAACAAGGAAACACATTCAATACTTAGATCTTATTGTTATACACTTTGCTCAACATAATACAAAGTGTTATGAAAGTTATATGCTGTTAACTAAATTTAACCTTTCTACGCTGTTTTAGAAAAGTCATAGAAAACTCATACGAAGTCGAAAACTAAATCCGTAAATTTTAGGAGTTCCGAAAATGTGTCTAGTTTACTCATAATTTTTATCATGATTTTTAATAACATCCAACTTGGGTGAAAAAGTCCATAATCATAGACTGGTCCTGGTTGGTGTTTGAAATGATAGACAGTTTTGTAAAAATCACCATAAATTGTAGAAAAATCATGTGGAGATGTGCAAGTAGTAATTTTAAAGATAAGAAGTGGAACTACTTGCACCTAAAACAGTTTTGAAAACTAAAATGCTTAAGTTGTCCAAAATAGTCCGTGAATGGAGTTGAACTTTTCTGATGAAGGCTGTTAGAAACGTCTAGTTTTGTTCTTGGTATTTTACTTGTATTCCCCCCCCCCCCCCCCCCTAAAAACTTGAGAAAATATGAAAATGTAGGGGTATGAACTCACCTTGAGTGATTTCAGTAGATAAGTGTTGAAGTAGAGAAGTGTTCAACCCAAGAACACTTGAAGAATCACTTGAAGATTCGAAGATCTAACACAATTATGACGGAGTTTGTGTAAGATATCCATGATTTGAGTAGAAAGAAGTGAAATAATCATAAGGAGAATGGATTTTGCTTACCAAATGTGGAGGAAAAACCCAAGATCAGCCCTTGAATCTCGAATTCTAGAGAGAGGAAGTGAGAGAGAAAAGAGTTTGATCTTTTTGGTGAAAAGAGAGAAAATGAGAGAAGTGAGGAGAGAGGAGACTTTTCTAGCCTTTGACCAATTGTGTGGTCGGAAAAAGGTGGGAAAAGTACAATGAAGTGACTAGGTAAGGGCTGATGGGGAATAGTGACATGGAGTGGGTATGGGAGGTTGCTTGTGTCATAAAATAAAGGAAAGTCAACACTCCACCTTTGTACTTCACCCACTCTTTTGGATAAAGTTTTATCCTTAAAAACGTGATAATTTAATAATTATGGGTCCTTATATGTTAAAATAAAGTTTTGGGTGAAAATCCCACATTAAAACAATTAAAAACGAAGCTAAAATGAAGTCGTAGTCGAAAACCGGGAGAAAAAAAGGACTTCCAGCGAGACCTCTCAGTCCTAGGCCGAGGTTCGGTCCCTAATGATGCTAGGCGCGAAGCGAAGGAAACGAAAGCAGCAAGAAGCGAAGGCTCGGTCCGAAGGGTCAGAACCGAAATGGACCGAAGCTTCGGGTTCAGGTGGTGCATGCGAGGTTCGGGCCCGAGAGGACCCTTCGGGTTCGGTTCTTAGCAGGTTCGGGTTCGGCTCAGGAGGGTTCGGTCCCTAAGAGGACTTTCGGCCCTAAGAGGGGTTTCGGGTCCTTAAGAGGGGTTTCGGGTCGTCAAGCCTATTTTACTCGTTTTTACCCCGTTTCAAGCCGTTTTTGACCCGGTCAAGGGTCGGAATGACCCGAATGACTTCAAAAAGTTACGGAAACTTTTGAGAGAGATTTGGGAGAGATTTCACATACTTGGAGAGATTTGGGAGAGATTTCACATTCATGTAGAGATTTGGGAGAGATTTGACATTCTTGGAGAGATTTCACATACAAAGAGATATTTGGGAGAGATTTCACATTCATGGAGAGATTTCACATACAAAGAGAGATTTGGGAGAGATTTCACATTCTTGGTGAGATTTGGGAGAGATTTGACATTTTTGGAGAGATTTCACATACAAAGAGATACTTGGGAGAGATTTCACATTCATGGAGAGATTTGGGAGAGATTTCACATAGAGAGGGATAGAGTGAAAACGATTGAGAGAGGTTTCATTTGTGACCTTTTTGAGTGTCTGGCTTCGCAATGTAGGGTCTGTAAACCCCGTTAAGCCTTGTTTAAGGATCTTGCATACTCCCGATGAGTATGCAACATTGTTTTATCGGTTTGGCTCGCCATGTACCACAGTTTTAGGTTAAGGAGATCTAGATTTACGCACTTTTCGATTTATGATCTCTCGTTAGAATAGCGAGTTGTCTAGTAAATACATAACGTAAGCCCTCGTACACAAGGGTTAGTTGAGTTGACCGGTTTGACTTGTTGACTTTAGTTGACTTTGACTTGACAGAAAATTGACGGTTGTCACATCATCCCCCCGTTAGAGGGAATTTCGTCCCAAAATTTGAATTTAGGCAAGGAGTGGACATGAACAATCGAGCCATGAAGTGGGGATACTTCCTAATCAACTAATTCTCGCACTCCCAAGTGACTATAGGTCCTTGGTTAGTATTCCAGCGAACTTGTACTAATGGGAAGCGGTGTTGCTGCGTTCGCTTAACCTCTCGGTCCATGGTCACTATGGTTCTTTCACGAAGGCGAGGCTCTTGTGGAACTCGATCTCGTCGAGGGGGATTACAAGAGTCTCGTCGGATAGATACTTCTGCAAGTTCGGGATATGTCGGGTAGAATGTACTTTACTAAGCTCGTGGGAGTAGATTGAAGTTGCGATTACAGGGCTGATTCTTACAAGAATCTCGAAAGGCATAATTATCTGGGGTTTTGGCTTTCCACGCTTTCCGAAGCATACTAAGCCTGCCCAGAGTGAGGTTTCCGGAGGAATTTGGTCTCTTATTCTGGAGTTCTAAAAGTTTCTTCCTTTTGCTTCTCTTCCAAGTCGAGGGTTGCTCCCCTTCAGGGTCAAAGTCGTAAGGGGGTTCTGTAATTTACGAGAAGTTCCAAAGGAACTAAGACGGTAGGTTAGCGAGACCCAGAATTTTGGCATATTCCTGCTGATCCCTTTTGTGCTGACTGTTTCTCAACGGTTTTGATCAATTGAAAGAGTCCTTAAGGATTTCCACATCGATAATGATGTGTCTTAGGAATTTGAGTCCTCAATTCCAAAACTCGTGTCTAGAGAACTTCGGGTAAGGCTTCTCTGATCTTATTGCTTTCGCGGTTTGTTGTAGCTGCTCTCCTTGGTTTCCTTCTTACTACGAGGGTAGATAAGCAAGTCATTCACAATGACAATGACTAACGGATCCTAGTAAGAATGGCATATCCTATGAATACTGCGAGCAGGTTGGTCCTATCCGAGGGGTATTACTACGGACTTGCAGCGTCCGCATCGAATTTGGAGGATTGTCCTCAGACATCCTTCTCCAATACTCGCGACTGGTGATATTTAGATCTCAGGTCCAATTCCTGAAGGGTACTTCGTTCCTCGCGGTTGGTCAGCCTATTCATCTATGCGAGGTAGATAGTAAAGGTTTCTACTTGAGATATTGTCGAGGCCTCCGAGGTCGATGGGTCTTTGAGCAATTTGTCTTTCAACTTGAGGAATATGACCGGAGTTCTCCAGGGTGAGAAGCTTGGTTCTTCAATTTCATTGCTGGGTAGCTCGATGGGTTTGGTCTGACAGTTCATGGCAGGACTCGTACCTGGTCCATCTATCTTCAACTTGCGCATATAGGTCATATGTGCTCAAGATTGGCAAGACAGTTAGATGGGTGACTCTGCCCCAAATCCACAACCAGACGTGGAACAGGAAATAGGGCGGAAGCACACATCCAATGTCTGTAGAATCTTAATTATACATTATCCTCGCATATATACGTAGTAGTGGTGGCCTAACCGTATCCATCCCAAGCTTCTGTGCTTGACCCTTGTCTGCTACATGCGTGTCATTCCCGAAAGTCTCCTATAAATACTTGTGATAAGGTTTCGGGATGTATAACACTCCTCTGGTGCGTGTTTTGGGGTTTCACCACGAGAGATGACCCGGAGGTCCATGCTGGACGCGTTTATGGGAGACAAAGATTCCGATATTCGGTGAGTTACGTGAAGGGTTCTTTTGTAGCCGTTAAATCAGGAAGATGAGAGCTATATCCTTAAAATTGGATGATGACAATAATATCTTTTTAGACAACATGCGTTAAGCTGTAGTCATAAGAAGAGATCACTAGAGTGATAGAGTATCTCGTGTTACTTTTCCTTGTTCCGTTTTGTTTGATGTTATTATTACTGTAGATGATTTATACCACAGTGGTCTAGCACTGGTAGTGTGTGTGTTTTGATAATCAGTAATGATACTTGACATCGTGATCCCTGACAGGTCTCCTTATGATCGAACGGTATATGAACATCGTATGAGAGTTGATGTTGACGAGATTGTCGAGTGGGTGGCCCCACTTAGTTCTTACTGCTAGACACGGAATAGGAGTCAGGATGGAATTATTTGTTTCATGACTTCGGTAATTTAATTATAACTAGCCCCGATGCATGTACAAGTCATCACATCTTACAGGTAATGATCCTAAGATCATATATGAATGCCTTTGGTTTGATTCGTACGACGGATTATTTTAACTACCGTTAGAAAGACATGGATTTTAGTAAGCATATAAAATTCATTAAAAACATATGATACTTAAACGTTTTTGTCGTTGGAAACATTACAAAGGTCCTAATATGGTTCCATGTTACTCTTGTTGGTTCGTTGTCACACTCCTTCGGCTTCCCCATCATTCTTCTTAGTTGGACAGTTTCTCCTGAAGTGTCCTGTTTCGCCACATCAGAAGCACGCTGGAATTACTTTGGTAATGGGGGTTGAAGTGATGTACTGAGTCGGGGCCCTACAGAAACGGACGGTATGCCCTTTCGTGTTGAAGTTTTTACAGTGCATATCTCGGCAAGCCCCATTGTGATGGAAGCCACACTTGACACACTTTTGGAGTGATCCCTCATATGGTTTGACCGACGTTTGGGTGGCAGACCCCGTGTCTAGTGTCGCGGCGTTCGTCGTGACTGCTGTTGTAATGGCAGGTGCAGCTACAGATTGCTTTCTTTCAGCGAGTTTTTGGGGTAGGTTACACTTCTTTTCGTCCCATAACATTCGCTTCTTGTTCGTAGGTTTGTGGCCTGAGGTATTTTCGCTGGCAGACACCCGTTGGTGTTCCTGATTGATACCGCAATCTGTATTGTCAGTACAACTTCCATTTCTGCTGGCGTTGTTAGCATTGAAATGCGCCATGACGGCTGTCACGGCTGCCGTGACTGCAGCCTGAAAAGTAGCAGAGTCTATTTGTAGAGTTGGCACCTTGCTAGTTGGTTGGTTGCCTCTTGGTGAAGACATAGCTCTGTTTCACGATGAAAAACAGCTTCGTTAGTAGAAATGATTATCTTAAGTGCATCTCTACGATTTATATTTACGCATATAAATTCTTGCATAATACTGTACTATTCCTCATGTTTCCGCTAACGTTCCTGAGACGAATTTATGGTAGTGAGTATAAGTAGGTTTCGTGCGGGCGTTAAGCTTTTACTCGTCTTAGAATCATGTTTTTCCAAACACGGTTGGCTGAGGAGTTTTGATGGGACCCGGTGATTTAGTGCCTGAACGATCGCATTCCATAGGTCTATGAAGAAAGCATCCCCTCAATCATAAGGGTTAAGGCGAGAGACGGTAACGAGTCTTTAGAATGGCTATACGTTGCGAGTTTTCTAACTAAGTTTATCGATCTCAGTTCAATTTATAACGTATTTCGGTTGTTAGGGGCGTTCTGAAAACTGTTCATAACGGGAGTCTTTATATGGTAAACCCATGAATTTTTAGTAGTTTAGTATCCAAGTGAAACCTTGTAACTTGACCCAAGCTAGGTCCTTATTATGACCAATTGATGTATGCTTAGTTATATAATTAAGGCAAAATAGACCTTCGAGTCTGTTAGGTATGTCCTAAGCCCATCTTGTTAATATGACTATAGTAATTCGGGTTTTGGTGAAATTTTTTGACCTAGATGTAGGTTTACCTCACATCTGTGCATGGAAAAGTTTTGATAGCAACTAGATCTCTTGTTTAGAATGACCGCTTAAATCACAGTGACGTGCTTACATGTAACAGCCCGGATTTCCAGGTATCCTTTATTCATATATTTTTGGTATTTTGTGAGGAGACTCGGCGAGTTGGAGCTCAGACTCGCCGAGTAGGATCGCGGTTCTGGACGCGGGTTCGCGCCTGGACTCGGCGAGTCCAAGGAATGGACTCGGCAAGTCCGTGCTATTTAATGAAACCCTAATTTCCCGGTCCTAAGCCCTATTTAAAGGACCTTATGGCCCTTCATTGCGGCTACCTTGTCCTTAAGAGCACCTAAACAGCTGAGAGTTGTTGTGAGTGAGATAAGAGGCCATTATTCACCAATTTTGTGTGTATTTGCAAGAAAGGAATGGGGAAATCAAGCTAGGAGAGTTGGGGAGCTTGGATCTACTTCCATTTCGTCAGAGGAAGCTTATTGAGGTATCATTCAGAGCTTATTCTCGTATTTTTGTTGATATGGTCAAATCTAGGGTTTCTTCATGCCTTGTTTGCCTTGTATTTGGAGTGTGAGAGGCCCCATGGGGATATGGTACCTAGATCTGGACCTTAGTAGGTCCAGAGAGTCCCAAATGCCATGCTTTATGTCCTCCTTTTGGGTTCGGAGACTAGGGTTGCCATCTTAGAGGTCATTTCTCCAAAAAGAGCCTTGTAGGTATTGCATGGTAGCCAAGACTGTGACTTTACGTGATGAATGAGCTTAGGAGGGCCAGATCTATGAGTTGATGGAGCGGATCTGACCTCAGAAGCGAGATTGAGTTGATGCATGGCATGGACTCGCCGAGTCCGAAGAACAGACTCGGCGAGTAGCATGAAGATTGTCCTTAACCACTCAGCGAGTGGTCTTGCCGAGTTAAGGGTTGACTCAGTGAGTCAGGGAGAGTTAGAGACGGTTGACAGGTGGACTGAGTCGAGCTGGAACTCACCGAGTTGTTCTTGAGACTCGGCGAGTTGAGTCGTGGTGGCCCCGTGATTCATGTCAGGTGGGACTCGTCGAGTTGGGGTGTACTCGACGTGTCAGGAGGGGATCCTAGAGAGTCAGTGAACACGTATAGACTCGCCGAGTCGCCATAGTGCACTCGCCGAGTCCGGTCAAAGTTGACCGTTGACTGTTGACCAAAGTTGACCAGTGTTGACTTGATAGGGGTAGTCAACCTTAGTGGTAAAAGTGTTAATTAGAGATATATGATGTTATAGGAGGATTATAGCTCGGAGGATCGAGCACGAGTGATTTCCGGGATTCACGAGTTATCGAGATATACGAGGTGAGTCTTCTCACTATACTTTACCTTGAGTAGGTAATTAGAGTTATGTGACAGAGTATGTGTATGCTATATGTATGGTATGTGTTGTACTGCATTATGTCTATGTGATTTATGCTGTGCATGCTTATAGAGTTGGAACCAAAAGGTTCCCAGAGTTAGAACCAGTGGGTTCACAGAGTAGGGTCTACGGACCCACAGAGTTATAGCCTCGAGTGGCTAATATGTGTTATGTGTGGTATTTTGGGGAACTCACTAACCTTTGTGCTTACAGTGTTAGTGTTGTTTGTTTCAGGTACTAGTGATGACCGTAGGAAGGCGCCGACTTGATCTGTACACACGCATGGGATTTTTATAATATGTGATCTTGCGATTTTGTATGATATGGATTGGAGTTTTAAACTTGATGTTTTATGAAAATTTAAATGAAAATGTTTTTATATTATGAGAAAAATTATTTTGAAATTCACGGTGTTACAATTTGGTATCAGAGCCTTGGTTTGAGGGATTCGAGTACACCTTCGGGCGTATTTGAACTCAAACTGAGGATTTGAAGAGTATTTTCAAAAAGAGTAAAAGATTTTGGAAAAACGCAGAGCAGAGTGTCTGTACGATCGGTCCGCGCCCGAACGATGATTTCCCAAAATACCCTCATGTTATGTGCTATTGATATTGATATGATGTATTCGCATGCTAGAGTAGGCTAAGTATTCCTATTAGGACTAGAGTGGCCTGATTTGTGATGCCTTAGCCTAGGAAGAGGTGAGCTGCTATGAGATGCTTGAGAGTGAGTAGGTAGCAGCGAGGGGCTTATGAGAGATCTATTAGAGAGTAGCCTGTGCATGATAGAGTACTTGGAATTTGGGATCCGAAGAGGAGGACTTGGGGTGTATTCTGATACGGTGCAGACAGTAGTATTGGGCCCGTACTACTGAAAGCACCGGAGCGGTGTACAGTCCAAGTAAGAATCTTTGGAATACCAATGATCAAGGAGGGATGAGTTGTCGACTGTGAGTATGCTCCAATGGATTCTAATTTATCGTATGTTGTATTTCAGAGGTACATCATGGTGAGGACACGTTTGATGCCTGAGAGTAGTGATACCAGTGATGAGGAGATCCGCCGGATCATCCACGAGGATGTGGCTGCGGCCATCAGGGCAGAGATACCAGAGATGTTCGGGTCTATTAAGACCACGTTGATTGAGACTTTTGACGAGCGTTATGCCGCTCTTTCTGAGGCTGCTGTTGCAGCGGCCACCGCAGCTATTGCTGCCGCTAGGGCGCAAGGTGGTGATGCGTTGCTGTTCCGGCAGTTCAGCAACACAAAACCACCAGAGTTTGATGGGACCCAGGACCCGGTGGCAGCTATGAGGTGGATTTCTGAGATAGAGGGGTGTTTCTTTACTTGCTCATCTCCTGAGCATTTGAAGGTTCAGTTTGCGCTGAACCAGCTTCGCTTGGGAGCGAAGGACTAGTGGAAGTTTGTGACGGCGCACTTTACGCCTGCTGAGCTTGCGGCAGTGACCTGGGAGAGGTTCACTGCCATGTTCCGAGATGAGTACGTTCCCCAGGTGGAGAGGGAGCGTTTGGCCCAGGAGTTTCTGACCCTCAAGCAGGGTACTAAGTCGGTTACAACGATCACCAGGATGTTCCATGAGAGGGCGATGTTCTGCCCTGAGCACGTGTCCACCGAGCAGGCACGTATGAGCCGATATCTGAGTATCTTGAGGCGAGACATTCGGGAGTTCGTGGCGAACTCCTCGTACTGGACATTTGCTGAGCTTCAGGCAAATGCCCGGAAGAGGGAGATTGAGCTAAAGACTCAGGCCAGGGAGGAGGCGGAGTCTCAGGGGAGGGATCGACGACCGGCACAGTCTCAGCCGGCAACTAAGCGGGCCAAGCCCGCTGATCCCAAACCAAGGATCCAGAAGGGCCGCACTTGTGGGAAGTGTGGCAAGGGTCATGATGGAGTTTGTAGAGCGGGATCTTGCTACAAGTGTGGCAAGGATGGGCACATGGCCAAGGACTTCCCCAAGGGGTTTGCGGTGTGTTTTCACTGCAATCAGACCGGACACCGGAAAGCAGAGTGTCCGCAGTTGCGAGGATCATCTCAGGGATCTGCCCCTGCCGCCATCCGAGCTACAGAGAGTCGGCCAGCAAAGGCCGAGGCGCCGAGGGCATGAGGGAGAGCTTTTCAGTTGACCGCGGAGGAGGTCCGCGCAGCACCCGATGTCGTGGCTGGTATATATTATTTCTTATATTTATTTTGATGTTGAGATATTATGCTTATATTATGTTGTGCGTAGGTACTTTTCTTGTGAATTCTGTACCTGCATTGGTGTTATTTGACTCGGGTGCGAGTCGGTCTTTTGTATCTTTGGCCTTTAGTCAGCATATCAGTGTTAGTCGTGAGGCGTTGAGTCGGCCTCTGAGAGTGTCCATAGCTGATGAGAGGGTGATATATGCCACGGAGGTTCTCCGAGGGTGCGTAGTCGAGATTTTCGGTGTTGAGTTCCCGATTGATCTAGTTCCTATTGCGATGGGTGATGTCTGTGTCATTGTAACACCGAAAATTTCAAAACAATTTTTCATTTAAAATAATCATTTTATTCTTAGAAACACTTGTTTAGAATCTCATTCATAATCGGATTACAAAACATAACTCCATTTTCACTTGCATAGAAAACCAGGATCCTCCAAAACATAACTCTTTCTCTAGTGTGTACAATCAAGCCGGTGTCGTCCCGTGATACCAAAAGAAACCTGCAAAACATCACACAAACACTGTAAGCACGAAGCTTAGTGAGTTCCCCAAAATACCACACACATAACACATATAAGCCACTCGAGGCTATAACTCTATGGGTCCGTGCACCCAAACTTTGTGAACCCTCAGGTTCTAACTCTGGGAACCTTCTGGTTCTAACTCTAGGAACCCTTCGGTTCCAACTCTGCAAACATGCACAGCATAAATCACATAGAAATAATGCAGTACAACACATAACATACATAGCATACAAATACTCTGTCACATAACTCTGGTTACCTACTCAAGGTAAAGTATAGTGAGAAGACTCACCTGGCAAGCAGAAAGCAGATATCTCCACACTTGAATCTCGAACTCGCCACCGCCTAACACGTAAGGCAAAAACTCTCATGACTATAACTCTCGAGACTAGAATCAATCCTCTCAATGCACCCTCTTAAGGGTAAAAGACTATTCTACCCCTCTCTTGGCCCAAAGGCCACATCGCTGACCAAACCCTAAAAGTCAACGGTCAATTCTTGGTCAAAGTCAACCCCTGACTGACCCTACTCGCCGAGTCAACCCTATGACTCGCCGAGTTCCCATAATCAGTACTTCACTCAATCCGCGACCTAACTCGCCGAGTCACCCCGAGACTCGCCGAGTCCAACAACTCTGAGTCCACTCGCACACAACTCATCGAGTCATCCCTTGACTCACCGATTCTCGACTCATCCAGGGAATATCGGGACTCTTCGACAAGACTCGCCGAGTCCAAGAACAGACTCGCCGAGTCCAAGACTATCATCAACCTACTCGCCGAGTTGTTCATACAACTCGCCGAGTTCCAGACCATCTTCATCCAACTCGCCGAGTTGTTCTTCCAACTCGCCGAGTCCCAGCTCATCTTCAAGCAACTCGTCGAGTACACTCATGTGACTCGCCGAGTACCACCGGTCTGAATCCATTCAGAAGCATTCCAGGCCATGAAATTGCTCCAAAACGTAAATCTAGCCTCCTACCACTCATCCATCACGTAAAGTGGCAAACTTTACGTGAATCCAAAGAGATCTATGCATTTTCACTCTAGGGTTTGGGTTTGGGAGAAAATAGCTCCATCAATCACTCACAAACAGGGACTTTCATGCTCTCTGATCCTTCTCCCTTCCAGATCTGAGGTAGCAACCTCAGATCTAACCTCTAGACTCCAATACATCCAATGATATGGTCTCTAACACCCCCAAAATGATGCATTAAAGAAATAGCAGGTCAAAAACGAGATATTACCTCCAAGAGGACGCCCCAACTGCAATGAAACTCAATTCCAAGCAAAGCCCCTTGCTCCAAACCTCTTCTTTTCTAGGATCTCTTCAACAATCACCTCTCCAAGCTCCAATTTGCTCAACCATGGTGTTTCTCCTCGAAATTAGGGTTTCTGGGACTCAAGGGGTGATAGGGAGGCTGAGAAGGAGACATAATGATCTTTAAATAGGGCTCAACCCCGAGAATTAGGGTTTTCTCCACTCAGCGCCTACTCGCCGAGTCCATCTCATTGACTCGCCGAGTCGGCTACTTAACACGCGACCCAGTCACGACTCTACTCGCCGAGTCCACACATGGACTTGCCAAGTTGCTCTTTCCCCATTTACTCTTTTAGCCCTTCACTCTACTCTTGATATTTCGGGATGTTACAATTCTCCCCCACTTAAATTAGGCTTCGTCCTCGAAGCCTACAACAACTCAACTCCAAAAATACTCCCACAGGTGCCACCTGGCCTTAATCGTACCAGGTCTCACAAGGCATACCCATCGAAACTCGAACACACTTTCCCTTTCCTTACGGTGTCCTGACCACCGTCTCGAACCGGGCACCAGCTGTACCCTCTGATAATCACACTCAACAATCGAGAATTACCCGAGATGCATCACTGCTCCAAATCTCAACAATCGCTCGACCCCCTACGAGCTAGATATAATCACGAACCACCGGATCCCCGATCCAAATCCCACTCTATCCACTCCATCCTGACAGAAAGACCCACTCTTCAATCCCATAGCAACTCCCACGAGTCCTCTTCTTGCAATCACACGCACATGCTACACCAACCTTCGCACCCTCGGTTTAAGAAAAACCCGTCACACTGACGACATCTCTAACATCCCCAGGAGGAACCACCACAACGCACACAACCCTTGATCAGAATCAAGCTAGGAGTCCCAGACTCCATCTCTGCATCCATCCTGAGACTCTTGGCTCTACACCCGCGGAATCCCTTCCGCGTCCTCAGCAGACATCCCATCATTATGTCATTCCATACCACTGTCACGGACATAGTGTTCAACCACCATACTCCAAATCTTCCATTCTCACTACTACTTTCACTTCCGTGAACTAACACTTCCCCCCCCCCCCTCGAGGTTACATACTTTTCTCTTCCCTTGCCCAGGGAAATCCACTTGTAACCTTGTCACTACTCCATGTATCGCACATGCTCTGGATCTGCTCGCAAGGACTCTCGGGTCCATGCGCTACCTCTCCCCAGCAAATGAGGGTCCGACACCTTCTCCCATACAACAGCTCAAAGGGTGGCATACTAGTGCACTAATGATGGTTGTTGATATAGGATAACTCAACCAAAGATAAATACGTGTCGCAACTCCCTCCGAGATCTAACACACATGTCCGAAGCATGTCTTCGAGCGTCTGAACCGCTCGCTCGCTCTAAAGTGTCCTCAGACATCATCATGATAAGCTCTAGCTCATTTCTCATATCTTTCCTTGAGACTGAGCACCAGGTCAGCTTTTGGCTCCGCCGCTGAGCCTCCAAAGGTCACCCATATCATGATCCAAATATCCCGCTAACTTCCTCCACGTGACCACTATCCCGGCCCAGGGGCACGCAAGTCACAAAATTCTCTTTTCCTCATGCGAGAAAATACAATCCAACCGAGGATCGTCTCAACTCTAATCTCTGGTTTCTGCTGCGCATATCCCTTGCGCATCTCACCGCATCTCTTGGCAGAGACGGAGACCCCAGTATCGCCCCTGGGTTAACACCCAGGCTCCAGAACTCAATACTAGGGCTACTCAAGCCCAAAACTCTTCCACATCATACACTGATCGGAGATCATTCCATCATCACATTCTCTTGCCATCTAGCGAGTACTACGGCTCCCCGCAGTATCGCAACACGCTCTAACTAGTGAGTACTACGGTTCCCCGCAGTATCACAACACCCTCTGACTAGTGAGTACTACGGCTCCCCGCAGTATCACAACACCCTCTGACTAGTGAGTACTACGGCTCCCCGCAGTATCACAACACCCTCTAACTAGTGAGTACTACAGCTCCCTGCAGTATCACAACACCCTCTGACTAGTGAGTACTACGGCTCCCCGCAGTATCACAACACCCTCTGACTCTCTGACTAGTGAGTACTACGGCTCCCCGCAGTATCACAACACCCTCTAACTAGTGAGTACTACGGCTCCCCGCAGTATCACAACACCCTCTGACTAGTGAGTACTACGGCTCCCCGCAGTATCACAACACCCTCTGACTAGTGAGTACTACGGCTCCCCGCAGTATCACAACACCCTATGACTAGTGAGTACTATGGCTCCCCGCAGTATCACAACACTCTCTAACTCCACTAGCTCATGCTCCGCAGACTATCACAGGCGGCTACCCATACTCGACTCGAATACACATTCCAGACTCTGAAAGTAATCGACATATCAAAATGCCCACCCTTGCGAAGCTCCACTCTCTTAATAATCTCCCTGGATGCCCATACTTGAAGGGCTCCCACTAGATCTGTAGATACCTAATACACCACAAATCGTTTCAACTCAAGATTCACGAGTAACTCCGAAATAAAGGTATCATACCCGGATACCTCGGAATATCCCAACAGAACATCACAAGATCCTGCCACAACCACTGATTCCCTTACTCCCAATACCATACACTCACGACAATACATTTCCTTTGAATCCCATAATAATTTCTGATATCACACGATGCGCAACTTCAGTGCATCCAAACACTCAATTGGAATACAAGGAAGGCGCTAACCCTTCAAAACACACTGATGATCCTCCGAAACCCTGTCCACTACTGCTCAAAATTCAAGCAAGAATACAAATCCTAGCCCAGGAATTGGCTACTCGATAATCGGCTACCCATATCTCAACCCAGAAGTTCTCAACTGCCCATACCATCATTACGATCCTTCCACTCGAGACGACTCTGACCACCATCAGATTCCTGATCATTGACCACCCGCCGTGGAGACACCCATCCTCCTCTTAGACATATATCACATGCATTATCTCGCCCTGTACCTTTCCTTAATCACCAATGACCCTGATCTCATGAATTCAAGTCGCAGGTTCTGCATCCAACCCCTAACCGCTCTTGCACAAATCTCTAGTTCTCTCAATAAACCACCCGGTTCTCCCCCACTTAGGGTTCGAACCATCACTATCTGACACCTCATCATCCTCACGAACTATTTCCACCAGCAATAACGCACCTGCCCCTGGAAAGTGCTACGCAACATCCGATAATCCCCTTGAAGGAAATTAATCGATCTCATAACTCTGATCCTCAGATGAACTCCTCAAGAACTTCTCGCCACGACTGCCTCTAGTCGTTCCAAATCTCGTACCAATCTAGTACCAAACAACTCAACTGCTCAATAACATCCCTGGCTCAGAGACCGAACCACAAAATCATCGTACCCCTCACCTCAACTCATCAAACATCGCTCCAACACCGGGATCATCCCAAGAACAGGGACCCACTCCCATATTCAACACCCAACATAGATAGAAAACTCTCTGCACTGCTAAACTCGACGGAACTCCCCACTGATACCACTACAATACATCCTACAATACTCAAATAGGTGTAGTGTGGTCCTCGACTATCTCAGTTCCAACTGACTATCTGCTCATGATAAATCACTGCCTCGCGGCACACATGCTACCTGATACTCTGGGAGAAATCATCATCAATAACAACCTGCAGGGTTTACCCCCAAACCCCGAAACTAAAACATCAGGCCTCTCATGTTCCGCACACGAACATAAATAGCACCACTCACATAGAAGGTGACCTCTCCTCTATCGACTGATTGCTCAACTCAGACCGAAATTCTCCTCTCCCTCTAACTCCTTACCAAAATACTCTGATAGGCTCTCGACTTCCCTCTCGAGGGACGCCTCTCCAAACTCAATCATGGCCTACAGGCCTAAAACCCATAATGTCCAATCTCTACCTCATCAATCGTGACTGGATAACTGGAGAACCACAAGCATCATTCACTACGAACCATGGTACTCATTCCATGACATCTCTTCTCAATATGCTCCGGTGTATGGTACCCTAACCATAACATCACTCCCCAATCCGCTCCGATGTATGGTACCCGGACCATAACATTACTCCTCAATCCGCTCCGATGTATGGTACCCGGACCATAACATCACTCCTCAATCCACTCCGATGTAGGGTACTCGAACCATAACATCACTACTCAATCCGCTCCGATGTAGGGTACTCGAACCATAACATCACTCCTCAATCCGCTCCGATGTAGGGTACTCGAACCATAACATCACTCCTCAATCTGCTCCTTAGAACCTTCAGAATACTCCCTGTATCAAGTATGGGTCCTCTGCTTTCAGTAGTACGGGCCCATACTACCTGCCACATCTACCCATACTTTCCACACGGACCATCCCAAAGCTCCTAAGTAGCTACTCTACCTGCTCTTTCACCAATCCCATCGCGCGTGCTCGCTCCCCAGCGAAATTCTCTACTCTGCCAGCGCACTCATCTGGCTAGGGTTACTCCCTAGGCTCTTCCGTTGTCCTCCCACTTCTTTGCTATCAGCTGCTGAAGAGCTCCTAATGATGCCAGCCATCTACCTCCTGAATATCGTCATATTCACTTGGTAGCTGACTCTCATCATCGAGAGTTCCACAAAGCACAAAGCAAGCAGCTTTCGAGCATCGAAGACTACATATGACTCACTCTGGGTGATAACTCCGCTTGCTCTGGTCATCCTCAGAAGTACCACCGAACTCTGCAACTCTTTCCCTCGCGGGCTCTAACTATTCTTTCTCCAAATACCACAGTACTCATCTAGGTATCTCCCCTAGATTACTCCTCTACTCAAATCCCCTAAAGGATTCCAATCAAATATTCTCACTCACCACATACTCAAAAGCACATCGCATATCACAGCAATTCCTAGGCTAAGGCATCACAAATCAGGCCACTCTAGTCCTAATATATGGAATACCTAGCTTGTCTCTAGCATGCATTAATATCTCATAAAGTGCATCATAAATACCTCATAACACAAAAGTAAGGGTATTTTGGGAAATCACCGTTCGGGCTCTGGCTGATTGTACACACTGCTCTTTCTTGCTTTCTCTTTGACTCTTATTCACTTTTAGAAAATTATTTCTTTAAAAACTTTTCTTACTTCCTCAGTTTGAGTCCATATTTACCCGAAGGCGCATCCGAATCCCTCAAACCAAGGCTCTGATACCAACTTGTAACACCGAAAATTTCAAAACAATTTTTCATTTAAAATAATCATTTTATTCTTAGAAACACTTGTTTAGAATCTCATTCATAATCGGATTACAAAACATAACTCCATTTTCACTTGCATAGAAAACCAGGATCCTCCAAAACATAACTCTTTCTCTAGTGTGTACAATCAAGCCGGTGTCGTCCCGTGATACCAAAAGAAACCTGCAAAACATCACACAAACACTGTAAGCACGAAGCTTAGTGAGTTCCCCAAAATACCACACACATAACACATATAAGCCACTCGAGGCTATAACTCTATGGGTCCGTGCACCCAAACTTTGTGAACCCTCAGGTTCTAACTCTGGGAACCTTCTGGTTCTAACTCTAGGAACCCTTCGGTTCCAACTCTGCAAACATGCACAGCATAAATCACATAGAAATAATGCAGTACAACACATAACATACATAGCATACAAATACTCTGTCACATAACTCTGGTTACCTACTCAAGGTAAAGTATAGTGAGAAGACTCACCTGGCAAGCAGAAAGCAGATATCTCCACACTTGAATCTCGAACTCGCCACCGCCTAACACGTAAGGCAAAAACTCTCATGACTATAACTCTCGAGACTAGAATCAATCCTCTCAATGCACCCTCTTAAGGGTAAAAGACTATTCTACCTCTCTCTTGGCCCAAAGGCCACATCGCTGACCAAACCCTAAAAGTCAACGGTCAATTCTTGGTCAAAGTCAACCCCTGACTGACCCTACTCGCCGAGTCAACCCTATGACTCGCCGAGTTCCCATAATCAGTACTTCACTCAATCGGCGACCTAACTCGCCGAGTCACCCCGAGACTCGCCGAGTCCAACAACTCTGAGTCCACTCGCACACAACTCACCGAGTCATCCCTTGACTCACCGATTCTCGACTCATCCAGGGAATATCGGGACTCTTCGACAAGACTCGCCGAGTCCAAGAACAGACTCGCCGAGTCCAAGACTATCTTCAACCTACTCGCCGAGTTGTTCATACAACTCGCCGAGTTCCAGGCCATCTTCATCCAACTCGCCGAGTTGTTCTTCCAACTCGCCGAGTCCCAGCTCATCTTCAAGCAACTCGTCGAGTACACTCATGTGACTCGCCGAGTACCACCGGTCTGAATCCATTCAAAAGCATTCCAGGCCATGAAATTGCTCCAAAACATAAATCTAGCCTCCTACCACTCATCCATCACGTAAAGTGGCAAAATTTATGTGAATCCAAAGAGATCTATGCATTTTCACTCTAGGATTTGGGTTTGGGACAAAATAGCTCCATCAATCACTCACAAACAGGGACTTTCATGCTCTCTGATCCTTCTCCCTTCCAGATCTGAGGTAGCAACCTCAGATCTAACCTCTAGACTCCAATACATCCAATGATATGGTCTCTAACACCCCCAAAATGATGCATTAAAGAAATAGCAGGTCAAAAACGAGATATTACCTCCAAGAGGACGCCCCAACTGCAATGAAACTCAATTCCAAGCAAAGCCCCTTGCTCCAAACCTCTTCTTTTCTAGGATCTCTTCAACAATCACCTCTCCAAGCTCCAATTTGCTCAACCATGGTGTTTCTCCTCGAAATTAGGGTTTCTGGGACTCAAGGGGTGATAGGGAGGCTGAGAAGGAGACATAATGATCTTTAAATAGGGCTCAACCCCGAGAATTAGGGTTTTCTCCACTCAGCGCCTACTCGCCGAGTCCATCTCATTGACTCGCCAAGTCGGCTAATTAACACGCGACCCAGTCACGACTCTACTCGCCGAGTCCACACATGGACTTGCCGAGTTGCTCTTTCCCCATTTACTCTTTTAGCCCTTCACTCTACTCTTGATATTTCGGGATGTTACAATCATTATGGGCATGGACTGGTTGAGCCGATTCGGTGCGGTTATCGACTGCGAGAGACAGCTGGTGACCATACGAGACCCTAGTGGGGGATTTCTTTCGGTGTACGGCGAGGGTACACGTTTAGGATCAGCGTTTTGTTCGGCCGCTAGGGCGAGGCAGTGTCTACAGTAGGGCTGTAAGGGTTTTGTGGCGTATGTGATGATACGCAAGTGGATTCCGAGAGGCCGAGTTCAGTTGAGGAGGTTCCGGTGGTGCGTGAGTTCTCGGATGTATTTCCCGAGGAGTTGTCGGGTGTGCCTCCTGTGAGGCAAGTGGAGTTCAGTATCGATTTGGTTCCGTGGACCGCGCCTATCGCTAAGGTGCCCTATCGTCTTGCACCTCCAAAGATGCAAGAGTTATCCTCGCAGCTTCAGGAGCTGCTGGAAAAGGGGTTTATTCGGCCGAGCAGCTCATCGTGGGGAGCGCCTATCCTGTTTGTCAAGAAGAAGGATGGTTCATACCGGATGTGCATTGATTACCGGGAGTTGAACAAGCTGACGGTCAAGAACCGTTACCCATTGCCGAGGATCGACGATTTGTTTGATCAGTTGCAGGGAGCATCTTGGTTCTCCAAGATCGACTTGAGGTCTGGATATCATCAGGTGAGGGTGCGAGATGTGGACGTCCAGAAGACAGCGTTCAGGACGCGTTATGGGCATTATGAGTTTGTGGTGATGCCTTTCGGGCTCACCAATGCCCCGGCAGTGTTCATGGATCTCATGAACCGAGTGTGTAGGCCGATACTGGATCGGTCGGTGATTGTATTTATCGAAGACATTCTGGTATATTCGAGATCTAGAGAGCAGCATGAGGAGCATTTGAGAGAGGTTCTCAGAGTTCTGAGATCGGAGAGGCTTTATGCTAAATTCTCTAAGTGTGATTTCTGGTTGCGGGAGGTCCAGTTCTTAGGACATCTCGTTAACCAGGAAGGGATATTGGTCGATCCGGCCAAGGTGGAGGCGGTGATGAGTTGGGAGGTGCCGAGGTCACCCTCCGAGATCAGGAGTTTCCTAGGGTTGGCAGGGTATTATCGGAGGCTTATCAAGGATTTCTCTAAGATCGCAGTGTCACTCACCAGATTGACCCGGAAGGGTGTTGCTTTTTCATGGGGTCCCGAGCAGCAGGCCTCCTTTGAGACACTTCGCCAAAGGTTGTGCGAAGCCCCGGTGTTAGCCCTCCCGGAAGGGATGGAGGACTTTGTGGTTTTCTGTGATGCATCGATTTTGGGGTTGGGAGCAGTACTGATGCAGAGAGGGCATGTGATTGCGTATGCATCGAGGCAGCTGAAGTCTCACGAGACGAGATATCCCACCCATGATCTAGAGTTGGGGGCAGTGGTGTTCGCCCTCAAGATTTGGCGTCACTACTTGTATGGGGTTTGGTGTACGATATACACGGACCATAAGAGTTTGAAGTATTTGATGGATCAGCCCAACCTGAATATACGTCATGGAAGGTGGTTGGATGTGGTCAAGGATTATGATTGTGAGATCCTGTACCACCCAGGCAAGGCTAATGTGGTAGCCGATGCATTGAGCCGCAGGGCGGAGAGCACCCCACTGCGGGATGTATGTTTGAGATTGACCATGATAGCTCCAGTGTTGGACGCCATTCGTGGGGCACAGGCCGAGGCTGTGCAACCTGAGATGCAGAAGAGGGAACGGGTTGTTGGTTTGGTTTCAGAGTTCGTTACCGATGGTCGGGGGCTTATGACATTTCAGGGGCGTATCTGGGTACCGTTTGTGGGAGGAACACGTACCATTTTGATGGAGGAGGCGCATCGATCGAAATTTTCGATCCATCCGGGGGCCAATAAGATGTATTTGGATTTGAGAAAGGAGTATTGGTGGCCCTGTATGAAGAGGGATGTCGCGTGGTTTGTTGAGAGGTGCTTGACCTGCCGTAGGGTTAAGACCGAGCACCAGAGGCCGCATGGTAAGTTGCATCCATTGGAGGTTCCTGAATGGAAATGGGAACAGATCATTATGGATTTCATCACCAAATTGCCAAGGACTGCTAGAGGAGTTGATGCAATTTGGGTGATTGTGGACAGATTGACGAAGAGCGCTCACTTCCTTGCTATCAGCGAGAGTTCTTCAGCAGAGAAATTAGCGGAGGTGTATGTGAGGGAAGTGGTATCTCGGCATGGGGTGCCGATCTCGATTGTTTCAGACTGTGATGTGCGCTTCACTTCCAGATTTTGGAAGAAGTTTCATGAGGAGTTGGGTACTAGACTGCATTTTAGTACCGCATATCATCCCCAGACAGACGGCCAGAGTGAGCGGACGATTCAGACGCTCGAGGACATGCTCCGGGCATGTGTGTTGGATTTCGGGGGTAGCTGGGATGCGTATTTGCCCTTGGCAGAGTTTTCCTACAACAACAGCCATCATTCGAGCATTGGTATGCCACCCTTTGAGCTGTTGTATAGGAGGAGGTGTCGGACCCCCATTTGTTGGGGAGAGGTTGGACAGCGGGTGATGGGCAGTACAAAGACCGTGCTTCAGACGTCAGAGCAGATCCAACAAGTCAGACAGAGGTTGTTGACCGCTCAGAGCCGACAGAAGAGTTACGTAGACAGGCGCCGGTCTGAGCTTGAGTTCCAGGTCGGCGACCTTGTTCTCCTGAAGGTCTCTCCTTGGAAAGGAGTGATTCGATTCAGGAAGAGGGGCAAGTTGGGGCCCCGATATATTGGTCCTTTCCGTGTGATCGCGAGGGTAGGCCGGGTAGCCTATCGTTTGGATTTGCCAGCAGAGTTGGGGTAGATTCACGACACTTTTCATGTGTCGCAGCTGAGGAAGTGTATAGCCGACGAGTCGGCGATGGTTCCATTAAAGGATATTCAGGTGGATGCGAGCCTGAATTATGCTGAAAGACCAGTGGCCATCAGAGATCGGAAAGTTAAGGTTCTGAGGAGCAAGGAGGTACCTCTGGTGTTGGTTCAGTGGCAGCATCGGAAGGGGTCAGAGATGACCTGGGAGCCAGAGCGTGAGATGCGTGAGCAGCATCCGGAGCTATTTGCAGAGCGAGACTTCGAGGGCGAAGTCTAGTTCTAGTGGGGGAGAATTGTAACAGTCCGGATTTCCAGGTATCTTTTATTCATATATTTTTGGTATTTTGTGAGGAGACTCGGCGAGTTGGAGCTCAGACTCGCCGAGTAGGATCGCAGTTCTGGATACGGGTTCGCGCCTGGACTCGGCGAGTCCAAGGAATGGACTCGGCAAGTCCGCGCTATTTAATGAAACCCTAATTTCCCGATCCTAAGCCCTATATTAAGGACCTTATGTCCCTTCATTGCGGCTACCTTGTCCTTGAGAGCACCTAAATAGCTGAGAGTTGTTGTGAGTGAGATAAGAGGCCATTATTCACCAATTTTGTGTGTATTTGCAAGAAAGGAATGGGGAAATCAAGCTAGGAGAGTTGGGGAGCTTGGATCTACTTCCATTTCGTCAGAGGAAGCTTATTGAGGTATCATTCAGAGCTTATTCTCGTATTTTTGTTGATATGGTCAAATCTAGGGTTTCTTCATGCCTTGTTTGCCTTGTATTTGGAGTGTGAGAGGCCCCATGGGGATATGGTACCTAGATCTGGACCTTAGCAGGTCCAGAGAGTCCCAAATACCATGCTTTATGTTGTCCTTTTGGGTTTGGAGACTAGGGTTGCCATCTTAGAGGTCATTTCTCCAAAAAGAGCCTTGTAGGTGTTGCATGGTAGCCAAGACTGTGACTTTACGTGATGAATGAGCTTAGGAGGGCCAGATCTATGAGTTGATGGAGCGGATCTGACCTCAGAAGCGAGATTGAGTTGATGCATGGCATGGACTCGCCGAGTCCGAAGAACAGACTCGGCGAGTAGCATGAAGATTGTCCTTAACCACTCAGCGAGTGGTCTTGCCGAGTTAAGGGTTGACTCAGTGAGTCAGGGAGAGTTAGAGAGGGTTGACAGGTGGACTGAGTCGAGCTGCAACTCGCCGAGTTGTTCTTGAGACTCAGCGAGTTGAGTCGTGGTGGCCCCGCGATTCATGCCAGGTAGGACTCGTCGAGTTAGGGGTGTACTCGACGTGTCAGGAGGGGATCCTAGAGAGTCAGTGAACACGTATAGACTCGCCGAGTCGCCATAGTGCACTCGCCGAGTCCGGTCAAAGTTGACTGTTGACTGTTGACTAGAGTTGACCAGTGTTGACTTGATAGGGGTAGTCAACCTTAGTGGTAAAAGTTTTAATTAGAGATATATGATGTTATAGGAGGATTATAGCTCGGAGGATCGAGCACGAGTGATTTCTGGGATTCACCAGTTATCGAGATATACGAGGTGAGTCTTCTCACTATATTTTACCTTGAGTAGGTAATTAGAGTTATGTGACAGAGTTATGTGTATGCTATATGTATGGTATGTGTTGTACTGCATTCTGTCTATGTGATTTATGTTGTGCATGCTTATAGAGTTGGAACCGAAAGGTTCCCAGAGTTAGAACCAGTGGGTTTACAGAGTAGGGTCTACGGACCCACAGAGTTATAGCCTCGAGTGGCTAATATGTGTTATGTGTGGTATTTTGGGGAACTCACTAAGCTTTGTGCTTACAGTGTTAGTGTTGTTTGTTTCAGGTACTAGTGATGACCGTAGGAAGGCGCCGACTTGATCTGTACACACGCATGGGATTTTTATAATATGTGATCTTGGGATTTTGTATGATATGGATTGGAGTTTTAAACTTGATGTTTTATGAAAATTTAAATGAAAATGCTTTTATACTATGCAAAAAATTATTTTGAAATTCACGGTGTTACATTACGACTAGAATAGAGTAGCACCAACACATACTTACGAACCTAATTTACAAGGTCTTGTGAGCGGTATGAACTCTACTTACGACGATCCGTCCCTTGCGATGCCTGAGGCAAAGTCGATGCACCTTGCAGTTCTGTCAATCAATGCTTGGCTGCAATCCTCCTCTCTTTGAATGTCGTGTGTCTACCCCGTTACTCTCTTGCCTCTGCCCGAGTGGTGATAAGGTCCTAAACAGAGAGTTAGTCTCTGAAACAGTAGTCTCTTTCTGATTCTTGGGTACGTGAGACAGTAGGGTCTATAGTAGCGCGCAGTTTCCGAACTCGAGTTGTAGTCTACCTGCTTTAATCCCCGATGTTCGCGATCTGCCGGGTCTTCGCCGGGAGGGCTCTGTCAGTCGGTACCCCGTGGTTGAGGTCATAGCACCCTCGTTGGTCTCCACATGGTGGTTGTTGTCATTGTTGTCGACGTTCAACCCTCGATCACGATTGCCTAATGGGGCACAAGTTTGATGTAGTCGAAACGGTTCGCGGAAACCCTTGCTATGCATGGAGGATTGATTACCTCCGGTTCCGCTTCTGATTCTCCTCATAACCATTCACCATTTCTCGGGTTCATATTGGGAAAGTAGGGGTCGTCCGGTAAGTAGGATCTTGCTATGTTGTACTTGCGAGAATAAGAGTGGAAGAGATAATTACTAGGCGTCTAACTCTATAATTAATTACTTATAGGGGTGATCCTTATTAGTTACTTCTATAATGACATAGTTCATACTAATTACATATAACAAGATATGATAGACCTTCGAATAAGTGATCCTACCCTAGATCCACATCCAAACAAGGAAAAGGAAGTAAGGCAATGACCACAAATTTTATGTCTATGATTTCTAAGTTATATAATATCTTAGGGTATCCACTTAGGGACTATAGACCTATTGTCAAGGATCTATTTAGTTTTCATATAAATTATGATATCACAAAATACTCCTATAGTATTTTAAACTCGTGTTCTGTTCTAATGTTCTCATTGTGGTAGTGTTGGTAAGTTTTTAGACTTGTTGCCATATCACAACCATTCTTGGGCATGTGCTAATCACTCCTCGGACCAGCATAGTTGATCAGGTTATGCCACTCCCAAGACTGACCATACATCCCCGAGCTTACCTGTGATATCCAACAATCATTACTTTTGTTTTGTTCTAGAACGATGCATGTATACTTTTAATTAGAAAATTATTTATTTCTAAAAGTATACTTGTTTTGAAAACATTAAATCAGAGACTTTAGTCCCAATGCATTTATAGTTTGTATATCTTATGTGGTTCGATATACTGAGTTCACTATAAACAATGCTCTGATACCAATCTATCACACCCCCAAACCAAGGATGGCGGAAACGTCCGGGGGTGGAGGACTTCATGTAGAGTATCACAACAACGAGTATAATAGTGCTCAAAGTAAATACAACCATCATAAATATAATTGAAAAAGTTACACCAAAGTATATGTTTACATGATTCAAATCAATTACATTATGATACAAAATGAACTGTTTGACGATTTATCATCCCATCCTCAAAACGTTGTTGATTTCCTGTTTCACTGAATTCCTGAGAATACAAGTAGTTTAGAAAAGTGTCAACACAAAGGTTGGTGAGTTCATAAGCTTTTGACAGTAAGAGTTCAAAAATCCATCTTTGTAAAGAGATGTATGTTGCCAAGAAAAATCCAGTATTTTCCTTATAAAAGTTATGTGGTCCTAAATACCAGGACCGATAAAGTACAAGTATTTGTCATACTTAAAGATATAAAAGTGGTTTCAAATTGGCGTAAAACCCTTTCTGATTTCAGAAAAAATCTCGTAATGAATGGTGTGTAGTCTTAAATACTAAGACTGAAAATATACAGCGATATTTGTAATTGATATAAAAAGTGATTTTAAATGAATATAAAACCCTTTTTAATATGAAGACGTACAAGTATTTTTCCATACTTAAAGTAATTTCTGAGAGCTAAATCGACATAACTCGCTAATTTAAAGTTAGAACGCGTAAATCTTATGATTTGTTAATACCACATGTGAGCTATCATAACCATACTTGACTTAGACGGCCTCGTAATACGACGTTCTTCAGGCGTCGGAATTGTTATGACACTTGTCACCTCAGACCTGCCGGTCTAGCTGTTGCAAGCAGCTCTGGTGTGGGTTTGTCAAGCCCAATATAGATCTATACACAACTATCACATTCTCCCTACAAGAGATTCTAGTTACAATTTACAAGACTTTTGGAATTGGTTACTTTGGAAGTAACCCGAAGCGAATGACTCACAAATTTATTCATTAACAAATTTACGTGAACTAAACTGAAAACTTTTGATAAATAAGTTTGAAAAGTAAATGATACATAAACTATACCTATTATAGTTTATCCAAAACGTTTGTAATGTATAAGAACTCTTTTATGAAAACGCATTTGTGTTATGAATTCATAAACTATGCTCATTATAGCTTAATATACGTGTTCTAAATGAATGAATAATCTTATCATGAATGACTAAGTTTTAGTTTATGATGATAAACTAACATGGAAACACATTCAATACTTAGATCTTATTGTTATACACTTTGCTCAACATAATACAAAGTGTTATGAAAGTTATATGCTGTTAACTAAATTTAACATTTCTGCGCTGTTTTAGAAAAGTCATAGAAAACGCATACGAAGTCGAAAACTAAATCCGTAAATTTTAGGAGTTCCCAAAATGTGTCTAGTTTACTCATAATTTTTATCATGATTTTTAATAACCTCCAACTTGGGTAAAAAAGTCCATAATCACAGACTGGTCCTGGTTGGTGTTTGAAATGATAGACAGTTTTATAAAAATCACCATAAATTGTAGAAAAATCGTGTGGAGATGTGCAAGTAGTCATTTTAAAGCTAAGAAGTGGAACTACTTGCACCTAAAACAGTTTTGAAAACTAAAATGCTTAAGTTGTCCAAAACAGTCTGTGAATGGAGTTGAACTTTTCTGATGAAGGCTGTTAGAAACGTTTAGTTTTCTTCTTGGTGTTTTACTTGTATTCCCCCCCCCCCCCCCCCTAAAAACTTGAGAAAACATGAAAATGTAGGGGTATGAACTCACCTTGAGTGATTTCAATAGATAAGTGTTGAAGTAGAGAAGTGTTCAACCCAAGAACACTTGAAGAATCACTTGAAGATTCGAAGATCTAACACAATTATGACGGAGTTTGTGTAAGATATCCATGATTTGAGTAGAAAGAAGTGAAATAATCCATGATTTGAGTAGAAAGAAGTGAAATAATCATAAGGAGAATGGATTTTGCTTACCAAATGTGGAGGAAAAACCCAAGATCAGCCCTTGAATCTCGAATTCTAGAGAGAGGAAGTGAGAGAGAAAAGAGTTTGATCTTTTTGGTGAAAAGAGAGAAAATGAGAGAAGTGAGGAGAGAGGAGACTTTTCTAGCCTTTGGCCAATTGTGTGGTTGGAAAAAGGTGGGAAAAGTACAATGAAGTGACTAGATAAGGGCTGATGGGGAATAGTGACATGGAGTGGGTATGGGAGGTTGCTTGTGTCATAAAATAAAGGAAAGTCAACACTCCACCTTTGTACTTCACCCAATCTTTTGGATAAGGTTTTATCCTTAAAAACGTGATAATTTAATAATTATTGGTCCTTATATGTTAAAATAAAGTTTTGGGTGAAAATCCCACATTAAAACAATTAAAAACGAAGCTAAAATGAAGTCGTAGTCGAAAACCGGGAGAAAAAAAGGACTTCCAGCGAGACCTCTCAGTCCTAGGCCGAGGTTTGGTCCCTAATGATGCTAGGCGCGAAGCGAAGGAAACGAAAGCAGCAAGAAGTGAAGGCTCGGTCCGAAGGGTCAGAACCGAAATGGACCAAAGCTTCGGGTTCAGGTGGTGCATGCGAGGTTCGGGCCCGAGAGGACCCTTCGGGTTCGGTTCTCAACAGGTTCGGGTTCGGCTCAGGAGGGTTCGGTCCCTAAGAGGACTTTCGGCCCTAAGAGGGGTTTCGGGTCCTTAAGAGGGGTTTCGGGTCCTCAAGCCTATTTTACTCGTTTTTACCCTGTTTCAAGCCGTTTTTGACCCGGTCAAGGGTCGGAATGACCCGAATGACTTCAAAAAGTTACGGAAATTTTTGAGAGAGATTTGGGAGAGATTTCACATACTTGGAGAGATTTGGGAGAGATTTCACATTCATGGAGAGATTTGGGAGAGATTTGACATTCTTGGAGAGATTTCACATACAAAGAGATATTTGGGAGAGATTTCACATTCATGGAGAGATTTGGGAGAGATTTGACATTCTTGGAGAGATTTCACATACAAAGAGAGATTTGGGAGAGATTTCACATTCTTGGAGAGAGTTGGGAGAGATTTGACATTCTTGGAGAGATTTCACATACAAAGAGATATTTGGGAGAGATTTCACATTCATGGAGAGATTTGGGAGAGATTTCACATAGAGAGGGATAGAGTGAAAACGATTGAGAGAGGTTTCATTTGTGACCTTTTTGAGTGTCTGGCTTCGCAATGTAGGGTCCGTAAACCACGTTAAGCCTTGTTTAAGGATCTTGCATACTCCTAATGAGTATGCAACATTGGTTTATCGGTTTGGCTTGCCACGTACCACAGTTTTAGGTTAAGTAGATCTAGATTTACGCACTTTTCGATTTATGATCTCTCGTTAGAATAGCGAGTTGTCTAGTAAATACATAACGGAAGCCCTCGTACACAAGGGTTAGTTGAGTTGACCGGTTTGACTTGTTGACTTTAGTTGACTTTGACTTGACCGAAAATTGACGGTTGTCACAAAATCCTTCGCCATTTGCCCCTCATTGCCACATTTGTAGCAAATCCCTGCCCGACATGATTCCTTGTGACTCTTGCCGCACTTGCCACAAGTGTGGCCCTTTTGGCCCCCAACTCTCGCATCAGCAGGCTTTGCCCGCTCCATTGCCGACTGCGACTGTATCGATCTCCTGTCTCTACCCCGGGACTCCTCGTCCTCTCTGGTCTATAACTCTAGCTCAATCTCCCTCCTCAAGGCATTGGTCTGAAGCTCAACCAATGTCCGGTATGACGAGTTCTCCATGAACTCTCATATATCCCTCTTCTATATGCTCAGATATCGGCTCACACGTTCCTGCTCAGTAGAAACGTGCTCCGCGCAAAACAACGCCCTCTCATGGAACATCCTCAAGATCTCAGTCACAGTTTTTGTCTTCTGCTTGAGAGACATAAACTCCTGGGCTAACCGTTCATTCTCCACCGGGGGAACATACTCGTCTCGGAACAACTGCGTAAATCTCTCCCAAATCACTGCAACATGATCTATAGGAGTAAAGCTGGCTGTCACAAACTTCCACCAATCCTTCACTTCCAAGTGAAGTTGCTTCATCGCAAACCAAACTCACAATTGCTCGAGGGGTGAGCATGTATAAAAACACCCCTAAATGTCGGAGATCCATCTCATAGCAGCAATTGGATCTTGAGTCCCATCAACCTTTGGTGGCTTCATGTTGCTGAACTCCTGGAACAACAATGAGTCACCTCCCTGTGGCCTAGCAACGGCTATGACTGCGGTGGCTGCAGCAGCAACAGCCTCAATAGTAGCAGCATATCGCTCATCGAATGTCTCAATCAATGTGGTCTTAATAGACCCAAACATCTCCGGTATCGCCTCTCGAATAGCTGCGACCTCCTCTTCATGAATGATCCTGCAGATCTCCTCGTCACTAGCACTACCGCCCTCGGGGTTGTGGCATGTACCCACCATGATGTCTTTGAAACACAACACAAAAATCATCAGAGACTCGCTCGTGCATACTCTCACTCGATTTCCCGCCCCTACATGCTCCTTAGTACCCTAAGGATTCTTACTTGGGCTGCATACAAATCCGGTGTTTTTAGTAGTACGGGCCCAATACCACCTTCCACACCAACCTGTAGTCACCCTAATTCCTCCTCCTAGGATCCTAATTCACAAGTACTCTATCTCTCACGAATAACATATTAATCTCTTAGTAGACCCCTCATATTCTCATCTTGGCATGTCACCTAGATTATCCATCGACTTAGAACTCTTTCTAAGTGATTCCTGCTAGATACTCCTACTCAGCATATACTGAAGGCAAATAACAGATAACAACAATTCCTAGTCTAAGGCATCCCAAATTAGGCAAATCTAGCCCTAAATACTAAATACCTAGCCTATCCTCTAGCATGGAATCCTAACATCTCATAATGATCTCAAATAAGTAAGGACATTTTGGGAAATCACCGTTCGGGCTCTAGCTGATTGTACACACTACTCCAACTCGTTTTTCTCTTTAAACTCTTTCTCATTTTAGAAAAATCATTTCTTTTGAAAATCTTTCTCAAATCCTCAGTTTGAGTCTAGACACACCCGAAGGTACATCCGAATCCCTCAAACCAAGGCTCTGATACCAACTTGTAACACCAAAAATTTTCAAACAAAATTTTCATTTTAAAAATCACATAATTCTTATAAACACAATTCAAAATTCTCCAAAATGACAATTTATCAAAAACACATGTTCATAAACTGATTAAACAAAATCCATGATCCTCTCAACATAACTCCATCACGTGTATACAATTAAGCCGACGCCTTCGCGTGATCCTGAGAAGTACCTGAAACACATAAAACATAACATGGTAAGCACGAAGATTAGCGAGTTCCCCAAAATACCACACATAATTCATTAGCCTCTCATGGCTATACCTCAAATAAGACCCTCTGGTCGATGTGTCTCAGTGGAACCCTCCGGTCCCACAACTCGGGTGGACCCTCCGGTCCGAACTCAGTAAAGCTCAGCATAATACACAACATAAATCACAAAGACATAATGCACGATATCACAATACGAAATATAAGCACACAAGCCCCTCCGGTCACACAAAATTACCACTCAAGGTAAGTATAGTGAGTAGACTCACCTCGTAAGCAAGCAAATAAACCTCGTACACAAATCACCGATCTACCCTCCGCCTAACACACATATGATAGTTATCTCTAATTAACACTCCAATTACAACTCTAAATAAACCAAATGCTATTTTCTCTCTCTAACTTTTGGGATGGGTAAAAGACCATTTTACCCATCCATGGTCCCCATGATCCTTGTCTTGACCAAACCCTAAAGTCAACACTTGAGTCAATAGTCCATGTTGACCCGACTCATCGAGTGCATCTATGTGACTCCTCGAGTCTCCTCGTTCCTTCAGAAATGTTGCAAAAATCCCACTTAACTCGTCGAGTTGTCTCACCAACTCGCCGAGTTACTCATGTCCAGACTTGTCGGGGAAAACCCTAGCCGAATCGTCGAGTCAGCTCACCAACTTGGTGAGTCCCTTCATCGGATGTTCTCATTCAGATGTTTTAAGGCAAATTTACAACCCCAAACTCTAGATCTAGCCTCCCAAGGATGAGATACCATGTAAAGCTACAAGCTTTATGTCTATGCATGGCACTTAGGGCTTGAAATGACAAAACAAGTTCCATTTAGGGTCTTAATCATAAAAGCTCTTTTATTAGCTGGATAAAGCTGGGACCTTTGGACTCTAAGGACCTTACAAGGTCCATATCTGAAGTCTTAATCTCTTGGTAAGCTCAACACACTCATAGCCTCAAGGAAAGATGGAATAAGCCTTAAAACTCCATAAAATGAGATCTAATCAAACTAATGTTCAAGGTGGAGACTTTTTACCTTCAACAGAAGCTATAGATGAAATAACACCAGATCCAACAGTCCCTTCTTGTCCCTTGCTTTGATACTATTCTCTTCTCTTCCAAAAGTGTACTAAAATGCCCAAAGATTAGCTCTCTTTCTCTCTTATATCAATATGGACGATTAGGGTTTCACACAGGGGAGTAAGGTGGCTGGTGAGGTGGAAATGAGGGCTTAAGCTCCTTTAAATATGACCAAACCCTATAAATTTAGGGTTTCCTCTCACATCTCGAATTCATCGAGTTGGTCATAAAACAACCTACGTGGCCAATCCGTCTCTACTCGTCGAGTTGCTCAATCAACTCATAAATAAATAAATCAATATTAAATCTGGGTGTCGGGATGTTACATATTAGATGATTGAGAAGCTTTTAAAGGAACATACTTGTAATCACTCTTAGTTCATATGATGGGACAGGTATAAATCTCTTTACATATGTACTATCTAAGTGTCCCTAGAAGCATGCTATTGCATGTTGTCTGAAGCCTCGACGACTCTATGTTGAAGCCTTAATGATTCGATAATACCAATAGTTTCTTCCCAGTTAGGCTGCGAATTCACATAAGTCATGAGCTACGTCATTCTTCTCACATTGAGTAAAGAATTAGCTGCTTGGTCACTTTCGCATAGCATAGTGTGACAACTGTTAAAATTCAAGTCGGTTCTAGATTTGACTAAACTTAGTTGCACGTATAGGCACGACACATACTAGACTTAGTAACTAGAAGCTAAGTTAGAACCTAGTAGAAACTTGGAAACGGATAGAAACAATGGATAATGCACTTAGATTTCACATTGATATGTGAATTCCACAACTACTTAACTGTAGAGACTATCCATATTCGGGTCACTCTTTGACTCGAACACCTTTTCATGAATCATATACACACATCATGCACTTTACCTAGTGGTATAAATTAGGTTCGAGTCTCGTAGGATCTTAAGGTAAATTTGAAGACTAGGAGTAGTATACTTGATTCCTCAATTTCGCTTGAATCTCGAAATCACTACATAGAATGCCAATAAACCGGTAAAAATAAATTACAAATATTATTTTTAACTTGAATAAGAGTTCTGAAACTCTAAAATAGTTTGAAGTCTCAAAATTTAATTAATTTTGATATCCAAAGACTTACAAACTTCTCAAAACCCTTAAAAGCCCTAAAAACACATATTTATAAACTTTAACCTTAAAAATTATATAAAAATAATTATGAAAATTATAAAATTATTTTATAATAATTAAAATTATGAAAATGCATTCAAGGAAAATAAAGTTTAAATTATCAACATTTATTCCTAATTATCAAGTTAAATCAATACTTTTATAAAAGAAATCATGGCTTAATGCATTACTTATATAAAAAAAAATGGGAAAATTTATAAAAATTGAGAGAAATTTATATAAAATAAATGGAAGAGATGGGGAGCCTCTCTCCTCATTGAAAAATTCAGATCTCTCTCCCCATATCTCTCTTCCTCCCAACATACATAATAACTTTTTCAACCTACACACTCCATCTTCTTTACTTTTCTCTCTCAGTCTTCAATTCCTCCAACAGTATTTTCTCTCTTCCTCTCTCTATAACCATGAAATCTTTCCAGAAAATGAAGCCAAAAACACTCCTTAAACTCTAAATCTTCATCATTTGAAGTAATATTGAAGGTAATCACAAATTTTCTTTCATTTTACTTCACTTTTCCTTCAAGATTTGCTATTTTTCTTGCACTTTCTCCTTCTTCTACTCCATTCTATGGTAAAATCATGAAAATTTGCTCACACTCATGGTTTTGATGATGGTGGTGGTAGATTTTCACCAAAAACATCTTGCATGTTACAAAATGGTGAAGATCCATGACCTAAATCTAAGTCAAAATCATGGAAATGCACTTTTCTACAAGTTTTGGTGGAAAATCACCACATGCACCCTAAGTTTTCTTTTCAAAATGATTTTTGACCATTTAAAACTTATGAATGGCCTTCAAAAAACCATGTATGTGATGATCTTCGAGCTTAGATGCTTGATGATCAAAGTTTGTTGTTAAAAGCTTTCAAATATCTTCATGAAGGATTTATTCCCAAATAAATATCTAAAACTTATTTTGTGATCAAATCTGTTTTTTCCCAAAATTCCATCAACAAAATGAGATGTTCCACAAATTTTCAGAAAATAATTCATTTTCTCGAATTATTATAATTATTGCAAGAAAATAGGGCAATAATTCATATAAAATATTTTTTGAGATCTATAAATCCTAGAAAAATTCGTGGATGACCCTTAAAGTGAATGATAACAGCTAAGTGAGTTTGATCAATTTTTGTTACTGTTTTATATGGTTTTGAATTTTTTTTTAAATTCAAATAAATCATAAAACCAATTTAAGGAAGGTGAAAAAGGTATATAATAATTTTTGTGGCTCCTACCCTATGTTTAAGACTCAGAAATATATTTTCAGAATTTTTCATAATGCATTCCTATTTTTCTCCGATTTTTGTATGTATAATGGACTAATAATGGGAAAAATAGTTCTACTCATCTAAAACTCATGAACATTTATCTGAAGATCTTATAACATATTGGAACTCCAAATAAAAATTTGTATGATTTTTATGTTCATTATGCTATTTTTCTTCTATTTTCTAAGATTAAATATACTTAATTCCACAAAATCGGATTGCAGTAGATAAAAACCACCTTTGGTATTTTTCCCAGATTATTTATACTGAAAGTGAAGTTTACAAAAATTTTGGTAATTTACTTTAATTGTTTAATAATTACTCTCCAATTAATGATTATTTAAGAAGATAAAACAAAGAAAAATAGAAAGATTAATTGAAAAATATCTTTTATATCTTTCACAGCTTCTACATGTATAATAATAGTGTTACAAAATGTTTGGCAATTTTGGAAACAGTTTTCTATTTATTTCAATTTTTATTAGAATAAATGAACAAAAATCATAAAATTAGGTTAAACAGTTTAGAAATCGATTTTTTTATTTTTTCCAGCTTAAGTATGTCTAATGGCAGTATCATAAAAATTTTGGGATTTTTTATCATTTGGATTCTATTTTTTCACGAATTTATATTGTTATGAAGGCTTAAAATTTTGTATAGATAGTTAATCATATCAAAAATTCAAAGGAAATTTTATGGAAGACCCCTACTGTATTTAAAAAGAAAATGCAAAGTTTGACAATTTTTGGAAACTGTTTGATAATATTTTGGATTTTTAGGAGCTTAAAACACCTTTAAATGTGTTGAAATACTCTCAATTAACATTATAAAAATCTGGAAATTAATATCCAAAATTGTCTTAATCACATGAGTTATAAATTTTCACCATTTCAGAAAAATGTTTGTAACTTATCAATATTAAATTTTGACACAATATTAGCATAATTCTATTGTAGTAGTAAGTATATTAACATTAGATTTCAACTAGAGACTCACTAGCGTATACTATTATTGTAGGATTCGGTAGTGGCATAAGTGGAACTTAGATCAAGGCATCATTTGCATCATCGCAAAGAATTGTGAGTGTTCACGACTCCCCCTATTTTCGGTTTTTAAATGTTTTGGGGTGGGAAAGCATGTCCTAAACTATTTATGTTCGTTGTATTTATTTTGACTCGTATGAAACTTGGTTGCTATGCTTTGTATGTATGTCTATGTTACTTTAATTCATGAGGACTATATCGTGGTTAAGTCCCTGGAATCTCTTGACACAACTCGTTAACTATTTTGAGCCTATGGTTATTATGCTAGCGCTATCAGGAGGTAGACAACTCCTCACTCGCACGATTCGTTTGAGTGCATTTTACCATTTTATTCTCTATGTTTGCGATACACATAGTAGTCAATAGGGCACGATTCGGTCATTAGGCTTGGGTTGTGAACTCATGAATGAAATCTTTATGCACATACGAAACTTGTATTCTCATGTTAGCAACGACACTTGTATACTTATTTTAGCAATGAAACTTGTATACTTATTTTAGCAACGAAACTTTTATGCTTATTATAGCAACAAACTTTGTTTCTCATTATAGCAACGAACTTTTATTACTGGAAACTTATATACATGTTTTAGCAATGAAATTATTTGCTCCTTGTAGCAACGAAATTGATTGCTCATTTTAGCAATGAAACTTGTTTACTCGTTTGAGTAACGAACTTTATCTTCCATGAGAATATGAACATTGCATCTTATTTGGGCAACATACTTTATCTCTCATGATGACAAAGAACTTTGTTTTTACAAACTTATTTACTCATTTTAACAATATACTTTTATTATTGGAAACTTTTATCAAAACTTTGATTTCAATTCATGGAACCAATATTATTTCGTTTATCTGTGAGTACTCACCAACTATTTTTATAGTTGACGCTCGTTTTACATGCTTTTTTAGGAATCATCGAGTAAGTGGCACTTAGGGACACATCACCGTTAGGAGCATTCGCATTTGTTTTATTTCAATTTACATTGTAATTTCTTTTAAAAATTTGTTCAAACCCATTCTAAATTTGTAATGATTTTTAATACAATGGTTGGTGTTATCTTTTAACTTTTGCTATGAAACCCTTTATACTGCCACGACTCGAGTTTCCGCTTTAGTAGGGTGTGACACATAGGTACACTATCTTCTGTATAACCACCTTATACTTTTCTCCACTGCTTTCACATTCACCAATGTAAGCCTCGAGACTCTTAGATATTACCACTGAGGTTTATGGTTACCTAACTTCTGTGTTTATGATCTTCAATTCGGTATCACCACGAATTGAGTGAAACCCAAAATCCAACACTTATTGGAATTGATGGTGAACAATATACACATTCTAGACTATTCACCAAGGACTTAACGAAACTTAACTTTCGTGGTATGTACCAAGAAATCTCTTTTTATTTTGCAAGATCTTAATGAAATGCTTTAGACCTAAGACATTTCTTCCCAAAAGATCCAGTTTTTATTTGCTTGAGATTTCTGCATTTACCCAAGTCACTAAAATAATTCCAAAGCTACCCGTTCAACTGACTACACTGGTCACACGAGTACTTCATCCGAACGTTCGTACTTATATAAAGTTTTGGAGTTTGGTTGAAGATAAAGCCACCCTGTAAGCCTAAAGAAAAGATGTCTTTCACTGTTTCTTAATAAACAAGTGATTGTAATTCAACGGGGATCCATATAGACACTTCTTAGTCTCTCTTGACTTTGAAGGAAGATATCTTTACCCGTGATCCACTATTTTGTGTCTTAATCAATACATCCCTAAAATCCCACAAATTTGTATCGCTTTATTTCTTTATCATTGACACACTCTCGCATGAAGATCCTTGTGATTTTCAAAATTCTGGTTTGTGGCACTCACATTTATTTTCAGTTTTGCAGTTCAACCCAAGTTTACTTAAAAGCGAAAGTTCGTATCTATATATGACAGGTAGAACGCAACTTAAACTGCGAAAGGGTGAAGCTGACGCGAATTTTTCTCATGGATAGGAATTCAAATGGGTGCATGAAAATTTGAACGGACATTTACTTTTACACCACCAAACATACGTTTCTGACGTAACAGTTGTCAAGTCGCGCTTTTGCAGGAGACTTTTCAGTACCCGATACAATCTCTCTCTCTCTCTCTCTCGATTCCTCTCACCAAACAAATGGTATAAAGGGTTTTTTACGCTAAATCTCTCTTTACCACTCAAAAATACTCTAAAAGAATTTCGGCGATCAAAAATCTCTCAACTGATCATCATCTTATTCTTCAAGAAATCATCAATGTTGGGTCCTCTGAAACTCCTTCTGTTAGAACAAAGGGCAATCATTGCTTCTTGCCATCAAACCAAATCAAAACCTGGTGATCGATCTTGATCCTTGCCAGTATGACAATTATCTTCTTCTATTGTTGAATGCCTGAAGTACTCTCCCTTGATTACTGCTCTGACTAAGACAGAAAGCGTTCTGATGTCTCTTCTGTCGAAAGATTACTCTTTTGCATGATATCTCAAAGAAGAACAGAGAACCACTTTTGAAGTTCACAACAGAACAACCTCCATCATCAAATCTCGCTTTTGCTCAATTTTAGGGCTTGCTCAAACAGATGACATGATTGATCCAGAATCTATCACTAACTCAGCCCTATTAGAAATGTTCTACCAAATGGGGTACACGGGATCCCTAACTGCCATTTCAAAGTTTAGGAAACCTAACTTGTCGCCACAATGGAATGGGGTCTTTAACCTAATATTCAAGGCTTTCCCTGAATAGGTAATGGGATCAAATTGCGCCAGCAAGATTTTTATGGCGATCATCTATGGGATTTACATAGAGCTCAACATTGATTTTGGTGTTGTTCTTTGGGCACAAGTTATTCAAAGCACCCTTTCTACTACTTGCCACAGGGAAATATCTTGTGCACGTTTCTGGACTGTCTTTGTTCAAAGGGCAATTGATAGGCTTCAAATTCCGGTTATGCAAGATTAGTTTATGGCTACTATTTCAACCTTTCATACTACATGCAATATTCTTGATGACAACTCCAAATTTGCATTTGTTGGTTCGATCCCTGAAGCCATGCTTCTTGACGTGCCAGCTGTTAGCAAGATTCTTAAAGGTTATCAGTCAATTCCTGTTTCAAGCTTTCGCCCTCTAACTGATGAGATGCGAGCAATATTGGTAGAGGCTAATAAGCCTAAAAAAGGAGTAAAGAAGAAAGTTGCGAAAGAAGGTACTTCAATAGCAACTGCAATCCCCAATAAACAAAAGACAAAAGCTGGCTCATCTGCACCAGCTCCTCCTCCAACTAAGAAGTGAACGATAAGGAAAGCAACTCGTAAGCCCAGATCTCCAACTACCGGTGAAAGCGAACATTTGCAGTCAGACATTCACATTGAAGTGGATGAGCCTATCCAAACTGAAGACACTGCTACAACTTCAAATCCTGAAGTTTCGTAGCCTATTTCTACAAACCCAGAGGTAACCTTTCAGATTCCCGTCTCAGTTTCTATTACTGATGACTTCTTTGATAATGTCTCCGTTCCCTCTCTTACTGCTACTATTTCAACACCAGTTTCCATTTCCCCAAGCCCACCTATCTTATTAGGTGTTTCGTAAACCCCACCTATTCTCATTGATTCTACCACCACACCAACAACAACCGTTGAGACTCCTGTTTCTGTCAAGGCATCTGATGTGGGAGCAGGAGCTTCAGTTTTAACTATCGGTCATTCAACACCTCCTATTTATCCTCTAAGACAAGGTGATTCATATATGTTTTTCGAAAGTGTTGGTTTTGATTTTGAATCTTTCTAGTTCAGTCCCTTCCGAGTTCCGGAGGATAGTGATGATGATGCCCCTGTAACTCAATGACAGTTCAAGGCTATCAACGAGAAGCTAGATTCATTGATTAGTTCTTCTCAAGCTTCATCAAGTGGTGCTTATTCTAATGCAGTAGTTGAGGCATTTTTCCAGTCAATGACAAAAGAACATCAGACAAATCTGGATAAGGCGAATCAATCAGTTTCAGATTCAACTACTATTTGCAAAGAAGTAACTACAAAGGTTGAAAAACTAATCTATGAAGCTCATACCTTTATAACAACCTTACAGACGTCTGCTGAGTCAAATACATCTAAGGGGAATGAGACAATCGCGGGTCTTCGCACCTCACTACAAAAAGAAAAATAAGCACCAGTGCAGGTTCGCACTAATCCACAAATGGATAATGCTGAGTTTCGGACGTCAATGTCTTCAAAAATTGATAAGCTTCGTGAAGATCTGGCAGTTGAAAGTAGAATTATGGACGAACTTGCTGCCAAAACTACGAAAGTCCAAGTTCAAGCTGCTAAAATCACCCACACAAATAAGAGATTAACGAGTGTAAGTCCGAATGAGTTGTTATTAAGAGTTGCGTTGGAGATGTTAATGCTTTGCTCTCCAATCTTCTTGATACTCATGATCCCATTCTTCCAAAATCCATTCGAAGGCATTTGGCTGACAAATTTCGTCCTGCTCTTGCCATGCTTACTCAAATAGAGGGTGTTTCGGAGTCTCTTGTCCTTCTAAAACAAGGGGGAGAATCATCAAAAGAACCTCAACAACCTCCGAAGATCAGTTCTTGTACATCTGGTCACGATGAGCAAAAAATGAAAGTCTCCAATGAACCGAAGGATAATGTAGCTTTGAGTTCAAGAGGCAATGAAAATCTTTTAAGTAACGAGCCTATTATCGATAACAACAAAGATGAAGAGCCTGATGAAAACGAGCTCAAAAGAATAAAGGCACGAGAGGCTGAAATGGATGAACATTAAAGAATCATCCGCGAGGCTGAAGCGAAAGAGCGAGAAGAGCACGAAGCTTAGGTCATTTTGGAAAGTTGAAAGACTTTGTTTCCACCATGGACCTTGGAGCGCATAATTAATGAGGTTGTTGAAAATCACAGCATGCATTGGTTAGAACTTGTAACCTCTTTTGATCGAGAGAATTCGCAGGATTCTTAGTTTGGCATGCCTATCACTCCGCGAGCATTCCTCTTTCGCAATTTTGATGTAATAGAGAATGTTCCTACAATAGATGAGAATGTTGATAAATCTTAGATTGACTTTTATTTATCTCATGCCAAGCCTCAGTATCTTACCTAGAGTGCACAAAAGATTACTGTTGTGAATATCATAGTGCCAGTTGAAACAGGGAGCTTCATGAATATCAAATTCAAAACAACAAGAGGATCCGAAAGTGATGTTCGCGAGGTTTCCTTAACTGATCTGCCACATCTTAATCCCTATGATTGGATTGTTTTATTGCATTTCCTTCTGAGAGATGAAAAGAAGTATGAATCTGTTATGGGGCATATAAAATGAATACTGAAGAGGAAACCTACTACTCCCCTTACTGGAAAAACGAAACGACATTAATAAGATGCAGATGGGTATGATTGAAAAGAAAATTTGGACTGTTATGTTTCATCGTGGTCCAGTAGGTAATGTGCAAAAGTACCTCTTCGCATTGCTTGATAAGCATTTGTTTTCTACAACTTGCTTGGAGTTTATTTTGGACATCAAAGGTCAATGTAAACTAAATGACAAAGTTACGAAGAAGATTTACTCTGATATGTTAAAATGGAACATTGCGTTTCGCATGCATCTTCTTGCAGTCATCCCCAAGCTCTTCAAGACTACAAAGAAGACACAACAGTGAAGAGCCTCTTGCCTCAATGGACGCAAAGGGGGAGATTGTTAGGATCAAGTGTTGTGTCATTATGTTTTATTTAATAGTCCATTTATGTAAATGGGCTTAGGCTTGTCCACTTGTTTTTATTAATTAGGGTTATAGTATTTAAGGTGGATGCATGCACCATGTTTTGTAATCTTGGCAATATTCTTGTAACCCTAAACACACCTCTATAGTGGCAATTCTTAATCGAGTTCTTCTGAGGCTGTGGCTTATAATCATTAAGCATATTTTGAATCATTGTTGTTCTTGTTCATAATTTGTTTTGAATCTAATCGATCTTTCAAAGGTTAATATCCTAACAAGATTCATTTAGGACTTCTCTAAGCTTGTTATACCCCTCACTCATCTGATGAGGAAGGACATGGATTTCAGCCAGGGGCCTGAGTAGCAAGATTGTGACATCCCCATTTTCATAGCCATAAAAGACCGATTTGTTTATGCTTTGTTTTATAAAATCAGAGTAATCTTTTAAAGAAAATGGTTGCGGAATTTGTTCCCAAAACAAGATATGATGATAACTTATCAAAACATTTCTTAAAGAGCATGTATTTTCATTTAATAATAAAACCTCGGGATGTCATGTTCCGATACAGACATATAAGCATAAACAGAACTTACATTCAATTATAGTAATGATTTATATCTCCTTTAAATCTCTCTGTGAAATATGTCTTCGTATCGATACCTGTGATACAAAGAAAACTGAGTGGGTCAGGCTTGGGAGCCTGGTGAGCATATAGGGTTTTCATCCCACAATGTTATATCATATATTTATAAATATAGAACATTCAAACTTGTACAATTTCACCATATAAAGGAAACTCTTATCCCACCCCATCGATCCTCACAATGACACGATCTAAACTCTCGTATCTAAAATTTTCCTCTTTACCTGATCCCTACTCACGGATCTAAAACTATTCTCTTCACCCGATCCATACTCACGGATCTAAAACTAACCTTGTCACCTGATCCATACTCATGGATCTAAAACTAACCTTTTCCCCTAATCCATACTCACGGATCTAAAACTAACCTTTTCCCCTAATCCATACTCACGGATCTAAAACTACCTCATGGTCTGATCCATACTCCCGAATCAATAATTGTACCCAATCCATACTCCCGAAATAGGGAAAATTAACTATACCTTAATCTTGATCTGATCCATACTCCCGGATCAATAATTGTGCCCAATCCATACTCCCAAACTAGGGACAATTAACTTACTCTTAATCCATACTCCCAGACTAATAACAAGTTTTATCTCTTTACCTGATCCATACTCCCGGGTCTAAAACTAACCTCTTGGTCTAATCCATACTCACGGATCTCATCTACCCATGTCCTACCCAACATATTTGTAGATATAAAATACATATACAGTTTAACTCATTTTAAAACTATATAAAACATCTATTCCACACTCATCTCAAATAAACAACAATATTTAAACACATAGCATGTATTTCATGACAAATACTTCATATTTATGTGTTAGAAGAAAGTAACCACACACTCACTTGATCAGAAGATGATCGGACAACACTACGGCTTGTAGAAGTAATATTCTTCGGTAGAAGTTCTTCACAAAAACCGGGCTTCTCGTGGGCAGAGTTTCGGCTCGGGAACCTCACTTCTCAGGATCTTCGGGCTTCGGGACTTGATTCGGGTCTCGGGATGAAACCGGGGTTTCGGGGGGGGGGGGGGGGGGGGGTTAAAATAGGGTTTAGAGGGTGTATCGGGAGTGGGAGAGAAGAGATAGAGCAACCGAAATCGGCCGACCCTCGATTTCTATTTATAGGGCCATTTTTCAGCTCCCACGTCTTGAATTTTAAGTTCTCACGTCGTGAATTCAATAGTAATCAGGTGCGTCATCGCCACTTGCGTCTGTCAGGATCCAGAAGTAATAAATACTGAGTTCACATCGTGAACACTGTATTCACGTCGTGAACTCTGACAGTTTTGGGGTTTCGCGCCCCGAACTTCAGAAATTCATAACTTTCGCATACCAACTCCGTTTTCGATGTTCTTTATATCCACGCGTAGGTGAGATTATGCTCTACAACTCTCGTTTAGACTCCGTTGGCTAATTTTGAATGTATTTTTATTATATTATTTTAGTAGGCCGGGACAGGAAAACTCCATTATAAATTCATAACTTCTTCATCCGACGTCCGTTTTCGCCTATCTTTTTATCGTTTCACTACAATTGACGAGATATTCGATTCTCATTTTGATTGTTTCGGCTAAAAACCGCTCGATCTCAAATCGAGTATTCGGGTTGCATACTGCTAAGCTGAAACTTAGAAAAATCATAACTTCCTCATACGAAGTCAGATTTGGACGTTCTTTTTATGCACGCTCGCGGTTTAATGAAATCTACGAATTTTGTTTAGATCTCTAAGGCTAAATATCGCTCTAACATAAATTCACTATTTACATCGCACTGTGTCGTGCCGGTTCTGTCGCGAAACTTCGACAGGTCATAACTTCTTCATTATAACTCGGATTTCGGCGTTCTTTATATGCACGGAAACCTTGTGACATATACTACAACTTAGTTAAGATTAACCCTTCTAAATAATCTTCCATCAAAAAGTCATTTTTTGATGCTTATTGTCTCTAATTGACTAGCCCAGATCTACGGGCGTTACAAAGATGCATTCAAGAGACTGAGACAAAAGTTATGTGTGGCCCCAGTGTTGACCCTCCCTGAGGGTTGTTGAGGATTTTGTTGTATTTTGCGATACATCCATCACCGGTCTGGGGACAGTTCTTATGCAATGATTGAAGGATTATCGTACATGTTTCTCGGCATCTGAAACCACACGAGATGTAGTATCCTACGCATGGTCATCAATTAAGGGCGATAGTGTTTGCCCACAAGATTTGGCAGCATTATCTGTATGGGGTTCAGTGTACCATATACAAGGATCACAAGAGTTTGAGATATCTCATGGATCAGACGAATCTGAACATGAGACAACGTAGGTTGCTTGATGTGGTCAATGATTATGACTGTGAGATTCTGTACCAGCCGGGGAAAGCAAATGTGGTCGTTGGTGCCTTGAGCCACAAATTAGCTAGTTCTTCTGTTGGAACTTATGTATGAGAATTTTGATTGAGTCACCACTTCTAGATTTGATTAGGAGGCTCAGGCCGAGGGATCAAGAAGGAGAATTGGAAACATGAGTGAATCAAGGGTGAGATCAACAGGTTTTCTACAAATATGTAACACCCATAAAATTCGAGCCAAATCAAAACATTTTAATTCATTTAAAAACCATTAAGTTCATACACTTGTTTTCAAAATAGTTTAAACATCAGAGTATCTCCCAAAAACAAATAATAAAAATCATAAATATGAGGAACGGTACGATCACGCCTTCACCTTGCCACGGTCTCCTGAAGTACCTGAAAAAATACACTGAAACTGTAAGCCCGAAAGCTTAGTGAGTTACCCCCAAAATACCAACCACAATATCATACACATATCATATCATATCATAAATAGAACAGCCATGCATATCAAGTCTATAGTGTGACTGGTCCGCCTACACCAGGCCTTCAGTCCACCCGGTCCACTCTCTCTCCGAGTCTTCATTGTAACTGGTTCGCCCGCACCGGGCCTTCAGTCCACCTGGTCCACTCTCCGAGTCTACAGTATGACTGGTCCGCCCGCACTGGGCCTTCAATCTATATGGTCCACTCTCCGAGCCTCGGCACGTCTGGTCCGCCCTCTTGGGGCCTTCAGCCTATCCGGACCGCTCGTCGGGCCTTCGGTCTAACCGGTCCGCCCTGGGTATGTTGGCCTATAGCACAACGCATGACCCGCCTCAACCCAACCCCAATCCAAACAACCATGTGCACATAAACATATAATCATATAACAATTCACATTTAATCAAATCAATCTAGCAGATCACATATCATAACAACATCCTAACCAAGATACTGACCTAACCGGTCACTAAAATAGCATCATCCTATATACCAAGATACCGACAATAACCAGGTCTCTAGCATACACCATCCTAATAACCAGGATATAGACATATCAAGCAATAACATATCAAACAGATACCCGAATTTCAATCTGATAAAGGTCCGGCCTTGGTACCTTAGATCCTGTTGATATAGTGAGGATAACTCACCTGCAACTGCCGACTTGAAGAAATAAGATCACGCTGCTCCGACCACCAGCACGAACCCCACCACTGAACATTACCAAATAACCAAATCCAATGAGCACCAATAATTACCAAAATACCCTTAGAAGTCAAACTGGTCAACTCTTGGTTCTAGTCAAAGTCCTCAGTCATAGTCAACCTTCCTGGTTGACCCTACTCGTCGAGTCCCTATACTTAGAAACTCCCAGTCACGACTCAACTCGCCGAGTCACCCCAAGAGTCGTCGAGTCCAACAATCTTCGAGTCCCATCCTTCTCAACTCACTGAGTTGTCCCTCAACTCACCGAGACACGGCTTAACTAGAAAAGGCTAGGGTTCCACGACCAGACTCGCCGAGTCCAAGGAAATCTTCAACAGACTCGCCGAGTTGTTCTTCCAACTCGCCGAGTCCAAACGTGACATCTTCATTCAGATGATCACTTGCCATTCCATTGCTTCCAATACATAGATCTGGACTCCTAGGGCCAGATTCACACGTAAAGTTTCCAACTTTACGTGCATGCAAGGCTCAATAAGCTCCAACCAAGCTACAAGGAGGTTTTGGGACAAAGGCACTCTCAAACAAGCCCCAAGACTGATGCTTCTGCCCTTATGGCTCCAACACAACCTAGATCTGAAGTTGCAACTTCAGATCTAACCTCTAAACTTGAAATGGATCCAAACCAAGCAAAAGAATCCCCTAAAACAACCACCATGGATGACAATAAGGAAAAAGGCTTAAGGAAGTGGCTTCTTACCCCAAAGATGAGTCTAAACTGATGTAGACTTCAGATCCACAAGCCCTCTTGATGCTATCCTCAATTTCCTCCAACTTCTATTCACAAATTTCTCCGTCCAAGCTTCAATCTTTTCAACAATGGAGCCTCACACAATTTAGGGTTTCTTTGGAACACTCAGGGAAGATAGAGGCTGAAATGAAGGCATATCATTCTTTAAATAGGGTGCAAACTCTAGGAATTAGGGTTTCTCATTCCAGCACGGACTCGTCGAGTCCAGCCTCCGACTCGGTGAGTCCGGTCACTTAACATGTGCCCGCCACATGCTTAGACTCGACGAGTTGCAGCTCCTACTTGCCGAGTCCCTCTTTTCCAAACTGACACTTTACCCCCTGAACTCTTGATTCTGAGTTGGGATGTTATAAAATATCTGGAGATTATTGACCCCGTACGGTCGGGTTTGGGTACCAAATTTGGTGGGATATGGGAGAATATGTTGAGGAGGCACATAAGTCCAGATTTTTGATACACCATGGAGCCACCAAGATGTATTAGGATGTGAGACTTAGTTATTGGTGGACGTATATTCAGATGGAGATAGCCTGGTATGTTGAGAGGTTCTTGACCTGTTGGAGGGTCAAGGCCAAGCACCATAGGCAGTACAGAAAGCTTCAGCTATTGGAGGTTCCCATGTGGAAATAGGAACAAATCACCATGGACTTCATCACCAAGTTACCATAGATGGCTAATAGATTTGATGTGATATGGATTATAGTAGACCGTCTGACCAAGAGTGCCTACTTTTTAGTTATTCGGGAGAGCTCGTCGGCTGACAAATTGGCCAATGTTTATGTGCATGAGATCGTTTCTTGACATGGTAGCTAATCAAGATGTTCGGTTCACTTCCTAATTTTGGCAGAGGTTCCACAAGGAACTGGGTATGAGGTTGTATTTTAGTACTACTTTTCATCCGCATACTGATGAATTGAGCGAGAGGACTATCCAAACGCTCAAGGATATGTTGAGAGCATGTATTATAGATTTTGGTGGGAGTTGGGACTCCTACTTTCCCCTAGCTGACTTTTATTACAACAACAACTATCACTCTAGTATCGGTGCACCACCTTTTGAGCTTCTTTATGGGAGGAGGTGTCGTACCCCAATTTATTGGAGAGAGATCGGTCATAGGGTCATAGGGAAGATCGAGGCAGTCCCTCAGATGACAGAGCTTATTCAACATATCATGCAGAGATTGCAAACAGCTTAGAGTCGGCAGAAGAGCTATACGGATATACGTTGATTCGAGTTTGAGTTCTAGGTCGATATGGTTTTACTGGAGTTATCCCCCTGGAAGGGTGTAATATGCTTCAGAAAGAGGGGAAAGTTGGGGCCTTGATATATTTTACCATTCCAAGTATTAGCCACGGTAGGCAGGGTAGCCTATCTGTTGGATTTGCTTGAGGAGCTCAGTCGGCTTCGCAACACCTCCATGTTTCCCATCTTCAGAAATACGTGGCCGATGATTCAGTAATTGTTCGTTTGGATGATATTCAAGTCAATGATCACCTGAATTATGTTGAAAGACCAGTGACAATTCTGGAAAGAAAGACGAAGGCCTTGCGCAACAAGGAGCAATCATTGGTCAATGTTCAGTGGCAACATCAGAAGGGTTTTGAATAGACCTAGGAACTTGAGGTAGAGATGCAAGAGCACTAACCTTCTTTATTCACAGCACCTAACTTAAAGGACGAAGTCTGATTCAAGTAGGGGAGAATCGTAACACCCTTGATCCAGGTATTTTACATTTCTATCCTTATATATAATATGTGTTGCAAAATTGGTCGCTTTGGCACTTGAGTGAAAATGTGCCACCTCGTGCGTACGTTGTGCATACCCTTTGGTACATTGGGTGTACCTGGTCGATGTTTAAACACTAGTTTTTTGGGTTTGATCCTTATTTAAGCGTCATTAACTCCCAAGACCTTTTCCCTCATCAACCTTGATTGCCGACTTCATCCCTTACAAAACCTAATCCATTTGGTGAGCATCTTTGAGGCTTAGTGTATTTTTGGTGTTCTTGAAGGAGGAAGAAAGAAGTGGATTCACCTTAGAAGCTCAAGACCAGTTAGATCCAAAAGTACCTCACCCTCATGCATCCTTTGGAGGCATAAATTTTAGATCTTGATGAGTTATTTGCATAGATATTATTAACCTTGATTTTGAGTTCATTTTGTCCCTATTTGCTTGGTATTCTTGAGTATAGACTACTCAAACCAAAGGAGATGTCCTTTTAAACGTTTTTAGGTGTTAGGAACATTAAAAATGTGATCTTGGTCCTTATATCCCTCCCATGCAATAGTTATGATGTCTTAATCAATTAATAAAATACGGTTTTAGCTTTTAGACCTTTTGTAGCCATGGAAAGTAATAAAGGTGGAAACATTATGACTTAAGTCGATGTTTTGAGTCTATATCTGAGTTTGGATGGAAATGCCTTAAGGAATAAGCACTTAATGAGAAAGAGGGTGTCCAGACATAGTACACTGGGTATACCAAGGGATACGGTGTGCGTACCTGGTCAAGGAAGCACTACGCTTGGTGTAATTACTGAGTACACTTAGCGTACTTAGTCAGTTTGGCTTCTTTGACTTTTTGAATTGGACCTATGAACAAGGGTTGACCAAGTTTGGCTTAAGCGCATTATAGGTATTTTGAGATGTGGTTTGAGATTTTGTTAATGTTTGTCGTATAAGTGATCTATAGAGTTGGTATTCAAAGCAGTGTGTTGTTTAGTGATTTTTTCAGAGTGTGAGGTGAGTTTCCTCACTATACTTAGGGGTCGAAGGCACCAATGTCGGCCTAGTAGATTATGTATCCTAGTTTAGGATGTTGTTATGATATGGTGATCTGTTACATCTGTATGATTATCTATTTGTCGCGTATATGATTATCTGTTACATATGTCGACATAGTGTGGTTGGGTTGAGGCTATATAGTTTTGTGTTATAAGCCAACAAAACTGGGGCAATCCAATTGGGAGATTGTGGGCAAGAGTGGCAATCCACCTGGGAGTTTATGCACCATGGTAATCCAACCTGGAGGTTGTGGACCCAATATGCAATAAGTATGGAAATCCAACCGGGTTGTATTGGGCCATGGTAATCCGATTGGGAGGTTATGGACCTAACATGCAAAATGTATATTTGTTTGGTTGTGTGTGGTACTTTGGGGGAACACTCTAAGCTTTGGGTTACAGTTTAAGTTTTAAGTTTCAGGTACTTCAGATGATCGGGGCAAGGTGAAGGCTTAATCAGAAACACCCTTCAACTTTTATGAGATTTGATTTTCGGATACTCTAATTTGTGATTTTGACACTTTGGAAACTATGTTTGTAAACAATTATGGTTTTTGGTTGTTTTTGAAAAAAAATTACCTTGATTTTTGGGGATGTTACACTATTTAAAAGGAAGTAATTAAACCCTTAAAGGAAAAACATCTGGTCACATAATAATTATTCATATCATTAGTAATTATTTGACATTCAAATCCCTTTATCTAGAACCTTCTAGATCACTAAATTTCATTTAGTTAATTAAAAACTTAATTAGTTAACAAACTAGGTCCTTATAATATATTTTGGTGTCATTAGTCTCTTCTTTCTTTCCTTGCTAATAAACCAAAATGACCCTACTATTAATCATAGTATTTACCAACTGTTGTGGTTTTGGACACCATATTCCAAACCAAAAATCACATTCTAAAAATCAAATAAAAATAATGTTTTTTTAAAAAAGTTCGATTTATCGATAATTAGATATAAAAATATTAGTTGAAATCCATTTCATGACAATGACGTCAAAATCTTGTTGTGTAATGAAGAGTCTATAAAATAAAAATTAAATGCAAATCTTGTTTTACATTTATTAAACCGAACAAACTAATCTGATTATCAACACTATGTAATGATCCTTATCAATAATAGCATAACTTAGGTAAGTAAGGGTCTCAAACACATGTAGCATAGAAGTGTACTAAATATAAGTATCATCTTATTATTCAACTAGTTTATAACTCATGAGAACCACAGTTACAAAATTAATTAAATTTTAATAGTAAAAACTCAAAATTATTAATCACTTATTTTAAATAAATTATTAATTAAGAGTATATTTTTAGTTATATAAAATTATAATCATTGATTTAAATAAATATATAAAATTATATCACTTTATAATTTGTATTAATTTTATTTTAATTTTTATTCTAATATTATTAACTTAATATAATTAGAGTGGAAAATTTAAAATTTGAAATTTGAAATGAAGAATAAATAAGGTGATAAGTGACATGCATTAATTAGGAGACAAAATTAGGTAACACATGACAAAAGAAAAATAAAATATGCATTAATTATGAGGCCTAATATGATGACACATGTCAAAAGAAGAATAAACTATTATTTTATTAGAATAAGAAGATCTTAACAAAAAAAGGCATATAAAAGGGAATTTATTATGAATGTCACTCAAATAAATAAGCATGTAAAATTATGGCGAACTGTATAGATAACATAATCTAAAGTGTACTCCTGTTTTTATTTAATTCTAATGACGATTTCATTTAAATGTATACTGATCTGTTCTTCACCGATTTCTAAATTGATTAAGTCCAACCTAATTTCATTAATCAGGTGTTTCTAAGTATCTACCAACAGTTATAGCCTTTCTTGATCCATTTTATTAAATTGGTATTATGAATAACTAAATTGCTACGATCGGTCCTAGGGTTAGTGACAACTTCTCAAATGGTTAAACTAATAACTCAATCATGAATATTAAATTAGTGTTATTATGCTTAACCTAAGGATACAGTCAGCCACTAGTCCTATTGCATACCTTATTAATGGAGTTTTAGGCTACTAATTTAAGAAAAACAATATGAAACAAGACATATAATCTGAACCAAATCGTAGATCATGTACTCAGTTACATAAATATAACAAAACCGATATTAATACACATTGATATTTAATCAAGCGATCATAATAAATTGAATAACTCCTAATAATCAAATATCAATCAACAATAAAACTAAGGTTTCAGTAAATAAAAAATAGTCATAAAGGAATTTTGATCCCAAATCTCAACAAAAACATGTAGCAAACAAAAAATTTGGCATAAAATTAAAAAATTTGATAACATAATGATTTATTTTCTTGACCTTCATATTTTTGCATCTGTCAACTAATATATAGCTTTTAAACCCTCCAAATGGCCTCATGTGGTGATCTACTGTATTCTTCTTATTTTTTTTGATATACTCTTGCTCTGGACTAATTTGGGGGGTCTATTTATAGTTGTTTAGAACCGACTTAAGTCTCTCCAAAATCAATAAATCACGACGCAAAATAATTTTTTTGTAGTTATCTTCAGAATCGTCATATTTCTTTCCATGCGTATTAACTCTGACTATCTTTCTTACTCAATACTTCACGCAAATATGTCCAAAATGACCCTTTTCGGCTACTATTTCACCAACATGTCATTTTCAGTTACAACACATAAATATATAAGAATCTAGTACCTTTTTCTCTGTTTTAATCATAAAAATGCCTAGAAAAGTATTTCAAATGTCCCATAAGATATGTATAATTTAGGACATATACATTTTCACTTCATGCGTTTCATCTACTATTCATAGTTTTTGATCACATATGAGTCATGATGACATATAGCTTTTGTCTACTATAATTTTTAATAATCAAACATTTATTAAACTGTGTGAACCTTCATGTATTTTCCAAATCCTTTTGTTGTGTGTTCTTTACTGATGTTTTTTTTTAATACCCTATATGTTTATTTTTTAAGTGGATGATATAATGATGGATCCATGGTGAAAAAGACATTAATGCCCTTCTTACTTTTTTTTGATGGTATTGAGCATCGGGTAATTCTTTAAATTATGGGGAGTACAAACAATTTAATGTGAAAACTGCGCAGGAAATTCGATTTCTATGGATTCCTTATTTAATTGATACTTGTTGGCATGAAGTCTATGGGAATGCACAGTTAGATGTATTCTCTTAACAAGGTAAGCAACATATATACAATACAAATTTTTTTAAGTCATTGAAAATACCCCAAGTTACAAATCTTTACATCTCATCTTAGTTTTTGTGTAGGGGACCAAGAGTGGACTTTAGATTTTCTTTATTTTATGCAAGAAACTAGAACGATCAATAATCTCGGAAGTTCTATAACTAATGGTAAAATATAACCATGTGTCGTAAAAAAATAGATTTTGCAAAACGGTTTTTCTTCTTTATATTTTTTTCCTTATGCTGCTTCTAAAATAAACTTTTTTATATTTCTTTAATTATGCAATTGGTGTATTGATTATTCTAAAGCAGTTTCTAGGTTTGATGGAGATCTTTTAAATTTTAGGGATTGATTAACATGTATAGCGGGACATTATGAATCACGGATCTTTGAGGCATCCGGTTATTCGTGTGTGTGGGTTTTGTGTACTTTATTTCTTTCATGTGATTCTTATAATATGGAAATTAAATATGGGGAAACATGAAATGGTAATAAAAAACATTCGAGATAGGGAAAGTAAGCCATTGATGCTTTTAATGTGACAAAGAGGCAAGTAATATGTATAAAATATCAAATGGTAACGCAAATAAATAGTTTGATGATACCTCACATAGAAAATGTTTTGCCCCATAGAATAGCTTTCAAGTGTCTTTCATTTCGCTTCTTCCCAAAGTAAAAGATCCACTATCCTTAAACGAGTACCGGCCAATTAACCTCATCGGATGTGTGTATAAAATCTTGGCTAAAGCTCTTTCATCTAGACATAAAATGATGTTTGGTTATGTTATAGACGAAGTCCAAACTGCATTCATTGAAAATAGAAATATTCTCGATGGGCCATTGATTATTAATGAAGTTTGTGCCTAGGCCAAGAAATCCAAGATGAAGACTTTTCTTTTCAAGGTGGATTTCGATAAATCGTTTGAATAATTAAATTCGAAGTACTTAGATTATGTTATGATTCAAATGGGTTTTGGAGAAAAGTGGAGAAGATGGATTAATGGGTGTTTATCTTCATCGAGGTATTCTGTTTTAATAAACGGCTCAGCAACTAAAGAATTCCGATTACCAAGGGTGTCCGACAAGGTGATCTTCTGTCACCTTTTCTTTTTATCATCGCTATGGAGGGGTTTAATGTTGCTATGAAATCGGTGTGCCAAAAATCACTTTTCCAAGGTATCAAAATTCCCAATGATGGGCCTTCGATCTCGCATCTCTTTTATGTTGACGATGCTATTTTTTTGGAACATGGGAGAGCATTAACTTCTCAAACTTGGTGCATATTATCAGGTGTTTTCACGCGGCGTCGGGTCTAAAAGTCAGTTTTCACAAATGTAAAGTCTATGGTATTGGCGTTTTGGAGAAGGGTATCTCGAATTGTGCTCGGGTTCTTGGGTGCGAGACGACTTTGCTTCCCTTTAAGTTTCTAGGGGTTGCAGTGGGAGTGAATATGAAGAGAAAAAGGAATTGGCAACCAGTGTTTGATAGAGTTCAAAGCAAACTTTCTTCTTGGAAGCCAAAACTCTTTCGTTTGGAGGAAGGGTCCTCCTTACCAAATCAATTCTGGGCATCTTACCACTTTATTATTTCTCTCTTTTTTGGCTCCTAACCCCCGTTATTGAGTCTTTAGAGAAACTCCGTTGGAGGTTCATGTGGGGTGGTAGTGAAGAAAGAAATAAAATTCATTGAGTGGCATGGAAAAATGTTTTAATTCCTAGAGCTAATGGTGGTCTCGGGATCGGTTCTTTGGCTCCTAACTTTTGTAGATTCTCATACGACTTGCAGTTCTCGATTTCTCAAGTACCAATAATGGCAATTTTCACAGGACTTACAATTCATTGATTTCTCAAGTACCAGTAATGGCAAATTTTATTTTTTATTGTTAGATTTATTATCACTTAATAAGTTCATCCATTTTTTGTAGATTCTTTGTAGATTCTGATATAATCTTTATACGAAAGACGTTTATCAAAACATCAAGCTTATGAAAATGGACTGGGTGTAAATAGTGTTTCATGGTTCCCTAATGGCCGGTCATTAACAATCGATAGTATATATCACTTAACCTTGAAAGATTTTTCAAAATTTTCCCCCGATTTTGAACATGGAGCTGAAAATTGACAACAATAAGAAAAAAAAAAGAAAAAAACCTTTTCTTTTATAGCATTCTACCTTATGAAAACATTCATTTATATATTATAGCATTCTAGTTTCTTAAAAAAGTACCCTTTTTGAGGATTGCAAACATGAAGTGGAAAATTATAAAAAATAAAAATAAATAAAATAAATAAAAAAAGCATTTTCTTTTTATAGCATGCTACTTTGTAAAAGGGTCTTTTTTTAAATTTTGATAATAGACTGGAAAACAGAATAAAAAACATTTTCTTATATAGTATTATACTTTATGGAACTATCATTTATAGCATTCAAAATCATATTTTTTTTAGAATTTTAAAAACAGACCGGAAAATTTTTAAAACCAAATGTTTTCTTTTATAGAATTCTACTTTTGGAAATTGTCATTTATAGCATTATACTTTATAAAATGTTATTATTATTATTATTATTATTATTATTTGATGATTTCGAACACGGACCGGAAAGATTAAAAACGTTTTCTTTTAGAGCATTCTACCTTTTGAAAAATGTAATTTATAGCATTTTGTTTCCTTAAAATGGTCTTTTTTTAGGATTTCAAACATAACGATTTTTCAGGTATTTCTCAAATGTAACATTTCTTAAATTCACGAAACACCAATAAATTGTCACTACTTTTGTTTATTGTATCCACGTACTTTCAATTGGTCCATTTTGTCTCATTTAAACCAAAATCAAAGTGTTATTTTCCAGAATATTGGCTGTATTTCAAGGATAATACCTCTCATATACACATGCAATATTAGTATAGCACTATTCTTATTGTTGTAATATGAAGAACAAAAATAGATTGTTAATTTCGTTCTTTATTCTCCAACATTATTCCTACCGAAGTTAAATCATAAATATTAATTAATAAGTTCTATACAAATGTAAAACAATAACAACCCTCTGAACTATACTTCTAAAATAAATAAAATTTGTTTTTAACTAAAAGACTTTTAAATTTGTATTAATAGTTTATTGATTGTCGATTCGTAAAATAGAATCACCCGAAAGAACAAAAGTTTACAAATAATTGAAACAACAAAAACACATTTTACACAACATTTTTTTTTTCCAACCCAAATCAATGTAATATTATTTTTGACTTAAAATGACAATGTATTTATATTTTAACCCTAAACTGTAACACGGATTTTTTTTCTTTATTACATCAAATACAGAATAATTTTTCATTTAATTATAATCTATTGGAAATTATCATTCTAAAATCATTCATGTTTAGTTTTTCTTATTTATCATTTTTAATCATTAATATATGTTTGTAGATCTATCATGTGTCCTGTTGGTATGTTTGTATTATTTTTTATATTATTTTAATTTATCAACCCGTTTAGATTGGTCTTAGAGCTGGTTATATTTAACAAAATACATCAATCTTTTACGTTGAATATTTTAAGCTTTAGCTATGGTTAATGGTTATTAGTCAATTAGTTTTTTGTTTATTTATTTATTTAATCTAGAGCATTTGTTGCACAATTTATATCGAATTTGTTTATGACTTTATGGTTCTTTTTGAAAAGAATATAATCATATTTAGATATATCATTTTGTGTTATCAATCAGCTTTTAGTAGGATGTTTTTGCATTTGATAATTGACAACTCATCAAGATTTGTTGTCATTCCATTTTCAAGGCACCATATGACATTGATTGTCACATTTAATAAGTTTAGTTCTAATCCGATTAAATATTCAATCAGTATGATTAATAATAATTTTGTTGATATTTAGTGAATTGGTTAGGAAGTACATATTTAATTCTGGAGATCGATTAACAATTTATACGGTTGTTAATAAATTTTAGTTATGACACCTTATTTATTTTTAAGGTATATAATTAATTGGCATAATATATTGTTAAAATGGTCTTTTTTATTAAAATAGTAATAGCAATAATAACTTATATATAACTTAAATGTGTTGGGTTTTTGTGTTTATTATTGAAAACAAGGTGTGAGACGCGTATATTACACGAGTTTATTAAAAATACAAGTTAAATATCAATGTATAATTATTAAATATTTTAAAAAAAATATATATATTTTTACATAAATGCGAACGGTATAATGAATAAGAAAGTAATTCAATCTATACAAATAAAAAACTATAGACATATTTTAAATAGTGATGTTCAAAACTAAGGTGTAAACATTAAATATTTTTTAAATTAAATTTCTAAATAAATACAAACGAAATGATGAATAAATAGTTATTGAATCTATACTAATAATTTTTTTTTTGACATATTGTAAATAGTTGTTATAAAACAAAATTTTCAATTACTTCTTTGAATATGATGTTCTTTTTCATTTATTAGGGTATAGATAGAGATGTATTATACACATATTTCTTAATTTTTTTTGAAGAAATAATAAATTTGTTAGAATTCAAATTAAAAGTCTAAAAAATTAAATGTATGTTTCGAATTCAAATATATCATCAAATACACGACAATAATTGCGTCATTAGAGCATCCATTTAAATTCAACTATATTTGTAAATTAATAAACATTTAAATAGAACAAATACTTTATACATATAATAGTAGACTCATTAATTAGTGGAATTAATTATTGGTTAATACAAATAATAAAGATGCTACATAATGATATGTGGAATTTAAATAATTATGAAATCTCATATAATGACATGTGGTAAAAGATTTGATAAATTGACTAGTGGCAACAAAAACTTTCATTTATTAGAGAGGATTAGTGGCCGAAATCAAGTCTATTAGGGCTTTGAGACCTTTTTACCAGTGGCTAAGATCAAGTTTATTAGGATAATGCTTGCCATAGCTACCTTTCATGATTATGAAATATGGCAGATATATGTCAAATCTGTTTTCCTTAATAGAATGTTGGTTGAGTATGTTTACATGAGTCAACCAGAAGTTTTCTACATCCAAAGTTTCCTAATAAAGTGTGAAAGCTTAAGAAATCCATTTATGGATTGAAACAGGCATCTCACAGTTAGAATCTTTGTTTCCATGAGAAACTATAAGAGTTTGGTTTCTCTAGGAGCGAGGATAAGTCATGCATGTATTTCGAAGCTAGTGGAAGTATAGTAACTTTCTTAGTCTTGTATGTAGAGGACATACTCCTTATGGCAAACGACATTCCAACCTTGCAAGAAGTGAAATATTGGCTTGGGAAAGGTTTCACCATGAAGGATCTAGGGGAAGCTTCTTATATTCTTAGGATAAGGATTCTACAAGATCGAAACAAAAGACTTATTGGTCTTAGTCAAAGTACTTACTTGGATAAGGTACTAAAATGTTTTAGTATGGAAAACTCCAAGAAAGATGACCTTCCTATTTAGAGCAATGCTAAGTTGAGTAAGACTCAAAGCCCTAGTACAGATGATGATATAGTCGATATGAGTCGAGTCTCATATGTTTCGGCTGTAGATTTGATCATTAATGTTATAAAAAACACATGCCCTGATGTGTCTTTTACTTTGAGCATTGTCATTCACTTTCAAGGAAATCCGGGCATAACTCATTGGACTGCAGTAAAAAACATACTTAAGTGTCTACAAAGGAAGAAGGATATGATTTTAGTCGTTGGTGGCAGTGATATGTTAACAGTAACTAGATACAGTGATGCCAACTTTCAGACAGATCGAGACAATTTTTGTTCTCAGTCAGGCTGAGTGTTTGTGTTAAATGGTGGAGCAGTGACTTAGAAGAGTTCCAAGCAGGATACAGTAGCTAATTATACTTGTGAACCATAGTACATTACAGCAAGTGAGGCATCAAAGTAGGAAGCTTGGTTAAAGATTTTCATCGGAGATCTCGGAGTAGTCCTGACCATTCAGGAGCCATTGAAACTTTACTTTGATAATGAAGGTGTGGTTGCTTTGACCAAACACCGAAGGATCATGGAAGATCCAAGCATATAGATAGAAAGTACCATTACTGATGGGTTTTGGTCATAAGACATCCTATGTGCTCATACAAACCCTAATGCTTGGATCTAGGTTTCTCTATTGTACATACTTTGAATCCAAGACTATAAACCCTAATTCTAGCATATGGAAATCAATATTAACATATAATTAGGTTTAAGAACATACCTTGATTGTTATATAGCAATAACAATCCAATTCCTCCTTGAATTGACCTTGGAAAGCTGAGAGTCACAAGTGTCACTCCTCTAATGGTTCACAAACACCATAAGCAAGTGGAGAAGGTATAAAGAGAGAGGAGGGAGGTTAGAATTCGTCCTTAGGACTTCTTGGGAAGGGTTTTTTTCGAATTCATAAGCCTTAGGGGGTTTATATAGGTGTAAAGATTAGGGTTTTAGTCCTTATCCTTATCTAGTTGCTTGTCCACCAAGCAACCATAAGATAAGTCCTAGAAATCCTTATCCTAGTCAAATTCTAAGTGATTAACACCTCAAATTCGTTCACCATATAAATAAGACAATTCTTACCTTATTTTGTAACTATCACATAATTACAATTCAGCCCCTCTAGTTTAATTAATTACACTTGATCACAAAATTAATTCTTAATTAATTATTGACCAATATTAATTAAACAAATATGATTTCTCCTTTAATATATTATTCTTATAACATATTAATAAATCATAATAACCTCTCTCTCTATTTATTTCTCCAATCAAGTTGCTTTGGTGAAGGCAACCCAAAAGGACCATGCACCATCGGGTCAAGTACATACCAAAATAGTTATGGACTTAGACACTAATCCAACAGTCTCCGACTTGGATAAGTCTAACAACTATTCTGCGTATGACTTTGGATCCTGATCTGTAATCGTAGCTTTCCAAAGCCGCTGTCAACTCTAATCATATCAAATACGCGTGTCCTTAGATAAGGGATCATATATTCCTCCATTCTAGATATCATATGAGAAATGATTTCAAATCATTTTCTTTGTACTATATCTCGATTTCTGATTTATGACGACTGACTAATTGAACAAATCAAATTAGCCCTAGCCCGGCCGAGCATTTACGTTTGTCATCACTAAACCATCGAGGGGCCCAAAGATATCGCTTTTATCCTACTTTGAATAAAAGGAACGGATAAACTTTGATACAATGCTCGCTTGCACTCACGCACCGAATCACACACAACAATATGTTTTATAACACCAAGTTACTGGTGCGTTTACATATTATCAATGTGCAACCGATTCGCAAGATACAACTCACACATCTCGGTTTCAAGAATATAAGATGTAATCGTCTCACCAATCACTCGTGATACAATCCATGGAGTGATCCAAGTGAGCGTGGGTTTACTCCAATGCTCAAATCACATTCATAAGCACTCATGAACGTTGCAACAAACATTTGCTTATGTCTAATACTTTTCTAGACATTCCACACACCAATTCACGACAATCTTCATTCATATCTACTTCCAACATATGAACGACTGTGGCCCGTTCGAATAATTCGATTATTCTTAATAAACTCAATTATTCTGGAAGTCAAAACATGCAAATGTGAAACACAAGAATAATACTAATCCCATATGGCCTCAACCCTTTAAGCATAAATAAAACACCTTTTATTTATCACCATATTGATTACTCATTATTTGTAGTTTCGGGTAATCAACTTCTTACTTGAATCCCAACACTTGTCTCATGCTCCTAGCATGCACACAATGTTTACCTATGGTTCTTACTTTGTGAAATAGATCACATTGAACACCTTTCCAATCCTTCTCATTTCACAACTCCAAATCCGTTTTTCATAAGTTAAAGAATATCAAATTCTTGCTACTTATAGAATATGCTAGATTCTAACATTCTATGCAACTATCCTTTCGTAATGTCACTGCACCAAAGTCACAAAGACTATTGCCAATGATATTACAAAGTCCTCTATCTGAGATTGTTACAAGACAATTCCATAGACGTGATGTCTCTCATTCTTTGAACATCCTTTTGCATAGAAGTTTCTAATCTAGTCATAGATTTCTTAATATTCAATTCCCAATATGGGCACACTTCCATATGTTCCATATGACAACTCATTCTTAATAGAATCTTATCTATTTGTAATGATGTCGATATGGTCCATCCAATATGGAAACATTTCCATATATTCCAATACTATACTTCCAACTACTCACAAGCGACCAATCCTCGTCGAACTTGGATTGTCCTTTGATAGTTGTTTAATTATTTTAGTCTAAACCGATTCTAGTCCTTTTCCCTCTAAATGTGCTCGACATTTGGAAAATTTTAGAATGGTCAAACATTAAAGCATTTGCAATCGATCCTATACCCGAAGCGTATGGGACACGACGCATAATGTTTTATTTGCTATGTTCTCAAAATTCGAATAGTGAAGAGGGATGCCGTAATCATAATCGAAATTTTAAGAACACACTTTATACCTTTGACTAAATTTTATTAACATTTCTCAACCTAAACCTTTAGATTTGAAATGAAGCATAATATTCTCTCCCTTAATTATAGCAAAACAACTCTTCAACTATTGCGACTTTACAAAGTATGACTCTTGTTTTCTATAATTAATATTGCTAACCTTGCAATACTTTCCTTAATAATCATATAATCATAACTTTTATGCTCCCACTATCTTGATGATTATTATAAAACATAACACTTATGCTCCCACTAGCTTCGACATGTATTCATAAACATCTTAACTTTCAGAAAACAATACTTATTGAATTTCTTAAGTTCATGTTTTTAATACTTAGTGCTTTGATAATCTTTTATCAATGTTTCTTGATATTATACACATTTGCCTTCGATAGTTCATATGTGTGTCTAAACAATTAAGACTAATTGCCAAACCTCACAATTCAAATTATGGAAAGGGATGTCGTAACCATAATTGAATTCGAGAATGCAATTTTACAATCACTATCTTCTTAAAATCTATCTTAGTGAAAGCATTTCCTCACAATCATTTTCATGAAGGAGGAAATCTTATGACACTTAGATTTAAACAGTGTATTTGTTCCTATCCATGTGAATTTGTCAAAACCAAGGTTTACGACAAATTCAAACTCTTATGGATCGAACTTTCTTGATCTCGATTTCTTGCCTTTATGGTAGCACAGCTGCCCACCATGTCTTCCAAGTAGTTAAGCAGCTCACCCTTTCCTATCAATGTACCTTTCATTGATTAAGGTGCTTTGCCTTTTATGTGTTCAAAATGAGAACTCATAGAACTCACATGCATAATTAACTCGATTGGATTGGCATAGAATCAAAATAATGTCAACACGATAGGTTGTAAACCTCAACTCGTGTGCTAGTGATGATCGATAAGGTTTATTTGATTTTGTTCTTGAAACCTTTCAAGACTATTAAGACTCCCACTGACTCCTTGACATATATGATTCTCTTGTCAAAAACCATTTCTTGACAAACAAATATTCAGGAGTTAGTGTATCTTTTATCAAAACACTTCATAAATTGGTCCTAGTTGGTCTTTGTCTTATCCAAGACATCACAACTTTCCACATTTAATGAAAGTTACAAACCTTCTTAATACCTTTCACTCAATGTCACAATCTTAACTTTAAGACTTGTTATTGGAACGAAGTATGATTGACTTATTGATTTAACCATTTCTTCAATTCTTGATTCCTCTTCTTAGACATACAATTGTACTAAGACTCACTTAGAGGATCAATTGAGGTATGGTTCTTAATCATTAAGACCTATCATAAAGCATAAAAGGTACTCTCCCATCTTCTTAGAATGGAGAAACTTTTATCTTTATGCCTACTTGATTCTTCTTATTCGTTCTGCTATTGATCTAAACCCTTTAATCAATTCAGAATTACACTTAATCTTGTAAGTATAATCATATTTACTAAACCTTTAGTAAATCATGACGAATATCATTGTTACTCTTGTGGTGGTCTTGATCAACACGTAACATTGTGTGCTCGATCTCTTAGTCCTTCACTTGACACTTTGTCAATGAATTTGTCTAATTTCCAAATATGAAATTTCTCATTCATCGTGCAACCAAGTTGCGTGATTCCAAATTTCTGTCCAATTGAAACTTTGGGCGATGAGAAACTCTCCCTATTTGGTAAATTCTCGACTTTTCCATAAACACCATAAATAAGAATCATATCCATTTGTTGTAGAAATATGCAAACACCAATTTTCATAACGATTTCATTGCAAGGAAATAAATAAATAAGTCAAACGAAAATTTATTTTATTTATAAAAGCAGCAGAAAACATTTGTCCTTACAATGCAAAATCCATTGAAAACTATGTATTTCAAAAGAAAATTTCTAACAACTCTATCATAACTATCTAAGCTCAAAATCTAATCTTCAAGTCCATGCGATCAAGATCCATTCCTTGTGATTAGATTCATCTTGTTCTTTCACCAAGCTTCCTTTCTTTTCACCGATCCTGTAAAACATTCAAATGCAATCTTATCACATGATGTATCAATGAATAGGAACTTAATGGAGTTAGATAGTGGATTTTACCTGAAGCACAGCCATACTCTTTGACTCTCCCATCTTCTGGACTCTTCAGGCTCTTTGGGCAGACTTGTATCCAACGCCCTTTCTTTTGGCAGCAAACGCAGGTCGGTTCTCCTAGAACGTCCTCAGAAGTATGGTCGGTTGACTTTTCCAACAAATACGCTCCATTGCTTCGCCAAATCATTTCTGATTCAGTAGCAATGAGCACGTAAGTTAGGTCAATGAGGTTGTCGTCATGATCCATCATATAATACTTTCTTTTGAACTCATTATATGATTCAGGAAGTGACTGCAAAACCCAATTCACAGCCAACTCATCTGGGAATGACACACCCAACATTATCAACCTATCAATGTGTGATTTCATTCCTAGAACGTGGGAACCCACGGGTTTACCATCTTCATGTTTCATTTCCAATAGGGCTTTAGTGATATTGAACCTTTCAATTCTTCGATATTGTGGGTTGGGGAGAACAATAGGAGGAGGAGGAGGAAGTGAAGCATGATTTCTCGTTCCTCGATTAAATCGTGGAATATCATCTTCACGTGGAATGCTTGTTCCACGGGATTTGGGAAGACCATAGTTGTCGAACTTTGACATCTACAAAACGGGAGAAAAACAAATTCAAGTTAGTTGTTAGATTGAGTCCTTAGTAAATCACCCAAATGAGATACTAAGGCTAGGACCCAACACAATATTCTACAACTCGGGAGAGGGATGCCGTAACCCTAATTGCAGAATATTTGAAGGTAAGTGAATGACGATTCACTAATTTCCACCACGAAAAACGAAAAAGAAATTTAAGTTTTAAATCTATGAAAACTCCTAGATCCTTTGAGATTCATTGAACTTTCAATGGCATGTTTAAATCTCGATATGCCCCTCTTGTTTGTGACTGGGATGCCGAGGATCACAAAGTGGGTGTGAATAACCATGCAAACTTACATGGTGCCCTCACATGTTACAGTCGCCTATTCGATGTGCCGGTAAACCACACACGCTCCACCGAACTATGACAAACATTGAGTCACCCTTTGCTACCTTTGCTTAGACCCATTTAGTGTGCCGGTTAACCACACACGCTCCACTAACGTCTTCGCAAGGGCACAAAGTGTAATTTCATGGAATTGCATCAATTCACTTTTGCCTAAGTAACTAAGATTGGGAATTATATGAAAACATTTAGTTACTTTTATACTTCATTATACTTATAATGGAAGGTTTCGTCCTATCCTACCCGTTCGGCTAACGACTCTCCACTAGTCAAGAGTGCGGTGGGTAAGAGTGGATACCCATTCAATCGCCATTTTATAGGCAATTTCCTTAAACACCCCTTATAGACCAGCTTCGTGAATGAGGCCTACTAACGGTAAGACTGACTTTTACTCATACATATATATAATGTTAGACCTTTAATGTTATATATAGTATAGGGTGTATTTTAACACTTTTAAAATACCATGTGGTTAAATTTAACAATTATACCTTTAATTCAATTAAATTGTAAACCTAAACTTTTATGGATTTATTAAGCTTCTTTTAATTATACACCTTAATTAATTAACAAAACCATAAGGGTGTGATTTGAACTTTTTTCAAAACAATACTAGGGTTTTAGAATTTAACATTCCTAATTAAACTTTTAATCAACTTTTAAATTCCAAAACTTGAGAGCAAGTTTTGAAACATTTCAACACATTAGGGTTTAGAATTTAAATATACATCAAAATTAAACCATTTAATCAAAATTTAAATTCCAAAACTTGAGGGCAAGTTTTGAAACCTTTTTCAAAACATTAGGGTTTCAACTATTTCAATTTCAAAACAACAAACTTTTGGGGTTCAAATTTAAACTATAAAACTTAAAGGGCAAAATATGAAACTTTTCATAGCATCAAGGATCAAATAACAAATAATTCAAATTAACATTTAATCACATAATTATCCATATTTGATTTATTTAATGATTTCTTGCAAAACAATTTATCAATTTACTCAAAATAATTAATCAATTATCTTATAAGGAAACAATTATCTTATTAATTGATAAATATCTTCAATTAGATCAAAATTATAGTCAAATATATCATATAATCGGATTAATAATGATCTAACATGATAAGGTAACTATCCATAAGCAAAAACAACAAGAAATCCCGAAGTACCCTCCTTCTGACGAGTTGACTCGTCGAGTAAGCCTTGGACTCATCGAGTCACCTTGGACTCGGCGAGTTCAGCCATGGACTCGGCGAGTCCAGCCTCCAGAATGCAAAAAATCGAATTTTTCAGTTACAACAAGCATCAATACAATAGAAACCAATCAAGGCTCTGATACCACTGATGGGTTTTGGTCATAAGACATCCTATGTGCTCATACAAACCCTAATGCTTGGATCTAGGTTTCTCTATTGTACATACTTTGAATCCAAGACTATAAACCCTAATTCTAGCATATGGAAATCAATATTAACATATAATTAGGTTTAAGAACATACCTTGATTGTTATATAGCAATAACAATCCAATTCCTCCTTGAATTGACCTTGGAAAGCTGAGAGTCACAAGTGTCACTCCTCTAATGGTTCACAAACACCATAAGCAAGTGGAGAAGGTATAAAGAGAGAGGAGGGAGGTTAGAATTCATCCTTAGGACTTCTTGGGAAGGGTTTTTTTCGAATTCATAAGCCTTAGGGGGTTTACATAGGTGTAAAGATTAGGGTTTTAGTCCTTATCCTTATCTAGTTGCTTGTCCACCAAGCAACCATAAGATAAGTCCTAGAAATCCTTATCCTAGTCAAATTCTAAGTGATTAACACCTCAAATTCGTTCACCATATAAATAAGACAATTCTTACCTTATTTTGTAACTATCACATAATTACAATTCAGCCCCTCTAGTTTAATTAATTACACTTGATCACAAAATTAATTCTTAATTAATTATTGACCAGTATTAATTAAACAAATATGATTTCTCCTTTAATATATTATTCTTATAACATATTAATAAATCATAATAACCTCTCTCTCTATTTATTTCTCCAATCAAGTTGCTTTGGTGAAGGCAAACCAAAAGGACCATGCACCATCGGGTCAAGTACATACCAAAATAGTTATGGACTTAGACACTAATCCAACAATTACATCATACATAAAGTTGAAGAATGCCATATTATAGTGAAGAGAGTATGCTCAGATGATAATCATGTAAATCCATTCACGGAGGATCTGAGTAAGGTTAAACATAACCTGCATGCTAGGGGCATAAGATTAAGAGATGATATTTGTTTTAGTAGTTAGTTAACATTTTCAAACTTGTAACAAAATAAATGTAATTGACTTTGGTGATTAGGTAATATAGATTATTTATGAGTATGGTTACCGCCTTTTTCAATTATTTATTCTTGTGTTTTCATTTTGCATGTTTTACTTCCCGAATGATTTGATTATTCAAAACTCCACATTCGATCATACTTTTGGAAGTAAGTACTGAATCAAGACTATCATGATAGATTGTAGATTGTCTATAGAGATTATACATTGCAATGGTTGCTACAATATTCATAAGTACTTAGAAAAATGGAGATTTTGAGTATTTGATAAACCCACGTTCAATGAATTACTTCATGCATTATATCACAAGTAGTTATGAGATGATAATATCTTATATTCTTAAAATGGAGGTATATGAGTTGTAATTTACAAGTCGGTTTTCCATTGGTGTTATGTAAATGCATTAATAACATGATGTTATAAAATGTACTGACATGCATGATTTGTTGAGTAAAAGATACAAGCATATGGGTGGAAATTTATTCGTTCTTTTTTCCTTAACCGGAAAAGCTATATCTTTGGCCCCCTCGGTCGGTGTTGACATTATAGTGTTGGGCCCAGTCAGGTCTAAATTGATGTGTTCAATTAGTAAGTCTTATGAGGTCATCACAAATTGGGAAACAAAATTTTAGACAAGATATTGACTATAATCCATGTCTCATATCCATACGATATCTTGTACATTGAATGAATATTTTGTCACTTATCTTTGGACAAATATCTGATCAGATCAGAGTTTGGAGTCGCTTTAGAAAGCATCCCTTTGTTGTTTGATTTAGAAGTTATATGTGCAGTTGTAGTTATGCTCTTATCCAAGTGGGAATATTGGATATTTTCTAGTCTTATATGTTGAGGGCATACTCCTTATGGAAAACTACATTCTGACCTTGAAAGAAGTGAAATCTTGGCTTGAGAAAGGTTTCGCCATGATGGATCAAGGGGAAGCTACTTATATTCTTGCAATAAGGTTTCTGAGAGATAGAAAGAAAATACTTATTGGTCTTAGTCAATGCACTTACTTGGATAAGATACTAAAACGTTTTAGTATGGAAAATTGCAAGAAATATGAACTTCCTATTCAGAGTAATGCCAAGTTGAGTAAGACTCAAAGTCCTAGTATAAATGATGAGATAGTTGATATAAGTCAAGTCCCTATGCTTCGGCTATAGGTTCGTGATGGGTTTTGAGCATAACAAACAAAAACATATGTGTTAATGCAACCCTAGTTGAAGATCTATGTTTTCTCTAATTGAACATACAGCATTTGAACAACAACTGGGAAACGCTAGGAATCCTACTTTATTTTCGAAATTAGCATCTAGGGTAAAACATACCTTTGATTGTTATTGTTGAATCACAATGAAACCCTTGTGTTGTTGAAGCTTAGAGAGCAAGGACCACAAATGTCGTGCCTCTAATGATTCACACCCAAACCCTAGCAACCAAGGAGCTTGAAAAGAGAGATGAGAGAGGTATAATTTCGACCCTAGCTTCTATAAGAATGCTTGGACAAAAATATGAGGCTTGGGGGTCTTTATATAGTGTACCCAGAAACCGTAGATAAATCCCTAAACAATAAAATAACATTATCTTACTTTTGGTATTTATTTGGTTTTTTAATTATCTTCTAAGGATAATTTTGGATATTCTAGATATTCTAGATCCTCTAGAACCTTACAAAAACTTCCAAGGCTCTAGGATGGTTCTAGAATGCCTCTTTTTCAACTGTTGAACAATTGCACTTTAGCCCCTACACTTTTAATAAATCGTATTAATCCCAAAATTAATTCTAATTAATTTCTGATCAATTCTTAATTAAATATTTCTATTTAAAATTAATATATTATTCTCATAATATATTAACAAATCATTTATTTCAACTTATTAATCATATAATAAGTTCAATCCCTCTCTCCAAAAGTCATCATGTCTAGTTGCTAGTTATTAGGGAAACCTAAAAGGACTGTACTACTATCAATTCAAGTATATAACAATTATATTTATGGGCTTAGACACCTAATCCAATAGCCTCCCACTTGGATAAGTCTAATAACGATATTTTCTACTATAACATCTAAAACCGATTAGCAAATTGTAGCTCTCAAAGCCGTTGTCGAACTCTGACCCAGTCAGTTATGTGTCCTGAGATAAGTGATCAAATATTCTTCCATTCTACAAGATATCATATGGACATGAGACATGGATTATAATCAATCTCATTGTCCAAGTTTTGTTTCCCGATTTCTGATTTATGATGACAGAAATCAGACTACCACTTGAACACATCAATTCAGTCCAGGCTTAACCAAACACTTTAGATGCCGAAATCAAATCATCAAGGGGCCCATGGATATCTCTTTTCTTGTTAGGGCAAAAGGAACGGATAAAATTCGACTTATATGCTATCACTATTCACTTATCAAATCGCGAAAAACAATATGTTTCATAACGTCAAGTTACTAATACGTTTACATATTATAAATGCACAACTGACATGTAAACAACAACTCATATATCTCTATTTCAAGAATATAAGATGTGACAACCCGAAAAATTTTACTTTGAAACCTCATTCAGTCAACTTAATTGAGTGTCAGACTCATTTGTAATCAGTTCTAGCCTTGTTAAAGGTCATTCTAATGAGTTTTAGCCTAGTACACTTAAGGAATAAGTGTTAGAATGTACCTGTTGGAGACACTGTTCAACAAATAAAGCCTTAACCTCATCATAAGGAGTTCACGACCACAACACTTGAGTTGTCGGCCATAAACTCAAGGTGGGCTGTAAACTCCCCCCCTTATATTCTCATTCCCTTCACTTTTCTTTCATTATTTCATTTCCACCTCAAGAACACTTCCAAATCCTCTCAAGTACCCTCGGGTTTTCGTCTAGATGTTCATATATGTAAGTGTTCTAACCTTTTATTAGTTGATATCCTTCATTAACTAGTATCATTCCATGATTCCATCCATGAAATCATTCCATTTTGTTATATCTTCAAGTATCACCAAGAACACACACTTGTTCTTGGTGGCCGAAAACTCCTCAAAGGCACTCCAAAGTGTGAGTATTCCATATATCATCTAGTATTGCATGTTAAACACTAGATTATGGCCTTGAATCATCATAAAACTCAACATCAAAGAGAGTTTACGGCCATGAGTTTACACCCTGGCCGTAAACCCTTGTAATTGTTGTGTTTTGATCCCTAAACACTTCTAGACCCTTGATAACCCTTAGAACACTTGAACCTTTGAAACTCCTTGCCTTTAAGACTCAAAATGAGACCATTTGGAGAGTTTATGGCCATAGGGATTATGGTGTGGCTGTAAACACCTCAACACCCTCCAAAACATTAGTTTTGCTCATCCTTGTGAAGAGCAATGGTCCCTCAAATTTCCCTAGCATTCAACCACCCTCTTATGCACATTACCATGAGTTTACACCCTATCCATAAACACCTTTTCTTGGCCGTGAACACCCCTTAATCAACCAAATGTGATTCTACACTCCATTTCCAAGTGTCCGTTAGTCCCTTGGAGTGTTTCCTTGCATAATAGTTGCTTATAAACACTATATTCACTCAAATACTTTCCATATATGTCATTTAGGACCCGTTTGTGACTCGGGAGATCATTCATGGAGCTTCTCATCCTTACACACACATTCGTTTGAATCACCCACATCAGGTGAGTTCATACCCCGTAATGAATCTTTTAACCGTTTTAAGTGCTTTTAAGCGGGGGGGGGGGGGGGGGGATACAAGTTGAACACAATTGATAATTGTGTAAATGTTTGTTAAGCAGCTTTCAAAAAGTATTACCTATGTCTTTTATAAGTGATCAAAACATTTCAAAAACTCTTTTTTAAGTTATGTTACTTTATAGTTTAACCAAACTCCATTTTTAAAGTACAAGCATAACTTAGTAGATAAATGAGTCTTTTCAACAAACCGTTCAAGGAAATCACCAGTAAACTATAATGGATATAGTTTGGAGGGTCAGTTCATACTAGATAAAATATAAGATAACAGAAGGATCATACTAAGATACTATAACGAGAACATACTAAGATACTATAACAGAACAAACATAATAAGGTGCTATAGCATGGGACAACTACATGATCTAATTATACCAATGAGTCACTAACGCATTGTTCTAAACAAAAAGTGATAGTTATATTGGGTATACATGATCACACAACTTTAGTGTGAAGTTACACAACCTAGCAACTTGTTTGCTGAAGTCGCGTTTGGTTCCCATAATCTTTTGACAGGGAGAGCGTATAGTATGGGATCTAGCCTTCACATTATGACCTAAATAAAACAAACATGTTTTAAGGTAATATAGTGTGTAAGGATGTCAATTCAAAAGACAACTGGGTACTTAAATTTTCCCATTTCTTTCGTAAGGTGACAGTTCCACTAGAAAGTTAATGCAAACTATTTTCGAGTCAAAATAGTTATAAACTAGGGAAAACTTACATTTTACAAATGACAATCAGAACAGTCGAGTCTAGTACATTCAGTATAAAGGGATCATAATTCTAACCTTATGAATCCTTAATGTATACATCAAGGGATATATACTAATAGGACCCGACAGGTAATAGGATGTGTTCTTTCCACTTCATTTCCTGTTCCTTGTTTGGTTGTGGGCTTAGAGCGGATTCACCCAACCTATTATCCATTCGATCTTAGTTATATGTATGTTTCGTATACATTAAGTCATCATAAGGGGTACCAGGTATGGGTCAGGTCATAGGACACTAAATCAATGCACAGTTTTCTAGTATAAAACATACTTTACAAATCAGAATTTTTGGTATACAAAACTAGAAACTTACCAGTAAAGGGTTTAATCCATTTTTATTAAACTAGTACAACTTAAAGGACCTTAGGTGATTAATTCTATAATACCTTAGTTTATACATCAGGGTTATATATAATTAATACCCGATAGATAGTTAGATGTGTGACTTCCGCCTTATTTCCTGTTCCTTGTTTGGTTGTGGGCTTAGGGCAGATTCACACAAAGAACTATCTATTCAATATTAGATTCTATATAGCTAGTATAAAGTAAGTGACTATAGAAGGAACCACTGTGGTTACTATTTTATTATAAGAAATAAGGATTTTCTTAAAGGATATTTTCATCAAATATAAAGGAACTATTGCAGTTAACTCCATGAGTACCAAGTGAATACACCATGGTTATATACAACGATGACCTAACAACCAATGGGATGTGTGCCATCCGCCTCATTCCCTGTTCCTTGTTTGGTTGTGGGACTAGGGCATATACACACAATCGATTGTTTGTTTACTCTGAGTTTTATATAACTTGTATCCATTTAGTACTCATAGAAAGGATTGTAGTGTCATTTTTACTTATCTTTCATCAAAGCAGGAAATATAGGATTTTCTGGAGGAACAGACGAACTTTTCTAAACATAAGTTACAATTTACTAAGTTTTCTACAACTTACTTACATCACTAAAATCTTATGAACTCACCAACTTAATTGCTAATAAACTCTTTCAAATAACTTGTATTCTCAGGAAACTAGTAGACATGTACTCGCGCTGGGAATTCAGAAGATGGAGCAGTATAGCTTCAAGTCTTGTTTTGTTATTTGCTTATGTATTCTATGTTTTGTGAACACAAACTTTGTAAACACTTTCTTGCTAATGAAATGGTTGTTTATTACTTTGATTACTATGATACATGTCTTATGATACTAAACATGACGTCCTCCACCCCAGAACGTTTCCGCCGTTCCAGTTTTGGGGTGTGACATAAGATATTATCGTCTGAAAATTACTCGTGATAAAATCCATGAATTAATTCTTTGACCATGCGTTTATCCAATACTCAAAATCCCCATTTTCCAAGTACTCATTAACATTGTAGCAAAAGGCATTGCTATGTCTAATCTCCACACACAATCTACAATTCAATTCATGACAGTCTTAATTCGCTACTTACTTTCCAAAGTACGAGCGACTGTGGATGTTTGAATAATCCTATTATTTGGGAAGTAAGACATGCGAAGTGAAACACAATAATAACCTCACTAACTATGGTCTCAAAACTATTAAATATAAATAAAACTCTTATTATTTAATCACTATATTAATTATAAGTTATTCATGGTATAATGTTTCGAGTATTCGACTAAACACTTGAATTAAACATCATTCATGACATGTTATAAACATGCATATTATGTCTCTATATGGTCATTCCTTTGTGAACATATCGACTGGACACTATTCCAACGATGCTTATTTTACGATTTCAAATTCTTGTTACTACTAAATGTGTTAGAGATCAACCTTACATGCAATGATCCTTGTGTGATGTCGAGGCCTCAAAGTCACAGAGAATTTTCGAACAATATCACAAAATGTTCCATTGAAACTTTGTTACTTAAAACAATTTCATGGTAATGAAGTCTCAAATTCAAGATACAACACTCCTTAAACATCTTCATTGCGTGGAAGTTCCTAACCCACATGTAGATTTTATCATCAACTTCCACTATGGAAATATTTCCATATTCCCATATGACTATCAATTCTGAACAAGAGTCACCTCCATTCAAAATTACATCAATATGGTCCAACCAAATTAATACTATACTTCCAAATATCCACATGCAACCAATATTCGGTAAACCTCATAGTGTTCTTCATAGTTGTTTAACAACTTTAGTCACACAAGTTCTAGTCCTTTTTCCCTCTCAATACGCAAGGCATTTTGAAACATCAGAACAAGTGAATATTATAGAGTATGAAATCAATCCTATATCAGAAGCATATGGGACTTGATTTATAATGTCTTACATAGAGACCTGATATTTGCTCAATCTCCTATTATAACATTTTCATATATCGAATTTCATATTTTGAACCAATTCAATACAATATTCATATATGTCGAAGACTAAGTTCTTTTAAACCCTTAAATCTAAACTTTTAGATTTGAAACGAAGTATGAGTTCCTTCTCCATTAACTCTAACTATAGCGAAACAATTTCTAAACTTTGCAACTTGCAAATTTGTAAACTTTGTTTCCTAAAAATAGCATTGCCAACTTAGCATAACAATTATGCTTCTATTTGTATAAAATTTTTACTCCCACTAGCTTTAACATGTACCCAAAAATCAGCTGGACTTCTAAAAATCAATACTCTTGAGTTTCTAACTAAAGTGAAAATTTCTGATATGTGATGCTTCGCTAAGTCTTCAACTAGACTTATCAAGCTTTTACACCTTCCGTTGTATACTATATATGTGTGTGTTTAAACCCTTTCAGAACTTATAAGCATATATCCTGAAAGTACAAACAATTCCTTTCCATTTCTCATAATTCGAACTATAAAAAGGGATGCTTGTAATCATATTACGAATTTGAGAGTGCAATTAACATAACCACTACTCATAATGATATTTATCAGATCTTTAAAATCTACAAGAGAAAGTGTTTCCTCATAATCATTTTCCTGAATTAGAGTGAAACCTTTTGTAACCTTGATTTTATGGTGTATATGTTCCCATCCATGTGAATGTATCATTATCAACCTATAATTATAAGACAAGGTTTATGACAAATCCAAATTCTAATTTAGCTTTCATGGATTGAACTTTACTTGTTCTTAATTTCTTGCCCTCTTGTAGCACAAGGACCTACCAGAGCTTCCATGTTGTTTAAGCACCTCACTTCCATTGACCAATGTACTATCACTAATCAACGTGCTCTACCTTTCGCAATCAAATGAGAACCATAGAACTCATAAGCGTTGCCAACCTAACTGGAAGGTGCACAGAAGCAAGAATGTGTCAACTTAACACGATAGGTTATCAACCTCTGGTCGTCTACTAGTGATAACTAAAAGGTTTATTCTTGATTGACTCCTAAAACTCTTCAAGATCAATAAGACTCCCACTACTTCTTGACATATAAGTTTTTCTCTCAAGGAACAATCCTTGATAAGAAAAAACACATATTCAAACGGCAATATTGATTCTTGACAAGAAAAAACTTTATGGAATTGGTCTTATTTTTCCTTTATTTTAACCAAAACATCAAAACTTCCATTTTCGAATGTGCTAGAGTAAGAAAACATTATAAACCTAATTAGTACGAAACACGCTTCTAGATACAATTTGTAGTTACTAGAGTATGACTCTAAAATTTTAATTGGATATGAAGTATGACTCATCTCTTGATTGAACCATTTCAACAATATCCGATACCTCTTCTTAATCAAACAACTTCACTAAGATATTCTTCGAGGATCAATTGTGACATGGTTCCACAATCATTAAGACGATCACAAAACACAATACTAAAGTACTCTCATTTTCTTCCATATTGGAGAAGATTTTATCTTTCTGACTAATAGATTATTCTTATTCGTTCCGCTACTCTTTGAACTTTTCAAAATGCAAAATTATGCTTAATCTTATAAACACAACCATATTTACTGAAAGCATCAGTATATCATGACAAATAAAGTTATCATCATTTGTGGCAGATCTGAATAGTCCACATCAATGTGTACCATATCCATTAGTCCTTCACTTGACTTACATAAACATGTGATCAATGAATTAGTCATAATCATCTAACGATCAAGATTCTCATACATCACACTATCCAAATTGCATGACTCCAAGTTTCTTATCCAGCAGAAACTTGGGCGATGAGAACTCCTTTTCACTTGGCTAATTATGACAATACCACAAGAGATATAACAAGAATGAAATCCACAATTAATATTGCTAATAATAGAAATGTAACTAACACTTTCGTAAATGTCATTGCAAGGAAATATAAAGTAAACCAACCAAAATTTCATTTTTATTAATAATAAATGAAAATTTTGGAATATGTCCTTACAATGTAGAATTGAAAAGCAATGTTTCTAGGCATCTCCTAAGAAATCTATCATAACTCCTAAACAGTAGCTCAAAAATCTGATCATCGAACCAAGTGACAGAAATCCATCTCTCATGATCAAATTAGACTTACTCTTCTTAAGTTTTCTTCTTTCTCTTCGATCCTTTACAACATCAAAATGTGATTATCACATAATGTTTTAAGAATCTACGAATAGGAATTTATTAAATAATGGAGTTATATAATGGATGTACCTAAAGTAGAGTCACATTACTTAACTTTACCATTTCTAAGAACTTTTAGGTAGTCTGGGGAGCTTCGCAACCACTATCCCTTCGATTTGCAATACAAACATATGAACCTTCTAGGATTAGCAATGGAACTATCTTAGAACTAGCCTTTCTCTTTACCATATGGTCAAACGGTTTGACCTTTTCCGATCACTTTCCATTAGGAAGAGAAACCTTTTCTGGACAAACATTGTTGCCATTGTCTATGTCCATGGAAATTTTGGCCTTAGATCCTTCAAACACTTTTTCTTCACTTGTGATCTTAAGCATTTCTGCTTTAGCAACAATCAACATATGTGTCAGATCGATTAGGTTCACGTCATGGTCTCTCTTATAAAAGTTCTCAACGAACCGACAATATGACATAGGAATCGAAAGTAGAACTAAATCAATGTCCTGTTCCCTTAGGAAATCGACACACATTCTATCCAATTTTTCAATGTGCAATTTCATTTCTAGAACATGCGCACACACAGATTTTCCATCTTGATGTTTACATGCTAGTAGGGCTTGAGTAGTTTCGTATCTTTCAACTTGAGACATGGGGAGAGTTACTTGTGGAGGAGGAAGAATCGTTGAAGAAGCATAACCTCCATTTCCACCATTTCTCGAAGAAGGGAACACACTTTCACCTTGAAAAGAATGTGGAAGATCATCTTCAGAAGGTAGAAGAAAAACATTTCCAGAAGAACGAGGAAGACCATTGTTGTCTGACTTGACATCTATACTATGAGATAAGAGAATTCAAGTTAGTTGATTTTAACCCTTGTTTATTAACCCATAAATTTTAATTAAAGCTAGGATCCATATTTTCGATTCGAACTTTGAAGAGGGATGCCGTAATCGAATTCGATTCTATTTTAGGTAAGTAATACTTTTACCAATTTCAATCTGATGAAACTCCTAGATCTTTTGAGATTCATGCAATCTAATCAATGGCATGTTTAATCTCAATTATTCTCTCACTTTTGTGACTAGGATGCCGAGGATCACAAACAAGATGTGAATAACCATGAAAATTAGCTTGATACTCTTGATCTCATTTATCATCTTATTTTAATGTGTCGGTTAACCACATGTGGTCCATTAATCAATGATAATTTTTGATACACCCATTACTACCCTTTATTAGTCCCATATTAGTGTGTCGGTTAGCCACACACGCTCCACTAATGACTTATAAAGTGTAATTTGCAATTTCATGGATTAACATCAAATTCACATTTTTCCTAAAGTAACTAAGAGTTGGATTTTAAAATAATTCAGTCACCTTTTAATAGTGTTATACTTATTAATGAGAATTAATTGTCCTATCGCACCCATTCTGCTAACGACCCTCTAGCAATCAAGAGAGCAGTGGGTAAGAGTGGATACCCAATGACGGTTATTTTATTGGCCGCTTCCTTAGACTTCCTTTATAGATCGGCTTTGTGAATGAGGCGTACTAGCGGTTCGACTGACTTAATCTTATATATATAGTAAATACTAAACATTTAATTTTACATATAACATAAGGCTTATTTTAAACATTTCAAAATACTAGATATAATTATTAAATTTCGAAAATTAAAACATTTAATTTAAATTTAAATTTACACCATTATGATTTAATAATTATCCATTAATTATTAAATTTAATTAATTTATTAAATCAATTTGAGGACTATCCAATTAAATTAATCAAGATAATTTAACCTAATCCTCTCCCCCTAATTTTCGAAAATCATGGGAAGGATAATGCAAAATTTATAATTATCCAATAAATGGAATAAACCGATAATTACCAAAAGCAAGATAACCCTACCAGAAACCCTAATTCTCAAAAATAGGCTTATCTTGGGGAGGAAGGCAAGGATTTCAATCCTTTCCATTTTCGAAATTCTTAAGGGTTAATGAAACCCTAATTTCAAATTTTTGTAGGGCAAGGGAAAGGGTTAAAACCATTTCAAAATTATTTGAAACTTAGGGCTTATGGAAACCCTAATTTCGAAAATCCCTAAGTCCAAAAGGGTTTAATTGCCATAAACACTAATAGATCAAATTCAAACAATTGAAATCCATTCAGTAGAAAACAAGCCAAGCTCTGATGCCACTGACGGGTTTTGAGCATAACAAACAAAAACCTATGTGTGCATGCAACCCTAATTGAAGATCTATGTTTTCTCTAACTGAACATACAACATTTGAACATCAATTGGGAAACCCTAGGAATCCAAATCTATTTTTGAAATTAGAATCTAGGGTTAGAAAATATACCTTTGAGTGTTATTAACGAATAACAATGAAACCCTTGTGTTGGTGAAGCTTAGAGAGAAAGAACCACAAATGGAATGCCTCTAATTGTTCAGACCCAAACCCTAGCAACCAAGAAGCTTGAAGATAGAGAGGATAGAGGTAGAATTTCGGCCCTAGCTTCTCTAAGAATGCTTGGACAAAAATATGACACTTAATGGTCTTTATATAGTGTACCTAGAAACCCTAGATAAGTCCTAAAACAATAAAATAAGATTATCATACTTTTGGTATTTATCTGGTTTCTTAATTATCCTCCAAGGATAATTCTGGATATTCTAGATATTCTAGATCCTTTGGAACCATAGAAAAACGTCTAAGGCTCTAGGATGGTTCTAGAATGCCTCTAGTTTAACTATTAAACAATTGCACTTTAGCCCCTACACTTTTAATTAGTCAAATTATTCGAAAAATTAATTCCATTTATTTCTGATTAAATCTTAATTAAATATTACTATTTATAATTAATATATTGTTTTCATAATATAATAACAAATTATTTTTATCAATTTAATAATCAAATAATAAATCCAATCTCTCCTTCCAAAAGTCATCATGTCTAGTTGCTAGTTATGAGGGCAACCCAAAAGGACTGTGTTACTATCAATTCAATTATATATACCAGTTATAGTTATGAGATTAGACACCTAATCCAACAGATCGATTATGTACGTTATGACATATACACACCCTGATGTGTCTTTTGCTTTGAGCATGGTCAGTCGCTTTTAGGGGAATATAGACAGAGCTCACTGGACTATAGTAAAGAACATACTTAAGTATCTGCAAAGGACAAAGGATATGATTTTAGTCATTGGTGGCAGTGATACGTTAAGAGTAACTGGATATAGTGATGCCAACTTTCAGATAGATCGTAACAACTTTTATTCTTAGTCAACTTAGGTGTTTATGTTAACTGATGGAGCAGTGACTTACAAGAGTTCCAAGCAGGATACGGTGGATGATTATAATTGTGAATTAGAGTACATCGCACCAAGTGAGGCATCAAAGGAGGTGGCTTGGTTAAATAATTTCATCAAATATCCTGGAGTAGTCCCGACCATTCAAGAGCCATTAGAACATTACTTTGATAATGAAGGCGTGGTTGCTTTGACCGAAGAACCCAAGGATCATGGTAGATCCAAGCATATCGATAGAAACTACCATTACATCAGACATAGAGTTGAAGCATGTCATATTATAGTGAAGAGTGTATCCTCAGAAGATAATCCTACAAATCCTTTCATGAAGACCCTGAGTAGGGTTACGCATAACCAGCATGCTGGGATCATAGGCTTAAGAGATGATATTAGTTTTAGTAGTTAGTTAACATTTTGAATCTTGTAACAAAATAAATGTAATTGACTTCGGTGATTAAGTAATAGAGATTATTTATGATTATGGTTACTGCCTTTTTCAATTATTTTTCTTGTGTTTCGTTTTGCATGTTTTATTTTAGAAATGTTTTGATTATTCGAAACTCCACAGTCGATCATACTTTTGGAAGTAAGTAGTGAATCAAGACTGTCGTGAATAGATTATAGATTTTTTGTGGAGATTATAGATTTCAATGGTTGCTACAATATTCATGAGTACTTAGAAAAATGGAGATTTCGAGTATTGGATAAACCCACACTCATAGAATTACTTTATGGATCATATCACGAGTAATTCTGAGATGTTAATGTCTTATATTCTAAAATGGTGGTATATGAGTTGTATTTTACAAGTTGGTTATTCATTGGTGTTACATAAATGCATCAGTAACATGATGTTATAAAACATAATGTCATGCATGATTTGGTGAGTAAAAGATACAAGCATATGAGTCAAAATTTCTTAGTTGCTTTTTCCCTAACAAGAAAAGTAATATCTTCGGGCCCTTGGTGATTTGGTTTTGACATTATAGTGATGAGCCCAACCAAGACTAAATTGATGTGTTCAATTAGTAAGTCTTATGAGGTCATCACAAATCGGAAAAATCAAGAAACAGAAGTTTGGAAAAGATATTGATTATAACCCATGTCTCATGTCCATATTATATCTTGTAGAATGAAGGAATATTTGGTCACTTATATTAGGAAAAACATCTGATCAGATCGGAATCTGGAGTCGCTTTAGAAAGCACCCCTTTTGTGTTTGATTTGGAAGTTATACTTGCAATTGTACTTATAGAGTTAGCCAAGTGGGAGGCAGTCGGATTAGGGGTCTAAGCTAAAAACTAAATTAGTATATACTTGAATTAAAAACAAAGTTCTTTTGGGTAACCCTCAAAACTAGTAATTGACAAAATAATGTTTGGAGAAACATGTTGATTTATTGATTTATTATTAGATTAATAAATAGTAATAAATATTTACTAATATATTATGAGATTAATATATTAATTATAGATATTGTTATTTAATTAATAATTAATCAAAAACTAATTAGAATTAATTTTGGAATTAATTCAATTAATTAAAAGTAGAATGACTAAAGGTGACAATGCTCAAAAGTTGAGAATTGAAGGATTCCAAAACCTTCCAGCATGAGAGGGATGATTTTGGAGGTTCTTAGGGCTTCTTGGAAGCCTTAGGGAGCAAGAAAAAGGATAAGGATTATCTAAGGGAACTAGCCTTATCCAAGACTCTTTACTTGCCTATATAAACCTCTTATGAGGTTCATAATTTCAGCTATCATTCTAAGAAGCCTTAGAGCCAAAAATCCCTTTTCCCTCTTCTCTCCTATCAAGTCTTCTATTACTAGGGTTTGGCTACTAACAATTAGAGGCACAAGATTTCTGGTGCTTGTTTTCTAAAGCTTGTTCAAGAAAAAATTGTTGATTATTTACTACAATAATCAAAAGGTATGTAAACCCTAAAACACTTTATGAATTTCAAAAATTGTAGAGTACTCCTAGGGGTCTTGATGTTCAATTGTTTGTTGCAAATCAATAGTGAAATCTTAGATCCAATAGCTTGCAAGTGAACTTAGGGTTAAGTTTGTCCGCCACATTTTTTTTGTAACCTATAAAACCTGTCAAATATATGTTTCTAGTTTTATATGTTCATGACATATTACCTGCTATCAATATACTAAAGTATTTTGAAATGAAGGATCTTGGTGAAGCCTATTTTGTAGTAGGAACCTAGATTCAATGAGACAAATCTGATGGAATTCTTGGATCATCATAAAAGAGCTACATTGATAAGATCCTTGAAAGACTTTGCTACAAACTACAAACCAAGTGACATCCTTGTTGCCTAAAGAGAGAAATCTAGTCTCATTCTTGCCTTAAATTTGAACTTGAAGTTAGAGTGTCGCAACCTGCCCAACCATTGGCGGAAACACTAGGCAGTGCGACGTAGGTATGATTGGATCTCAGTAATAGGTATAATCAAACAAAAAGGTATATTTTAAACATTTATTTATTATTGATTTTTAAAGGATTACATCATTTTAGGGACAGACAAAAACTCCTAAAATTAACTATACTAAACATCAACAACTTCCTTGCAAACTTCCTTCATACTTGGGGGACACTCTTCCATACTCATCTTCCTGAGAATACATGTATTTTGAAAGTCAACATAATTTTGGCGAATGCATGAGTTTTTATTTTTTAATTCCTTTAAGAATACTTTTATTTTGTGAAAACAATTCTTATTTTATTATCTAGCCTTCCATCTTTTTAGGGTATCATTTATAAATCATAAACTACTATTTCAGGAAATCTAACGATTCTAACGTATTTTAATTAGGTTTATCTTTTGTTAACCCTAATTTACTATATTTTAAGGATTTCTAAAGATCCTAATGTATTTTACTTACCATACCATGCGTCCCAAATGGTAATCTAATCTCTAAGGCGATTTTTAATGTATTAACGTGAGCCCCTATAATCTTCGCTACGACAGTAAATGTACCCCTAATCACGAGGCTTCATCGAACGTTGAATAGTAACTTATATGGAAGGTATCATGTCGGATTGTAGCTAGCAATCACTGGCGGGGTTGTCATGGTCTTGTATATATCTATACATAACTTCCTAGCTCTCACAAGATTAACGATTATAGGTATTCAGGATATGCCAAATTTAATCAAGGCTTTTTGATGAATAACCAACTCTTTAACGCATTAACCATAGGCTTTTATCTTTTATCTTTATCATAATTACCCATATATATATATATATATATATATATATATATATATATATATACACATATATATAGTCATATATATACCCTAATAATGGTTATTTAAAGAGGATATTTGGGAGGCGTAACATCTAAGTACAGTGCATATCCTAAATCTTGTCTATAATAACTCCTAGGTACTTAAAGTATGCTAGGGATTTGACCATTATAACATCTAGGTAATACCTACTCCTAGATTATTGGACATCATATCATTTAGACACATATCATAGCTTAAATCTAAGCATAGTATCTACAGTTATACTACCTTAAGGCATCTATCTTATTATAAAATGACTTAATATTTATAAAATAAATATATTATAAAATCATTGTTAAGCATTTATTCTTCCCTTGAAAATGTTTGAAGACTTTCAAATATGGGATCATGAACTCACTCTAGGGTTTGAAACCGCTAATCTAGGGTAGAGACGAGCTCGGGACTTCGGGGACTGCTCCACGAGGCAACATACGAACCATAGAGAAAGAGAGGAGTGTTTTGAAGGTGTGTGATTCAACGGCACAAACCTCTATTTATAGTCGAGTTTTAGGGTTTGTGTCGCGCTTTTCCTATTTATGGTGTGCATTTGAATATCGTGACTCCACAGGAAGTTGCCACGAGTCCCCACCCTAGTCAGCCATGTGTCTCACAATCTGATCGAATCGGGTGTCAGGTGCACGGCGCGCTGTGGTGCGCACTTGATGTGCATGTAAATATTTTTCAAAAATCATTACTTCCTCTTGTATACTCTTATCTAGACCCTCTCTATATCTATCTGAGGATCTCAACGGGTACTACAAATTTCCTTTTGGTTGTTTTTGTCGATTTTGACTTTCATTTTGTTAGCCCAGCAAGGGTAAGAATTAATGATTTTATTAAAATCATAACTTACTCATATGGATCCTGTTTTCAACAAAATTTTTCCTAAAGTTCATATCTCGAGGAGTACTATGATACACTTTTTGCCATTTTAGTCAAAACTCAACCAATAGCTACCTACCGTTTCGACGTAATTAATTTTAACTATGCGATTGATTTCTGTTTTAATAAAATCCATAAATCTCTCCTTCGAAATTGGATTTTTACAAATATTATATTCTTGAGATCATGTTAACAAGTACTATCCAAGTATGTTAACTAAATCGGAAAACGTCACAACTTTTTGATCGATAATTTTTAGAGCCTAATGGAAAAATTTTAACAGCATATCTGATTCTTATTGTCTTAAAAATAAAATATTACAATGCTTTCTATTCCATTTATTTTTCTATTATTTCCTAACGGTGACTAGTGACGGAATTTCTTAGAGTTGTCACGGTCTCCCCCTGTTTAGGAAATTTCGTCCCAAAATATTACCTCGTTGATGGATTTCTGTTAGAACAAGTGAGGGTACTTTCTATTCATTTGGGCTTATCTTTTCCATGTATACTATGGTCCTCACATAGAATTCATTGTACCTTAACTATCGGAATCCAAATATGCTTGAGTCGTTTGACCTCTCTATCCATTATTTCGACAGGTTCTTCGATGAAGTTCAACTTAGGGTTAACCTGAATTTCATCAAGTGGAATGACAAGCGTATCATTAGAAAGGCATTTATTAAGATTTGACACGTGAAAGAAGTCGTGCATGATATTAAGCTCTAGAGGTAATATGAGTCAATAAGCAAATAGAACTATCCTTTCAAGGATCTCGAATGGTCATATGTATCGTCGGTTTAGTTTACCTCGCATTCCAAACCTTATAACTCCTTTCCAAGGAGATACTTTGAGCATCACCCTGTCTCCCACTTGGAATTCTATGGGTTTATGCCTCACTTTGGCGTAGCTCTTTTGTCGATCACATGTTGCCTTCATGCGTTCTATTATCTGTATTATATTCTATTTCATCTCATGGATGATCTATGGGCCTGTTCACAAGGTATCCGCTACGAACTTCTTCACTAGTTGGGTGTCACCAACTTACATCCAACAAATGGGAGAATGACATTGCCGACCATACAGTGCTTCGAACAATACTGCTTTGATGCTTGTGTGATAGCTATTGTTGTATGAAAACTCAACCAAGGGTAGGTGAGTATCCCATGTATTCCCAAAATCTATCACACATGCTCTGAGCATGTCTTCCAGCATTTGAATGGTCCTTTCTCTTTGACCATCACTTTGCGGATGATAAGTTGTAGTCATATTTAGGATCACACAAGGGATTTATGCAAGCTCTACCAGAAACGAGAGTTTAACCTACTATCTCTGTCAGAGATAATAGACAAGGGTACCCCATGTAATTTGACAATTTCTTTAAGGTACGTCCTGGTCAGCTTCTCCATCTTGTCCGTCTCTTTTATCGGTATGAAGTGGGCAGAGTTGGTTAATCTATCGACAACTACTCATATAGTGTCATAACCTTCAGTAGTCTTTGGCAACTTAGTGACAAAGTCCATTGCAATCTACTCCCACTTCTACTCAAGAATATCTGGTTGCTATACTAATCACGAGGGTCGTTTACTTTCATCCTTAACCTTCGAACATGTTAGGCACTTTCTGACATAGGTCGTAATTTCAGCTTTCATGTTTGCCCACCAATAATAGGCCTTCAAGTCTAGATACATCTTTTCCACTCCTAGATAAATGGAATACCTAGTCTAATGAACTTCATCTAAAATTAGTTCCTTGAATCCTTCGTATTTCGGAACCCATACTCGGTTCATGAAATATCTCATTCCATCATCCTTTACTTCGAGCTCTCTTTCCAAACCTCTGAGGCTTTCTTCTTTAACATTTCCTTCCGTTAATGCCTCGAGTTGAGCACTTCTAATCTGGGAGATTAGATTTAATTAAATATTCATTGTAAGGGCTTTCACTCTAATAGGTTTCACTCGTTCCTTACAGCTTAAAGCGTCAGCTACAGCATTAGCCTTTCCTGGGTGGTAGATAATATCACAATCATAGTTGTTTAGCAACTTTAACCATCTTCTTTGCCTCATATTTAGTTCCTTTTTATTGAAGATATGCTGCAGAATCTTGTGATCCATGAACCACACACTTTTCTCCGTAGAGGTAATGACGCTAGATCTTTAGGCAAAAACTACCGCTCCCAACTCTAGGTCGTGGGTGGTGTAATTGTTCTCATGTACTTTAAGTTGTCTTGAGGCGTAGGCTATGACCTTCTCCATTTGCATTAACACGCATCCCATTCCTTGGTGTGACACATCGCAGTATACTACGAAGTCATCATTGCCTTCTGGAAGAGATAGCATCGGCACAAGATACAACATGTGTTTCAGCTTTTGGAAAGTTGCTTCATGCTTGTCTTCCAAATTGAATTTTACTCCCTTTTAGGTTAACATTGTGAGCGGTTTGGTTATTCGAGAGAAATTCTCTATAAATCTCTGGTAGTAGTCGGTCAGTTCTAGAAATTGATGCACTTCGTTGGCATCTTGGGCACTTCCCAATTATTGACCACTTCTGTCTTGGAAGGGTCGACATGAATTCCTTTATGGCTCACCACATGACCAAGAAGGTGTACTTCTCTTTACCAAAATTTTCAATTAGATAATTTGGCATATAACTTTTCTTTCCTTAACAGCTCTAGGATCAATCTAAGGTGTTTCCCATGCTCTTCATTGGTTTATGCGTATACTAGAATATTGTCGATGAATACAATCATGAATTTATCCAAGTAGGGTTTACACACTCAATTCATAAGATCCATAAAGACCGCCGGGGCATTGTTCAATCCGAAAAGCATGACCAATAACTCGTAATGACCGTATCATGTTCTGAATGCAATCTTTGGAATGTCCTTCTCCATGAATCGAAGTTGATGGTATCCTGATCTTTCGTCGATATTAGAGAAGTAACTTGATCCTTGCAATTGATCGAATAGATCATCTATTTGGGGTACAATATATCTATTCTTAATGGTCAACTTATTTAGTTCTCTGTAGTCTATGCACAGTTAGAAAGATCCTTCCTTCTTCTTGACAAATAACACAGGTGCTCCCCAAGGCGAAAAGCTTGGTTTGATGAAACCATTGTCAAGAAGTTATTATAGTTGGCTGGAGAGCTCTTGCATCTCCGACCGTGTCAATTATAAGGAGACTTTTCTATTGGGGTAGCTCTTGGGACTAGATCAGTCCTAAACTCTACTTGACAAACTGGCGGTAGACTGGGTAGATCTTTAGGGAATACATCATGGAATTCACACACGTGAGGTACTTCCTTGATCTTTTTCTTTTTATTGTCTTTCCTATCGACAATATGAGCTAAGAAAGCGAAATACTTTTTCTGCAAGTATTTCCTAGCCTTCATGCGCGAGATGATCCTAAGGTTTCTACTATGCTTTCTATCGATGATGATTACAGATTCTCTATTGGGTAAGGGTAAATGTAGGGCCTTCTTGAAACAAAGCACCTCGACTGTAATAGCCCGAAATACAGGTTCCCTTTTATTTAGCCCTTAATCTTTAATTGTTGTCATTTTAGGGCTTTTATGTTGGGCGAGTACGATGGGCGTACAAGGAGTACGATGCACGTACTCGCGCGCTTCATTTATACGCATGCCCCCTCATGTACGCTGGGCTTACCCAAGGTTACACTGGGCGTAACTGGTCCAGACCCATAAACCCAAATTTTGGTTGTTGGCTATAAAAGGAATGAGATGGTTTGACTCCTCAACCATCATCCCTCAGAAAGAAACCCTAAGAGAGTGTTCCTTCGTTCCTAGCCCTTTTGTGAGTGTTCTAAGCTTGGTGGTGTCATTTCAAGGTAGCAAAGGAGAAGAAGAGTCCATTGTGAAGGCTAGAAGCTGGTGTTCAAGTGTAGATCCGGGCTTAGCAAAGGTTGGAGCTTCTTTCTAAGGTAAAAAGTTCGGATCTTGACTTGTAGATCTTGTGGTATGCTTTATGGACCATTTTCTAGGGTTTTGGTCCCAAAGGTGGAGACTTTATGAGCAAGTGGTCTCCATTATCTTAGATCCATCATATTTTTGGTCCATTTAAGTTGTAGATCCATAAACATGTAATCTTGGATGTGAATGATTAGCCATGCATGAGATCTAGATCCTTGAGTTGAAATGGAAAGGTGTTAAGGAGTGTAAGAGCCTTTACAGCCATGCCAAGGGTTAAAGGTTCCGACTTTATGAGTAAGGATGCTTAAATAAGGCCGGATCTAGAAGTTTAAGTAGTGGCTTAACCGATTAAAACCAGAAATGAAGTGTGTATAGATCTGACTATTACGCTAGGCGTAACTCCCAGTACACGCAGCGTATTGGGTGGAGACCCCGACTATTGAGTTGGCGATGTACGCCCCGTGTACATCAGTCTGTATGCCCCGCGTACTGAAGATGTTGACTTTTGTTGACTTTTAGGGTTTGGTCAACATGTGGACTTTGAATCAAGGGAGGGTAAAATGGTCTTTTACCCCTCTGAGGAATGTTAATAAGGAGTAAAGTCTAGTGGTGGAAGTCTATATTAATTAAAATGATATTCGTTATGATTAGGCGAGGTTGAGTGTTCGTTTGGGATTCGGAGATAGCGAGCACGTGAGATTCTAGACTTTCCACGAGGTGAGTTTTCTCACTATACTGTACCCGGAAGGGTTTTATTGTGTGACCGGAAGGTCGGATATATTCTGAGTTGTATGCATCGTATATGATAAGTTAATCGTTTATATGTGCTATGTATGCTATGCTGGATATGGGCCGGAAGGCATCATGATGAGGACCGTAAGGTAGGACCGGAAGGTTTACCGAGTCGGGACGGAAGTCCCCTGAGACACATGGACCGGAAGGTCAGGGCCTGGAAAGGTGTATGTGCGCAAGAAGTATTTTGGGGAACTCACTAAGCATTTATGCTTACAGTTGTTAGTTATGTGTTTCAGGTACTAGCGAGGACCGTGGCAAGGCGCCGACGTGATTTGTACACACTGACGAAGGAACTGTTTTATGATCATGGGATGTATTTTGTTACAATGACATTGGTTACACATGTGATTTCAGAATATTAAATGATGGTTTATGTTGTTTGAAAAATGAAAAAATTGTTTTGAAAATTTACGTTGTTACAAGTTGGTATCAGAGCCTTGGTTTGAGGGATTCGGATGCACCTTCGGGCGTAACTGAACTCAAACCGAGGATTTGAGGAATTTTTCAATTAATAAAGGCATAAAATTTTTATAAGAGATTTTGTAATAACCAAAGGAGAAGCAGTGTGTACGGTCAACCAGTGCCCGAACGGTAAAATCCCCTTACAATATGTGTTATAAGATATGTTGCGATATGTTATGCATGCTAGAGTAGACTAGGTATTCATATTAGGACTAGAGTGGCCTGATTTGTGATGCCTTAGTCTAGGGGAAATCTGCTGCTATGAGATGCTTTGAGAGCGAGTAGGTAATCAGTGCATAGCAAGAATAGAGTACTCGTGATCCGGGGTCCAAGGAGGAGGACTTGGGGTGAACGCTGATGCGGTGTAGCCAGTAGTATAGGGCCCATACTACTGAAGACACCGGATTAGTGGGCAGTCCAAGTAAGAATCCTTTGGGTATCGGAGGTCGAGTAGGGTTGCATTATCGAGCGCGAGTATGCTCGATTGGGTCTCTGATATTTTTATGTTGTATTTCAGAGGCATCATGGTTGGGACATGCCACAGACCTGAGACGAGCGGTGTGAGTGACGAGGAGATTCGTCAGATGATCCATGATGAGGTGGCTGCGGCAATCCGGGTCGAGATTCCGGAGATGTTTGGGTCTATCAAGACCACGCTGTTGGAGACTTTTGATGAGCGGTACGCCGCGATGATTGAGGCCGCAGCCGCTGCAGCTACGGCAGCTGCGGCTGCTGCCAGGCCTCAGGGAGGCGACTCGTTGCTATTCCGAGAGTTCAGCAACACGAAGCCACCCGAGTTTGATGGGACGCAGGATCCGATCGCTGCGATGAGATGGATTGCTGACATTGAGGGATGCTACTATACTTGTTCATGTCCGGAGCATCTGATGGTACAGTTCGCTTTGAACCAGCTCCGCTTGGGAGCGAAGGATTGGTGGAAGTTCGTGACGGCGAACTTCACTCTTGCAGAGATTTCAGCGGTGACCTGGTAGAGGTTCACCACCATGTTCAGAGACAAGTATGTTTCCCCGGTGGAGAGGGAATGGTTGGTTCAGGAGTTCTTGACCCTCAAGCAGGGTAATGATACGGTTACTGTGGTCACCCAAAAGTTTCATGAGAGGGCGATGTTCTGCCCTGAGCAGGTGGCTACTGAGCAGGCTCGGATGAGCCGATATCTGGGTATTCTGAGGAGGGACATCCGGGAGTTCGTGTTGAACTCGACGTACCAGACATTTGCTGAGCTCCAGGCAAATGCCAGGAAGAGGGAGATTGAGTTGGAGACTCAGGCCAGGGAGGAGGCCGAGTCTTAGAGGATGGACCGGCGGCCGGCTCAGTCTTAGCCGGTAGCCAAGCGGACCAAGTCCGCTGATTCGAGGATTGGAGGCCAGAAGGGCCTCACTTGCGGGAAGTGCGGCAAGGGTCATGAGGGGACCTGTCGATCGGGTGCTTGCTACAAATGTGGCAAAGAGGGGCATATCGCCAAGGACTGCCCTAAGGGATTTATGGTTTGCTTCCATTGCAACCAGACCGGCCATCGGAAGGCCGAGTGCCCTCAGTTACACCAGGGATCAGCACAGGGATTTGCGCCGATAGCTAGGATTATCGAGGCTCGACCGGCAAAGGCCGAGGCTCCGAAGGCTCATGGGAGAGCTTTTCAGTTGACTGTGGAGGAGGTCCGCGCGGTGCCCGATGTCGTGGCTGGTATGTATTCTATCATGTATTTATTTTTATGCTGAGATGTTGTGCTTATTTTATGATGTGCGTAGGTACTTTTCTTGTGAATTCTGTACCTGCCTTGGTATTATTTGACTCGGGTGCGAGTCGGTCTTTTGTATCTCTAGCTTTTAGTCAGCACCTTGGTATTGAGCGACAGGTGATGAGTCGACCTCTGAGGGTTTCCATAGCTGATGAGAAGGCGGTATATGCCACCGACGTGATTCGAGGATGCGTGCTCGAGATTTTTGGTGTCGATTTTCCTATAGACCTAGTTCCTATCGCTATGGGAGATGTCTGTGTCATCATGGGCATGGACTGGTTGAGTAAGTTTGGAGCGGTCATTGACTACGAGAAACAGCTGGTGACTATGCGAGACCCTAGTGGGGGAGTGCTTACTGTGTATGGTGAGGGGACCCGGTGTGGGTCAGCGTTCTGTTCGGCTGCCTGGGCGAGGCAGAGTTTGCAGCAGGGCTGCAGTGGATTCATAGCCTATGTGATGGACGCACGAGTGGCCACTGGGAGGCCAAGTTCAGTTAACGAGGTTCTGGTAGTGCGCGAGTTCCCGGAAGTTTTTCCCGAGGAACTGCCGGGCGTGCCTCCGGAAAGACAAGTGGAGTTCCGTATTGACTTGATTCCGGGAGCAGCACCTATCGCCAAGGCGCCTTATCGCCTCGCGCCGCCGGAGATGCAGGAGTTATCCTCGCAGCTTCAGGAGCTGTTGGGGAAGGGGTTTATTTGACCGAGTAGCTCGCCTTGGGGAGCACCGATCTTTTTTGTCAAGAAGAAAGATGGTTCACACCGGATGTGTATCGATTAAAGGGAGTTGAACAAGTTGACGGTCAAGAACCGGTATCCGTTACCTAGGATCGATGATCTGTTCGATCAGTTGCAAGGGGCATCTTGGTTTTCCAAGATAGTCTTGAGGTCGGGTTATCATCAGATGAGGGTTCGGGATGAAGATATCCAGAAGGCTGCATTTAGAACTCGTTATGGACATTACGAGTTTGTGGAGATGCCTTTTGGACTCACCAATGCCCCAGCTGCGTTCATGGATCTCATGAACAAGGTGTGCAGGCCGATGCTGGATCGGTCGGTGATCGTATCCATTGATGATATTTTGGTATATTCGAGGTCTAGAGAGCAGCATGAGGAGCATTTGAGGGAGATCCTTGGAGTTCTGAGATCGGAGAGGCTGTATGCCAAATTCTCCAAGTGTGAGTTCTGGTTACGAGAGGTCCAGTTCCTAGGACACCTTGTTAACCAAAAAGGGATATTGGTCGATCCGGCCAAGATTGAGGCGGTGATGAGATGGGAGGTGCCGAGATCACCCACTGAGATCAGGAGCTTTCTGGGATTGGACAGCTATTATCGGAGGTTTATTAGGGATTTCTCCAAGATCGCCGTGCCACTTACCAAGATCACCCGGAAGGGTGTTGCATTTTCTTGGGGTCCGGAGCAGCAGTCCTCATTCGAAACCCTTCGTCAGAAGTTGTGCGAGGCCCCGGTGCTCGCACTCCCGGAAGGGATGGAGGATTTTGTGGTATATTGTGATGCATCTATATCTGGGTTAGGGGCAGTGCTTATGCAGAGGGGGCACGTTATAGCATATGCATCGAGGCAGCTGAAGCCTCATGAGTCGAGATATCCCACCCACGATTTGGAGTTGGGGGCTATGGTGTTTGCCCTCAAGATCTAGCGACACTATCTATATGGGATTCGGTGTACCATATACACGGACCACAAGAGTCTGAAGTACTTGATGGATCAGCCAAACCTGAATATGCGCCAGAGGAGATGGTTGGATGTGGTGAAGGATTATGATTGCGAGATCCTGTACCACCCGGGCAAGGCTAATGTCGTAGCCGATGCTTTGAGCCGTAGGTCGGAGAGCGCCCCGATCCGAGACATTTGTATGAGGTTGACGGTGATGACTCTGGTATTGGACACCATCCGAGGGGCCCATGTTGAGGCTGCGAGACCAGAGAACCGAAAGCGGGAGCGGGTCGTTGGGCAGGTGTTAGAGTTCGTTATCGATGGTCGGGGACTTATGACATTTCAGGGTCGGATTTGGGTACCATTTGTGGGCGGGACGCGTACCATTTTGATGGAAGAGGCACATCGATCAAAGTTCTCGATCCATCCCGGGGCCACTAATATGTATTTGGACTTAAAGAAGGAGTATTGTTGGCCCTGTATGAAGAGGGATGTTGCATGGTTTGTCGAGAGGTGCCTAACCTGTCGCCAGGTTAAGGCCGAGCATCAGCGTACGCATGGTAAGCTGCAGCCGCTGGAGATTCCCGAGTGGAAGTGCGAATAGATTACCATGGACTTTATCACCAAATTGCCAAGGACTGCGAGAGGAGTTGATGCAATTTGGGTGATTGTGGATAGGTTGACGAAGAGCGCTCATTTTCTTGCTATCAGCGAGAGCTCTTCTACTGAGAGGTTCGCAGAGTTGTATGTGAGGGAGGTGGTATCACGGCATGGAGTTCTGATGTCGATTGTTTCAGATCGATACGTGCGATTTACTTCCAGATTTTGGAAGAAGTTTCATGAGGAGTTGGGTACGAGGCTGCATTTCAGTACTGCATACCACCCACAGGCGGACGGGCAGAATGAGCGGACGATTCAGACGCTCGAGGATATGCTCCGAGCGTGTGTTTTGGATTTTGGAGGGAGTTGGGACACCTATTTACCCTTGACAGAGTTTTCCTACAACAACAGCCATCATTCGAGCATTCGTATGCCACCCTTTGAGCTGTTGTATGGGAGGAGGTGTCGGACCCCCATCTGCTGGGGAGAGGTGGGGCATCGGGTAATGGGTAGTACGGAGATTGTGCTTTACACGACAGAGCAGATACAACAGGTCAGGCAGAGATTGTTGACCGCTCAGAGTCGCCAGAGGAGTTATGCGGACAGGCGTCGGTCCGAGCTCGAGTTTCAGGTTGTTGACCTTGTACTCGTAAATGTCTCTCCTTGGAAAGGAGTGATTCGATTTAGGAAGAGGGGAAAATTAGGGCCTCGATATATTGGACCTTTCAGGGTAATCGCGAGGATAGGCAGGGTAGCCTACCGTTTAGATCTACCTGTGGAGCTGGGACATATTCACGACACCTTCCATGTGTCGCAGTTGAGGAAATGTATTGCCGACGAGTCGGCAGTGGTACCATTAGAGGTTATTCAGGTGGATGCGGGCCTGAACTATATTGAGAGACCGATGGAAATTAGGGATCGAAAGGTTAAGGTTCTGAGGAACAAGGAAGTACCCTTGGTGCAAGTGCAGTGGCAGCATCGGAAGGGGTCCGAGCTGACATGGGAGTCCGAGTCTGAGATGCGGGAGCAGTATCCGGAATTGTTTACGGTATAGGACTTCGGGGACGAAGTCTGGTTCTAATGGGGGAGAATTGTAACAGCCCGAAATCCAGGTACCCTTTTATGTAGCCCTTCATCTTTAATTGTTTTCATTTTAGGGATTTTATGTTCGGCGAGTACGCTGCGCGTACTCGCGCGCTTCATTTATATGCCTCCCCCCTCAGGTACGTTGGGCGTACCCAAGGTTACGCTGGGTGTAACTGGTCCAGACCCATAAACACTAATTTTGGTGGTTGGCTATAAAAGGAATGAGATTGCTTGACTCCTCAGCCACCATCCCTCAGAAAGAAACCCTAAGAGAGTGTTCCTTCGTTCCTAGCCCTTTTATTAGTGTTCTATGCTTGGTGGTGTCATTTCAAGATAGCAAAGGAGAAGAAGAGTCCATTGTGAAGGCTAGAAGCTGGTGTTCAAGTGTAGATCCGGGCTTAGCAAAGGTTGGAGCTTCTTTCTAAGGTAAAAAGTTCGGATCTTGACTTGTAGATCTTGTGGTATGCTTTAATGACCATTTTCTAGGGTTTTGGTCCCAGAGGTGGAGACTTTATGAGCAAGTGGTCTCCATTATCTTAGATCCATCATATTTATGGTCCATTTGAGTTGTAGATCCATAAACATGTAATCTTGGACGTGAATGATTAGCCATGCATGAGATCTAGATCCTTGAGTTGAAATGGAAAGGTGTTAAGGAGTGTAAGAGCCTTTACAGCCATGCCAAGGCTTAAAGGTTCCGACTTAATGAGTAAGGATGCATAAATAAGGCCGGATCTAGAAGTTGAAGTAGTGGGTTAACTGATTAAGACCAGAAATGAAGTGTGTATAGATCTGACTATTACGCTAGGCGTAACTCCCAGTACGCGCAGCGTACTGGGTGGAGACCCCGACTATTGAGTTGGCGATGTACGCCCCATGTACATCAGTCTGTACGCCCCACGTACTGAAGATGTTGACTTTTGCTGACTTTTAGGGTTTGGTCAACATGTGGACTTTGAGTCAAGGGAGGGTAAAATGGTCTTTTACCCCTCTGAGGAATGTTAATAAGGGGTAAAGTCTAGTGGTGGAAGTCTATATTAATTAAAATGATATTCGTTATGATTAGGCGAGGATCAGTGTTCGTTTGGGATTCGGAGATAGCGAGCACGTGAGATTCTAGACTTTCCACGAGGTGAGTTTTCTCACTATACTGTACCCGGAAGGGTTTTATTGTGTGACCGGAAGGTCGAATATGTTATCAGTTGTATGCATCGTATATGATAAGTTAATCGTTTATATGTGCTATGTATGCTATGCTGGATATGGGCCGGAAGGCATTATGTTATGGGCCATAAGGCATTATGTTATGGGCCGGAAGGCATAGATGTTATGGGCCGGAAGGCATCGTGATGAGGACCGTAAGGTAGGACCGGAAGGTTTACTGAGTCGGGACGGAAGTCCCCTGAGACACATGGACCGGAAGGCTAGGGCCTGGAAAGGCGTATGTGCGCAAGAAGTATTTTGGGGAACTCACTAAGCATTTATGCTTAAAGTTGTTAGTTATGTGTTTCAGGTACTAGCGAGGACCGTGGCAAGGCGCCGACGTGATTTGTACACACTAACAAAGGAACTGTTTTATGATCATGGGTGTATTTTGTTACAATGACATTGGTTACACATGTGATTTCAGAATATTAAATGATGGTTTATGTTGTTTGAAAAATGAAAAAATTGTTTCGAAAATTTACGTTGTTACATCGACGTGGTTAGCAGATAACCAGTCCATACCGATAATGACGTCAAAACTTCAAATAACCATTAGCATAAGGTCGATGAGAAAGGGATGAGAATTTAGATTTAAGGTACAGTTCCTAAGTATTTCCCTAATACTACCGACTTCACCGTTTGCCATTTCTACTCTATAGGCTTCTCTAAGTTTACTAGAGGGGTGATTTAATAACTTCCTAAATTTAGGAGTAATATAGCTTTTATTGGTGCCAGTATCAAAATGAATATTTGCATACAAATTATTGATTACGAACATGCCTGTCACTACTGTCGGATCTCCGATGGCTACCCTCACTCCGATAGCAAATGCTCTGCCTCTAGCAGCACCTCCCTAAGCTCTTAATTTTGGAAAATCCATTATGAGGTGTCCAATTTCCTTGCACTCATAGCACGCTTGGCTATCTCTATTGGATGAGGTTCTACACTTGTTTTCAAAATGACATCTCTTGCCGCAGTTGGTACCGACCCAACATGCTCCATGGTAAAGGTACCCACATTCCTTACACTTAGGACTACCTCCTAAAGTAGTCCTTATTAAGGGTGATGCAGCGGTAAACACTCAAATCACTTCCCTTTTCTTTTCTGATGACTGCCTAGCCTTCCCTATCGCCTCCTTGCCAAATTTCCTTTTTCTACCCTCTACCTTCGGAAGGCCATCCTTCTAAACCCTCGTTCCTTGATGAACCTCTTGATGTGTAACATTTCTTCCAGGTATCATTTATTTTTAAGTTTTTTTAGGGTATTGCACTAGGACTCGACTAGTTATGGAGCCCAACTCGAAGAGTAGAGATCAATATTGGAAATGGGACTCAGGGTCTACTCGACGATAGATATTGTAAAGGAAAACCCTAATTTTCCGGGTTTATTACGCTATTTAAAGAACTTACCCATTAGGGTTGGCCTCATTACCAGCCTCCTTACTTAGAGAAACCCTATAACCGCCTACCCCTCTTATTCATTGAAGTTTTGTGTGTTGTGGTGTGATTTTGAAGGAAGTCTTGAAGAGAGAAGTAGCCATCTTGGAGGAGTGATCTTGGATCCAGAAACACTACATAAAGGGCTGCATTTTGAAGGTATAAAGCCATAACCTTGACATGTAGTGTTTTTGACCTCATCTTTTGGTAGTTTAGGTCTTGTTTTGGAACTTTGGGTTGGATGTCCCAAGATAAGAGGTTTCAAGAGGTTAGGAGTGTAGAACTGGCCTCTATAACACCTATAGATGATTAAAGTTGCAAAATTTAATAGCCTCAAAGTCCCATTCATGCATTATGTCCATAATGAAGGCTAAAATGGAACTTGGAGAGTATTTCACGCATGCTTGGACCTGAAGTTAGAAACTTTACGTGATTGTCCACCCTTGGACATTAGATATGTGCTTTGGGTCGATGGGATGAAAGTTTAAAGGCTTGATGGCGCGGCATGCACTCTTCGACATTTAATTTGATGGGACACTATGATATTTGAAATAAAATGTTGATGTTGTGGATTTTGAAAACAATTTTCATTGTTATTTCATATTTTATAGGAATGATTTGGTTAATTAAAAATGAAAATTTTATTTGAAAATTTGGGTCGTTACAAGTTGGTAGCAGTGCCTTGGTTTGAGGGATTCGGGCACACTCTCGGGTGTGTCAGGACTCAAGCTAAGGAAATGGTAAAAATGTTGTTTTCAAAAATCAAAAGTTAAAAACTTCTTAAAATGGAAAAAGAGGAGAGTGCAATGCGCGCGATCGGCCAAGCTCAAGTAAGCGGTTCCCCAATATGTTAGCCATGCGATACTGATATTTGGATTATGATAGTCGGATGGATTTTTCTATGTGTATGCTTCTAAAATTGTATATGGTTAGGAGCTTATATCCCTAGAATGATTGATTTGGCCTTATTTTCTGTTCCTTGTTTGGTTGTGGTCCTAGGGTAGAATCTATTATTCAAAAGTCTATTTGATCATGTTCTGTGTAAAATTTGCATGCATAAAGGCAAGCTGTTATGATTGATGTGAGATCTGATGTGATGGGGTTGAACATATCTTAGGATAGCCTAGGATTTGAGCTGTGAAGTAGCCCGTGAGATATGTTTTACTCTAGAACAAACAAGGGTTATCAGGCAGAGGTTGGGAAAGGTACATGTAGATGTGGAAGGTAGTATTGGGCTCGTACTACGAAAACTACAGGATTTGTACCTGAACTAATGTTCGACCTCAAAGCTCTAAGGAGAACCGGTGTGGCAAGATCCCATTTTTGGACATTTTGATCATTATGTCTTGTGGTATTTTAGATCAGAATGATGGTGTGAAAACTATTAAATTTTGGATTAAGCAAGGTTTAAAATGTAGTTGTATATAAGTACTACCACAATGTATCCTTGTTGCAAAATGTAGCTGTATATAAGTACTACCACAATGTAACCTTGTTGCAATAAAATTTTAAGTGCCCAAAAGAACATTATTTGTATAAGCATATATGTATGCATATATGCATACATTGAAAATCATGTTTGTAGTAAACACTTAAAGTTCAAACATAGCCAAATAGTTGGAATATAAATCATGAATTTAAAACATTACTTTATAGTTTATGGACTAGTACCCCACCTACCTTGAGATTTCGGTTTTCCTAGGCCGAAATCACCCTCTTAGTGGGTACCACAAAACCGAAATCTCAAGATCCAAACCACTAGTTCCGACAACACTCATTCATGGTTTATTTGGACCAATATCACTTGGGTAAAAGGTGATTTCGGCCATACCATGGCCATAATCACCCATTTTATCCTTCCTAAGGTGATTTCGGTTTAGGGAAGGAAATATATAAGGTTAGTTGACTTTAAGAAGTGACGTTTCAGCCATTTCCCATGCAATTTATATCCAACAAACATCCAAGCAATTATCCGATGGTTAACTAGGTAAGTATCACCTCAATCTCCCCTTTTTAGACACGATAGTAAGCAAATAAAAAACCCCCACTTCAGTTTCTCTTTGCTATAACTTCAAACTCTCTAAAAAAGAAAGCCAAAATCTTCCAAGTTCAAAATTCTTCAAGTGTATTCCTAGAATTTGGTAAGTATTCTTTGAAATTCTAGTGTATTTATACACTTTTATGTCAATTTCATCATATTTACACATATTATTATGTGTTAAAATTCTTAGGATAATACCATTTCCAAGGAAGTTCTCAAACAACCCACAAATCCACTCAACATGAGTTTATACCCCCACATTTTCAGGTTTTTCATGTTTTTATAAGGGGAGGGGGGGGGGGGGGGGAATACAAGTAAAGTTTAGTTTTTACACAAATATTTGCATATTTCATCTCTATGATAAATAAGATATTATTTGCATGAGTTATGGTTGTTACTAGTTTTTTTATTACAAATATTTGTGATATATTAGTTTTCATATATAAAACTAACAAAAACAAACATAATCTATGTTGTGAAAGTCATAAGAAAAATTATGATTTGTAAAGTACAAGGTTTTGGATGTTTTTACCAAAAATATAGTTTTTTTTTTGACAAAAAGCAGTACATCATAGTTATTTCACTATTTTGTTGGTTACAACACAAAATATAATGTTTTGACCTTACATTTTGAAACTAGACAAGATAATTACTATATATATATATATATATATATATATATATATATATATATATATATATATATATATTCTAGACAAACAAACATGATAAACTATAATTGGTATAGTTTGGAAGTCACAAAACTATACTATCATCTTAAAAGAAACAAATAATTATTTGTCACACCCCCGAATCGTCAGAAAAACAACGGCAGAAACGTCCGGGGGCGGGTGACGTCATGCGTAGTATCACAACAATCGTATCATAGTAATCAAAGTAAACACAACTATTACATTACAATATGAATATTTACATCTGTTTTGAAACATAGTTTATATACATTAGTTTAAACAAAAGATAAAGGCGAGACTCCAAAAATGCTCCGTCTTCTCCAAAAGTTGCCAAGGTACCTGTCTATCGTTGCTCTGAGAATACAAGCAGTTTTGAAAACATATCAGCATAAAGCTGGTGAGTTCATAAGCATGTCTTTGTACTGAAAACTTGTAACACCGTAAATTTCAAAACAAGTTTTCACATTTTATAAAAACATAATTCATTTAATATTCATAAAAACATCAATGTTTGAAACTCAATACATGACATATAAAAATCCCAAGATCTCATAACATAAAAATCCCGTGTGTGTACTGATCAAGCCGGCGTCTTCCCGCGGTCATCACTTGTACCTGAAACAATAACACCAAACACTGTAAACACAAAGCTTAGTGAGTTCCCCAAAATACCACACATAGCTCATATTAGCCACTCGAGGCTATAACTCTGTGGGTCCGTGGACCCTACTCTGTGAACCCTCTGGTTCTAACTCTGTGAACCTTCCGGTTCTAACTCTATAAGCATGCACAGCATAAATCACATAGAAATAATGCAGTATAACACATAACATACATATAGCATACAAATACTCTATCACATAACTCTGATTACCTACTCAAGGTAAAGTATAGTGAGAAGACTCACCTCGCGTATCTCCATAACTCGCAAATCCCTGAAATCACTAGCGCTCGATCTCCCGAGCTATAATCCTCCTATAACACAATATATCTCTAATTAACACTTTCACAACTAAGGTTGACTAACCCTATCAAGTCAACACTGGTCAACTCTGTTCAATTGTCAACGGTCAACTTTGACCGGACTCGGCGAGTGCACTAGAGCGACTCGGCGAGTCTATACGGGTTCACTGACTCCCTCGGATCCTCTCTTGAAAAGTCGAGTACTTTCCTAACTCGACCAGTTCCACCTGGCATGAATCGCGGGGCCACCACGACTCAACTCGCCGAGTCTTAAGAACAACTCGACGAGTTCCGGCTTGACTCAACCCCCCCCCCCCTTTGACTCTCCCTGACTCACTGGGTCATCCCCCAACCCGGCGAGTCTACTCGCTGAACAATTTACGTGAAACCCAAACCCTACTCGCCAAGTCTCAAGAATAACTCAACGAGTTCATGCCATGCACAAACTCTATTGACCTCCTAAGGTCAGATCTATTTCCCCAAACCATAGATCTAGCCTTCCCAAGCATGAATGTCACGTAAAGTTCGAAACTTGATGCTTGTATAACCACAACAAGGCATCAAAAGGAGATTTGGTCCCAAAAATGACAACCTAAGTCCAATAACTCCATACTAACCCAAAAAGCTCCAAGGGTTAAGGTCTCTGGACCTCTTTGAGTCCAGATCCAAGGCACAAACTCGAAGAGGGACCATTTGCTTCACATAATCACTCTTTAAAGGGGTTAGAAAACCCTAACTCTAAAGATCAACCCTAAAACTGAAGGAGGTTCGAACTATTACCTCAAAATGAAGCCTCTGGACTCTGGATCTGCTTGAATATCACCTCCTCCTTGCTCTTGTCACCCTCTGCTTGCTAATCAAAGGATACAAAGATCCAAAAGTGACTTCTTCTCTCTCAAAGCGATTTAGCTCTCTTAGGGTTCTCTCAAGGGACTGGTAGCCACAATGGGAGGCTATAAGTGCCCTTAAATAGGCTCCAAACCCGGGGAATTAGGGTTTCATTAAACAACATGGACTCGCCGAGTCCAGACGCGAACCCGCATCCATAACTGCGATCATACTCGGCGAGTTTGGGCTCCAACTCGCCGAGTCTCCTCACAAATCACCAAAAATACAATAATAAATAATAACCGGGAATTCGGGATGTTACAATTCTCCCCCACTAGAACTAGACTTCGCCCTCAAAGTCTCGCTCTGCAAATAACTCCGGATGCTGCTCACGCATCTCACGCTCCGACTCCCAAGTCATCTCGGACCCCTTCCGATGTTGCCACTGAACCAAAACCAAGGGTACCTCCTTGTTCCTCAAAACCTTGATTTTCCGATCTCTGATTGACACCGGTCTCTCATCATAATTCAGGCTCGCATCCACCGGAATATCCTCTAATGGAACCACTGCTGACTCATCGTCTATACACTTCCGCAATTGCGACACGTGGAAAGTGTCGTGAATCTGACCCAACTCTGCTGGCAACTCCAAGCGATAGGCTACCCTACCTACCCTTGCGACCACCCGGAATGGACCAATATATCGGGGTCCCAACTTGCCCCTCTTCCTGAATCGAATCACTCCTTTCCAAGGAGAGAGCTTCAGGAGCACAAAGTTGCCGACCTGAAACTCAAGCTCGGACCGGCGTCTGTCCGCATAACTCTTCTGACGACTCCGAGCGGTCAACAACCTCTGTCTGACCTGCTGGATCTGCCTTGTCGTCTGAAGCACGATCTCTATATTGCCCATAACACACTGTCCGGCCTCTCCCCAACAAATGGGGGTCCGACACCTCCTCCCATACAACAGCTCAAAGGGTGGCATACCAATGCTTGAATGATGGCTGTTGTTGTAGGAAAACTCTGCCAAGGGAAAATACGTATCCCAACTCCCCCCGAAATCCAACACACACGCCCGGAGCATGTCCTCGAGCGTCTGGATCGTCCGCTCACTCTGTCCGTCTGTCTGGGGGTGGTATGCGGTACTAAAATGCAGCCTAGTACCCAACTCCTCGTGAAACTTCTTCCAGAATTTATAAGTGAAACGTACATCCCGGTCTGAGACAATCGAGATCAGCACCCCATGCCGAGATACCACTTCCCTCACGTACATCTCTGCTAATTTCTCTGTGGAGGAGCTCTCACTGATAGCAAGGAAGTGGGCGCTCTTTGTCAACCTGTCCACAATCACCCAAATTGCATCGACTCCCCTAGCAGTCCTTGGCAATTTGGTGATAAAATCCATGGTAATCTGTTCCCACTTCCATTCGGGAACCTCCAACGGCTGCAACTTACCATGCGGTCTCTAGTGCTCGGACTTAACCCTACGGCAGGTTAAGCACCTCTCAACAAACCACGCAACATCCCTCTTCATACAGGGCTATCAATACTCTCTCCTCAGGTCCAAATACATCTTAGTGGCCCTAGGATGGATCGATAATTTCGACCGATGATCCTCTTCCATCAAAATGGTACGCGTCCCTCCCAAAAATGGTACCCATATACGCCCTTGAAATGTCATAAGCCCCCAACCATCGGTAACGAACTCCGATACCAACCCAACAACTCGCTCCCTCTTTGGGTTCTCCGATCTCACGGCCTCAGCCTGTGCTCCACGAATGGTGTCCAACACTGGAGCCATCACGGTCAATCGTAAACATACATCTTGCAATGGGGCGCTCTCCGCTCTACGACTCAGGGCGTCGGCTACCACATTAGCCTTTCTCGGATGGTATAGGATCTCACAATCATAATCCTTGACCACATCCAACCACCTCCTCTGCCGTATGTTTAGGTTGGGCTGATCCATTAAATACTTCAGGCTCTTATGGTCCGTGTATATCGTACACCGAACCCCATACAGATAGTGACGCCAAATTTTGAGGGCGAACACCACTGCCCCCAACTCTAGATCATGGGTGGGATACCTCGTCTCATGAGGCTTCAGCTGCGTCGATGCGTATGCTATCACATGCCCTCTCTGCATCAGCACCGCTCCCAACCCCAAGATCGACGCATCACAGTATACCACAAAGTCCTCCATCCCCTCCGGGAGGGCTAACACCGGGGCTTCGCATAACCTTTGGCGAAGCGTCTCAAAGGAGGCCTGCTGCTCGGGGCCCCATGAAAAAGTGACACCCTTCCGGGTCAACCTGGTGAGTGGCACTGCGATCTTAGAGAAATCCTTGATAAACCTCCGATAATAACCTGCCAACCCTAAGAAACTCCTGATCTCGGAGGGTGACCTCGGCACCTCCCAACTCATCACTGCCTCAACTTTGGCCGGGTCGACCAATATCCCTTTCTGGTTAACGAGATGCTCTAGGAACTGGATGTCTCGCAACCAGAAATCACACTTAGAGAATTTGGCATAAAGCCTCTCCGATCTCAGAACTCCGAGGATCTCCCTCAAATGCTCCTCATGCTGCTCTCTAGATCTCGAATATACCAAAATTTCGTCGATGAATACAATCACCGACCGATCCAACATCGGCCTGCACACTCGGTTCATGAGATCCATGAACACTGCCGGGGCATTGGTGAGCCCGAAAGGCATCACCACAAACTCATAATTCCCATAACACGTCCTGAACGTTGTCTTCTGGATGTCCTCATCTTGCACCCTCACCTGATGATATCCATACCTCAAATGGATCTTGGAGAACCAAGATGCTCCTTGTAACTGATCGAAAAAATCGTCGATCCTCAACAACGGGTAACGGTTCTTGACCGTCAGATTGTTCAACTCCCGGTAATCAATGCACATCCGGTGTGAACCATCCTTCTTCTTGACAAAAAGGATAGGCGCTCCCCACGGCGAGCTGCTCGGCCGAATAAACCCCTTTCCCAGCAGCTCCTGAAGCTACGAGGATAACTCTTGCATCTCTGGAGGTGCAAGGCGATAAGGCACCTTGGCGATAGGCGCGGCCCCCGGAACCAAATCGATACTGAACTCCACTTGCCTCACGGGAGGCACACCCGAAAAATCCTCTAGAAATACATCCGGGAACTTACGCACTATCGGAACCTCCTCCACTGACCTCGGCCTCTCTGAATCAACCCGCGTATCCATGACATACGCCACAAAGCCCTTACAGCCCTGATGTAGACACTGCCTCACCCTAGCGGCCGAACAAAATGCTGACCCAGAACGTGTACCCTCGCCGTACACCATAAGAACTCCCCCACTAGGGTCTCGTATGGTCACCAGCTGCCGCTCGCAGTCGATAACTGCACCGAATCTGCTCAACCAGTCCATGCTGACAATGAAACAGACATAACCCATTGCAATAGGATCCAAATCAATCGGGAACTCAACACCAAAAATCTCGAATACGCACCCATGGATAACCTCTGTGGCATATATCACCCTCTCATCAGCTATGGAAACTCTCAGAGGCCGACTCAACGCCTCACGACTAACACTGAGATGCTGACTAAAAGCCAAAGATACAAAAGACCGACTCGCACCCGAGTCAAATAACACCAATCCAGGTACAGAATTCACAAGAAAAGTACCTACGCATAACATAATATAAGCATAATATCTCAACATCAAAATAAATACATGAAAGAATACATACCAGCCACGACATCGGGCGCTGCGCGGACCTCCTCCGCGGTCAACTGAAAGGCTCTCCCTCGTGCCCTCGATGCCTCGACCTTCACTGGCCGGCTCTCTATAGCTCTGATGGCGGCAGGGGCAGATCCCTGAGGTGCTCCCTGAGCTGATCCCCACAACTGCGGACACTCTGCCTTCCGGTGTCCGGTCTGGTTACAGTGGAAACACACTGCACACCCCTTGGGGCAGTCCTTGGCCATATGCCCCTCCTTGCCACACTTGTAGCAAGATCCAGCTCTACAAAGTCCATCATGACCCTTGCCGCACTTCCCACAAGTGCGGCCCTTCTGGCTCCCTGATTTGGGATCAGCGGGCTTGGCCTGCTTGTCTGCCGGCTGGGACTGTGTCGGTCGCCGATCCCTCCCCTGAGACTCCGCCTCCTCCCTAGCCTGAGTCTCTAGCTCAATCTCCCTCTTCCGGGCATTTTCCTGAAGCTTGGAAAATGTCCGGTACGAGGAGTTCGCCACGAACTCCCGAATGTCTCGCCTCAAGATACTCAAATATCGGCTCATACGTGCCTGCTTAGTGGACACGTACTCAGGGCAGAACATCGCCCTCTCGTGGAACATCCTGGTAATCACCGTAATAGACTCAGTACCCTGCTTGAGGGTCAGAAACTCCTGGGCCAAACGCTCCCGCTCCACCTGGGGAACATACTCATCTCGGAACATGGCAGTGAACCTCTCTCAGGTCACTACCGCAAGCTCAGTAGGCGTAAAGTGCGCCGTCACAAACTTCCACCAGTCCTTCGCTCCCAAGCGAAGCTAGTTCAGCGCGAACCGAACTCTCAAATGCTCAGGAGATGAGCAGGTGAAGAAACACCCCTCTATGTCTGAAATCCATCTCATAGCCGCCACCGGGTCCTGGGTCCCATCAAACTCCGGCGGTTTTGTGTTGCTGAACTCTCGGAACAGCAACGCATCACCACCCTGCGGCCTCGCGGCAGCAATAGCTGCGGTGGCCGCTGCAACAACAGCCTCAGAAAGAGCAGCATAACACTCGTCGAAAGTCTCAATCAACATGGTCTTAATAGACCCGAACATCTCTGGTATCTCTGCCCTGATGGCCGCAGCCACCTCCTCATGGATGATCCGGCGGATCTCCTTATCACTGGCCCCACTGCTCTCAGGCATAAGATGTGTCCTCACCATGATCTACCTCTGAAATAGAACATACGATAAATTAGAATCCATTCTAGCATACTCACACTCGACAGCTCATCCCTCCTTGATCCTTGGCATTCCAAAGATTCTTACTTGGGTTGTACACCGCCCCGGTGTTTTCAGTAGTACGGGCCCAATACTACTGTCCGCACCGTATCAGAATACACCCCAAGTCCTCCTTTACGGATCCCAAGTTCCAAGTACTCTATTATGCATAATCCACTCTCTAACAGATCTCTCATAAGCTCCTCGCTGCTACTTACTCACTCTCAAGCATCTCATAGCAGCTCACCTCTCCCTAGGCTAAGGCATCACAAATCAGGCCACTCTAGTCCTAATAGGAGTACCTAGCCCACTCTAGCATGAGAATACATCATATCAATATCATAACACATAATATGAGAGTATCTTGGGAAATCACCGTTCGGGCGCGGACTGATCGTACACACAACTCTGCTCTGCATTTTTCCAAAAATCTTTTACTCTTTTTGAAAATATTTCTCAAATCCTCAGTTTGAGTTCAAATACGCCCGAAGGTGTACTCGAATCCCTCAAACCAAGGCTCTGATACCAACTTGTAACACCGTAAATTGCAAAACAATTTTTCACATTTTATAAAAACATAATTCATTTAATATTCATAAAAAACATCAATGTTTGAAACTCAATCCATGACATATAAAAACCCCAAGATCTTATAACATAAAAATCCCATGTGTGTACTGATCAAGCCGGCGCCTTCCCACGGTCATCACTAGTATCTGAAACAATAACACCAAACACTGTAAGCACAAAGCTTAGTGAGTTCCCCAAAATACCACACATAGCACATATTCGCCACTCGAGGCTATAACTTTGTGGGTCTGTGGACCCTACTCAATGAACCCTCTGGTTCTAACTCTGTGAACCTTCCGGTTCTAACTCTATAAGCATGCACAACATAAATCACATAGAAATAATGCAGTACAACACATAACATACATATAGCATACAAATACTCTATCACATAACTCTGATTACCTACTCAAGGTAAAGTATAGTGAGAAGACTCACCTCGCGTATCTCGATAACTCGCAAATCCCTGAAATCACTAGCGCTTGATCTCCCGAGCTATAGTCCTCCTATAACACAATATATCTCTAATTAACACTTTCACAACTAAGGTTGACTAACCCTATCAAGTCAACACTGGTCAACTATGGTCAATGGTCAACAGTCAACATTGACCGGACTCGGCGAGTGCACTAGAGCGACTCGGCGAGTCTATACGGGTTCACTGACTGCCTCTGATCCTCTCTTGACACGTCGAGTATTTCCCTAACTCGACGAGTTCCACCTGGCATGAATCACGGGGCCACCACGCCTCAACTCGCCGAGTCTCAAGAACAACTCGATGAGTTCCGGCTTGACTCAGCCCCCTTTTGACTCTCCCTGACTCAATGGGTCATCCCCCAACCCGGCGAGTCTACTCGCTAAACAGTTTACGTGAAACCCAAACCCTACTCACCGAGTCTCAAGAACAACTCGACGAGTTCATGCCATGCACAAACTCTATTGACCTCCTGAGGTCAGATCTGTTTGCCCAAACCATAGATCTGGCCTTCCCAAGCATGAATGTCATGTAAAGTTCGAAACTTGATGCTTGTATAACCACAACAAGGCATCAAAAGGAGATTTGGTCCCAAATATGACAACCTAAGTCCAATAACTCCATACTAACCCAAAAAGCTCCAAGGGTTAAGGTCTCTGGACCTCTTTGAGTCCAGATCCAAGGAACAAACTCGAAGAGGGACCATTTGCTTCACATAATCACTCTCCAAAGGGGTTAGAAAACCCTAACTCTAAAGATCAACCCTAAAACTGAAGGAGGTTCAAACTATTACCTCAAAATGAAGCCTCTGGACTCTGGATCTGCTTGAATCTCACCTCCTCCTTGCTCTTGTCACCCTCTTCTTGCTAATCAAAGGATACAAAGATCCAAAAGTGACTTCTTCTCTCTCAAAGCGATTTAGCTCTCTTAGGGTTCTCTCAAGGGACTGGTAGCCGCAATGGGAGGCTATAAGTGCCCTTAAATAAGCTCCAAACTCGGGGAATTAGGGTTTCATTAAACAGCGTGGACTCGCCAAGTCCAGACGCGAACCCGTATCCATAACCGCGATCATACTCGGCGAGTTTGGGCTCCTACTCGCTGAGTCTCCTCACAAATCACTAAAAATACAATAATAAATAATACCTGGGAATTCAGGATGTTACAAAACTAGTCACTGAGTTTGTATAAATGGTTTCTTTTCATTATAAGTAAGATGTTGTTTGTATCGAAAAACCATTGTTATCAAGTTCTAAAGTATGTATGCATGCTTTCCAAGAAAATCCAATATTTTCTAGCATGTTTGTTGATTTTTGTATGAAAAGTATGCTCCGTTTGAAAACCATGGCTACCACCAGTATGTAGTGTAAGTTCTATTCGAAAACCCTGGCTACCACCAGTACGTAGTGTATGACCTGCTTGAAAACCCTAGCTACCAACAGTATGTATAGTAGTTTTATTACTTAAAATAAAACAAAAGGTTGTTGTCACACCCCGAAACCGAAGGCGGAAAGGTTCCGGGGCGGAGGTGACTTCACGTTAAGTATCACAACCAATGTACATAGTTAGCATAGTAAACACAAAACATTACATTACATAGAATATTTACATTTATTTGAAAATAAAGTGATACAAGTTTTATTCGAATATATCATATAAACAAAAGCTAAGACGAGTCTTCTATACGTTCTGTCTTCACCAAAAGATCGTAGGGTACGTGTCTAATGTGGACCTAAGAATACAAGCAGTTTGAAAATCAGCATATAGCTGGTGAGTTCATAAGTGATTTGTTTTTTGAAAATGAACAAGTTTCCTTTGGTTTCTCAAAAGGTGGTTGTCCAAGAAAATCCCATATTTTCTTATATGTAAAGTTTGGTTATCCGTTTGTTATACGATCTAGTTATGTACAGTTTGTTATCCCAGGAAAAACCCTTATTTTCCTTAAAAGTTTGTAACCGGTTATCGGTTCTGAATGTAATGTACAAGTATCTCCCATACTTGAAGTGTTTGTGTGAAGTTTCCTGAAAACCTGGTTATCCTTGAAATGTATGATAGTTTTAACACGTATATAAAACTATTGTGTGAGAAGTAAACTAATTCTTAAGGTTATTAGTTTACTATATCCATTATTACCAACAAGTAAATCTCAGTTATCTAAATTGTGAGTTCCATAACCATACAATAGACTATAAATGGCAATAAGTAGTCCATTATCATTTTATGACTTTCGTCAGCCTTGAACCTTTCGGTTCGACTGTAGCTAGCAGCCAGGTGAGGGGTTGTCAATCCCGTATACATCTATACACTCAAGTCACCCTCTCCCTCCAAGAGATTCTGGTTACGGGTGCGGTCCTCCACTCATGTATCTCTTTGGAGTGTTTCCGAGGACGTGTCTCCAATTATTAAGATTAACAAATTTACAAGTAATAATGTGGAAAATCCTGTTTGTGGTTCTGGTTACAACGGGGGTCCTCCACCCGCGTATCTCTGTGGAGTGTTACCGAGGACGTGTTCTAATGTTCTATGTTAATGATTTTGTCATAAATGAAGTGAAAAATCATTGATGAAATATACAACATAACACTGTATAATCAGGTATGCAATTAGTTTGAAAGCTAACTCTACAAGTCAAACAGTTGGTTAAAATGGTTTCCAGTGTTAAAGTATATGAAGTGTAAAACATTTCAAATGAAATCATAAGTTTGAGTACAAGATTTTCTTGTACTTTTTCTTGTATCCCCCCCCTAAAATCATTGAAAACACGGAAAAAGGTGTAGGGGTATGAACTCACCAGACGAGAAATGTGTCGATTGGATGCTAAGTGTCAGTTCGGGGCTTGAGTACATGCGAGGTTCCTATGTAATATGAAGAGATACATAATTGTATCTAATTAGACTTTGAACTACTAAATAAGTAAGACAATACACTCTGAGACGCAAAAACACTTTATTTCAAGTGTTAGGAGTGATCCGGGTAGCATCTAAGTGTGTGTAGGGCCTAGATAAGGAGTTTACTCTTCAAGAGTAAGCCCTTAGGGGGTGTTTACGGTCTAAAGACCATGTCCCCATGATTTTATGGCCGTAAACTCATGGATGGTGTGGTTTTGGATGGTTAAAGGTCTAACAATGCATAAAGGAAGGTTCTAGGGTTGATTGCATGGCCTATGAAGTGACTGGGACTTGAATTGACCTAGGAAAAGTTGTTTACGGTTCCTGAATAGAACTTGGGGAGTTTACTACCATAAACACATGAGTTTACGGCAGCAAAATCATGTTTTTCCATGAATCTTATGCTTTGGTGGTTGTAGGTTAAGCATATAAGGTTCTAGACTCAAATCTAAGTCATATAAGGTGTTAAGGGCACTTAAACACCCCATTGAATGTGTTTACGGTTTTGGGAGACCTTCCCAAACCATAAACTCAAGTGTGACACATTTGTATATGTTTTGGTGCATCTAATGGAGGAATATAAGGTTCTAGGCACTCATGGAAGCTTTTGGAGGGGTTGAAGGGGCATTTTAACACCTTAAAAGGTGTTTAAGGTCCATGAAGATGTGTTTACGGTTCAAGAATGTTCTTGGACCGTAAACTCATGTTTACTACCCAATTAACATGATTTTGGTGTTCAAATCTCGTGCATGCAAGTCCTTAAGCCATATCTATGCACTAGAAAGGATTTGGAAGGGTTTTTGGGCTTCAAAACCCCTTTTGGGAGATGTTCCCAAACCGTAAACACATGTTCTTGATGGTTTTTGGTGATTTAAACAAAGACTTGCTAGATAAACAAGCTTAGAAACATGCTAGGATAGATTACTTACCATATTGAAGCTTGAAAGAGGTGTTTTTGGCCAAGTTTCGAGTTTTAGAGAGAGAGAGAGAGAGAGAGAGAGAGTAGAGAGAGAAAGTTGTGAGGTGGTGGAAAGTTTCAAATGAAGTCCTTTCAACTTTATATATGCTTAGATTTTGTGGCCCGGTGCAAATCTACCCGATACCAACGTTAAATGGGGTTTAAAAATTTTACCCGATTAATTTGCCGTGATTACGATTTAGTCGTAAATAAAAATTTTCTAAATAAATAACTAGGGTATTTTTATGCATTTCTAATGGGTTTGGACACTCATAATGTCAAGATAAAAAGTCCCAATTTAATTAATTTAAACCGAAAGTTAACGGAATAATTGGAATACAAACAATTTTATTAACGGGAACGGGTTATAGCGACGGAATAAATTACGAGTTGTCACATTATCCCCCCGTTAGAGAAAATTTCGTCCCAAAATTTAAAAATTAAGATACAAATCATGGATTTTGAAAGAGATGCGGATATTTCTGATTCATCGAGTCTTCGCGCTCCCAAGTGAACTCAGGTCCCCGCTTGGCATTCCAGCGAACCTTACTATCGGGATGCGACTTTGTTTTGTACGTTTGATCTCTCGATCCATGATTTCGATGGGTTCTTCCACAAAGTTCAGGTTTTCGTTGATCTCGATCTCGTCAAGAGGGATAACGAGGGTTTCATCGGATAGACACTTTTTAAGATTAGAGACGTGGAAGACAGGATGGATGTTGCTAAGTTCTTGAGCTAGTCGGAGTTTGTAGGCTACGGGACCGGTCCTAGCGAGGATCTCGAAGGGTCCTATGTACCTCAAGTTAAGTTTTCCGCGCTTTCCAAAGCGTATCATGCCTTTCCAGGGCGAGACCTTTAACAAGACACGATCTCCAACCTGGAATTCTAGAGGTTTCCATCGTTTATCGGCGTAACTCTTCTGTCTATATTGTGAAGCTTTCAGTCGTTCTTGGATCTGGATGATTTTCTCGGTGGTTTCGTGGATGATTTCAGGACCAGTGAGAGCACTGTCGGGGACTCGACTCTTGGCTAGCTGCGTGTCCCCTACCTCAGCCCAGCACAGAGGGGATCTGCACTTACGACCGTAGATGGCTTCGAACGGAGCAGCTTTAATACTCGTGTGGTAACTGTTGTTATACGAGAACTCGATCAAAGGTAGATGGGTGTCCCATGACTTTCCGAAATCGATGACACATGCTCGCAGCATGTCTTATAGGGTTTGGATAGTCCTCTCACTCTGTCCATCAGTCTAAGGATGATAAGCTGTACTCATATCCAGCTTAGTTCCAAGAGCTTTCTGAAGGGACTACCAGAACCTTGAGGTAAACCTGCTATCTTGGTCGGAGATAATGGACACAGGCACACCGTGCAGTCGGACTATCTCTTGGGTGTAGGTTTGTGTAAGTCTTTCCATGTTGAATGATTCTTTAATCGGAAGGAAGTGAGCAGATTTTGTCAAACGGTCAACAATTACCCAAATGGTATCGTACCCACTTGGAGATTTGGCTAACTTGGTGATGAAATCGATGGTAATCATCTCCCATTTCCACTCAGGTATCTCGGGCTGCTGGAGTAGACTCGAGGGCTTCTGATACTCGACTTTTACCTTGGCGCAAGTCAAACACTTGCACACAAAGGTAGTGATCTCGGCTTTCGTGTTTGGCCACCACTATTGTTTCTTGAGATCCAGGTACATCTTGTCCGAACCTGGGTGAACGGAGTATCTGGTCTTGTGAGCTTCGTTCATAACAACTTCTCTGAAACCTCCGAACTTTGGGGTCCAGATTCGATCCATGAAATAGTAGACTCCGTGACCTCTGATCTCAAGTTTCTTATCCATTCCCCTCAAGGCTTCGCTCGACACGTTCTCTGGTTTGGGGGCTTCTAACTGGGCTTCTCGGATCTAAGTGTATAAGTGGGAATGGATGGTCATCGTTAATGTCTTCACTTTGTTGTTTGAGTTTTCCTTTCGACTGAGGGCATCTGCTACCACATTGGCCTTTCCGAGATTGTAGCGGATTTCACACTCGTAATCACTGAGTAGCTCTACCCATTGCCGCTACCTCATGTTTAAGTCTTTTTGATTGAAGATGTGATGCAGGCTCTTATGGTCAGTGAAGATCGTGCACTTGGTTCCATAGAGATAATGTCTCTAAATCTTCAGTGCGAAGACCACTTCTCCTAACTCCGGATCATGAGTCGTATAGTTAACTTCATGTGCCTTCAACTGTCTTGAGGCATAAGCGATAACTTTTCCTCTCTGCATAAGCACACAACATAAGCCCTGATTAGACGCATCACAATAAACAACGAAATCCTCTGTCCCTTCGGGCAGGGACAAGATAGGTGCGCTGCACAAGGCTTGATTTAACGTTTGGAATTTAGTTTCTTGCTTTTCACTCCAACAAAAGGGTACACCTTTCTGTGTTAGAGTGGTTAAGGGTTTGGCGATTCTAGAAAATTTTTGGATGAATCTCCGATAATAGTCGGCTAGAACCAAGAATTGACGGATTTCTGTGGGTGTATTCGGTGCCGACCAATTCTCTATTGCTTTGATCTTGGAAGGGTCCACATGTATACCATCCTCGCTTACCACGTGACCAAGGAAAGCTACCTTTCGAATCCATAACTCGCACTTGGAGAATTTTGAATACAGCTTCTCCAATCTAAGTGTTTCCAATACTAACCTCAAGTGTTGTTTGTGATCTTCTTCGCTGCGGGAATAAACAAGTATGTTATCAATGAACACGATGATGAACTTGTACAGAAAAGGACGACACACCCGGTTCATCAGGTCCATGAACACAACCAGTGCATTGGTTAGACCGAAGGGCATCACTACGAACTCGTAGTGTCCATATCGAGTCCTGAATGCCGTCTTTGAAACACCATTCTCGTAGACTCGAAGCTAATGGTACCCTGATCTAAGGTCTATCTTCGAGAAGTAACTGGCTCCCTGAAGTTGATCGAAGAGGTCATCTATTCGAGGAAGAGGATACTGGTTTTTGACAGTCAACTTATTCAGCTCACGATAGTTGATGCACATTCAGAAGGATCCATCTTTCTTCTTTACAAACAATACCGGAGCTCCCCAGGGTGAGGAACTCAGAAGGATCCATCTTTCTTCTTTACAAACAATACCGGAGCTCCCCAGGGTGAGGAACTCAGTCTGATGAACCCTTTGTCGAGCAGCTCATTAAGCTGGCTGGATAATTCCTGCATTTCTGCTGGAGCTAAGCGAGATGGAGATTTAGCTACGGTGGTAGCTCCAGGAATTAGGTCGATGCGAAACTCAAGACCTCGAGAGCATTCCCGAAGTCTGCAACTTTCCTGATGTCTTTCCTGAAGAGCTCCCGGGAATTCCTCCTAAACTTCCTATTTCTCATTGATCACATGGGCTAGGAGTGAATGGCACTCCTTTCGCAGAAGCTTTTGAGCTTTGATACAAGAAATTATACGAAGATTGGAACTAAGTTTATCGCCATAGATCATGAGAGTCTGGCCAGAGGGGAGATTGAGACGGATGGGTTTTTCGTAACAAAGTATATCAACATGATTGGGACTCAACCAATCCATGCCAATGATAACATCAAAGCTCTTTATGGAGACTGGCATTACGTTGATGGGAAAAGAATGATCATTTAGGGTAAGGGTATAGCCTATGAATATATCGCTAGCACTTTCTTTCTCTCTGTTAGCCATTTCGATGGTAAATGTTTTGGTTAATGGTTGGGGATTATGTTTAAGAAGGCGTTTGAATGAATGGCTAACAAAACTACGTTCAGCACCAGAATCGAAAAGGATACTAGCATAGGAGTTGTCGAGAAGGAACGTACCCGAAACAACGGTGGGGTCGGCGACTGCCTCCTCTTGTCCCAAAGCTAGGACTCTCCCAATGTTGCCAGTGGTTTCCGCCTTGGGGCAGTTCCTCTTAAAGTACCCGACTTCACCACATCCGTAGCAGGCCTGACCGACACCCACTACGGAAGTTTGATTGGTCGATTGGGTTGGAGTTATGCAAAATCGAATCGTATGCCCCTTTTTCCACAGTTGGAGCAAGACAGATCACGGCAGGGACCGGGGTTATGGTGGAATTTACACTTGTCACATAGAGGAAGGGTACCAGCATACCTACTAGTAGGTGTTTGGGCTGTGGATCCAACAGCAGAAACAGCAGCAGGGATAGTAGCAGGATGGACTGCCACAGTTTGCTGCTTCTTTGAAGACTCTTGGGATGACTGACCCTTCTTCTTCTTCCAGAATTTTCTTTTCTCACCACTCCTCTTTGTCGGCTCCGGAGTGGTGGTTGCTTCCCCGATGTCATCACTATGGTCGATCAAAGTCTGCGCCAGGCATTTGGCACTGTCGTATGTATCTGGTTTGCAGCTAAAACGTTTCCCTTGGTTGGCTGGGTCAACACCCAGATGAACCTCTCAATATTTTTACTCTCCGGGGTAACCATTCTCGGGCAGAGGAGCGCCAAATCATCGAATCTGGAGGTCTAAGCGGCGATATCGAAACCCTTCATCTTTAGGTTCCAGAGTTCGTGTTCCAGTTTCTGCATTTCGCCCCGAGGGCAGTACTCCGCAAGCAGAAGATCTTTCAGGACCTCCCAACCCATATCATTGGCTAAAGGTAAAGTCAAGGATTTGACTCGGCCGTTCCACCAAGTCAGGGCTTTGTCGCTGAAGGTGCCAACGGCGAACTTCACCTTATCAGATTCTGAATAGGCACAGATTTCAAAAATAGATTCGATTTTCTCAAACCATCGAGTTAAGGTTATGACACCTCCAGTGCCGTTGAAAGATGTAGGTTTCGCATTCATAAAGTCCTTGTAGGAACACTTCTTCCGGTGTCCCTGGCTACCTTCCTGGTTTTGAGGTTGAGTTCCACCTCCTGGCCCGACTGAACCACCGGGGTTCATTTGTGATAGGGTAGCAGCCACAGCAGCAGCAACAACTGCTTGAAACATGGCGGGATCAAATAAAGGGGGAGGTGGTGGTGGAGGAGGAGGATTGTTGTTCTTTGTGCTGGGTCTTTTCCTTGGAGGCATCTTGATCTAAAATAGTCAGGAAGGAGATGATCATAAGTCCTCTGAATTGAATCAAGATATATGGAACAAGAGATATCTCTTTATAACAGATATAAAGTTCTAGTAAGCGATAAAACAGGAAAGAGTTATCAAAGCAGATAAACTATTGCTAAGGAAAGAATGAGTATCAATACTAGGAATGAATTTCTACATGTATTAGGCTTTGGCTAAAATACTCCCATAGTATTTTATGTTTCGCTGCAACGATGAATCATTGTTAGGATCTTAGGTAAGTTTTAGGCATGTTGTACACCACAGTCACTCCCGAGCACATGTTGGCCATGTCTCGAATGAATATAGTTGATCAGGCTATATTGACCCTAGACACGACTACATAACTGCCCAGGCTTAACTGCAGCACACAACACCCAATTACTTATGTTTTGTTCTACTCGTAGTTACGGTTCCCGGCAGTTACGTATACTTGTATAGTTTTGAAAATACTTATATTTTAAAGTATACTTTTAGTTCAGAGCACTTTGGCCCCTTAATGTTTATAGTCTTATACCATGTAAGGTTTGGTATACTAGTTCACTATAAACAATGGCTCTGACACCAATCTGTCACACCCTGAAACCGAAGGCGGAAACATTCCGGGGCGGAGGTGACTTCATGTTAAGTATCACAACCAATGTACATAGTAAGCATAGTAAACACAAAACATTACATTACATAGAATATTTACATTTGTTTGAAAATAAAGTAATACAAGTTTTATGTGAATATATCATATGAACAAAAGCTAAGATGAGTCTTCTATACGTTCCGTCTTCACCAAAAGATCGTAGGATACCTGTCTAATGTGGACCTAAGAATACAAGCAATTTGAAAATCAGCATATAGCTGGTGAGTTCATAAGTGATTTGTTTTCTGAAAATGAACAAGTTTCCTTTGGTTTCTGAAAAGGTGGTTGTCCAAGAAAATCCCATATTTTCTTATATGTAAAGTTTGGTTATCCGTTTGTTATACGATCTAGTTATGTACAGTTTGTTATCCCAGGAAAAACCCTTATTTTCCTTAAAAGTTTGTAACCGGTTATCGGTTCTGAATGTAATGTACAAGTATCTACCATACTTGAAGTGTTTGTGTGAAGTTTCCTGAAAACCTGGTTATCCTTGAAATGTATGATAGTTTTAACACGTATATAAAACTATTGTGTGAGAAGTAAACTAATTCTTAAGGTTATTAGTTTACTATATCCATTATTCCCACCAAGTAAATCTCAGTTATATAAATTGCGAGTTCCATAACCATACAATAGACTATAAATGGCAATAAGTAGTCCATTATCATTTTATGACTTTCGTCACCCTTGAAACCTTCGGTTCGACTGTAGCTAGCAGCCAGGTGCGGGGTTGTCAATCCCGTATAGATCTATACACTCAAGTCACGCTCTCCCTCCATGAGATTCTGGTTACGAGTGCAATCCTCCACTCGTGTATCTCTGTGGAGTGTTTCCGAAGACGTGTCTCTAATTATTAAGATTAACAAATTTACAAGTAATAATGTGGAAAATCTTGTTTGTGGTTCTGGTTACAACGGGGGTCCTCCACTCGCATATCTCTGTGGAGTGTTATAGAGGACGTGTTCTAATGTTCTATGTTAATGATTTTGTCATAAATTAAGTGGAAAATCATTGATGAAATATACAACATAACACTGTATAATCAGGTATGCAATTAGTTTAAAAACTAACTTTGGAAGTCAAACAGTTGGTTAAAATGGTTTCCAGTGTTGAAGTATATGAAGTATAAAACATTTCAAATGAAATCATAACTTTGAGTACAAGATTTTCTTGTACTTTTTCTTGTATCCCCCATGAAATCATTGAAAACACGGAAAAAGGTGTAGGGGTATGAACTCAACAGACGAGAAATGTGTCGATTGGATGCTAAGTGTCAGTTCGGGGCTTGAGTACACGCGAGGTTCCTATGTAATATAAAGAGATACGAAATTGTATCTAATTAGACTTTGAACTACCAAATAAGTAAGACAATACACTCCGAGACGCGAAAACACTTTATTTCAAGTTTTAGGAGTGATCCGGGTAGCATCTAAGTGTGTGCAGGGCCTAGATAAGGAGTTTACTCTTCAAGAGTAAGCCCTTAGGGGTGTTTACGGTCTAAAGACCATGTCCCCATGATTTTATGGCTGTAAACTCATGGATGGTGTGTTTTTGGATGCTTAAAGGTCTAACAATGCAGAAAGGAAGGTTCTAGGGTTGATTCCATGGCCTAGGAAGTGATTGAGACTTGAATTGACCTAGGGAAAGGTGTTTACAGTTCTTGAATGGCACTTAGGGAGTATACTAACGTAAATACATGAGTTTACGGCAACAAACTCATGTTTGTCCATGAATCTTTTGCTTTGGTGGTTGTAGGTTAAGCATACAAGGTTTTAGACTCAAATCTAAGTCATATAAGGTGTTAAGGGCACTTAAACACCCCATTGAAGGTGTTTACGGTTTTGGGAGACCTTACCAAACCATAAACTCAAGTGTGACACATTTTTATATGTTTTGGTGCATCTAATGGAGGAATATAAGGTTCTAGGCACTCATGGAAGCTTTTGGAGGGGTTTAAGGGGCATTTTAACACCTTAAAAGGCTTTTAAGGTCCATGAAGATGTGTTTACGGTTCAAGAATGTTCTTGGACCGTAAACTCATTTTTACTACCCAATTAACATGATTTTGGTGTTCAAATGTCGTGCATGAAAGTCCTTAAGCCATATCTATGCACTAGAAAGGATTTGGAAGGGTTTTGGGGCTTCAAAACCCCTTTAAAGGAGTTTACGGTTTTGGGAGATGTTCCCAAACCGTAAACACATGTTCTTGATGGTTTTGGGTGATTTAAACAAAGAATTGCTAGATAAACAAGGTTAGAAACATGCTAGGATAGATTACTTATCAAATTGAAGCTTGAAAGAGGTGTTTTTGGCCAAGTATCGAGTTTTAGAGAGAGAGAGAGAGAGAGTAGAGAGAGAAAGTTGCCAGGTGGTGGAAAAGTTCAAATGAAGTCTTTTCAACTTTATATATGGTTAGAGTTTGTGGCCCGGTGGAAATCTACCCTATACCGACGTTAAATGGGGTTTAAAAATTTTACCCGATTAATTTGCCATAATTACGACTTAGTCGTAAATAAAATTTTTCTAAATAAATAACTGGGGTATTTTTACACGTTTCTATTGGGTTTGGACACTCATAATGTCAAGATAAAAAGTCCCAATTTAATTAATTTAAACCGAAAGTTAATGGAATAATTGGAATACAAACGGTTTTATTAACGGGAACGGGTTATAGCAACGGAATAAATTACGAGTTGTCATAGTTGTGTCCCTGGAATACCCTCCAGTAAGTATATAGGTAGTTTTATTAATTAAAATAAAACTATAGAAGAAAGAAATCCTGTAAACAAAGGTTATTTTGTACTTATTGTGAGTCGTATAAACATACTAATATGACCGGTGACCTCCTTGACGTTTCTTCAAGCGTCGTACGATTACAAAATTTGTCAGCCCAGGCGTGCCCGCCTAACTATAGCTAACAGTTTAGGTGTGGGATTGTCGATCCCGAATAGATCTATTCACAAATTTCACGCTCTCCCTCCAGGAGACTCTGGTTATACTACCAGAGAGGATTTATTGGTACCTCGAGGGGCATAACGAAGATAGGTGTCACAATCCTGTATTAACTAGTTTACGTGTTGTTTGGTAGTTCCCAAGTTCGAAATCGTTTGTAACGGTGTAGAGTATAAATAATTATACACAAAATAATTATTTAGCAAGATACTCTAGTTTTCTGTACGTAGTAATGGATAAACTAAGTCTGACATAGTTTATGTGTTTGACTTTGCATGAAGTTTGAATCAGTAAAAACGGTAATGAATTTCCCAAACTATACCTATTATTGTTTGTAATGTTCATGTACTGTTCGGAAAACTATGCAATTAGGTTTAGAAAGCGTCCCTAATGCTCCGCATAATACAAAAGGGATAAAGAATTTTAATGTTTGATAGAAAAACCGTTGTAATTGCATCAGTTTTTAAGTTGTGAAAACCTTTGTGTGTTGCTTGTATTCCCCCCCCCCCCCCTCCTAAAAACATGAAAAACTCTAAAAAAGCATAGGGGTATGAACTCACTATTTAACGTAGGATTCGAGTGTATGATTGATATGGATGTTGAGTGTCAACTGATGTTTTGTACGCAAGTGGACCCTATTAACATATGGTAACACATATACGTATTAGATTAGGGTATTTCATGACTAACATGATGGGAAACAACCCTAAGGTCTTGGAAATGCTTGTACTAAGTGTTTTAGGTCCCACACTTAGTGATTTTCGCAAGTTTAAGGCCAAATATGAGCATTAAAGTGGGTGTAAGGCCATAAAGATGGGTGTGCGGCCGTACAGAGTGTGTGTGCGGCCAGAGTGTGTGGTCAGGGTGTGTGTACGGCTGCTCACAGGGTGTGTGCGGCCAGAGTGTGCGACCAGGGTGTGTGTGCGGCCGTACAGAGGGTGTGTGTGGCCGTACACCTTCAAGTGACGAAGAACACGAAGAACATGAAGAGTTTCAGGATTCGATTAAGGTGTCTTACCAGTATAACAAGCTAAATGATGGAATTCTTCACGTTCTTTAGGCCTTTGGAGTGTTCTTGAATGAATATTTTAGAGATAGAGACTAGAGTGCAACCAAGGAGGGAAAAGAAAGAATGAAGGGTGTCACCCCCTATATGTAGAGGGGAGTGTGAGGCCACACACCCATGTGTGTGGCCGTACACACCTTTCTGGAGGGTGTAAGGCCCGGTTTTGACTCTGAACGATGTGTTGACTCATTCCCGATCTCATTTCCGGCTGTACTTAAGCTTATAACACTTTAACGAACTCTTAAACGACGTCAAAAGATAACAGAATCGAGTTTAATGTTGATAAAGTTGACCAATCATACATAATGAAAGTTTCCGGTTGTCACATCATCCCCCCTGTTAGAGGGAATTTCGTCCCGAAATTCAAGAATAAAGGTACAAATCATGGATTCGGAAAAAATGGGGTACTTCTGTTTAATTGAATCCTCGCGCTCCCAAGTGAATTCAAGTCCCCGCTTGGCATTCCAATGAACCTTCACTATCGGGATGCAGCTTTGCTTTGTTCGTTTGACCTCCCGGTCCATGATTTCGATTGGTTCTTCCACGAAGTTCAGGTTTTCGTTGATTTCAATCTCGTCGAGGGGGGCCACAAGGGTTTCGTCGGATAGGCATTTCTTGAGATTAGAAACGTGGAAAATAGGGTGCATGTTGCTAAGTTCATGCGGTAAACAAAGTTTGTAGGCTACGGGGCCAATCCTAGCAAGGATTTCGAATAGTCCTATGAACCTCGGATTTTGGTTCCCACGCTTTCTGAAGCATATCATGCCCTTCCAGGGTGAGACCTTCAACAAGACATGGTCACCAACCTAGAACTCCAACAGTTTTCCTCATTTATCAACATAGCTCTTTTGTCGATCTCGTGAAGACTTTAGTCGTTCCCGGATTTATATGATCTTTCTAGTGGTTTCGCGGATGATTTCTAGACCAGTGAGAGTGCTATCAGGGACTTTCCCCTTGGCTAGTTGCGTGTCGCCCACCTCAGCCCAACACAGAGGGGATCTGCACTTGCGGCCATAGAGGGCTTCGAAAGGCGCAACCACGATACTCGTATGATGACTATTATTGTAGGAGAATTCAACCAAGGGCAAATGGGTGTCTCACGATTTACCGAAGTTGATGACGCATGCTCTCAACATGTCTTCGAAGGTCTGGATGGTTCTCTAACTCTGTCCGTCTGTCTGAGGGTGGTAAGATGTACTCATATCCAGCTTAGTTCCAAGAGATTTCTGTAGGGACTGCCAAAATCTCGAGGTGGACCTGCTATCTTAATCGGAGATAATGGATACAGGTACTCCGTGCAGATGAACTATTTCCTGGATGTAGATTCGTGTGAGTCTCTCCATTTTGAACTTTTCTTTGATTGGCAGAAAATGGGTTGATTTAGTCAATCGATCGACTAATACCCAGATGGTATCGTACCCACTCGGCGATTTGGGTAATTTGGTGATGAAATCCATGGTAATCCTCTCCCACTTCCACTCAGGTATCTCGGGCTGCTACAGCAAAGCTGAGGGTTCTGATATTCGACCTTCACCTTGGTGCAAGTCATACACTTCCCCGCGAAGGTAGCGATCTCTGCTTTCATGTTTGGCCACCAATATAGTTTCTTAAGATCAAGGTACATCTTGTCCGATCCTGGGTGAGCGGAGTATCTAGTCTTGTGAGCTTCGTTCATGACAACCTCTCTGTATCCTTTGAACTTTGGGGTCCAGATCCGGTTCATGAAATAGTAGACTCCGTCTCCTTTGATCTATAAGTATTTCTCCATTTCCCTGAAGGCTTCGTCCGCCACGTTCTCTGGTTTTTGGGCTTCCAGCTGAGCCTCTCTGATTTGTGCAGATAAGTGGAAATGGATAGTCTTAGTAAGTGCTTTCACACTGTGACCTGAGTACTCTTTTCGGCTGAGGGAATCTGCTACCGCATTGGCCTTGCCGGGATGGTAGCGTATTTCACACTCATAATCACAGAGTAGTTCTACCCATCTCCGTTGTCTCATGTTTAACTCTTTCTGGTTGAAGATGTGTTGTAGGCTTTTATGGTCAGTGAAGATCGTGCACTTGGTTCCGTAAAGGTAATGTCTCCATATTTTCAATGCGAAGACCACTGCTCCCAATTCCAGGTCGTGAGTTGTATAATTGACTTCATGTTCCTTTAGCTGCCTCGAGGCATAAGCTATAACCTTTCCTCGCTGCATAAGTATTGTTGGGTAGCGTAGCGTAGCATTTTTGATGTATTGTGTCTATTGGGCTCGGTTAATAGTCCATGTTTTGTACTCCGGTTTGGGCCTGTCCAACCGTGAGCTGATAGGGTTTAGTATATAATAATGTGCTTGCATGCATATTAAAAAAAACGATTGATAGCAATTACGATAGCTTTATAGATTTTCTTGATCATTCTTGTAAACCCTAAATCCTCTACAGTAGAAGTTCTTTATCGAGCTCTTCTGAGGATTGTTTATTAATCATTCGACATCTTTTGATCCATTCTTGTGTTCTTGCTGTTTATTCGTTTATTTCTTTACCTGTTTTATAGATCTAATCGATCTTCTAGTTAGTTTTAACTTATCAATTGGTATCAGAGCAGGAGGCTGTGTAATCGATATACTTCTTTTCTATGAAAAAGGTTTCGATTAGGGTTATTCCGCATTTATTGATATTTATTGAGCCGTCATCTCATAATTGACGTATCTCGATATTTATTGTTTTGCCCTAATTTGATATATTACAAGTCTGATCTTTGAACAGGTTATTCGACCAATTATGGACGAGACGCAATCCAATCCCATTAATATTTCGAACAGCATTGGATCAACAATGAAGATTCCCATCCTGTACACCCATGATTATGAAGTTTGGGCGCATCACTTTGAAGATTATGTTATAGGATATTAGGATAATGGATACCTCATCTGGGAAGCAATCGTTTCTGGACCTTTTTCTCATTCAGCAACTTCAAGGATTATTAAAACTCAAAAGGAGTATAATGATCTTCTGAAAGATGTTAAAGATATTGCGCAAGACGAAAAAGATAAATTTCAGTGCAATATCAAAGCGTTAAGATTGATCAGATTCGCTCTTCAATCCGATACTTTTAGGCTGGTGAGTTCATGCACGACTGCAAAAGAGATATGGGACAGGCTACGTGAATTGTACTCTACAGACGAAGATCTTGAACACTCCATTCAAACCTTACTCTTGTCCGAGTTTGGTGAATTCAAGCAAGGAGCCGAAGAAACAGTGACTCAAACGTTCGATCGCTTCAATTATCTTCTTAGCAAGATGATCAAACACGACATCGAAAGGAAGCTTATTGAGCAGAAGGTTACGTTTTTGAACGGACTCAGATCTGAGTGGAGAGCAGTTGTGTCCACAGTTAAAGCGCACAAGCAATTCAAATCCTATTCTTTGGCGAAACTGGTAGGCATCCTAAAATCTGAAGTAAAGATCGTGTTATAGGAGAAAAATGTGGTTTCAAGCCTAGGTTCGTTGGCCCTCCTGTCCAAAAGCAAAGCGGTGATGGAGGACGAAGACCTCAACTTGGATGACTATGACCTCACTTCTGAGGACTATGTTATGATGGTGTCAAACCCCAAGAGGTTCATCAAGAAGAGATTCCCCACTAACAAGAACCGAAATTGGCAGGGGAGTTACAGTTCTGAAAAGGTCAAAGATGAACCAAAGGCAGAAGAGTCAAAGAAGGAACCGAAGGCTGAAGGAGATTCGGGAGTGAGCTGCTATTATTGTGGAGAAAAGAACCACTATGCAAAAGATTGCGTCCTCAAAAAGATGGCAGAAAAGGATGAGGAAAAGGATGAAGAAGCTTTGTTGCAGAAAAAGCTAGATGAAATCAGGAATAAGAAATCTATTGCTAACCCTCCTATGAATGCGTTAATTGTGCAGGGTTCGGTAGCTGATGATGAGTTCGGTGGCGTGGAGGTCTGGTCAACCGACTCTGAAGATGATGAAGTGAGGAAGCCTTCTCATGGAAAGGCTTATGTGGCGAAAGAAGAGAGCAGTGGAGGAAGATGCTTGATGGTGTCCGACGTATCTCAGATGAGGGGATACAACATTGATGGTGGGAATGATGACACGAAGGAGCAACAGAACTTGTGCTTTACAGCCAAACCGCTCAGCGTGCAGTTCAACGAGCTTGATGAACTGATCAAGAAGGTACAATCAGTTTTTGTCTCATTTAAAGTCCCACAATGCTCATATGAAAAAGAATTAAAAAGTGTTAATTCAAGAATCTCTCATCTAGATAGTAGTTTAACTCAAACTCGAGTCACCAATTCTAACCTAACTGACCAATTAAGCAGGGTGTCTTCGAAGAGTGAGGAACGGCGGATGTGGATCGAACTAAAGGAGTCGGAATTAATCAAAATAAAAGATGAAAACATTTATTTGCAAAGAGACAATTTAAAGCTTTTGAAACAGCGAAATGTTTTTTGTTTGATTGCCAAACGTCTTTACACTAATATTACTCAGCTTCATTTGGATTGTGAAATAGGACAAAAGATTCATCGCATGATTTTACCCTTCCTTGAGTTTAAGGAGGATGAAATTGATGCTGAAGCGTACAATTGTGAGAGTGTTAATTCATCTGAGGATGTTAATCCAACGTATATGTATGGATTGGACAAAATCGAATCTTTTATTAAGTCCAAGGACCATAAGGACATGCTTAAAAACCTTTTGGATGAAAATGATAAACTGAAACTAAGAACCGAAACCATACAAAAATTTCACTCTTTAAACACCAACTTGAGCTTAGAAAATAAAATTGATGTTGAAAATGCATCTGAGCTTAATGAGGACGACAATATGAGTGAAATTTCTGTAGAGGATACAGTTGACTGTTCAGAATTTTTCAAGAGCGAACCCGAAAACCACAAGAATCTTATTTCAGAAAATTCAGTGGAGTTCGCTCGTATGTCCCAACAAAAGTCCCCGATTCTTGCAGAGAAGGCAGTAGTATATCAAAAAGTAAGAACCACTCCAAATCAAGTGTACAAGGTCATAGGCATAACCGAGCATCAGACTGCTGAACTCACAACTATTGTAAATGAAGACAATGCCGATGGCTGTGACGAGTTCTTCTGGTCAGCTCCCATTGACAATGCTGATGAAACGGTAGGTTTGTCTGAAAGGACTTCATGGAAAAGCAAAGGCAGATATGTGCCAGAACCTTTGAATAAACCTGATAGCTTCAATGTGCCAAGTACTAGTGGTACGAAAGATGTTCCTCAGGAAAAAGAAATTCCTGCAAAAGAAGTCAAATCCCCAAGTGAAACTTCATCAGTTCAGAGTGAACCAGCTAAAGAAAAACAAAAACCGAAAGCTAACATCCATCATCAACCGAAGCAGATGAGAAATCAAAAACGAAAAAGGAATCAGAGATACAGGAAGAATCTCTCTGAAAGAAAAAAGTTTTGGCAATCTCAGAATGCCTATTTCTCACATCAAGACAGGAACTTAAAGTCAGAGAAAAGTCCTGTTGGATCGAAAGAGAGCAACAACAACCGAAAGCAGAGGTTCGGTTCGGAGAAAAACATCAACCAAAAGCAAAGGTTCGGTTCAGAAAATGATTCCAACCGAAAGCAAAGGTTTGGTTTGGAAATCAAAAGAGATCAAAACTCTAGGGTCAGTCCCATTGATGATCAAAAGCAAAAGGGTCACCTAGAATCTTCAACCAAGAAGTCATCTCAATCTAAGCTCTCTCATTCTAATTCTTCTAATTCTTCAAACTCTTCTATCTCTTCTCCACCTCGTCCTAAATTCCATTCTGTTCCTTCTCAAAAATCTCAATCATCAGCTGAACAAAAAGGAAAACAGAAGGTTTCAGTGGTTAAACCAGAGTCAAAACCGAAAGCATCGAATCCCAATAAAATTAAACTTTTTACCATCAAAAAGAAAGATGAAACAACACTAATAAAAAGAACATATTTAGTTGACATCTCTCTTACTATTCCTGTTCCTGTGAAAGGCTCACGTGGACCCAAGAAGCTTTGGGTTCCTAAATCTGCTTAATTTTTGCAGGTTATCAGTGACGAGCAGTTTGACGAAGAATGGTACGTTGATAGTGGCTGCTCGCGTCACATGACAGAAAGGAAGGAAGAGCTAAGGGAATACAGGTCTCTTTCAAATGGTGGAAACGTCAAGTTCGGGAACAACTCCTTCGGCACCATAAAAGGCTATGGAATGATTACAAACGGTGATTTCACGATAAGGAAGGTTGCATACGTGGAAGGATTACAACACAACCTCATCAGTGTATCTCAGCTTGTTGGAGGTACTGGTCTCAAAGTCTCATTCGATGATGAGGGTTCTGAAATAATTGAGAAGAAGACGAAAAGAGTTATTCTCAAATCGGAGCGTAAAGGCGAAATGTTTCCTCTAAACCTCAAACCCATCAAAGGAAACCCAACTATATGCCTGTTATCCAAAGCACAATCTGACGAAAGCTGGCTGTGGCACCGAAGACTCTCTCATCTCAACTTTAAAGATATCAACAAACTTGTTACTGGAGGTCATGTTCGAGGTCTTCCATTGCTCAAGTACGATAAAGATCATTTGTGTGCTGCATGTGAAATGGGGAAGCAGAGTCGTCAAAGTCATCCATCTATAATAAACACTAAAGTTGTTGAACCACTAGAATTACTTCATATTGATTTGTGTGGTCCATCATCTATCGAAAGCATCGGTGGTAGCAAGTATATTCTTGTTATTGTTGATGACTTTTTGCGTTTTACATGGGTGTTCTTTCTGAAGCTTAAATCTGAAGCGACTCACAAGCTAAAAGTGTTCATCAAGCAGATTGAAGTACAGCTAAAGAAGGTCGTTCGCAACATCAGGAGCGACAATGGATTGGAGTTCAAAAATAGAGAATTCGAAGAATTCCTGGCAGAAAAGGGAATCATTCACAACTTCTCAGCTCCCTACACACCTTAACAGAACGGAATTGTCGAAAGACGAAACCGATCTTTATGTGAAGCTGCCCGAACCATGCTAAGTTTCGCTTCCTTACCTTTATATTTTTGGGCTGATGCTATTTCTGCTGCTTGTTATACACAGAATAGGTCATATCTCAACAAGCGCTTCACTCTCACTCCTTATGAGATCATCAACAACAGGAAGCCAAATGTGAAGTTTTTCCATGTGTTCGGTTCAAGGTGTTTTATCTTCAATTCTAAAGAACACCGCAACAAGTTCGATGTCAAAGCCGACGAAGGGATATTTCTGGGCTATTCTCTCACTTCTAAAGCGTATAGGGTATTAAACAAGCGTTCGAGGAAAATAGAAGAAACTTACTACGTGACTTTTGATGATAGCTATGTCAAAAAGCTAAAGGCCAACGAAGACACAGCTGGAGAAATCTTTCCTCAAACGGGCCAAGTCACAGCCTCGATCGCTAATCTATTCGAGAAGTTCATGGAGCTTTTTGATGAACCAGAGAAGGCCACTCTCTCTGAAGCCAGTGCAGCAGACAACAAGGTAGATCATATGAAGCAAAGTGTTGAAGACGCTGCAAGGAGAATGAATGAAGGAGGATCAAGTTCTGACGAGCCTCCATCACCTAATGCTTCAGTCGAGGGGGAGGATCCACCATCATCATCCCAGCCGAGCTCACAAGTTGAGGGGGAGCTAAGGTCTCAAACTACTCCCGAAAGCACTTTGCCAACCGAAAGCACTTCGCCAACCGAAAGTGCCTCACCATCCGAAGGTGCATCAACGCCCGAAAGCTCAGCACCGCAAGAAACCACTGTAGCTCAAGATTCTCAAGACATTCCTGTAAGATCATCTATCGAGGGGGAGCATGCTGATATGTCTTACGACTATGAAAGCCAGTCCGAACCAGAAGAAATGATAAACGCTGAATTAGATCCAACCTTTGATCCAAACTACCCTCCTCTCACCAAATGGACCAGAGATCATCCTGTCTCTCAAGTTGTTGGTGATGTATCTGAAAAGTTCTGACTCGATCACAACTAAAGGCAAAACAGACTTCCTTGTTTTCAAAAGTCGAATTCTGCATGTTTAACTCATTCCTATCAAATGTTGAACCGAAGACAGTTAACACTGCTCTTGATCACTCTGATTGGGTTCAAGCTATGCAAGACGAACTGAATGAATTTGAAAGGAACAAAGTTTGGTGACTTATTCCAACTCCTCCAGATGCCTCGGTTGTTGGTCTTAAATGGGTCTTCAGGAACAAAATGGACAAGGAAGGGAACGTTATAAGGAACAAAGCACGTCTGGTAGTGAAAGGATACTGTCAGGAGGAAGGCATTGACTATGAAGAGACTTTCGCTCCTGTAGCTAGGCTGGAATCAGTAAGAATATTTCTAGCCTATGCTGCCCACAAAAACTTTGACGTCAAGTGTGCATTTCTCAATGGAGAACTCGAAGAAACTGTGTATGTGGAGCAACCTCCTGGATTCGTGAATGAAAAGTATCCTAATCATTGTTACATTTTGGATAAATCCGTGTATGGACTGAAACAAGCTCCGAGAGCCTGGTATGAAACGCTGACTAAATTTTTAAAGATGTCCAAATTCAAACAAGGTTCGGTTGACCCAACCTTCTTTCGTAAAAAGGAAGGTAACCACCTTATGATCGTTCAAATTTATGTCGATGATATCATCTTTGGCTCAACGAATCCTAGCCTAACAGCTGAATTCAGAAAGCTGATGGAGACTAAATTTGAAATGAGCTCAATGGGTCCTATTAACTTTTTCCTTGGTTTAAATATTAGACAGGGACCCGGAGGCATCTTTATTAATCAGGAAGCTTACACGAAAACTCTCTTAGCAAAATTTGGCATGATGGGAGATTCAAAAGTCAAAGTTCCGATGGCGTTCGACACCAAGCTCACTCCATCCCTGGATAAACTGGCTGTTGATATTACGCTTTATCGTCAAATGATAGGCTCTCTAATGTATCTCACTGCTAGCAAGCCTGACATAATGTTTTCTGTTTGTTACTGTGCTAGATTTCAGGCAAACCCACACGAACCTCACATGCTTGCAGTGAAGAACATTTTACAATATCTCAAGCGAACTACCTCTTTAGGTCTATGGTACCCTTCCAACTCAGGCTTCTTCGTTCAAGCCTACTCAGATGCAGACCTTGGAGGTTGTGGACTCGACAGGAAAAGCACCACTGGCGGCTGCTAATTCCTTGACGGGAAGTTGGTTAGTTGGCAGTCAAAGAAACAAACGTGCGTGTCTTTGTCTACAGCTGAAGCAGAATACATTGCAGCTGCATCCTGTACCTCTCAAGTGATTTGGATCCAGAGTCAACTCCGAGACTATGGACTCAATATGAAAAAGATCCCACTATATTGGGACTCTGAAAGTGCAATTAGGATCTGTCATAACCCAGTGCAACACTCCAAGACCAAGCACATAGCACTGAGGTATCACTTCATCAAAGATCATGTGGAAGATGGAAACGTTGAAGTACACTTTGTTAGAACCACTGATCAATTGGATAATGTCTTTACCAAAGCTCTTCCTGAAGCGTCATTCAACAAAATTCTACAAGGGCTAGGTATGATGGAATCAGAGTCAGTATCACAAACTACCTCTCAAACTCAAACGTCAGAAGCGAAATAGACCGAACGTTTGGGTTCGGTTGAATCATCTGCACTCGCTCATCATTTCAAAGGTAGTTTTCTTGGTTGTACATTTCATGTACAAAGTTTTTTATCTTATTGTCAAAAGTATTTCCTTTTTGAAAGTCTAAATTCTTCGGTTTTTCAAAATTTTTCAAAACCGAAACCAACCGAACGCTCGGGTTCGGTTTTTCAAAATTTTTCTCAACCGAAACCAACCGAACGCTCGGGTTCGGTTCCAAAGTTTTTTTTCAATGTTTTTCTTTTCTTTTCCAAAATTTTTTTAATCTTTTATTTTCTTTCTTAGTCTTATTTTTCTTATTATTTATCATTTTTTTTTATATATATCAAAACTCCAAAAATATTTTGTTCTTCATTTGCTTTTTGTCTTTAATTTTTATATGTATGTCCGTTCGTTTATGGGGAAATATTTGTTGGATTAGTTAAGTGTCCCTAGAAGCATGCTGCTGTATGTGCCCAAAGCCTCATCAGATTCTGAATAATAGCCTTAATGACTTGGTATACACAAACCTTGTCTTCCCAATTAGGCTACTACTCTCTTATTCTAATCGTGAGCTACCTAACTCTCTTCTCACATGAGATAAGAGTTTTCTGCTTGGTCCTACTTTTCACAGCAGAGGTACTTTTCTTTCTTACATCATCTCCATTACATTTCTCCATTAAATTCGTTTCATCAACGTAACCCTTGAGACTCTTAGAAATTACCACTGAGGGTTATGGCTACTCAAAAACTGTGTTTATGATCTTAGTTTTGTGCCACTACGAGCTGAGTGAAACCCAAAATTCAATACCACATCTGAATTGATGGTGAACAATTAATTTGCTCAAGTTTTCACTAATGAATTGACGGACGTATCCTCATGAAATCTCAAGTTTTTCTTTTGTGTGATTCCTATGAAATTGTTAAACACTATAACATTTCTTCCCTTGGGATCCAGTTTTTTTTTTTTTTTGAGATTTTATATTTTCCAAGCCACTTTAAAATCATTTCCTACCTACTTGTTCAACAGACTACACCGGTCTCACAAGTACTTTGTTCACTTTCTATCTTATTTCAAGATTAGGACTGTTGAATCAAAGCTAAAGCCACCCTAAGGAGCCTAATTAAAAGAAGCCTTTCAACACTTCTTAATAAGTGTTTGATCGTTATTCAACGGGAAACCACACTAACACTTTAAGGTCTCTCTTAACTTTGAAGGAAGAGATTCGTGCCCGGGATCATTTGTTTCGTGTCTTTATTGACATCACAATTGTTCCTAAAAAGATTTGCTTTATTTCTTTTCTTTTTACACCCTTAGCACGAAAATCTTTGATTTCCCAAAATTCTGGTACTAATAATTACAGGCTTTTTCTTTGGATTGGTAATTAATTATAAGATGTGGTCAATATTAATCCACGTGGGCGTGTTATTCAAAAGACGCCGTTACATATTACAGGGATAAGATGAAAAGTTGTTGACTCAGGCGGGAGATTAATTGATTTGATTTCAAATGGCGGAACAGGGAAAGCATGCGAATTTGAAGCGTCTAATCTCTAACTAACGTCGCAGACGCGTGTGTGAATTTGAAACGGGTTATCAGAAACGGCGCTTGATGGGAGGCGTGTTCTTCGGAATCTGACACTCTCTCTCATGCGTGATCATTGGTTCCACAACTGTCACGCATCAGTCACTCCGAAAAACTCTTGGTATTTCGATAGATGATTTGGGAAGATCCTTCTCTCTCCGTAAACCCCAGTATAAAAAGGCGTTAGCATCTACCATTTAACTCTTTACTGCAATCAAAATTCCCAGAGCAAAAGAATTTCTTGAACCCTTACTGTTCATCATCTTCTTCCCTCTCTTCAACAATGGCAGATTCATCCTCCGTTGACGTTACCTCTCACATCCTGCCCATTCGCCCTCAACAATGTCTCATCATTGACTTAACCCCTCACGTATATGACTCCTACATGGTTCCCGTCATCGAATGTTTGAAGTATTCGCAAATTGCACCTGCACTTTCAAGGGCAGAATCAGTGCCAATGGAGTTCCTCTCACAGATCTACGCGACGGCACATTACGATAAAGTCGTCGACAGGATCTTCTTCGAAGTTGCTCATCACAAAGCCTCTATTTCCAAGCAACGATTTGGCTCACTGCTAGGGTTTGAAGCTGACCCTTCAAGGGTTAATCCAGAGACAATTCCGATGGGGCACCTCTTCAATATGTTCTACAATATGGGGTACACGGAGGTGCTCACCTCCGTCGCAAAGTTCCAAAAGTCATGTTTACCGCCACAGTGGAACGGAATGTTCACTGTGCTTTTCAAGGGTCTTTTAGAAAGGAGCTCAGGTTCAAATGGCTCCAGTCGACTATTCCTGTCCATTCTGTACGGAGTTTACAACGGAGTCAACGTCGACTATGGGTTGGTTCTCTGGCAACAACTCATCCAAAGTTTATCTTCTTCTTCACGGCATTCTGAGGTGTCGTATGCAATATTTTGGACCCTGATAACGAAGTGGGTTATGGACAAGTACAGCATTCCCACTGTCGCCGGCGCACCGATGTCTTCGATTGGTGCATTTCATACCACGAAGATCATCGTTTCAGATGCTTCAAAATTCCCTTTCAATGGTTCCATTCCGGAGACCATGTACGCTGATTTTCCAGCTGACAGCAGGATCATCCGGACCTACAAGGAGTTCAAGAAGTCTGGTCCGAGGGATCTCACGCCGGAGATGCTAAAGTCCATTCACGATGCCGATAAGCCTGCTCCGAGAGGCAAAAAGGCAGATAAAGGCAAACAGGTGGCGAAAGGGGCTAAAGGCCCTTCTCCTAAAAAGAGGAAAGCTACTAAAGCTGCTCAGTCCCCGCAGCAGAAGAGGCGAAAAACTCAACCAAAGCGAAAGCTCATTATTGCTTCCTCTTCAAGTGAGTCGGAGGGTGAGAGTTCGGATTCGGACGACTCTCCAAGAGGCAACACACCTCCAAGGGGCAACACACCACCCAGATCACCTACCCCTAATATGCAAATCCATACCTCTCCACTTCCCTCTCCTACTCAAACAATTCCTACTTCCATTCCCACCATAAACCCCTTTACCAACATTCCAAAAACCTCATTCCCTATGCCACCACCCATTTTCACCGATGCAACAACAACATCTACTGCAAAGGTTACAACCAACGTATCTGATACGGGGGTTCATATCGATGCAACCGAACCACCGCCAGCAACCGAACCCATACACACAACCGAAACCCAACAACCACCCGAACCTACCCCCACTCAAACACAACCCGAACCTACCCCTGCTCAAACTCAACCTGAACCTACTCATACCACGACACCACCAGCTTCACCACCACCACCATCTCCCAGTCATGCCTCTGACGGAGATAACCCTTTTCGAGGCGGGGAACACATGACATTTGATTCGGTCTATTACAGTCCGTTTCAAGTGCAAAGCGACGATGATGAGGATGCTCCGGTAACAAAGAAGCACCTTAAGGAGCTCCATGAGAAGGTCGACTTGCTCATTACTTCTTCCTCCAACTCTCAATCATCTCTCTCTGAAGCCGCTCTTCACAAGCTTGTTGACGCCTTCTCTAGGGCTCAGCAAGATTCGGTCGCTTCTGCCACCGCCGCCATAGATGCCTCGACGAAAGCTTGTGAGGCTGCGACCGAAAAAGTCGATAAACTATTCTCTGACGCTTCTACCCTGTTACATTCTCTGCAGGAGAGTGCCACTGCTACCAAGACAACGTTGGAACCAATTGTTCAACAGTTGGCCACGTTTGTCTCCACGGAGTTGAAGTCATTTGCCACACTTCGTCAATCGCTCAGTGACGACAACTCTGCCCTTCGTGCCTCTATCGACGAGTGCCTCTCTAAACTCCAAGAGGATCTGGCCGCTGAAAACTCGTTGATGGACGTTCTAGCAAGGAAGACCACTGCCCTAAAGGTCAAGAGTGCTCAACTTTCAAATTCTCAACAACAAATTGACGCTCTTCGATCCGAACGGGAGGTAATCAGGACGTGTGTTTCAGATGTACACTCAGCTATATCCAACATCCTTGAAGCGCACGATCCGATCCTGAACCATTCTATGAGGCGTACCCTTGCATAGAAACTCGCTCCTGCCCTGGATCTGCTAAGTAAAATTGAAGGGCTACCTAGTTTCGTGTCCACTCCGAAACAAGGGGGAGAAAAGGAGTCCGGATCGCAACCACCTCATTCCTCAAAGGCAACTCACACAACCGAACCTCCTCCTACAGGCCAAGCCTCTGGTTTGGGTGTGAAGGACAAAGGCAAGAAACTTGCTGAGGATGAAGAGGAAGATGATCAAGAAACCATTGCCGACTTGCTGAAACGCAAAAGTCGACGCAATGCTGAAGACGATAATGTTCGTGTGGTGAGAGAAGCTGAAGAAGCTGAGCGCAAACAGAAAGAAGCCCACGACCTTCTCGAGAGTAGGAAGACTCTTTTCCCTGCTTGGACTCTCGAGAGGATGATAAAGGAGGCAATCGATACTCCGAGTATCTTATGGCTTGAACCGGTAATCTCCTTTGACTGCTACAACTCCGTCGACTCTCAGTTCGACATGCCCTTAACCCGAAAGGCGTTCATCTTTCACGCCTTCGCCAATGTTGCTGAGTTCCCTCATCCTCATCCGGAGGTTGATCGGGAATTGATTGAGTTCTATCTGAAGGCCGCTCAACCCCAGTACCAAACCTGGAGCGCTCAGAAGATCATCAACGTTCGGGTTCTGAAGCCATATACTGAAGGGAGATTTATCAACGTTCGGTTCAAAGTGCTCAGAGGATCTGCAAAAACTGAACATGCCATCTCTTTAGCAGATCTACTGAACCTCAACCCCCATGACTGGATCGTTCTGCACAACATCCTTCTGACTAATGAAGCTGAATATGGTCCGATCATTGACCATCTCAAGAGGATGTTGGTGTGCTATATCATGGAGGTCGCCCTGATGGATCAGGATATTGCAAATGTCTTCAAGAAGAAACCGAAGATCTCTCCTGTTGGCTCGGCCAGTGATCTAAACCAGATGAAGATGGGAAAAATTGACCCGAGGCGAAACTCCGTCATGTTCACTAGGAGTGAAGGACAGAAATGTCTCTTTGCCTTAGCTGATAAACATCTTTATACCACAACTTGTCTTGAGCATGTGTTGGGGATCATCCACAGGTGCAAAGAAAATACAGTGGATGATATCAAATATTTTGACGATATGATACATTGGTACATCCGATTCAGACAGACAATCCTCACGCTTATCTCTCGTCTGTTTGAGACTGTAAAGAAGAAGGTTCCTGCTGCTGCTGCTGGCCCAAGTAAGAAGACAAAGTGATCTCGCTCCAATTTGACGCAAAGGGGGATATTGTTGGGTAGCGTAGCGTAGCATTTTTGATGTATTGCATCTATTGGGCTCGGTTAATAGTCCATGTTTTGTACTCCGGTTTGGGCCTGTCCAACCGTGAGCTGATAGGGTTTAGTATATAATAATGTGCTTGCATGCATATTAAAAAAAAACGATTGATAGCAATTACGATAGCTTTACAGGTTTTCTTGATCGTTCTTGTAAACCCTAAATCCTCTACAGTAGAAGTTCTTTATTGAGCTCTTCTGAGGATTGTTTATTAATCATTCGACATCTTTTGATCCATTCTTGTGTTCTTGCTGTTTATTCATTTATTTCTTTACCTGTTTTATAGATCTAATCGATCTTCAAGTTAGTTTTAACTTATCAAGTATACAACCTAAGCCCTGGTTGGATGCATCGCAGTAGACAACGAAGTCCTCCGTCCCTTCGAGCAGAGACAGGATAGGTGCGCTGCATAGGACTCGCTTCAATGTTTGGAATGCAGTGTCTTGCTTTTCACTCCAATAAAAGGGTACACCTTTCTGAGTCAGAGTGGTTAAGGGTTTGGCAATTTTGGAGAAATTCTGGGTGAATCTACGATAATAGCCTGCAAGACCCAAGAATTGACGGATTTCTGTGGGCGTCTTCGGTGCTGTCCAGTTCTCTATCACTTTGATTTTGGATGCGTCCATGTGTATGCCTTCCTCACTTACCACGTGACCTAGGAAGGTTACTTTTCGAGTCCAGAATTCGCACTTGGAGAATTTAGTGTATAGCCTCTCTGTCGTTAGAGTTACCAGCAATAATCTCAAATGTTGTTTATGATCTTCCTCGCTTCTAGAATAAACAAGTATATCGTCGATGAACACGATAACCAACTTTTCCAAGAAAGGACGGCACACCCAATTCATCAGGTCCATGAATATTGTCGGTGCGTTAGTTAGACCAAAGGGCATTACTACGAACTCGTAGTGACCATATTGAGTCCGAAATGCTATTTTAGGAACATCACCCTCGTGGACTCGCAGTTGATGGTACCCTAATTTGAGGTCTATTTTGGAGAAGTAATTGGCTCCTTGAAGTTGGTCGAAAAGGTCATCAATCTGGGGAAGAGGATAACGGTTTTTGATGGTGAGTTTGTTCAGTTCGCGGTAGTCAATGCACATCCGAAAAGATCCATCCTTCTTTTTCACAAATAAAATCGGGGCTCCCCAGGGTGAGGAACTCTGTCTGATGAATCCTTTGCTGAGCAGCTCGTTGAGCTGACTAGATAACTCCTGCATTTCTACTGGCGCTAGGCGGTATGAAGATTTAGCTATGGGGGTAGCTCTGGGGATTAAGTCGATGCGAAACTCGAGTTGGTGTTTAGGAGGGATTCCAGGAAGCTCTTCAGGAAAGACATCAGGAAAATTGCAGACTTCGGGGATGCCCTCGAGTTCTTTAACATCCTGGTTCAAATTAACAACATGGGCTAGGAATGCATGACACTCCTTTCGCAAAAGTTTTTAGGCTTTGACGTACGAGATGATGCAAAAGTTTGAGCTGATTTTGTCACCATAGATCATAAGGGTTTCTCCAGAGGGAAGATTAAGGCGGGTGACTTTTTCGTAACAAAGGATATCAGCACGATTGGGGCTCAACCAATCCATGCCTATGATAACATCGAAGCTTTTTATGGAAACTAGCATAAGATCGATGGGAAAAGAATGGTCGTTTAGGGTAAGGGTACAACCGATGAATATGTCGTTGGTGCTCTCTTTCTCACCGTTAGCCATTTCGACGGTAAATGTTTCAATTAGAGGTTGAGGTTTACGTTTGAGTAGATGTTTGAATGCATGAATAATAAAGCTTCTCTCCGCACCAGAATCGAAAAGAATGCATGCATAAGAGTTGTTAAGGAGGAACGTACCCGTTACAACGGTAGGGTCAGCGATTGCCTCATCTTGCCCCATCGTTAGAACTCTCCCGATGTTGCCAGTTTTTGCTGCCTTGGGGCAGTTTCTCTTGTAATGACCGACCTTGGCACAATCATAACAGGCCTGACTGACACCTGTTCTAGATGCTTGATTGGCTGGTTGAGCTGATGTTCTGCAGCTTTGAGCGATGTGACCCTTTTACTACAATTGTTGCAGAGCATTTCACGACATGGGTCGGGAATACGGCGATGATAACTGCACTTGCTGCACCAAGGGAGGGTACCTGTATATCCGCTGGTAGGTGCTTGAATTGCAGGAGCAGTGACATGAGTAGTGGCAGCGTGGACTGCCACAGTTTGCTGTTTCTTGGAGGGCTCCTACAAAGACTGGCCCTTTCGCTGCTTCCAAAACTTTCTTTTCTTGCAACTTCCTTTCGCTGGTTCGGGAGCAGCTGTTACTTTATCCAGATCAACCCCGTGATCTATGAGGGTTTGCGCCAGGCACTTTGCGCTGTCAAAAGTGATTGGCCTGGCAGCCAAGCCATTCCCTTGAGTTGGGGGCATCAATCCCCAAATTTATCTCTCTATCTTCTTGCTATCCGGGGTGACCATTCTCGGGCAAAGAAGTGCTAGGTCTTCAAACCTAGAAGTGTAAGCAGAAATGTTGGAACCCTTCATCTTTAGGTTCCAGATTTCATGTTCCAGTTTCTGCATCTCGCCCCATGGGCAGTACTCAGCATGCATGATCTCCTTCAAGCTCTCCCAACCCATAGCATTTGTTATTGGAAGGGTTAGGGATTTGACCCGACTATTCTACCAGGTCAATGCTCTGTTGGTGAAAGTGCAAGCAGCGAATTTCACCTTGTTCGCTTCAGAACAGGAACATATTTCGAAGATAGACTCGATCTTCTCGAACCATCGAGTCAAAGCAATAACACCTCCAGTGTCGTCGAAAGATGTAGGTTTTTCATTCATGAAGTCTTTATAGGAGCACTCCTTCTGGTGCCCTTGACTTCCTTCATGACTTTGGGAATGATTACCACTCCCGGATTCGCCAGAGCCACCAGGATTTATCTGTGACAAAGCAACAGTCCTTTTGAAGCAAGGTATATCTCTATATGATAGATAAAGTGTTCTATTAAGCAATAACAGGAATGAGTTACTAAAGCAAGTAAACTATCGTTATGAAAGAATGAGTAGCAACACTTGGAATGAACTTCTACAATGTATTCGTTTCTGACTAAAATACTCCTATAGTATTTTATGTTTGAAGGTTCTGTTATATTGATATTTTGTGGTAGGAGATACTTGGTAAGTTTTACGCCTGCTGCAACGCCACAATCACACCCAAGCACATGTTGCTCATGTCTCAAATGAACATAGTTGATTAGGCTATATTGACCCTAGACATGATTACACAACTGCCTAGGTTTAACTGAAGCATCCAACATCCAAACACTTTTGTCTGGTTCTTTTTACGGTACGGTTTCTGGTATGTAGGTATACTTGTATACTTGGAGTAAAAATACTTATATTCTTAAAGTATACTTTTAGTTCAGAGCACTTTGGTCCCCTTAGTGTTTATAGTTGTATAACATGTAACGATCGGTATACTTAGTTCACTATAAACAATAGCTCTGATAACAATCTGTCACACCCCCAAACCGTTAGAAAAACAACGGCGGAAACGTCCGAGGGGGGTGACGTCATGCGTAGTATCACAACAATCGTATCATAGTAATAAAAGTAAACACAACCATTACATTACAATATGAATATTTACGTCTGTTTGGAAACATAGTTTATATACATTAGTTTAAACAACAGATAAAGGCGAGACTCCAAAAATGATCTGTCTTCTCCAAAAGTTGGCAAGGTACCTGTCTATCGTTGCCCTGAGAATACAATCAGTTTTGAAAACGTATTAGCATAAAGCTAGTGAGTTCATAAGTGTAACATCCTGAGTTCAGGAGTGCAAGTTCAGGGTTCAAAGTGAAAATGTGTAAGGGTAACTCGGCGAGTCCATGGGTGGACTCGGCGAGTAGAGTCGCGATTCTGGTCGCGTGTTAAGTGACCAACTCGGCGAGTCGGCGGCTGGACTCGGCGATTTGGTGCTGGGTGAAGGAAACCCTAATCTTCGGGGTTTGCACCCTATTTAAATAATGATATGCCTTCTTTTCAGCCTCTATTTTCCATGAGTGTTCCAGACAAAACCCTAATCGTGAGAAACTCCATTATTGAGAGGATTGAAGCTTGGAAGAAGGGATTTGTGAAAAGAAGCTGGAGGAATTCGAGGATAGCATCAAGAGGACTTGTGGATCTGAAGTCTACATCAGTTTAGACTCATCTTTGGGGTAAGAATCCTCTGTCTTGAGCCCTTTTTCCCTTATTGTCATCCTTGGTGGTTGTTTTGGGGTTTTTGGAGTATTTCATGAGTTATTTTAGGATTGGAAGATGGATCTGAGGATGCTACCTCAGATCTGGAGTAGTGATGATCCAAAAATGCATAAAGTCCCTGTTCCTGAGTGATTGTTGAAGCTAACTTGTCCCAAACCCAAACCCTAGAGTGTAAATGCCTAGATCTGCTTGGATTCACGTAAAGTTTGCCACTTTACATGATGGATAGCTTAAGGAAGGATAGATATATGGTTTAGAACATCTGCATGGCTTGGAAAGCCTCTGTATGGATTCAGATCTGGTAGTACTCGGCGAGTCACAAAGGTGTACTCGATGAGTTGCTTGAAGATGGTCTGGAACTCGGCGAGTTGGAAGAACAACTCGGCAAGTAGGTTGAAGATACCCTTGGACTCGGCGAGTCTGTTCTTGGACTCGGTGAGTCTGGTCGTGAGGTCCAAGTTTCTTCTGGTTGAGCTGTGACTCGGTGAGTCAAGGGATGACTCGGTGAGTCGAGTGAGAAAGGACTCAGAGTAGTTGGACTCGGCGAGTATCGGGGTGACTCTACGAGTTGAGTCGCGGATTGGGGGAAGTTCTGAGCATGGGGACTCGGCGAGTCATCGGGTTGACTCAACGAGAAGAGTCAGTCAGGGGTTAAATTTGACTTTGACTTTGACCAAGGGTTGACCAATTATTGTTCAGGGGAATTTTGGTAATTGTTGGATATTGTTTTGAGTTCAGTGTCTTGGTGTTAGCCAGTGTTGGAGATCGTATCAGTGGTTGGAGTAGCTTGGGTTTATCTGTTTAGTCGGCAATTTCGAGGTGAGTTATCCTCACTATATCAACAGGGTCTAAGTCACCAAGGCCGGCCCCTTTATCGGATTAAGATCCGGGTATTTGTTGTTATGATATTGCTTGATATGTTGCATCCTGGTAGCTAGGGTGGTATACGTTAGAGACCTGGTTGAGGTCGGTATCCTGAGATGTAGGGTGATGCTATGCTAGTGACCGGTTAGTTCGGTATCCTAGTTAGGATGATGATATGTTATGTGATCTGTTTGATCGGTTTGTTGACTGTGAATTCTTATATGATTGTATGTTTATGTGCACATGGTTGTTTGGACTGGAGTTGGGTTGAGGCGGGTCCTAATTTGTGCTATAGGCCAAGATACCCAGGGCGGAACGGTTGTCCCGAAGGCCCAGCGAGCGGTCTGAATAGGCTGTAGGCCCCAAGAGGGCGGACCAGACGTGCCGAGGCTCGTAGAGTGGACCAGGCCGACTGAAGGCCCGGTGCGGGCGGACCAGTCATATTGTAGACTCGGAGAGTGGACCAGGTGGATTGAAGGCCCGGTGCGGGCGGACCAATCACATTGCAGACTCGATGTATATGCCTATACTCGAAGGGTGGACCAGGTGGACTGTTGGCCGGTGCGGTAGACCAGTCACACAGTAGACCCGAAGCGCATGGCTGTTATGTGATCGGATATGATATGACATGTTATGCGTATATGGTATATGTGGTTGGTATTTTGGGGATATCTCACTAAGCTTTGGGGCTTACAGTTGTGATTTTATGTTTTTCAGGTTCTTCAGGAGACCGTGGCAAGGTGAAGGCGTGATCGTACCGCTCCTCGTGTTTATGTTATGATTCTGGGAATACTTTAATTTAACTGTGTTGAAAACCTTTTTGTAATGATTTAATGAAATCGGGCTGTTTTTGGAAAGCTTAAATTGGTTGGAATTTTTCGGTCGTTACAAGTTGGTATCAGAGCCTTGGTTTGAGTGAATTGGAGGAACACTCGTGTGACTCCAGTCTCAAATCGAGGAGTGTTTTCGAAAGAGAATTTAAAACGGTTTTCAAAATGACTAAAAGGAGGACGCGGAGGTACGATCAACCGGAGCCAGTAAGTAACCTCAAAATACCATACATGATATTTTTTTTTGAGCTTTGATAGAACAGCTTGCTAGTGCTAGGCTAGGGATCTTCAGGATTTCCTGGTAATGTTGCCTGATTATGATGCCTGTTAGCCTAGGGATTCCTTGTGGGAGATTTCCAGTATTCCTCTAGTAGTGAGGATTGAGCGCTTGTTATGTATGTTTTCACTAGGGTGTTGTGGTAGTACTTCATACAAATATGGGTAGGTGTGGAAGGTAGTATGGGCCCGTACTACTGAAAGCACAGGACCCATACGCGTATCAGAGAAACCATGACCTTTAGGGTTGGTTTGAGAGTTGGTTCCCGGGTTAGTGGGAAATGTCTGAGATTTTGTGGTGTTTTTCAGTATGAAGATTCCGAGGCATGCTGGGAGTAGATCCGGGTCAGGATCGGGAGCAGGAGAGGGAGTTCCGAGCGGGTCGGTACCGCCCGAGGTTATTGGTCAGATGAGCACGTGCGAGTTGGATGTGAGGATTCGTGAGATCCTGCATGATGAGGTTGCTGCGTTGTTCCGGTCCGAGTTGCCGGAACTGTTTGGGTCGATCAAGACCGCCATGGTTGAGTATTTTGATGAGCGCTATGCAGCTCTCATAGAGACGGCTGCCGCGGCGGCTACAGCAGCTGTAGCATCGGCAGGGGAGGAGCTGGTCGGGGTTTTCAGTATTGGTACTTTGATAATACGAAGCCTCCCACCTTTGATGGAGTTTAGGACCCGATTATTGCTATCAGATGGTTATCGGACGTGGAGGGGTGTTTCTTCACGTGTTCATGCCCTGCTGATCAGAGGGTGAGGTGTGCTCTGAACCTGTTGAGGCTCGGGGCGAAGGATTGGTGGAGATTAACCACGGGGTCATATTCGGATGCGCAGAGGGCCGCGGTTTCATGGGATCAGTTCAGAGAGATGTTCAGCACTCGTTATGTTCCGCGGGTTGAGAGGGAGAGATTGGCTTAGGAATTCCTTGAGCTGAAGCAGGATTCGGAGTCGGTGACAGAGATCACCCGGATGTTCACTGATAGGGCGATGTTCTTAGGGATGTCAAAAAGTCCCGTGGGACCCCGTTCCCATGGGGGCCCCGTCGCGTTTGGGGGATTTTTTTTAAAAAAATCGGGGGCGGGGGTAGGCAATCCCGTCCCGAAATCCCCATGGGGACCCCGTTAAAAAATTACACATATATTTACATATATTAATTATATAAATATAATCAACTATAACATGATTTTGAGCTTCCAAAATTCATCAAAAAACATGTTTTTAAACTGTTAGTATAACTTTTTAAAATGCCATAACTTTTTTATTTTTAACATATAAAATTTTGCTATAAATAATTATTTGTTACCTAAAAAATAACTTATTTTAGCCTAAATAACAAATTCTTTTAGCCCAAAAAAAAGTAGCCCAAAATTAATTGGGGGCGGGGGTAACAAAGGGGATTCGAGGGCGGGGGCGGGGGTAGAAACATTGAACATTCCGGGGGCAGGGGCGGGGGCGAGGGGACGGGGAAATTTTGGGGGCGGGGGCAGGAGATGCACTCCCCGCCCCGTTTGCCCCCCCCCCCCCCCCCCCCCCGTTGACATCCCTAGATGTTCTGCCCTGAGTTCGCTTCGGAGCAGGCTCAGATGTCTAGATATCTGAGCACGCTCAAGAGGGATATCAGACAGTTTGTGTCTACGCAGAGGTGCGTGACTTTGTTGGAGTTGCAGGAGGCCGCTAGGCGGCATGAGTTAGAGATTGAGTTGTAGTTGTGTGAGCTGAGGCAGGCTCCGGTGCAGTCGTAGTCGGCGCCGAAACGGTCCAAGACCGTTGATTCTAGGGTGGGAGATCTGAGCAGCCACACATGTGGGAAGTGTGGGAGGGGTCACATCGGAGTTTGTAGGTCCGGTGATGCATGCCGCAAGTGCGGAAAGGAGGGGCACTATGCGAGGGATTGTCGGCAGTCAGCGCCGGTTCAGGATTTGAGGATTTGTTATCATTGTCATCAGGTTAGGCACTTGAGGATCAACTGTCCACAACTTGCTGCAGGACCGGTGCAGGCTCCAGCACCGGCCACTTTGAGGATCACGGGTGGAGGTCAGGGTGGAGCAGAGCCCCCAAGGGCTCATGGTCGTGCTTTTCAGCTTTCAGCAGAGGAGGTCAGAGCAGTGCCGAATGCAGCCACGGGTATGTTTCTTTCTTGATGTCTTGATTATCTTGTGATTGTTGTGGAAGTATTGTTTATCTGCTAGTCTCATTGTGTGGTTTTCGGTGTGGTATTCGTTGTTCTTTGAAAGTTATGGTATGGTTATGGGTTAGTGATGGGAGTTTCGTTGGCTATCATTCGTGGGGATTATTAGTGGAAATCTAGCATTGGTCTGAATGCCGGGTAGCATCTGCTTTCTAAGGAGTGGTTAACTGCAGATTGAGTTTCTTTCGAGCGGGATGATCAGTGTGGAAATGTGATTTTGCGAAGGTTGCTAGTGCTAGTGGGAATCAGTCCGCGTGTAAGTGTTGGTCTTGTGCAGGGTTGTTTCGGGAGGTCGGGATAGCGACCGGTGGTTGTTATTTAGTGCCCTAAGTGGGGGAGAATTGGAAAATTCTCCGAAAGGTCGATGGACATGAGAGGTTGTTTAGCTGCTTGGGATTCAGCAGTGGTTCTTTCAGTCAAGAGTTTAGGCCGGTATGAGTAAGTGGCATACGTGCGGGGCGAGATACAGACCTAGGGCATTTGATTGTAGAGGGTCTAGGATCAGGCCGGGATTGAGTATGTATGATGGAAATAGAGTTCGGAACCCCTAGAGGGCTAGAACAGTATGCATGGGAGGATTTCCCGGAGAGATAACTCGGAGTGATGAATGTCGGTTGAGCGGTCCGGATAGACTGAAGATCGGTAGGCGTACTAGTTAGGCCGAAGGCTTGGAGAACGGTCTAGCCAGACTGAAGGCACTGGAGGGCGGTTCAGATTGGCTGAAGGTTCTGAGAGTGGTCCAGATTGACTGAAGGCCTGGTAACGCGGTCCAGTCATGCTGAAGACTCTATAGGTATCGTTAGACCGGTTCGAGGAAATGGATTGAGTATGTTGCGATGTGTAAGCATTAGAAGGTCTGGCCCCGGGTATTGATTTTGATTAGTGGAGATGGTGTATGGACTCAGGGGTCCTTGCGAGCAGATTTAGAGCATGTGTATTGCATGGATAGTGGTTATACTATAGAGGAGTGGTGCAGCGTTGGGCGAACACCGTGGCAATTGTCATAGTGATAAGGCCGCCAGGTGGATTTCCTTCGTAAGGAAGGGGAAAGAAATGTAGCTCTGAGAGGAGTGTAAGTTCACGGAAGTGAAAGCAGTAGTGTAGAGTCGTGATTGAAGTGTTCCAATTATGGTCTTTGAGCAGCCTAATTGCGGCAGTGGCATGGAATCACATCCGGATGGGATGTCTGCTGAGGTCACGGAAGGGATTGCGCAGGTGTAGAACCAAGAGGCTCGGAAGGGATGCAGGGATGGAGTCTTGGACTCCCAGCTTGATTCTGACCAAGGAGTTGTGTATGTAGTGGTGGTTCATCCTGGGGATGTTTGGAGGTGTCGTCAGTGTGACGGGTTTTCCCAACCCGAGAGTGCTAGGGCTAGTTCAGCATGTGCATGTGATTGCAAGAGGAGAACTCATGAGAGTTACTCTGAGGCTGAAGAATGTGTCATTTTGTTAGCAGGGTGCGGATAAAGTTGGACTCGGATCGGGATTCCGGGGGGGGGGGGGGGGGGGGGGGGCTCATGGTTATTTCTAGCTCATATGGGTCGAGTGATTGTTGTGATCTGGATTGATTAAGTATCATGGAGTGGTACTTGAATGGTAAGTGTGATGATCAGAGGATGAAGCCGGCGGCCGGCTTGAGGCGGTGGTCAGGACACCGCAGGGAAAGAGTTGATCTTCTAAGGTTTCAGTAGCAGTGAGTGGGGATCTGGGATCAGTTAAAGCCGGGTGGTGCAGTACGGGTGAAATTTCTGGGTTGGTGGTGCCGCAGGCTTCGAGGATGAAGCCTAATTTAAGTAGGGAGAATTGTAACATCCCGAGTTTAGGAGTGCAAGTTTAGGGTTCAAAGTGAAAATGTGTAAGGGTAACTCGGCAAGTCCATGGGTGGACTCGGCGAGTAGAGTCGCGATTCTGGTCGCGTGTTAAGTGGCCAACTCGGCGAGTCGGCGGCTGGACTCGGCGAGTTGGTGCTGGGTGAAGGAAACCCTAATCTTCGGGGTTTGCACCCTATTTAAAGAATGATATGCCTTCTTTTCAGCCTCTATTTTCCCTGAGTGTTCCAGAGAAAACCCTAATCGTGAGAAACTCCATTATTGAGAGGATTGAAGCTTGGAAGAAGGGATTTGTGAAGAGAAGTTAGAGGAATTCGAGGATAGCATCAAGAGGACTTGTGGATCTGAAGTCTACATCAGTTTAGGCTCATCTTTGGGGTAAGAATCCTCTGTCTTGAGCCCTTTTTCCCTTATTGTCATCCATGGTGGTTGTTTTGGGGTTTTTGGAGTATTTCATGAGTTATTTTGGGATTGGAAGATGGATTTGAGGATGCTACCTCAGATCTGGAGTAGTGATGATCCAAAAATGCATAAAGTCCCTGTTCCTGAGTGATTGCTGAAACTATCTTGCCCTAAACCGAAACCCTAGAGTGTAAATGCCTAGATCTGCTTGGATTCACGTACAGTTTGCCACTTTACGTGATGGATAGCTTAAGGAAGGATAGATCTATGGTTTAGAACATATGCATGGCTTGGAAAGCCTCTGTATGGATTCAGATCTGGTAGTACTCGGCGAGTCACAAAGGTGTACTCGACGAGTTGCTTGAAGATGGTCTGGAACTCGGCGAGTTGGAAGAACAACTCGGTGAGTAGGTTGAAGATAGCCTTGGACTCGGCGATTCTAGTCGTGAGGTCCAAGTTTCTTCTGGTTGAGCTGTGACTCGGTGAGTCGAGTGAGAAAGGACTCAAAGTTGTTGGACTCGGCGAGTCTCGGGGTGACTCGACGAGTTGAGTCGCGGATTGGGGGAAGTACTGAGCATGGGGACTCGGCGAGTCATCGGGTTGACTCGGCGAGTAGAGTCAGTCAGGGGTTGACTTTGACTTTGAATTTGACCAAGGGTTGACCAGTTATTATTCAGGGGCATTTTGGTAATTGTTGGATATTATTTTGAGTTCAGTGTCTTGGTGTTGGCCAGTGTTGGAGATCCTATCATTGGTTGGAGTAGCTTGGGTTTATCTGTTCAGTCGGCAATTTCGAGTTGAGTTATCCTCACTATATCAATAGGGTCTAAGGCACCAAGGTCGGCCCCTTTATCGGATTGAGATCCGGGTATTTATTTTTATGATATTGCTTGATATGTTGCATACTAGTAGCTAGGGTGGTATATGTTAGAGACCTGGTTGAGGTCAGTATCCTAAGATGTAGGGTGATGCTATGCTAGTGACCGGTTAGGTCGGTATCCTGGTTAGGATGATGATATGTTATGTGATCTGTTTGATCGGTTTGTTGACTGTGAATTTTTATATGATTGTATGTTTATGTGCACATGGTTGTTTGGACTGGAGTTGGTTTGAGGCGGGTCCTGCTTTGTGCTGTAGGCCAAGATACCCAGGGCGGACCGGTTGTCCCGAAGGCCCAGCGAGCGGTCCGGATAGGCTGTAGGCCCCAAGAGGGCGGACCAGACGTGCCGAGGCTCGGAGAGTGGACCAGGCCGACTGAAGGCCCGGTGCGGGCGGACCAGTCATATTGTAGACTCGAAGAGTGGACCAGGTGGATTGAAGGCCCGGTGCGGGCAGACCAATCACACTGCAGACTCGATGTATATGACTAAACTTGGAGGGTGGACCAGGTGGACTGTTGGCCGGTGCGGCAAACCAGTCACACAGTAGACCCGAAGTGCATGGCTGTTTTGAGATCGGATATGATATGGCATGTTATGCGTGTATCGTATATGTGGTTGGTATTTTGGGGATATCTCACTAAGCTTTCGGGCTTATAGTTGTGGTTTTATGTTTTTCAGGTTCTTCAGGAGACTGTGGTAAGGCGAAGGCGTGATCGTACCGCTCCTCGTGTTTATGTTATGATTCTGGGAATACTTTAATTTAATTGTATTAAAAACCTTTTTGTAATGATTTAATGAAATCGGGCTATTTTTGGAAAGTTTAAATTGGTTGGAATTTTTCGGTATCTGATCCCACATCGGCTGGGAAGGAGAACTAAGCATTCCTTATAAGGGGTGTGGATACCTTCCCTAACACAACGCGTTTTAAAGCCGTGAGGGCAGCAGATCCCATAAGAACTCTGCAGTTAAGCGTGCTCGGGCGGGAGTAGTACCAGGATGGGTGACCCCTTGGGAAGTCCTCGTGCCGAGTGTGTCACACCCCAAAACCAAGAACAGCGGAAACGTTCCGGGGTGGAGGACGTCATGTGAAGTATCATAATAGTGTAAAGTAGTAAACAAGCAACAACATCATCCATTGCATTAAAAGTAAAGTTTTAATACATGTGTGCTCTTTCATAATGTACGACAATAAAATGAATAATCAAAATAAGGCGAATCTTGTCTGTGCTCCATCTTCTCAAATTATTTTGAAAGCGAGTATTAGCTTTAAAGCTGGTTAATTCATAAGTATTTATGTGTTATTGTCCTGTTTTGGAATGCTCTTAAGAATGTCGTATAAATCCTTAAATAGAACAGTTGATATGAGTATGAAATGTGGTCTTCTACCAAGACCCGAATGTTTTGTTATGACAAAGTAAAATGATAGGTTTTCCTTTCTATTGACTAGTACTAAGAGTACTTAGTCTAACTCATTGTTTATGTGAATATATCACCAAATAAAGTAAAATAGGAAAATGATATGATAGTCTTCTACCAAGACCTAAACGTTTTGTAAGTAAAATGATAGGTTTTCCTTTCCATTGACTAGTACTAAGAGTACTTAGTCTAACTCATCGTTTATGTGAATATATCACAAAATAAAGTAAAATAGGAAAATGATATGATAGTCTTCTACCAAGACCTAAACGTTTTGTAAGTAAAATGATAGGTTTTCCTTTCCATTGACTAGTAGTAAGAGTACTTAGTCTCACTCATCGTTTATGTGAATATATCACAAAATAAAGTAAAACAGGAAAATGATATTATAGTCTTCTATCAAGACCATAATGTTCTGTAAGTAAAATGATAGTTTTTCCTTTCTATTGACTAGTACTAAAAGTACTTAGTCTAACTCATCGTTTATGTGAATATATCACAAAATAAAGTAAATAGGAAAAATATAACCATGTAAGTGTTATCCCTGGTTACCAGGACTAACATGCCATTGCAATAAGCGACATGTATAACCTAATGAACATCCGAAGATTATCCAATTGTCTTGTATAGCAACAGCAGGTTGGAGGAAGGGTTAGTCCCGTGGCCGACTCTTAATACAAGCTTTAACCTAATAATCATCCGAAGATTTTCATCTCATCCACTGTTGCAACAGCAGGATGGAGGGATGGTTAGTCCCGTTACTGACTACTAATATAAGTAACAACCTTAGACATCCGTAGATGTTCATCACCCAGTGTTGCTAACAGTTGGGTTTCGAAATGGTTAGTCCCATCTAGACATCCCGTCGAACAAGGATAGGCAGGAAAATTTACACAGAAGGTATGAATAAATATTCCTAATATAAGGGATAACATTAGACATCCATAGATGTTCATCACCCAGTGTTACTAACAGCTGGGTTCCGGAATGGTTAGTCCCGTCTAGACATCCCATCGAACAGGGATAGGTAGGAAAATTTACACAGAAGGTACGAATAAATCTTCTTAATAACTCTAGGTACAAGTATGCAGGCAAGTGAATATAGGATAATGTATCTAAGTAACAGTACTCATGTATGGTATTCATGTAAGCGTATTCAGATAAATGTATCTATGTAAACGTACTCATGTATCATGTAATCCTAGGTAAATGTACTCATGTATCATGTAAGCATATGTAAGTGTACTGGTATAGACTCATGAATGAACTGACTCCTGTGTGATTCCTTGTAATAGGAATAATGTTTGATATCTTCTAACTATCCCTATGATAGTTAACTGAAAGGTAATTGGTTGTTCAAGTAGGTTTATACACTCTTACTTCCCAAGAGTGTTGGAAACTAAATGAAGGGTGAAAACTATAATCTCTAACATATATATGAACATATGCGTATAAGTATAGTTTGGTTCAAGAAGGTAAAAATAATGGTATTGCAAGATATCTAGGAGTTTTGAACAATAATTAACAGTGACTTGATGTCATTTTAATAAACATTTCAAAACTAATACTTTTGTTATCAAGGTATTTTAAGATAGAAAACCATTTCATATGTCACTTTTTGAAATATGTGAAATCTATTGAGTGAAAACACGGTTATAAAATACATAAGATTGATTTAATAACATACTTTTTTCTACTTGTATCCCCCCATTAAAGCATTTAAAATCATTTAAAACATTGATTAAGGGGTATGAACTCACCTGTAGATGGTGATTTGGATGAACCGGACGGTGTAGGATTATTAGGTGTCAAGTGAGGACTTGTACACACACTACGATCCTAATGAACATATAATCACACATATATGCACTCAATTAGTCTTAAATTAGTAATTGATAATGTTAAGACATCCTAGAACATAATAAACACTTTATATAAGTGTTTTAAGCACTAAGGATTTCATCTAAGCTATTGTGGGACAAGGTACTTCGGTTTAGGGTTCCAAAGGACCCTATACTTGAGTTTACTCTCCATATAGCATCACCCATGGAGTTTACGGTTGTAAACTCTTGAGTTTACGGCCGTAAACTCCCAAGCTTGGTGGTATTTTGTGCTTTGAAGTTCTAAATGATCCCTAGAATTATTCCAACTTGGTGGTTCAATTCTTGGAAGGGTTTAAGGCATAGAAACACCCCTTTGAGGAGTTTATGGACTTAAGGCCATTTCCTTTAGAGTTTGCGGCTGTAAACTCTTAAAGATGGGTTTTTTTATGCTTTCAAGCCTCTTGCACATGTGGTATAGGTCTTAGACTTTTATCCTAAGTATATGAAGGTATTTGACACACTTTGGTGCCCTTTAATCATGTTTACGGCCCAAGAACCATGTCATGGCCGTAAAATCACTTTGGAAGGTGTTTTTGATGGTTTAATGTCCTTGATTTATGTAGGAGTAACCCTTGGTAATTGTCCAAGATTTTAGGAGTGCCAAAAGCACTCTTTGGTCCATGATTTTGGAGTTCACGGTCCAAGATCTTCTTGGGCCGTGAACTCCCAAAACTTTGTGATTCTTTGTTGTTTTCATGTCCCAAACACACTTCTATACAAGCCCAAGGTAGTGTCATATCACGGGGGAAAGGTTTGGCTTTGTTTCGGGAGTTTACCGCCCAAGAACACCTTGGGGAGTAAACTCCTAAATCTAGTTATTTAGCTATCTAAATCATGTTATAAACACATAATAAGCTATCTAACACTACTAGCAAGAGGTACTCTTGTTTTGGGATAAAAACCCGAAGATCCGTGAGAGAGAAAATGGCTTTTCTCTAGATGAAAATGCGAATAATGAATGAAATTAGTTCAGAATTCTATTTATAGTCCTGAGATATTTTTGGCAGAAAATAGTTTTATTCCTGAAATGATTTCTAATATAATAGAGTGTTGGAATAACAGTGTTGCACAAAACCCTAGTGCATCCACTCTCCTGATATTTCCTGAAATGTAAACCCTGAAGTACTCAAACTTATACCCGAAGTCTGGAATTTCACTGAAACTGTCCTAACCTCTATTGGCTTGATATGGTTTATTCAGAATGGAAATTTCGGGTTGTCACAGAGTGGCCCAAAGCGGACAATATTGTGATACGTGCCAAAGGGGGGATGTTACAAATGGTATCAGAGCCAGGGCACGGGTCGATGTGTTCGACAGGGACGTCGAACCCTATAATGGGGGGTGAAAGTGGGTTAGATCTGATCCCACATCGGCTGGGAAGGAGAACTAAGCATTCCTTATAAGGGGTGTGGATACCTTCCCTAACACAACACGTTTTAAAGCCTTGAGGGCAGCAGATCCCATAAGAACTCTGCAGTTAAGCATGCTCGGGCGGGAGTAGTACCAGGATGGGTGACCCCCTGGGAAGTCCTCGTGCCGAATGGCCCAAAGCGGACAATATTGTGATACGTGCCAGAGGGGGATGTTACAATAAGCATGTTTTTTTGTATTGAAAACTAGTCACTGAGTTTGTACAAATGGTTTCTTTTCATTATAAGTAAGATGCCGTTTGTATCGAAAACCATTGTTATCAAGTTCTGAAGTATATATGCATGCTTTCCAAGAAAATCCAATATTTTCTAACATGTTTGTTGATTTGTGTATGAAAAGTATGTTCTGTTTGAAAACCCTGGCTACCACCAGTATGTAGTGTAAGTTCTATTCGAAAACCCTGGCTACCACCAGTATGTATAGTAGTTTTATTACTTAAAATAAAACAAAGGTTGTGTCCCTTGAATACCCTCCAGTAAGTAGATAGGTAGTTTTATTAATTAAAATAAAACTATAGAAGAAAGAAATCCCGTAAACAAACGTTAGTTTATACTTATTGTGAGTCATATAACCATACTAATATGACCGGTGACCTCCTTGACATTTCTTCAGGCGTCGTATGATTACAAAATTTGTCACCCCAGGCATCCCCGCCTAACTGTAGCTAACAGTTCAGGTGTAGGATTGTCGGTCCCGAATAGATCTATTCACAAATTTCACGCTCTCCCTCCAGGAGACATTGGTTATACTACCGGAGAGGATTTATTGGTACCCCGAGGGGCATAACGAAGATAGGTCTCACAATCCTGTATTAACTAGTTTACGTGTTGTTCGATTGTTATCGAGTTCGAAATCGTTTGTAACGGTGTAGAGTATAAATAATTATACACAAAATAATTATTTAGCAAGATAATCTAGTTTTCTATACGTAGTAATGGATAAACTAAATCTGACATTGTTTAGGTGTTTTACTTTGCATGAAGTTTAAATCAGTAAAACCGGTAATGAATTTCCCAAACTATACCTAATATAGTTTTACTGGTTTGTTATGTTCATGTACTGTTCGGAAAACTATGCAATTAGGTTTAGAAAGTGTCCCTAATGCTCCGCCTAAAACAAAAGGGATAAAGAATTTTAATGTTTGATAGAAAAACCGTTGTAAATGCATCAGTTTTTAAGTTGTGAAAACCTTTGTGTGTTGCATGTATTCCCCTCCCCCCCCCCCCTTCCTGAAAACATGAAAAACTCTGAAAAAGAATAAGGGTATAAACTCACTGTTTAACGTAGGATTTGAGTGTACGATCGATATGGATGCTAAGTGTCAACTAATGTTTCGTATGCAAGTGGATCCTATTAACATATGGTAACAAATATACGTATTAGATTAGGGTATTTCATGACTAACATGACGGGAGACCACCCTAAGGTATTGGAAATGCTTGTACTAAGTGTTCTAGGTCCCACACTTAGTGGTTTTTGCAATTTTAAGGCCAAATATGAGCATTAAAGTGCGTGTAAGGCCATAAAGATGGGTGTGCGGCCGTAGAGAGTGTGTGCGGCCAGAGTGTGTGGTCAGGGCGTGTGTGCAGCTACACATAGGAGTGTGCGGTCATACAGAGGGTGTGTGCGGCCAAAGTGTGCAGCCAGGGTGTGTGTGCAGCCGTACAGAGCGTGTGTGCGGCCGTACACCTTAAGTGACGAAGAACATGAAGAGTTTCAGGCTTAGATTAAGGTGTCTTTCTAGTATAACAAGCTAAATGATGGAGTTCTTCATGTTTTTGAGGCCTTTGGAATTTTATTGAATGAAGATTTTAGAGAGAGAGAGAGAGAGAGAGAGAGAGAGAGAGACTAGAGTGCAGCCAAGGAGGGAAAAGAATGAATGAAGGGTGTCACCCCTATATATAGAGGGGAGTGTACGGCTGGGGGATGAGTGTGCGGCCGTACACACCTCTTAGGAGGGTGTAAGGCCCGATTTTGACTCTGAACGATGTGTTGACTCATTCCAGATCTCATTTCCGGCTATACTTAAGGTTAGAACACTTAATCGAACCCTTAAACAGCGTCAAAATAACAGAATCTAGTTTAATGTTGATAAAGTTGACCAATCATATAGAATGAAAGTTTTAGGTTGTCACATTATTTAAGGGTATAATTATTTCACTTACAAGAAAACGAATTTTCAGTACGATAGACGTAAACTGGTTGATATTGCTTGTGAGACACTCGGATTCACCGTACCTACCAGAGTACACAACTAAGACCTGCATTATAACCAGAGTCTCTTAAACGGAGAGTGTGACACTTGTGTATAGATCTATATGGGATTGACAACCCCGCACCCAAACTGTTAACTACAGTTAGACCGGTAGGTCTGGGTGACAAATGTCTAAAACAGTTATGACGCTTGAAGAACGTCATTCATTCAACTAGTCGCATTAGTATGGCTATAATAACTCACATGGAGTATTAACAAAACATTGGGTTTATGGGCTAGCGTACATTCACATAGTTTCACAAAATGATAAATCTTACTAAAACTATTCTCCAGTACCGCACTACCTACATTTTTAATCTTGAATTTTAAGGCTTACACAAGGATAATCTACTTTCAATTAGTTTTATATAACAATAAAACTTCTTAACACTGCTTTTCAGTACATATTTACTTACATTTTAGTCTTTGGATTAAGACTTGTAGCTCGTTTCAAAAAAAATATTGGATTTTCTGGAAATATACACAATCATTTTACACAAAACATTTACAAAATCTTTATCATACAAAACTCTTATGAACTCACCAACTTAATTATTTAAACTTTTCAAAATCACTTGTATTCTCAGGAAATCAGTAAACAGGTAACCACATAAGTTTTTAGTTGATGGGACGTCGTCACATCATGTTGTTTACTTTATTCATATGCATTTGATATCATATAACCAATGTTTTGAGTACAATGTAAACTTATTAAATGTTCAATACAATGGTTGTAATGCTTTGATATCTACTATTCAATTGTTATGATATTGTACAATGACATCATCCGCCCCCAGATGTTTCTACCGTCTAGTTCGGGGGTGTGACAGGTGGTGACATGGTTTGGAGCATGGGGATCAGGATCAGGATCAGGGTCCAGATCTAGGTCGGGCGACGATACAGCTCCCATTGATGAGAGGTTGCGCGAGCTTATTGCAGTCGAGGTTACGAGGGGCATCCTTGATGCTATCCCAGTGAGTTTTGGGACGGTCAAGGAAGGGATAATGAAGATTATGGAGGAGAGGCTCAGGTCATTCAAAGTTGGGATTGTTGTGGGCCAGGTCAAGGCCCGAACTCCCTCGTTCCCGGAGTTTAATGCGGGGCAGCAGAGTTTTTTGGGGTTAAGGACCCTATAGTTAGTCGACGTTGCGTGTCAGGCATGGAGAACACTCGGCGCACGAGTTCTTGCCTTGTTGCGGCAAAGGTGGGATTTGTTTCATGTATGCTGAGGGACTGAGCCCCTGACTGGTGGGGAGAGGTGACCAGTCAGGTGGGGGCAGCTGCAGTGGCAGAGATGACATGGGCAGAGCTCGTCAGGTGTTTAGATTTGTAGTTTGCACCATCTCTTGACGTGCAACGACTAGTGAGAGAGTTTCATGAGCTCCAACAGACCACCAAGACTGTGACGGAGATCATTGATAAGTTTCGAGAACGAGCATTGTTGATCCCACGGTATGCTACATATAAGGATATGAAGAGGACGAGGTATCATTCCATGCTGAGAGATGATATATGAGAGTTTGTGAGCTTTATAGTGTACAAAATCCGAAAAAAGATGGTGGAGAAGGCCCTTGAACGGGAGATAGAGTTGGAGTTCCGCACTAAGTAGAATCCAGAGCAGGCATATACAGCTGTAGGTCAGGCTAAAAAGCCTAAGACCTCGGATTCTTCCAGTAGGGGCCAGCAGGGTCGTGGACAGTGTGCCAAGTTCGGCAAACCACACAGTAGGGCTAGTCGAGCGGCAGTCTCAGGATGTTACGGATGTGTCCAACCGGATCATATGAGTAGGGATCGCCCCAAGAAGGGTTTGATTTGTTTCCACTGCAACCAGACCAGCCATAAACGGGCTGATTGTCCGAGGATGCAAGGAGGAGGAGGAGCAGTGGCAGCTCCTACACCCGCCACAATTAGGATTACTGATGGCCGCACTGCTAAGGAAGATGATTTAACGGTGAAGAGCCGCACATTTCAGTTGACTATCGAGGAGGCTCGGGCAGTGCCAAATGTTGTGGCAGGTACGCATTTACCTTCCTACTCTATATTGATTTGCATTGTTTATATGTATACATTTGTGCTCATGTATAGGGACCCTTTTAGTTAATGGTAAGTCAGCTCACGTTCTATTTGACTCAGGTGCTACCCGATCGTTTGCATCTCTTGTGCTTAGCAAGAAGTTTCGGGATGTGCCAGGGACATTGGATTCCCCGCTTGAGGTTAAGATTGTGGATGACTGCACTGTGAGTGATGCGAGAGTATATCAAGACTATGTCCTGAATGTGCTTGGGGAGAGGTTTCGTTTTCATCTAGTCTCGATACCATTCCATGGACTGAAGGTGATCATTTGTATTGACTGGTTGGGGTCAATGGGGTCATGATAGATTACAAGCACCAGCTAGTAAGAACTAGTTATTCATGGAGTGAGGGCTCCCTTGGGCCAACCCTCTATTCAATTGCGAGGGTTAGAAGACTTCTTCAGTAGGGTTGTTCGAGATTTTTGGCATATATCTCAGATGCGAGGGTTGAGACCTCGATGGATTTGGTCAGTGTACTAATTGTACATGAGTTTCGAGATGTCTTTCCCGAGGAGTTACCTGGAGTGCCTCTGGAGAGGAAAGTATAGTTTCGAATTCATTTACTACCGGGTGCCGCTCCAATAGCCAAAGCACCGTATCGGGTAGCTTCGCCCAAGATGCAGGAGCTGTCTATTCAGCTTTAGGAGCTGGTAGACCAAGTGTTTATCTATCCGAGCAGTTCCCAGTGGGGAGCATCGATCATGTTCATGAAAAAGAAGGATGGGTCACACATGATGTGTATTGATTATCGGGAGCTGAACAGGTTAACAGTGAGAAACCATTATCCGCTCCTGAGGATCGATGATTTTTTCAATCGGCTACAAGGTTTATCTTGGTTCTCCAAGATTGATCTTCGGTCGGGGTACCATCAAATGAGGATTCGGTATGAGGATATATCGAAGACAACTTTCAGAACTTGGTACGGGCACTATGGTTTTGTGGTGATGTCATTCGGGCTCAACAATGCCCCAGCAGCGTTCATGGATCTCATGAATATATTGTGTAGGCTGATGTTGGACCGGTCGGTGATTGTGTTTATCGATGATATCTTGGTCTATTCTAAGACCAAGGAGTAGCACGAGCATCATATAAGGGAGGTATTGGAGACACTGAGGACGGAAAGGCTTTACGCCAAGTTCTCAAAGTGTGATTTACGGTTGAGAGGGGTGCAATTTTTCAGACACATCGTCAACCAAGAGGGTATTTTGGTTGATCCATCCAAGATAGAGGTGGTGATGAGGTGGGAAGTACTGATGAATGAATCTGAGATCCGTATCCTCTTGGATCTAGCGAGCTATTATGGGAGATTCATCCAGGATTTCTTAAAGATCGCTAAGTCATTGACCCATTTGAGCAAGAAGAATGTGACTTTCCAGTGGGGCTCGGACCAACAATCGACCTTCGAGACCTTGAGGTAGAGGTTAGGTAAGACCTCAATTCTAGTACTACCTGAGGGGCTGGATGATTTGGTAGTGTATGTTGATGCATCGATCTCATGGTTAGGGTCGGTATTGATGCAGATGGGGCATGTGATCGTGTACGTCTCGAGGCAGTTGAAGCCTCAAGAGGCGAATTACCCCACTCACAACCTGGAATTGGGGGCAGTGGTGTTTGCCCTAAAAATTTGGAGGCATTACTTGTATGGATTGTAGTGCACCATTTATATTGATCATAGAGTTTGAAGTAATTGATGGATCAGCAAAACCTCAACATGCGACCGAGGAGGCGGTTGGATGTACTGAAAGATTATGACTGTGAGATCTTATACCATCCAAGGAAGGCCAACGTGGTGGTCGGTGCTTTGAGTCACAAGGCGGAAGGTTCTACGATTGCGAACATTTTTTTTGAGGTAGATGGTGATCTCTCCGTTATTGGATATGATCCAGGGGGCTCAGGTGGAGGGTTTGAAGAGAGAAAATTGGAAGTTAGAGCGGATTCGAGGTCAGATTCCCTTGTGTTTTCGAGATGGTCAGGGCCTTTTGACACAATGCGGCTGAGTGTGGGTTCCGGCATCTGGAGGAGTGAGACAGAAGATATTGGAAGAGTCCCACAAGTCCAAGTTCTCAATACATCCCGGGGCTACAAAAATGTATAGAGACCAAAGACTAAGTTACTAGTGGCCCTGCATGAAGCGGGAGATTGTCTGGTTCATGGAGCGGTGCTTGACCTGCAGGAAGGTTAAGGCCAAACATCAGTGACCTCTTGGCAAGGTTTAGCCACTACCCATTCCCATGTGGAAATGGGAAGTGATCACCATGGACTTCATCACAAAGTTAACGAGGACATCGAGGGGTGTGGATGCCATATGGGTTATTGTGGATAAATTGACGCAGATTGCCCACTTTATTCCGATCTCTGAGAGCATCTCTGTTGGGAATTTACATACGAGAGGTGGTGGTTATGCACGGGGTGCCAGTGTCAGTAGTCTCTGACCGGGATGTTCGATTTACATCTAGATTCTAGAAGAAGTTCCATGAGGAACTGGGCACTCAGTTACATTTTAGCACAGCGTACCACCCCCAGAGAGATGGCCAAAGCGAGAGGATGATCCAGACACTAGATGATATGTTTCGGGCATGCGTGTTGGATTTTGGAGGAAGTTGGGATATATACCTCCCATTAGTAGAGTTTTTATATAACAATAGTTATCATGCTAGTTTCGACCGACCTCCGTTTGAGATGTTGTATGGTCGGAGGTGTAGGACCCATGTTTGCTGAGGTGAGGTTGGACACCGAGTAATGGGGAGCACTGAGGTAGTACTCAAGACTATCAATTTGATTCAACAGGTGTACGGCTAACTACGAGTCACACAAAGCCATCAAAAAAGCTTTGTTGAACAGCGTCGATCGGATCTTGAGTTCCAGGTGGGGGACTTTGTTTTATGGAGACTGTCTCCATGGAAAGAAGTCATCAGGTTCTGGAAGAGGGGCAAGTTAGGGCCCCGATATATTGGTCCGTTCAGGATTTCGGCCCGGGTGGGGAAGGTGGCTTACTTTTTGGATCTACCAGAAGAGATCAACTAGATATACAACACCTTCCATGTGTCTCAGCTTTAGAAGTGTGTCACAGACGAGGACGCGATTATTTCCTTGGACGAAATTCAGGTGGATGAGAGCCTGAATACATTGAGAGGCCTGTTGCAATTCTGGATAGGAAGACTAAGGTTCTTCAAAACAAGGAGGTGAAGTTAGTAAAGGTGCAATGGCAGCACCGAAGAGGCTCTGAATGGACATGGGACCCGGAAGAGGAGATGCAAGATCACTACTCGGATTTGTTTGCATCAGCAGACTTCGAGGACGAAGTCTAGTTCAAGTGGGGAAGATTTGTAACGCTTGTTCCAGGTATCATTTATTTTTAAGTTTATTTAGGGTTTTTCACTGGGACTCGACAAGTTGGGGAGCCCAACTCGACGAGTAGAGATCGATATTAGACACGGGACGCAGGGTCTACTCGACGAGTTTCAAGGACTAACTCGACAAGTAGACACTATAAAGGAAAACCCTAATTTTCTAGCTTTAGTACCCTATTTTAAGAAATTAACCATTAAGGCCAGCCTCCTTACTCAGAGAAACCCCTAGAACCGCATCCTCCTATTGTTCATTGAAGTTTTGAGTGTTGTGGTTTGATTTTGAACGAAGTCTTGAAGAGAGAAGTAGCAATATTGGTGGAGTGATCTTGGATCTAGAAACTCTACATCAAGGGCTGCATTTTGAAGGTATAAAGCCATAACGTTGACATGTAGTGTTTTATATCTCATCTTTTGGTAGTTTAGGGCTTGTTTTGGAACTTTAGGTTGGATGTCCCAAGATAAGAGGTTTCCCGAGGTTAGGAGTGTAGATCCAGCCTCTATAAGACCTCTAAAGGATTAAAGTTGAAACTTTAATAGCCTCCATGCCACATTCATGCAATATGTCCACAATGAAGGCTAAAATGGATCTTGGAGAGTATTTCATGCATGCATGGACATAAAGTTAGAAACTTTACCTGATTTTTCCACCCTTGGACATCAGATCTTTGTTTTGGGTCGATGGGATGAAGTTTAAAGGCTTGATAGAGCGGCATGCACTATTCGACATTTAATTTGACGGGACACTCTGATATTTGAAATAAAATGTTGATGTTATGGGTTTTGAAAACAACTGTCATTGTTGTTTCATATTTTATAGGAATGTTTTCGTTAATTAAAAACGAAAATTTTACCTGGGATACCTCCGGAGAGACACATTGAGTTTAGTATTGATCTAGCCCTTGGTGCGGCTCCGATAGCCAAGGCACCATATCGGTTGGATCCTCCCGAGATGTAGGAGTTGTCTACGCAACTGAAGGAGCTGCTAGACAAGGGATTTATCAGGCCGAGCAGTTCGTCATGGGGAGCCCCGATCCTGTTTGTGAAAAAGAAGGACGGGTCATATCGCATGTGTATAGACTATTGGGGGCTGAATAAGGTAACGGTGAAGATCCGTTATCCCCTCCCGAAGATTGATGATTTGTTTGACCAGCTACAGGGTGCATCTTAGTTCTCCAAGATTAATCTGCGATCGGGTTATCACCAGATGCGAGTCAGGGATAAGGATGTGCAGAAGACAGCTTTTAGGACTCGCTATGGTCACTATGAGTTTGTGGTTATTCCTTTTAGGCTCACCAATTCTCCATCCACGTTCATGGACCTTATGAACCGCATGTGTAGATCGATGTTGGAACGGTTTGTGATAGTTTTTGTCGATGAAATCTTGGTTTATTCCAAGACTCAGTATCAGCATGAGGAGCACCTGAGGGAGGTGCTGGAGACACTAAAGAGGGAGTGACTTTTCGCAAAGTTCTCCAAATATGAGTTCTAGTTGTGCGAGGTGCAGTTTTTGGGGCACCTTGTCAACCAGAAGGGTATACTGGTCGATCTGGCCAAGATAGAGGTTGTCATGCAGTGGGAGGTTCCGAGGTCTCCAACTGAGATTCAGAGTTTCCTTGGTCTAGTGGGTTATTATCAGAGATTCATTCAGGATTTCTCCAAGATCGTTGTTCCTTTGACTTGACTAACCAAAAATTCGGTGACATTCCTCTAGGGGCCTGAGCAGCAGGCAGCCTTCGAGACTCTCAGACAGCGGGTATGCGAGGCACCGATTCTGACTTTGCCGAAGGGCTTCGATGACTTCGTGGTTTACTGTGACGCTTTGATCACAGGTATGGGTGTGGTATTGATGCAGCGGGATCACGTGATTACTTACGCTTCGAGGAAGTTGAAGCCTCACGAGGCTAACTATCCAATGCATGATTTAGAGCTAGGGGTTGTGGTTTTCTCCCTCAAGATTTGGCAACATTACCTCTATGGGGTCCGTTGTACCATTTACACGGACCACAAGAGTTTGAGGTACCTCATGGATCAGCCGAATCTGAAGTAGCGTCGATGGTTAGATGTGGTAAAGGACTATGACTGTGAGATCCTTTACCACCCGAGCAAGGCCAATATGGTGGTCGATGCCCTGAGCCGCAAGGCGGTAGTGGCCTCGATTCGAGACATCTGTATGAGAATGACAATGATTACTCCATTGCTAGAGCAGATCAGAGAGGCGCGGGGTGAGGGCCTAAAGGAAGAGCATCTGAAGTGCGAGCAGATCATAGGCTAGGTGGCATTCTTTGATTACGACAGTCCTGGATTGCTGACCCAGCACGAGAGGGTTTCGGTTTCGTGCTGGGGCAGAGTACGGCAGATTGTGATGGATGAGGCCCACAAGTCCATATTTTCCATCCATCCCAAGGCCACGAAGATGTACAGAGATCTTCGTCCTGATTACTGGTGGCCCTGCATGAAGCGGGATGTAGCCTGGTACGTTGAGCGATGCTTGACCTACAGGAAGGTAAAGGCGGAGCACCATAGGCCTCACGACAAGATGCAACCTCTAGACATCTGTGTGTGGAAGTGGGAGGAAATTACTATGGATTTCATTACGAAGCTTCCCAGGAATGCACGCGGAGTAGATTCGATATGGGTCATCGTGGATCCGTTGACCAAGAGTGCTTATTTTATCCCGATCCAAGAGAGAATATCGGGCGAAAAGCTAGCCGAGATTTACGTGCATTAGATAGTGGAACGACATGGAGTGTCTGTCTCGGTGGTGTCAGACCGAGATGTCCGTTTCACTTCTAGATTTTCAAAGCGGTTTCACGACGAAATGGGTAGTCGTTTCCACTTCAGCACCACTTTCCACCCTCAGACGAACGGACAGAGCGAGAAGATGATACAGACTATCAAGGACATGCTACGCACGTGTGTTTGGGATTTCGGTGGCAGTTGGGATACGTATCTTCCGTTAGCGTAATTTTCTTATAACAACAGTTACCACACCATCATAGACCGACCTCCCTTCGAGATGCTCTACGGGAGGAAGTGTAGGACCCCAATATATTGGGGTAAGGTCGGGCAGAGAGTCATGGGGAGTACTGAGGTAGTACTCAAGACTACATAAAGGATCCAGCAGGTTCAGAGCAGGCTCCATACTACTCAAAGTCGGTAGAAGAGTTATGCCAACAAACGGCATTCAGAACTAGAGTTTCAGGTGGGTGACATGGTCCTCCTAAATGTGTCACCTTGGAAAGGTGTCATCCGGTTCTGGAAGTAGGGCAAGCTGGGCCCTAGGTATATCGGCCCTTTCAGGGTTATAGCTCGGGTAGGCAAGGTGGCGTACCGATTGGATCTTATAGCAGAGCTCATCCGGATCCACTACACTCTCCATGTTTCTCAGTTGCAGAAGTGCTTAGTGGATGACTCAGTGGTTGTGCCTATATAGTAAATTCAGGTTGATGATAGCCTGAATTACATCGAGTGACCAGAAGTTATCCTTGATAAGAAGACAAAGGAGCTAAGGAACAAGAGGTTTGAGTTGGTGAGGGTGCAGTGGCAGCACCGTAGGGGTTCAGAGTGGACTTGGGAGCCTGAGCAGGAGATGAGGGTGCATTACCCGAGGAGGAGATGAGGGAGCATTACCCTTAAAAAGGTACTTTCAGCATGTAGAAGACGTACAGAGGAACTTGTCGAGTCAATAGAGGAACTCGACGATTTGAGTCGGGATTGTCCCGTTTCAGTTTAAGGTACGACTCGACAATTCGATGAAGGGACTCGATGAGTTGGTTCGCCAAATCGCGACGAGGGGTAGGCAGGGAACTCGAAGATTCGAGAGGGTGGCTCAATGAGTTAGATCGCGATTTTAGGGTTCTAGGACTCGACAAGTTGATGGAGCAACTCGGCAAGTTGGGTCAACCCAAAATGTTTACTTTGACCAGGGGTAAAATGGTCATTTTACCCTTAGAAGGATCTTCAGTTTTTGACTAAGTGATTATTGTGATAATGATAGTTGGGGAGCCATTGGAGCAGCAGTCAGGGATTCCTCACACGGGATTTCACAGTTAGCATATGAGGTGAGTTTCCTTCAATAGGAATGGGTCAAAGGCACCAATGTCGGCTCGTGTAGAGTAGCTAAGTGTGGGCTGGTCCCGTATCTTATAATTATTATGTTTAGTAGCTAAGTGTGGGTTGGGCATGTATCTTAGACTTGTTTTATGATTAGTAGCTAAGTGTGGGTTGGGCCTGTATCTTAGTATTATCTGAGTATGTTTATGAACTGGTATATTATAGTTATAATTGTTGTCTGTGTGATACTTGTATGTATGTTTAAATAGCGAAGTGTGGGCGGGGGCCGGTATCTCCCGCATAGCGGAGCGTGGGTGAGGCCTGTACCTCCTAGTCAGCAGAGTATAGGCAAGGCTCATACCTCTGAGATAGTTGAGAGTGGGCGAGGCCCGCATCACATAGTTAACCAAGTGTGGGCAGGGGGTCGTATCTCCTTGAGTGTGGGTGAGGCACATATCTCCTAGCTGCATGCTACATGTTGCATGTATGGTATAGGGTAGCTTAGGTACACTCACTAAGCTTCATGCTTACAGTTTGCACTTTTGGTTTCAGGTACTTCCTGTAGCAAAAGGAAGAGCTCGGGATGATTGTAGTGCATACAACATTCGTTTTAGCCTGGGATATTTACACTGATATTTTGAGACATGTTTTTGATACAGTATTTTATTCTGATGATTTGAGATACATAACTTATGATTTTATTTCTAATATTTGATGAATTATGATTTTCTTAAATAATTTTGAAACAAAATTTTTGGATGTGCGGCGTGCGGTGGCGTGCACTTGATGTAAGGTCCTGAAAACGGATCTTAACCAACAATCAATCAATCAATATAACAAGAATCGAAGTAGAAGAAGAATAAAATCAAGCTTGCACATGTTTATATATCAAAATCGTCTGGTACAACTTGAATGCTCTTAGCCGTGAACTCTAAACGAACAACCACTACAAATGACCTAGACAAGCCTTATTTATAGAAGACATTGGCCATACACAGGGTTTACGGCCATAAACCTGTTTACGTCTGTAAACACAAGCCCTAGCCGTAAACTCACTAAACACCCTGAAAATACACAAAATGACTCAATAGACCTTATACATTGGAAAGCCTAGACCAAACCACAGACTGGACCCTTCAATCTCCCCCTTGGTTTGGGACTAGCTTGACTTAGTCCTTCTCCACAAGAAGAACATCTGATTTGTCCATCGCCCCATTGCACACCTTTTTTTTAATGATATCGGAAACCATAGATGTATACTCTTTAGCAGCTGGCTCAAAAATGTCTTCTGCAACCTTGATCTGATGAAGGTTCAACTGATGAATATCCCATTTCCCAAACTGAAACAGATATCTTTTGTCATATAAACGAATGCATCCATATTTAAGCTTTATGATAGCGGAGGATGTAGTTTCATCAAAAACCCAGTAAACCATGGACGACAATGATCCATCTGGATAATTCTGAAGCGCATGAATCTGTTTTACTTGACTGGTAGCAGGCCACATCACAGTTCGAAGAGGAAGATTAGTTTTGGGATCAAGTACACTTGGGTATAGTTTGTTTATTGACTCTGCAGTCTTCATTAAAGGAAAACCCTTTACCACTTGATCTTCCAAAAAGAGCTTGAATTGTGTTTCCTTGGGATTTTGTGAAGGATTTGCAAAAGGAGCTTTCAATAATTCTGAAAGATCAACCTTGGTCCAGGAATGGAAATCATGAACATCTTTATAGAATTCTGTGTTGCCACTCTTGCGTCTCACGAGCCACATGTTTAGCAAATCATGAAAGCCCCATGAGACAATTCCTGACCTATAACTATATATGTCTCTAAAACGTTTTTCTTGAAGATCTGTGACGGTGATTTTGTGCTGATCTCCAGGAGCATTTTGATCTGAGCTCCTTTTAAACAAGAGTTGACTTTTCTCAGCTGCTTTGGCCAATTTGGCATGTTTCAAAGCTCTGACATTTGGAGCTTGAACTAGTTCCACTTGAAAACGATGCACAACTCGTGATGTTTGTACAGGTGGTGGCACAACTAGGGGAGCTTGAGAAGGCAGATACATCCTTGACTTATCAATAGAGGATTTGAACTTGTCTCCAAGTTCGTCTTTCAACTTCTTCTTCAAATCAAAGTAGCTAGCTCTGAGGAGGCCAAAGTGAGTCTAAAGATCAGTGATATATTTAGTCTTTAGAGTATTGTCCTCATCAAGATCAGTAACTTGAATCTTGAGCTTGGCATTTTCACTCACAATATCAGCTACCTGAATGTCAAGCTCAATGTTCTATTGATTAAGCACGTTTATTTCCTTTTGAAGCTTAACAGTAATGGGATTATCTTCTCTTGAGTGTCCTTCTCCAATATAAATTCCTTTAGCTCAGTGAAAAGGCACAAAGCTTTCTTCTTTAGCTAAAAATTGAGCAAGCCTCACAGAAGCAGCATTACGATCAGGTCGAGGAGAAGAAAAATCTGCAGGAGTTGAGGAACCACCAACATCAACGGTGGTGCTTGGTCTTTCATGAGACGGTCCAAATGAGGCAACAGTAAGAACAGGTGTTGGATGAATCGGTTGGCCTTGAGATGGTTCAGAGATCAGCACACCAGGTCTTGGTTCAATCCTTCTTCATTTAACAGGAGGCGAGGAGGTCAGAGTTGTTGTAGGATCACTCTCAGGTGGCTCTATGGTAGGAAGAACATTAACAAGGGGAGGAATCCCTGAAACAGTCTCCTTAGAAATTGAATCATCAGCCATCTGCTTGGAGGTAGGAGCCATCTTCTTGGATAAAAGATTCTCATTGCTTCCAAAATTCAGTGGAATGTCATCCTTGTCATAGCCAGTAAGATCGAGAGCTTCGAAATAATCTTCAGCATTTGCAGATGCAGTTTCCTTTGTTCTTTTGATGTAGTCACTTTGAACAGGAACATATGTCATATCAAGTTCTTCTGCCACAAATACACTAGGAGTACCTTCCTTTTCATGATCTGATACAGTTATGACATCATCATCTGAATATACTTGCTCTGAAGAAACATGCTCAAAAGACATTTTGTCAGAAGACCCATGAGATTCGGATGCTTCATTCAGCTCACCAAACTTTCCAAATTTCACCAAAGGAAACTTTCCTTGAAAGACAACTTTACCCTTGTGATTCTGTTTAATCAGTCCAACAGTGTGTCGACCAAGAGACTTCATATCTAGGGTCTCTCCTTCTTTGGCCATCTCTGGGAATTGCAAATCCATAAACACCTGAATAAACCTAGGATACATCAAGAAATTATCTCTAGTCTTCACGTTGATGAATACAACAAATTCGTCCAGAATAAACCTTGAAAGGTTGAATTTTATTCCTTCAGCAAGCGTGGCGATAGCTCCTGTAGTCCTGTGTTTCTTAGAGAAATTTCATCCGCACCAGTCCATCTGCCAGATATACAAGTCACAAAGGTGTGAGCCAGGAATCTCGAGTAAGGTGGCAGGAGTTTCTTTATAGTGGGAGGAAAATCGCCTTCGTAGCCCATTTTGATAAGAACTTCTTGGACTTCATCAACAGCAATCTTAGTAGGGTAGGATGATTGATCATCAATTTGTAATGCATCTCTGATAGTTTGCTTTGTGATGATAATTTTTCATCCTTTCACCACAGCCTCAATGGGCACAGATATGTTATCTCCTCGTTTCATCTTGGCAAACTTCCAAAATTCTTTAATGATTCCTTGATACACAACAGGACTCATGGTGAGAGCAGTGGACAAACAACACTCCTTTAGCCCATGAATCATTGATCTGAACTCTCCATGAGCAACAGAAGGTTCCGCCATTAGAATTGCAAGATTATAACTGTCAGCGAACTTGAGGCTTTCCATTTAAACAACACAAAACATGCCAAGTGAGAAACAAAGTATTTAAACGATATAAAGTTTATGGTTTTCTCAATCAAACAATTTAATTTTTGGCCTTAAGATAAGAAATCACCAGTTTATTGACCAAAATAAGTTTATTGACAAACTAGGGTTTTCGGCCGTAAACAGCCTGGGTCGTACACGGCTGGTCGTAAACGGTTGAACCATAAATGCCGACAGTCGATTTCCTTCAATTAAGCCATCAAAAACCATCGATTTAATGTAAAAATCACATATCACCGGTCAATTTTAGCATACCTACAAGAATCACGAGTCAATTTCACGAAAAAAATCGAATTTTTTTAGAGGGAGAGAGAATTTGGAGGAGTTTACGGCCGTATTCACGAAAATGAGGACTAAAGTTGTGATTTCGGCTGTAAGCTCCTCTTTTATACCTTGTTCAAATTTAGCTGTTATCCACACAATGTAAGATGAAGTCCAGATCCCAAAATTTTTCAAAAATAAAACATTTTGAGGATAAAAATTAAAATTTTAAAAATAAAATAAAATAATAAAAATTTCTAAAGTTTAGAATTTTAAAAGAAATTAAAATATAGACAATTAAAATATAGACAATTAAAATAAAAATAAAAATAAAAATAATAAAAATTTAAAATAAGATAAAGCTAATAAAAGAAATAAAAAATAAAGATAAAAATAAAAATAAAAACAAAAGTGAAAATGAAATTAAAAATTAAAATTTAAAAATTAAAAAATAAAAACAAATTTAATTCATCTCAACTAATATTGAACATAATTTTGTGATACTAGGATCAAAATTATTCGACAACCTTAATCCACTTATCGGTACCTTTACCTTCATGTCTATGTCTGGTCGATCGTTGGCATTGTGGTCCACTTAAACATAAAGGATTGATAAAATTTAGGACAAGTTAATAGTGACAAGGCATTAAATTTTGTAAACTTAGATACTTTCCCTAAAAGACCATTCAGCTGACGACGACCAAGGATATTGTTGTCCACCTAAATCAAGCAGCAAGATCTACAGACAATCTCTAAATGGTACGATTTTAGTTGCATTAGAACGTGTTCCCCACTTCCCAATATACCCTGGTTATCAAGAACTTCCGAAGAACTCCTTACTTTAGGTGAGTAAACAATTATTAAGGAGGAAGTCAGATTAAAAATGGGTGCATATGTTGTGTCCTAGGTCGGATATATTTCAATCACGCAGAGGGGACAACATATGGCTAACTAGGATAGAGTGATTGAGAAGTAGAATGTTGCATATGCTGTGTCCCAGGTCGGATCTTTCGATCACGCAGAGGGGACAACATATGGCTAACAGATGTAGATAAATAAGAAGGTGTGTAGAGATAGAGTTGTATATGTTGCATACCAGGACGGATCTTCCGATCACGCAAAGGAGGTAACATATGAATAACAGAAAGAAAGCAAGAAAATAATTTCCTACAGACCTACTTCATCAGAACCCCCAGTCGCCCTATTAGAAGCAGAATTAAGGACATAAGTCCGTACATCAAGGAGAAATTGAGCCACAGTTCTAGATGCGTATTAATTTAGTGTATCCGCAGATTCCCATGTATATCTCTCTGTTCAACCTATCCAAGCATCGTATTGTCAGACAAAATGGAATGATCTAGGTTAAAGTTTGTCAGGTCTCTAAACGTCTCAAGTTCATCTGATCCTAGTCAAGTCCATTAAAAGATCCTTCATGTCTACCAACGCATCAAACATAGAGCACATACAATTCGACTTAGTCACCTTACACAGATTCAGATTATATGTTATCACATGATTATATCACCTCCCAATAGACAAAACTAACAAAAATACATAATTTTTATTCTCAGATTTTCTAATGTTTTTGGATATTTAAGTATTTTCTGAAAAAAAAAAAACAGAAATAACACTATTTTTGGATTTTTTTTTTTCTAATTTTTGTTTGGTTTTTGTTTATTTCTCCCCCCAAATTTGTGCATGGGTGAGAATGAAACTAAAATGCGCAAATTTAAATTAACCTAAAACAAAAAATTAATCCTCAAAATGAATCATTTTCAAAAAAACTCACAAGCACATTGAATCGAGCTTTATTAAAAGGCTTTGTGAACAGATCAGCCCCATTATTAGTAGTGGGGCATGTTCCAGCCGAATGAGCGAACGCTCATAGCAGTCTCTGATAAAATAAATTTTGATATTAATGTGCTTTGTTTGGAACGCTGGACAGGATTTTTAGTTATCTGAATTACAGCCTCATTATCACAAAAAATGGGGGTTTCTAGATAGTTCAAACCGTAATCCAACAACTGATTTTGGATCCATATAACTTAAGAACAACAAGCAGAGGTAGCAACATATTCCGATTCTGCTGTTGAGATTGAGACGGTCTGCTGTTTCTAGCACTACCATGATACCAACCGATCACCAAGGAATTGACACCCTCCTGATGTAGATTTCCTGTCAAGCTCACAACCTCCATAATTACTGTCAGTAAATGCATACAAATCAAATTCAGAATTTTTTGGGTACCAAAGACCCAATTTTGGGCTGCCTTTGGTATACCGAAAGATTCTTTTGACAACAATAAAATGTGAAAATTTAGGATTAGCCTGATAACGTGTGAATTGACAAACTGCAAACATGATGTTTGGGCGGCTTGCAGTTAGATACGTCAACGATCCGATCATCGATCTGTAGCGTGTATGATCTATGGATTCCCCATCAGTATCTGGATTAAGAAGGGATCTTTCGTCCATCGGTGTCGATGCAGGTTTTGCGTCTAGAAACCCTAACTTCTCTAGTATATCCTCCATATACTTTGATTGATGGAGCAAGATTCTGGTTGACTTTTTTTGGACCTGAAGCCCCAAAAACATGGTCAATTTCCCTAACGAACTCATCTCAACCCTCTTTTTCATCACGCCTTTGAACTCTTTACATAGCTGCAGACTGGTAGACCCGAAGATAATGTCATCAATATAGATTTGGACTAGAATCTCATCATTACCCACATGCTTGATGAATAAAGTTTGATCAATAGTGCCACGAGAGTACCATGCTCGAGCAAGTGCTTTGTAAGAGTCGCATACCACGCTCGCGGATCTTGATGTAACCCATACAACGCCTTTTCTAACTTGTAGACATGATTAGGAAACTTAAGGGTTAACAAACCCAGGGGTTGATCAACATATATTTATTCCTTCACCTTGCCATACAAGAAAGTTGTCTTAACATCCATCTGATAAAATGTGAAGTTTATGTAAGAAGCATATGCAAGGAAGATACGGATAGCCTCCAAGCGAGCTACTGGTGCATAAACCTCAGTGTTGTCAAGACCCTCGATCTGTCTAAACCTGCGAACCACCAATCTTGCCTTATTGCACACTATGACTCCAGAATCATCCTGCTTATTATGGTATACCCAGCATGTGTCAAGAGACTTTTTGCCCATAGGTAATTCAACCAACATCCAAACCCCAAGTTTTTCAAATTGATTTAACTCTTCGTGCATAGCATCTACCCAGTTGGGTTCATTCAAAGCCATTTTAACTTTCTTTAACTCTATTTGAGAGATAAAGGAAGAATAGAGACATGTGTTTACATCTCCACTCTGACTTCTTGTTTTAACACCGTCACCCAGCTGGCCAATGACATTCTCGATCGGATGATCGCGTTGAATACGTGTGGGTATCTCGTGGCTGATGACATTATGGGAGACGGGAAGATTGTGAATGTTGATAACTCCATCATTTTTGGAATGTTCCACATCAGATGAACCTGTCTCATTAGATGGATCTGCTACAAACTCGTTAGCAATTTGTTTGTGAAATATTAGTTCCATAAAAGTTGGAGTAACAGCGGAAGAATCTCTAGACATAACATCTCTTTCAATAGGAGTAAGAGGTGTAGCATCAGCATCTGGAGCATCATGTTGAGCGTGAGATTCTCGACTAGTAAGTGGAACAGATGACCCCCCCTGAGGAATTGAGAGGAGTGGAGGTCTATAAACAACTTCTTTGTCTTCATCTTCAGGATCAATCTTCGAACCAAAGGAAGAACCAGATTAACCATCTGAATACATATTGATCGATTTGAACAATGATGTGTAATCAAACAGCCAATCAGGTCCCACTCTAGCATCTATTTCATTTTCCTCTAACCAGCACACGTCGAAGGATTCGACAATCTGCTTCGTCTTCTTGTTGTAAACCCTTTATACAGTGCGAGCAGCATATCCCATGAAGTAACAATCATCAGCTTTGACATTAAATTTTGGGTTGGACTCCAGGTGAAGAAGGGTGCAAGGGCATCCAAATACACATAAGTGACTGACTGAAGTCTTATGACCATAAAGAATTTCGTATGGAGTCTTCATCTGGGCTTTGTTGATCAAAACATGATTCTGAACGTAGCAAGCAGTGTTAATTGCCTCAGCCCAAAAGAAAATAGGTAACTTGGAGCCACAAAGCATCGTCCTAGTAGTATCTTTCAATGTTCGATTTCTCCGCTCAGCAACACCATTTTATTGAGGTGTGCGAACAGAGTTGTATTGACGCACAATTCCCTTTTCTGTGCAAAAGTAATCAAGAACTGCATTCTTGAATTCTATTCCATTATCAGTGCGAAGCGCCTTCACCCGGTTGTTAGTTTGGTTCTCAATCATCACAATGAACTTCTTTATCAGATAAGCAACCCTAACTTTGTTGGATAAGAAGAAAACACACGTAAAACGAGAGAAGTTATCGATCATAACCAGACAATACGAGTTTCTGTTGATGCTTAGGACACTGACCGGACCAAATAAGTCCATATGCAATAATTGGAGCACCTGGCTGATTGAATTAACCTATTTTGGCAGGTGTGGCGTTCTATGATGCTTTCCCAGGGCACATGACACACACTTTTCAAATGTTATAAAGTCTCGTACGGGTAAGCCACGTACCATCTCATTTTTTGCAAGACGATTTAGATTCTTAGCATTAGCATGACCGAGTCGTTGATACCACAACATTGCATTTGTTCTGAGACCTTCAAAAAGAGGCATGTGACTTGTTCAGGAATGTTACTGTTCCGGGATTAACCTATTTTGGCAGGTGTGGCGTTCTATGACAATTTAGATTCTTAGCGTTAGCATGACCGAGCCATCCCACATTGATTTGACAAGGATCCACTCTTCTAGGATGGCAATGCCTGGATTAAGGATTATGCACTCTTTATCAGTAAAATGCATTGAATAACCTTTGTCGCAAATCTGAGAAACACTCAACAAGCTATGTTTTAACTCGGGAGCAAAGTTGACGTTCTCGAAACTAAGCACTCCATTTGTTACGGTTCCTCTCTGAGTGATCTTTCCACCTTCTCTGCCCAAAAAGGAAACATATCCCCCATTAAAAGAATGAATTTTGCTCAGTTGGAAGATGTCTCATGTCATATGCTGGGAGCAGCCGCTGTCGACATACCAAGGTCTGACGACATTCCTCTGCAACTGTCCCTACAAGATGAGCAGAATTATTTAGATTTGGGGACCCATGTCATTACATTCCTGGGTTGGCCCTTCACATTCACATATTTATCCTTTAAAACTTTCAACTTGGAATCATCATGTAAAACACTTTAATAGGATTACGATGATTGGTTGGAAGTTAATTTCGGCATCCACTGATATTTAGGTTTCTTAACAATCACAGATGGTTTTGAAAAAAATTTCTTTTCAGCTTGCATTGAGCATTTGGATTTTCCACTAGAAGTGGTTGAAGACCCAGAACCGCTCTTTGACGAAACCGATATTGGCGAAGCCTTGTTCGATTTTGGCAAACTGTTTGTGACTTTGTTATTAAAAACCTGTTTATTCTTTTGAAAAACTGCCTTTTTCATATTTTGATCATTCTTCCAATCATCATCTTGAGAACGAGTTCTTGAGTACTTTCTAGTTAAAGACCTTCCTCTAGACTCATTCTCTCCTCTCGGTGACAGATAATGCAAAAAATCCCTATTTGGAAAATTTCTAGCTATATGACCACCAGTACCACAATTGAAACAAATTTGTTTATTGTTATTGCAACTGGTACTTGCTTGTTCATATTTATTTTCTTTAATGACACCCTTACTTTTCCCACAAGAACATGTGCAAGAATCAGATTGTGCGATAAGTGAGGGTGCATCAGATTGTGTGACTTGTGGAGTGGGTGTGCTTGTAACAAAAACATTAGAAGTATCAGGATTATCAAACAAATCATCAAATATGTCAAAAAAAAATTAACCCAACATGATCCGATGCAGTATCATAAATCTTAACATTAGAAACATTAAAGTTTTTATTCAAAATAGAAACATCAGGTTCAAACATAGTTTTATTATCAGAAACATATCCTTTAGCTTTGTGCTTTCACTGATCTAAGGATTGATCTGCAGGGGAAGTAGAAAAATTAGCACTTTCAATATTAATAATTCCTCCTGAAACAAAACCATTTGGTTTGCCATAAACCATGAATGGTTCGCTGGCAATCTCCTCATAAATTACAGGGTGATACTGATAATTATGATTGAAAGGAGGAGGCTCTTTATCATATCCTAAACCCTTATTCTGGTTATGTTTAAATTGCAAGCAATTGTCTATCATGTTGGAAACTACTTCGCTTGACACATCAAATTTTCTAAAATTGAAATTTGCAGTTTCAAATTTCGCTTTTAATGTGCCAAGCTCAGTAGTCAACCGAGCAATTTGTCTCTTGACATAGTCATAGTTTTCACATTTGTTGCTATAGTCTTCCTGAAGTCTCCTAAAGTCTTTGATTTTTGCTTCTAATTGGGCCTTTAAGGGTTTCTATCCTTTTCTGAGTTGATTACCTTCATATTTTAGGTCCTCAACTTCCCTACGTAATGATTCTATCTCTTCACGAAGAATTTTAACATAATCAATACATGGTTGAGAACAAGAACATAAACTTACCTCATTCTTCTTGGATACTGAGGTAGAAGATACCATTAGAGAAAACTGCAACTCCATCATCTTTTCTTCTGGATCAGCCTCATCATTCTTCACAGGAACATCATAATTGATTTGGGCCAAGTGAGCATTTTTAGGTCCTGAAATATTCAGGGCTTGAATTGGTCCTCCCACTCAAAAGACAGAGCAACCATTAAAGTCTCACTGTTGACCACAACACCTCCACGATTATTTCCCACAACAACCATCGTTCTCTCATTCTTCATCCTTCGATCTGGTTTTGGGCACTCACGAGCAAAATGACCTGGCTCGTAACAATTGAAGCATCACAACTTTCCTTTATTAAACCCCACTGTCTTGTCAGCATTCATTCCCTAGTTATTCTTTCTTGTTTTCTTTGTGAACTGCTTCGCCCTGAACACTGCCATAGCTATTTGCCATGTTATATCCATCTCTTCCACATCTTCCGCATGAATTTGATCCAGGTTAGCAAATGATAGTTGAGGTGGGAGCTCTCCAGCTAAAAGGGCATTATTATAACAGTTGACAAGTCCAGTGGCAAGAGCAAGATTTTCATCATTTTCTTTACAGTTTGAGGAAGAAGCCACAACCGGTACATTGGAGGAGGGAGCAGCTTGTGGAGAAACAGATGACTGGCTTTGTGAGTGAGGCATGGACGACACAGTAGTAAAAGATGTTGTTGATGGAGTAGTAAAAGTCTGAATCTAAGGTTGTTGAATAGAGAACGCTTGGCCTGGAGAGGAGATGAGTGATGAAAGAGCATTATTTGAAGAAATCCCGAGATTTGCAGTCGAATAGGAATTCACATGATTAATCTCTCGCTGCTTATCATCAAGATCACAAGCTTTGATAATTGCCATTGTTTCAGCAAGAGTGGGACGATTTAGATCTTCTGTCTTCTTGATAACAGTGTCGGATTAATGTCTAAGTCCATAACTATAATTGGTAAGACTTGACCCGACCCGGCATGGTCCATTTGGGTTGCATGGCATCATGCACTTAGATAGACTATAATGAGAGAAATAAGACACTTATGGTTATTAATATATTATAAGTTCTAGTATATTAATAATAAGAATAATAAGATTATTTAATTAGTATTGATCAAGAATTAATCTAGGATTAATTAAGTGATCAAAAGAAGACTAATTAAATATATGGGTTGATTGTGTAAATCATCCATACTTGTATAGTGGGCTAATGCTCCACGGATAATCAAGTTGGGCTAAAACCCATAGGATGGTCCATGGATGCTCCATGGTGTATTTGAACCCATGGATCGAAGGAAATGGAAATTCATGACAATTAGGGTTTACCCTAATTGTAACACTATATAAAGATCTTATTCTTGACAAAATTGGCGACTAGTATCATTCTAGAAAGGGCTAGCCGATTTTCATGAAGTGTAGAATTCTCTCAAGTTATTCCAAGTGTATTTGGTGTTGTGTGAACCATTTGAGGTGTCACACTTGGGGCACTAGGCACTCAAGCTTCATGAAGACTTTCTACATGAAAGAGGTATGTATTCTATCTTGTTATATTCATTATTTTATATGCTAGATTAGGATAATACCTTGGATGTTCATATTTGTATGTATAATAGAGAAAACATAGATCCAAGGTATTTAGGGTTGCATGTACACTTAGGAGTGTTAGAATGCTCAAAACCCAACAGTGGTATCAGAGCCAGGTTTGTTTTCTTGTTATACTTTCAAAAGAAGCTGGAAAATCGAGTTTTGATGTTGTCTGCCCAGCAGACTCGCCGAGTCCATGTATGGACTCACCGAGTCCAAGGAAAAAAGCATCCAACTCGCCGAGTTGGTTCGTGCACTCGACGAGTTAGACCCCCAGACAGCATAAATTCGACTTTTTTGGTTGGAATTGGACTAGGAACATTACCCTAAGATGTTTTTGAACTTATAAACTTGTTTTTGATGTGGTAATGTTCATGCTAATGCAATTTCAAAGATAATTGTCAATAGATTCATGTTTTGTATTAGTTTAAGGTTTAGAGTAATTACATGAAAAAGTTTGATTTGAATTATCTTGTTCGTATGAGTTGCTTAGATTAATAGAAAGTTGAGTGAAATAGTTGTTTTCAATCCAAATTAATCTAAGAGTTGATTCTAAAATGTGTTTTTGTAACTTGTCCTCAAGTTATATGAAAAGTCACATTTAAGTTTCATAAAACTCATAAAAGTTGGCAAAGGTTACAAAAATGAAGAGTATAGTTCTAATTAAATGGTGTTATGACTCTATAATTTGTCCTCAAGTTATGGAGGACCAAGAGTCTCTTCATTAAATAATAAATTAAAAAAAATGTAATCTTAATTAATTCCATAAGTTATAAAATAAAGAAAAGTTAATTCTTTTATTAGTTTAAAGTCTTCCATAACTTGTCCTTAAGTTATGGAACTTGAAGAGTTTTTGGATTAAAACTACTTTAAACACATAAGTTATGGAATTAATTAGTTTTGAATAGTTTCAAAACTTGCCCTCAAGTTTTGGAATTTGAAAAAGTTTTCACTTATGAATACTTTAATTCCAAGTTAGCCCTTAGAATTTTAAAAGTTAAAATTCAACCCTTATACTTTATAATATTATAAGTTAATAATATATATATATATATATATATATATATATATATATATATATATATATATGTATGTATAAGAGTAAAGTCAGTCTTACCGCTAGTACGCCTCATTCACGAAGCCGGTCTATAATGTGGGTATGGTTGTTGCCTATAAAATGACAACTTAATGGGTGTCCACTCTTACCCACCGCTTGCTTGACTGGTGGAGGGTCATTAGCCGAACAGGTTTGACAGGACTAGAATTCTCCCTTCATTAAAAGTATTAATGATAAATATTAAGTAACTAAATTCTTAATAATAACCAATCTTAGTTACTCAGGAAAATGTGAATAAGGTGCTAATCCATGAAATTACACTTTGCACTTTGTTTAAGTCGGTTAGTGGAGCGTGTGTGGGTAACCGGCACACTAACTCGTATTTAACAAGGTAGGTAAATGGTAACTTAATGTTTATCTTAGTATCGATGGAGCGTGTGTGGTTAACCGGCACATCGATTGAGGGGTAAACACTTAAGGGTACCAAGTAATTTGCATGGTTACTTCACACCTTGTTTTGTGATCCTCGGCATCCCAGTCACAAAACCTGAAGGGCACACTCGAGATTGAAACATGCCATTGAACAGTTCAATGAATCTCAAAAGATCTAGGAGTTTCAAAACCAATTAAAACCTAATAATACATTTCGTTTATCTTGGTAGAAATTGGTGAATCGTCCTTCACCTACCTTCAAATATTTTATAGCTTGGATTACGGCATACCTCTTCTAAGTCATAAAATAGTTTGTTAGGTCCTAGCCTTAATATTTCATATTGGGTGTCATATTAAGGACTTAAGATCAACTATCTTGAATATCTCCCAAAAGATGTCTGGTTTAGACATTTATGGTCTTCCCAAATCTCTTGAATCAAGCTTTCCTAAATGAAGATGATGTCCCATGGAAATCATACTTCTTTCACCTCCTCCGATTATTCTCCCCAACCCACAAGTTCTTGAAAAGTTTAAGGTCACTCAAGCCTAATTGGCAAGGCAAGGTCTAGGTGTGATCACATCTTGGAGATGTAGTCAAATATTGACAAGCCGAGAGAGTTGGGTGTCAAAGTCTTGAGAAAGTTGGTTGTTCAATCACTTTCTAAGTCACATAGTGAGTTCCTTTGGGACACCTATGAAACAGACTATGACAAGACCCTTAATGATCTTATCTATTTGTTAAGATCGACCTCTTAAAACTTGATGGACATTGACAATAGTGACACAAGAAATCCAGAAAAAGCATTGTATTCCCAATGGAAAGGGATCGGCCATAGTCAACTCGGTTGACCAAATGATAAAGAGAAAAGCTAAGTCTGTGATAGTCCCGTGTACTATTATCAAAGGGTCCATATGTTTATATTGCCAAAGAAAGGGGCATTGGTTGCGAAGCTGCCAATTTTACCTAAGGATGTTAAAGTCAATAAGTTTGACTCTTCTTCAGGTAAAGTCCATTATCTAACTCTGTTAAGTTCTATTCTAAGATTCCTGATACATGATGTGACTGGGTCACATGGTGATATTTTAAGAATCAAAGAAAAGTGAAGAAACTTAAAGAAAGAATATGCTGAATCTGATCGCATAAATGGATTTCTATCGCGCAGTTTGAAGATCGAATTCCTGAGCTACTTCTTAAGAGTTATGAGATATTGCTTAGGAATAGATAACAACAAGTTTTCATATGGATTGTAAGGATAAGTTTTCCGCAAAGTTTTTTAAAATAAAAGGAAAATTTTGATTTTATTTATTTTAAAATATCCTTACAATGGCATCTGTGGAAATTTTTGTTGCTTATAAGATTCCATTAATAGCAAGAGTGGAAGTATGAAATTGATTCTTTCATTTATGGTAATGTCTAAATTTACCAAATAAGGAAAGATTCTCATCACCCAAGTTTCAATTGGACCGGAACTTGGGATCATGCAAGTTGTATAGCATGATGAATGAGAACTTTCAAGTATTGGAAAATTAAGACTAACTACTTGTTCACATGGATGTGTGAGTCAAGTAACGGACTAAGGGATCGAGTACACATTCTTGTGCACTGATTAAGTCCACCACAAAAGATCGATAAGATTATTCGTCATAATTTACTAAAGCTTAGTAAATCTGGTTATACTTACAGACTAAAGTATAATTCTGAGACATTGGAAAAGTTTCAATGTAAGGTAGAGTGAATAAGAAGAATCAACTTAGGCAGGAGGATAAAAGTTTCTCAAATCTGAAAAGATGGCAGAGTACTTTAGTATCAGTTTTTGTGATCATCTTAATGATTAAGAAACCATATCAAAGTTAGTTCTCTAAGGAAATCTTAGTGTATTCTTATGACTAAGAAGAGGAACTTGAATTGTTGAAATGGTTAAATCAAGAAGATGAGTCATACTTCGTTCCAATACAAGTCTTAGAGTCATACTCCAAGATTGTAACTTGAGTGACATGTCTTAAAGAAGGTTTAAAACACTTGTCAAATGTAAGAGTAAAAGTTTTCTACTCTTGTACATTTGAAATTAGTAAGTTGTGATGTTTTGGATAATAAAGACCAACTTAGGCCAATTTTGTGAAGTGTTTTTCTTGATAAGAATCCACACTATCTCTTGAATAACTGACAAGAAATTCTTATATGTCAAGAGGACAATGAGAGTCTTAAAGGTCTTGAAAGTCTCAAGAACTAATCAAGAATAAAACCTGAAGTTCTTCACTAGCACACGACTTGAGGTTTATAACCTGTCGTGTTGACATATTATGTGCCCATTCCAGTTAAAGTTGGCTTTGCATATGAGTTCTTAGAGTTCTCGATTAGTTGCACAACAACTTGGAAGCAATGGAAGGCCCTTGAGCTGCCAGGTGGCAAGAAATTAAGATTGAGTTCAATCCATATGAGTGTGGATTTGTCATTATCCTTGTCTTGTTTCTATGGTTTTGACAATTCACATGGATAAGAACACATACACCATTAAATCTAAGTGTCATAAGGTTTCTCTCCGATTCATGAAAATGATGGTGAGGAAACACTTTCACTAAGTAGATTTTAGCTAGATAGAAATTGTGATATTTGCATTCTCAAAGTCGTTAGTGGAGCTTGTGTGGTTTACCAACACACTAACATGGACTTGTGAGAAGTGGAAAAAAGGTCTAACCATTATGATTACGGCATCCCTCTTCATAATTGTTTAGACACATAAGTGTGTTATCTAAGGGAAGGTGTATGATTTTGATAATGTCTTATCAAAACAATCTAGTATCAGAAATCTGAACTTTGGTAAGAAAGTCAACTGATTTTTGAGTACATGTCAAAGCTAGTGGGAGCATAAGTGTTATGCTAATAATCATCATGTTAGTGGGAGCATGATAATTATGATAAGGTTGCAAGTTAGCAATGTTAATTATAGAAAACAAAAGTTTCAATTGGGAAAGAGTTGTTTTGCTATAATTAAGGGAGAGGAAATTATACTTCATCTCAAATTTATAAGCTTAGATCGTGAGGTTTTAATCATTTAGTCAAGGATATATACGAATTTCATGTTGGAATGGTTCAACATAAGGAAATTTTGTATATGAGTCCATTATTTGCGTTCTAAAATTCGATTATGATTACGACATCCCTTTTCATAATTTGAATTATGAGAACTTGGCAAATTGAAATGGAAATGTTATAGCAAAAGACTGGTTTAGTCTTTATGTGAGACATCATGAATCGATTCCCATATGCTTCGGATATAGGATCGATTACATGTGCTATATTCATCCTTTCTAAAATTTTCCAAATGCCTGGGGCATTAAGAAGGGAAAAGGTTTAGAACTGGATATGACTAAAAGGATTAAACAATTGTCGAGGACAATCTAAGGTTTACCAAAGATTGGGTGCTCAAGGACAGTTGGAAGTATAGTGATAATTTTGGAAGGACCATATTGACATAATCTGTAAGGAGGCAACTCCTGTTCAGAAGTGATAGTCAAAATGGAATATGGAAATGTTTCAAAGTTAGAAATTATTCAATCTGTGTAAGATTAGGAAACTTAATGCAAGAAGGATGTTTCCAAGGAGCTGATCTCCTTTGGAATACTCTGTAATGATTGTTGTCAAGTCCTTCTGACTTTGTGCATAATCATTACAAGAGGATCAATGCATATAAGTTTAGAATCTAACAGATTTTAGTAAATGACATGAATTTGGAATTCTTGTACTTGCAGTAAGGATTTGGGAGTGTGAAAAGAGAATCATTGAAGTTATGTTCAATGGATCTAGTTCACAAAGTAAAGATCATAGACAAACATAGTATGCATACTTGGTGTATGGCATGACTAGTGTTTAGAAAACATAGTGTACATGCTTGGAGCACGGGACAACTATTGTTTTAAAATCAAGAATAAAATTGATAGCTGAAACAGTATACAATGAATAATGTGTAATCATATGGTGATAAATAAAAGGTGTTTTATTTATGTTCATATGTTTTGATACCATATTGGATTCGATTATTATTGTGTTTCACTTTGCATGTTTTGACTTCCAGAATAACTAGGTCATTGTTCTGATTGACTAAGTTATTCAAACCATCTACAGTCGGTCATATGTTGGAAGTAGATATGAATTAAGACTGTCATGGGTTGGCTTGTAGAGGTCTAAGGTGTTGGAAAAAGGGCTACAACACTCATGAGTGCTCATAAGTTCTGAGTATTGGATTCAACCCACGCTCATGGGAATCACTTCATGGATTTTATCACGAGTGATCATGAGACGATAATATATTATATTCTTCAAACCTAGAGATATGAGTTGTTACTATGAGTTAGTTGTACATTGATTGCACGAAAATGCATTCGGTAACTCAGTGCTATAAAACGTGCCTTTGTGTATGATTCAACAAGTAGTAGAACAAGCCATATGAGTCGAAGTTTATCCATTCCTTTTACCTTCGGGATAAAAGTGATATCTGTGGGCCCCTCGATGATTCGATGATGACAAATGGAAGTGCTCGGCCGGGCCAAGACTGATTTGATTTGTTCAATTAGTTAGTCTTCATAAATCGGAAATCGAGAAACAACAAATGGACAAAGAGAATGATTATAATCCATGTCTCAGTCCATATGATATCTAGAATGGAGGAGTATATGATCCCTTATCTAATGGACAAGTCATTGACAAAGGTCAGAGTTCATCGACAAGGTCAGAGTTCAACAGAAGCTTTTGAGAGCTACGATTGTCAATTGGTTCCTGAAGTCATACGCAATAATAGTTTTAGACTTATCCAAGTGGAGATTGTTGGATTAATGTCTAAGTCCATAACTATAATTGGTAAGACTTGACCCGACCCGGCATGGTCCATTTGGGTTGCATGGCATCATGCACTTGGATAGACTATAATGAGAGAAATAAGACACTTATGGTTATTAATATATTATAAGTTCTAGTATATTAATAATAAGAATAATAAGATTATTTAATTAGTATTGATCAAGAATTAATCTAGGATTAATTAAGTGATCAAAAGAAGACTAATTAAATATATGGGTTGATTGTGTAAATCATCCATACTTGTATAGTGGGCTAATGCTCCACGGATAATCAAGTTGGGCTAAAACCCATAGGATGGTCCATGGATGCTCCATGGTGTATTTGAACCCATGGATCCAAGGAAATGGAAAGTCATGACAATTAGGGTTTACCCTAATTGTAACACTATATAAAGATCTTATTCATGACAAAATTGGCGACTAGTATTATTCTAGAAAGGGCTAGCCGATTTTCATGAAGTGTAGAATTCTCTCAAGTTATTCCAAGTGTATTTGGTGTTGTGTGAACCATTTGAGGTGTCATACTTGGGGCACTAGGCACTCAAGCTTCATGAAGACTTTCTACATGAAAGAGGTATGTATTCTATCTTGTTATATTCATTATTTTATATGTATAATAGAGAAAACATAGATCCAAGGTATTTAGGGTTGCATGTACACTTAGGAGTGTTAGAATGCTCAAAACCCAACAAACAGCTACGTTCATATCCCACAATTTTGGAAGTCCATTCAGTAGATTTTTGTTTATCTCGTACTTAGTCAAGAAGATCCCAACAATATTCATCTTTGTAGTGAGTGTGGTGAATCACTGCAGCTGAGCTTCCAGGGTTTCTCCAAGGATGTAGTTGAACTTGTTGATTTTTTTCCATAGCATATCCTGCTTTCTTTCATGTCTTCATTTCCCTCGTAAACCTCGATCAAAGCTTCCCACAAGGCTTTGGCTGATGTATATTCTCTAAAACCTTGAGCTATATTAGGAGATAAAGCCATAGTCAGAGTGGCTAAAGCCGTTTCCTATTCTTCAATTTTCTCAAAATCCTCATCGGTATAATTTTCAACTGCTTTGTCAACCTGTTGTCCCGCAATAGTGGTAGTTATTCTTACTGGAACTTTGATAATGCTTCGCCAAATCTAGAAGTCTTTCATTTTGATGTACTTTTCAATTCGGTATTTCCATTCAAGAAACCCATCTGCAGACAGAAATCTTGGAATGCGCATGGTTGTTCCCATAACTGAATCCAGTTCGTGATGATGTGCTTGACTTTGAGAATCCATTTTTAATTTTAATTATTTTTTTAAAGCAAAAAGATTAAACACAAGAAATAGTCAAGTATTTGTTTGCGGCTGTAAACTCTGTTTACGATCGGGTTTACGGTCAGCTAGGTTTACGTTCAAACGAGGTTTACGGTCAACGAAGATTTAGTGGTCACGATCTATGAAGATTCTTGAGTTCACGGTGAAAGTCAGTTCATGGTTATTGAAGATCTTGAGTTTATGGTCGTATATATGAGTTTACGGCCGTAAATACATGGCTCTAAACTCACAGAATGTTGACAAAAAACTGAAATTTGAGCAGATTCGATCTCCTCTTGTCACGAAATCACCAAAAGCAATCTCGAATAGTGATGAAGTCAATATCCTTTGACCGAAAACATGATTGAGAAATGTTTTAACACTGGTTTTTCTCTGATACCAATTGTAAGGTACTGAAAACGGATCTTAACCAATGATCAAGTAATCAATCAATCAATATAACAAGAATCGGAGTAGAAGAAGAATAAAATCAAGCTTGCACACATTTATATATAAAAAAACGTTTGGTACAACTTGAATGCTCTTAGCCGTGAACTCTAAATGAACAACCACTACAAATGACCTAGACAATCCCTATTTATAGAAGACATTGGTTGTAAACAGGGTTTACGGCCGTAAACACATGCCCTGGCCGTAAACTCACCAAACACCCTGAAAATACACAAAATGACTCAATAGACCTTATACAATGGAAATCCTAGACCAAACCACAGACTGGACCCTTCACTTGACGCACAAGTAAATATTTTTCAAAAATCATTACTTCCTCGTGTGTGCTCTAATCTAGACCCTCTCTATATCAATGTGACGATCTCAAAAGGTACTACAACTTTCCATTTGGTTGTTTTCGCTGGTTTTGGCTCTCATTTTCGAGCCCAACGGGGATAAGAATTAATTATTTTATAACATTCATAACTTACTCATATGGATCCCGTTTTCGACAAAGTTTTTCCTAAACTTTATATCCCGAGAAGTACTATAAAACTCCTTTGCAGTTTTAGTCAAAACTCGACCAATATTTAAGTACCGTTTCAACGTAATTAATTCTAACTACGCGGTTGATTTCTATTTTTATAAAATCCATAAGCCAGTCCTTCGAAGTCGAATTTTACGAATCCTATATCCTTGAGACCACGTTAATGATTACCATCCAAGTATGTTAACCGAATCGGAAAACGTCACAACTTTTCGATCCCTAATTTTTAGAGGCTAATGGACGATTTTTAGCGAATAAATGTAACAACATATCTTATTCTTATTATCTTAAAATTGAATATTACAATGTTTTCTATTATATTTATTTTCATATTATTTCCTAACGGTGACTAGTGACGGAATTTCTCAAGGTTGTAACATAGAGAGATGTAGAAGATTCCTTATAGTTTATTTATTAGGAATTTGATGTAAGCTCAAGTATGTACATATGCCTATATTATAGGGATATTGGACAGATATTTAAGCAACCCAAACTTCAAATAGGTTTTGAGGTATCTAGAAGAAAAAAGGATATATTATTTAATATTGGAAATCAGATGTTTTGGAGATCACTTATATTAAGATTATCATTTTCATAGATGCCAATGTGGTTATCGATCTGCATACGACTACATTTACTTGCTTGAATGATGAGCCATTTCACGGAATAAACTTTGATAGCTTCATCCATAATGGCAACATAATTTGTAGCATGTTATGAGACATCAAATCACGAAATATGGCTGCAAAATTTTGTCATGAGGCTGCATATTATTGGTATGGAATGAACACTAAATTTATGACAATAACTCAGCAATGTTATATTCCAACAAGAATAGAAGTAATGCCAAGTCAAAGAAAATTGACATCAATTTTACGGCTGTTAAAGGAGTGCAAAATGGAAAAATATTCATTAAGCACATCAGGGCAAACTCTGTGATCATGGATCCTCTCATAATGGGATTACCCCTAGGTCTTTGATGAGCATACTTCATATGTTGGTGTGATATTTGTCTTAGTGGAAGTTTGATTAGTGGTTTATCTTATGTTTAAGAATAATTATCTTTACCTTTACAAAATTAAGGATTTGGTTTATTCCATCATTAGTTGCACTCAGTTAATGTTTGATCTACTTCAAGTTAAATAGAAACTCATAGGAAATCTATTTTGCTTTTAAAAACCACACATTCATGCTTAGCCTATTTCTTTTAATTATACTTGTATATGTAACCATTTGTAGGTTTAGTCACATAAATTATAGTGAATATCGCTTTGATTCTATACTATAAAGATTACTTGAAATGACTATTTAAGAGTACCAATATTATAATAACATATATAAAACTGTTTATATGGTTATATATATATATATATATATATATATATATATATATATATATATATATATATATTTAAATATCTGTGGTCTAATGGAAAATTGTTAGACATTTTTGGGACCACTTAAATTAAATATATATTATTATCATTAATTTCATATTTATTGTGGTAGTTAATGAAAATTGTCGATGAACCGATTTTATTAATAAATGAAAAAAAACACTTACCATGTTAATCGTGTGGGTTGAGTTTTTGGTTTGACTCAAAATCTCTTAAATCCGTAATATCTCTCACGTTATATCTTTGTCTATAGAAATTCGTGATGAGAAGCATATCTACTATACAAAACAATACAAATAAATTCATTTCTTATAATTACTGGAAAACCAAACCTACACATAAAATCTGGAAAACATAATACAATCAAGTATGTAATCCTTCTTTCTTGTTTACGTTTATTTTAATCGGATTTGAGATCGTATGTCTGGAGTTTAAGCTTCCGTATTTAAATTTAGTTTATTTAAATTTGTGATCAAATATCTAAAGTTAAGATTCTGCATTTTAGTTTTGGTTGTTAACTACAAGAATCATCCTTGTAATTTGAGATAATCTGGGCGTTTGGTTCCTAAGTTTTTTTTTTAATCGGAAGGTCCTTAGAATGTATTTTTGTTATATGTTTGGTCCTTAGTATTGGATAACGTGTCTAAGTCCGTAACTATATTTGGTATGCACTTGACCCGGCCCGGCATGGTCCATTTGGGTTGCACTTCACCGAAACAATTTGTAGGCATAGTGTTTGAGAATAGTATATTTATGATTTATTAATATATTATAAGTTATAATATATTAATATGAAATCATATTATTTAATTAGTATTGATCAATAATTAATTTGGAATTAATATAGTGATCAAAAGGAAACTAATTAAATATGGACTCTTATATATATATATATATATATATATATATATATATATATATATATATATATATATATATATATATATATATATATAGAATGGGTCAATGTTCATCTAGGATGGGCTAAGCTTGCATGGAAGTCCATGGATAGTCCATGGAGCTTTTAACCAATGGATCCTATGGAAATGAAAGGTTATGGGTGTTAGGGTTTACATGGATGAAACCCTAATCCACCAAACTATATAAAGAGGTCTTTGGCACTTGAAATAGCACTAGTGTGTGAGAACAAGGGTGGGCCAATTTATAGAGTGCTTCATATTCTCTCAAAGTTTTCCAAGTTGTTTTGGGTGATTTGTGATTCCACTTGAGGCATTCACATTATTGGTGCTAGGCTCTTAAAGCTCCAAGCAATCAAACACAAGAAAAGGTAAGTCATTCTACTAGTTTTTATATTACAAGTACCCCATGATATGCTAGTTAGGATGAGAACCTTGAAAAAACCAAATTTGCATGTATAATAGAGAAAACATAGATCCAAGGTTTCTAGGGTTTCATGTACACCATAGGAGTGTTAGAATGCTCAAAACCCATCAATGGTATCAGAGACTAGGTTTGTTTTCATTATACTTGATGCAAATTGCTGAAAAAAGTAGAAATTTTGCTCAATGTTCAGTGAACTCACTGAGTCCATGGGGGGACTCGACGAGTCCAAGTGAAAGTTCATCCTACTCTTCAAGTAGCTTCATACACTCGACAAGTAGGAGACCCAGAGTGCAGAATTTCGAGTTTTTATGCTGGAATTGGACTAGAATCATTACCCTAAACTATTTGGGACTTGTAAAATCTGTTTTTGATGTGGTAATGATTATGCTAATCCATTTTCAAAGGTTATTATCAAAGTTTCAAGTTTTATATATGTTTATATGATTCTTGAAAAATGTTGATATGAATGTTCATTCTTATGAGATTTGGTAGATCATAGGAATTATTTGCAAATTGTTTTTCAGTGTGATTCTTGATGTAAATGCCAATTAATGGACTCCATAACTTGTCCTCAAGTTATGGAATTCCAAAAGTCTTTTCTTTAAAACCATTAAAACTCATAAGTTATAGAAATGAAAAGTTTTGAATAGTTTCAAAACTTGTCCTGAAGTTTTGGAATTTGTAAAGTCTCACACACATTAATACTCTAATTCCAAACCCTAGAGTTTTAAAAGTTAAAATTCAACCCTTATACTTTATAGTATTATAAGTTAATAATATATATATATATATATATATATATATGTGTGTGTGTGTGTGTGTGTGTGTATGTAAAAGATCAAGTCAGTCTTACCATTAGTAGGCCTCATTCATGAAGCCGGTCTATAAGGGGGGTATAAGGTTGTTGCCTAGAAAATGGTAGCTTAATGGGTGTCCATTCTCATCCACCGCTTCCTTGACTGGTGGAGGGTCGTTAGCCGAATGGGTAGGATAGGACTATAATTCTCATTAAGTATAATGATAATGATAAAGTAACTAAATCTTTTATAAATTCCCAATCTTAGTTACTTTAGGAAGAGTAGCAAAGGGTAACTCAATGTGTATCATAGATTGGTAGAACGCGTGTGGTTAACTGGCACATCAATTAGGTGATAAAGTTAAGGGTACCAAGTTAATTTGCATGGTTATTCACACCTTGTTTGTGATCCTCGGCATCCCAATCACAAACTTGAGAGGGAACAATCGAGATTTAAACAAGCCATTGAAAAGTTCAATGAATCTCAAAAGAATCTAGGAGTTTCAATCCAATTAAAACCTAATAATTTATTTCGTTTTTCATGTTGGAAATTGGTGAATCGTCATACCCCTACCTTCAAATATTTTATAACTTGGATTACGGCATCCCTCTTCCAAGTTATAAAGTATTGTGTTGGGTCCTAGCCATAATATTACATTTGGGTGTCTTATTAAGGACTCTTTATCTAATCTAAACTTGTCTTTCTTCTTTTCAGATGTCTTCCAACAATGCTTCTGGCTCAAACCCTACCGGCTCCTTTTCTGTGATGAATCTTTGTGGGAGAGTGATCTTTGATGGTTCCAATTTTAATGGTTGGATCAGGAACATCAGGATGGCCACACATTACGAGGACAAGGAATATATTCTTGACAAAGAGCTGAAGGAAATCGATGAGTCTGTTGCTACTCCATAGGAGATCGCTGACTTTAGGACTCATGAGAGAGATGCCACCAAGTTGGCATGTATCATGTTGGCCACAATGATAGCTGAACTCCAAAAGTCCTATGAGGACTTTTACCCTTTTGAGATGCACATGAACCTGATGGATAGATAGCATCCGAGAGCTTGTCAAGAGAGGTATGAAATCATCTCATCCATGATAACAACCTGAATGAAGGATGGTGAATCCATCACGGGCCACATATAGAAAATGCAATGGTTTGTGGACCGTTTGTTGAATTCGAATGTGAACTTCCCTGAGGAGTTGGCTATTGACATCATACTTCACTCCTTACCTACTTGTTATGATCAGTTCCGAGTGACCTATCATATGAATAAGGAGGAGGTCACACTCAGCAAGCTTCAAGGACTATTGAAGACTGCCGAAAGTGGTCGCAAAGGTAAATCGGTTGTTACCACTCCTACTCCTAACACCGTCCCCATTCTGCGAATCGAGTAAGGTAAAGGGAAAAAGAGGAAGACCCCTTAAAAGGGTACTAAGGGAAAGTCTCTTGATGGCTCATCTTCGAGTGGAGCCAAAGGTGGTTCTTCCACTCCCTTTTCCAACCCAAAAGAAGCTTAATGCTTCTATTTTCATGATAAGGGGCACTAGAAACGAATCTTCCCCAAGTACCTGCAAGATGTTAAGGATGGGAAGGTTAAACCTACCCATGCATGTATTTACACTATATTGTCTAATAACTCACCACATACTAATTCTTGGGTCCTTGATACAGGTTGTGGTATTCACATATGTTCGAATTTGCAGGGCCTAAGAAGAAGTGAGGATGTGGAGCACGGGAAGATAAACTTGATCATGGGGATAGGAAATCTTCACCTGTCACACACATTGGAGTTCATTCTTTATTGTTGAGTGGTGGGTTAATATTAGATATGAATAAATGTTGTTACTTGTCTGAAATGGCGAGAAATATTATTTCTTTTCACGGTTTGTACAAACAAGGATTTACTTGTTCATTTGATAATGAATGTGGTCGTATTAATGCTTTTTATAATAATGTTCTTTATTTTAAAGCATTACCTTGTGATAGTGTATATGAAATTGTGTCGGTTGAGACGAATTAGGAAATAATGTGTTGCATATTGATTCTTCCACTAGTTTGGATAAAGCATCCTTGTGGCATTGTCGTCTTGGACATGTTAACAAGAAGCGCATAGACCAACTCTAAAAGGTTGGAGTCTTGGAATCTTTTGACTTAAAGTCGGATGATAGTTGTGAGTCTTGTTTGATTTGAAAAATGACAAAGTCACCCCTCACTGGTACTTGTGCTAGGGGTTAAGGTTTGTTGGATCTCATATACACAAATGTGTGTGGACCCTTTAGAACCGCCATAAGGGATGCTAGCCGCTTCTATGTGACTTTTACTGATGATTACAGTAGATATGGTTATGTATGCTTAATCAACCATATGTCAGAAACCTTTCAGAAATTCAAAGAGTTTAAACTAGACGTAGAGAATCAGATGGGTAGGAACATTAAGATGCTTCAATTCGATCGAGGTGGAGAGTATCTTAGTACATAGTTCCTTGACTATCTTAAGGAATGTGGAATCGTTTCCCAATTGACACCTCCCAGAACACCATAGCTTAATGGTGTGGCTGAAAGGCACAATGGAACCTTGTTGGACAAGGTTCGTTCCATGATGATTCGAGCTTCATTACTAATCTCATTTTGGGGGTATACCTTAGAGACTGTCGCCCATATCCTTAATCTAGTCCCAACTAAAAAGGTTGCCAAAACACTTAATGATATGTGGACTGGGAAAACACCCACTTTAGACAACATCAAGATTTGGCATTGCGAGGCTTCCATGAGGCGCGAGACTCATGATAAGCTCGATCCTCGAAGTGAGCAGTGTATTTTCATCGGCTACCCACAGAAATCCTTTGGTTACCTCTTCTACGGACCCCGTGAAAATGTGGTCTTTGTGGAAAGGAGATGAGTCTTTTGCGAGAGAGAATTTATAAGCCAAGGAAACAGTAGGAGGAAAATTGAACTTGAAGAGATTCAGGAGTCAAGTGGTGAAGGAACCTCAGACACTAGCAATCAACCTGAGGAGGAAACTCCTGAGCATTATTATGGCTTTCATATTATTGTGGAAGGTGATACATTTATCAGTGATACTACACTGGTAAATTTAGATGAACCTAAAAGCTATTGGGAAGCCATGGCAGGCCCTGAGTCTGCTAAATGGAAAGACGCTATGGACAACAAGATTCAATCCATGTATAACAATCAAGTTTGGAACTTGGTTAATAATGTATTGGGTCGTAATACAATCGTGTGCAAATGCATCTTCAAGAAGAAGACCGACATGGATGGGAAAGTGCACACTTATAAGGCACGATTGGTTGCAAAGGGCTTCACTCAAACTCAGGGAGTTGTCTATGATGAAACCTTCTCACCAGTAGCAAAGTTTAATTCTATTAGGTTTATGCTAGCCATTGTTTGATTTCATGATTATGAAATATGGAAAATGGATGTCAAAACCGTTTTCCTTAATGGAAAGTTGGCTGAAGATGTTTACATGAGTCAGCCAGAGGATTTTTCAATGCAAAGTACCCTAATAGAGTGTGCAAGCTTGAGAAATCCATTTATGGATTGAAACAAGCATCTCGCAGCTGGAATCTTTGTTTTGATGAGAAAGTCAAAGAGTTTGGTTTTTTGAGAAGCGAGGATGAGTCATGTGTATATGTCAGAGCTAGTGGGGGTATAGTTAGCCTTTTGGTACTGTATGTGGATGTCATATTATTCATAGGAAATGACATGCCAACTTTACAGGATATTAAGTCCTGCCTTGGGAAGTGTTTCGCTATGAAGGACCTTGGAGAAGTTGTATATATCCTAGGAATAAGGATATTGAGAGATGTGAGTAAAATACTAATTGGACTTAGTCAGAGCACCTACTTGGACAAGGTGTTGAAGAGGTTCAACATGCAGAATTCCAAGAAAGGTGATTTACCGATCTAAAGCAATGACAACTTAGTAAGCCTCATAGTCCGAGTACAGAGGTTAAGATAGCTGAGATGAGTTGATTACCATATGCTTCCGATGTTGGCTCGATCATGTATGTTATGACTTGTACCCGCCGTAATGTCACCTTTGCTTTGAACATGGTCAGCAGATATCAGGGGAACCCTGGCAAGGCTCACTGGACTACAGTAAAGAACACTCTCAAGTACCTGCGAAGGACTAAAGATTGGATCCTTACTCTTGGTGGTAGCGATGACTTGAGAGTAGTAGGGTATAGTGACGCCAACTTTCAAACCGACAGAGATAATTTCCACTCTCAGTCGGGTTGGGTCTTTACCCTGAATGAAGGAGCGATTACTTGGAAAAGTTCCAAGCAGGATACAGTAGATGATTCGACATGTGAATCAGAGTACATAGCAGCGAGTGAAGCGGCGAATGAGGCAATATGGCTGAAGAACTTCATCGCAGACCTTGGAGTTGTACCAGTTATAAAGAAGCCTATGGAGATTTTCTTTAATAGTAATAGTGCGGTTGCCTTATCCAAGGAACCGAGAGATCATGGCAGATCCAGACACATTGACAGAAAATATCACTTCATAAGACACATGATAGAAAAAGGACTCCTCATGGCAAAGAGGGTATCATCAGAAGAGAACCCATCAGACCCCCTCACAAAGGGACTGACTAGGGTTAGGCATTTGCAGCATGCGAGGCGCATCGGGCTGAAGGATAATATTAGTTTTACTGATTAGATAGCTATTTCTGAAACTTGTAAAATGTAATTGACATTCAATGATTAAATAAAAGTTGTTTGTTTATGAGTAAGGTGTTACTATCGTGTGTCAATCGTTACTATTGTTTCAATTTTGCATGTTTTGACTTCCAGAATAATTACTTTATTCAAACTCTTCACAATCAATCATACTTTGGAAGTAGGTATGAATCAAGACTATCATGAATTAGGCTTGTAGATGTCTAAGGTGTTAGACATAGCAAAAGTTGCTACAACATTCACGAGTACTGTGACAACCTGAAAATTTTTGCTTTGAAAGCTCAGTCAGTCAACTAAAATTAATCACCAGAGTCAACTTCATATATATATTAGGAAGACTTGAATTACACCCTTGAAACATGCAAATCCCCAAGAACACCATGAGTTTATGGCCCAAGATCCTCATTGGCTGTAAACTCCATTTTGTTGCATGTTTTGACCTTAAACTCTTCTTAAGTCCAAGCCTTAGACCTTGAAACCTTAATTGATGTTGTAGGATCTTAAAACACACAAATATGCATGTTTGACCATGTGTTTACGGCCATAAACTCCCTTGGCCATAAACCCATGGTCGTAAACTCATGTTAGTGCCATTCCACTTTCCTTTGATCAATCACATGTGATTTCAACACTTAGTCCAAGTCTCGTGAGGTGTTTCCTTGAATTTGGTTGCTTCAAAACCCTATATTTATGTCAATATATGCCATTATAGGTCATTTAGGATTTGTTAAAGTCTCAGGACTTCATTTGTGGAGCTTCTCATCCTTACACGCATATTCGCATGAATCACCCACATCAGGTGAGTTCATACCCCGTGTCACACCCCAAAACCGGAACGGCGAAAACGTCCGGGGGTGGAGGACGTCATGTCAAGTATCACGAGATATGTATATGGTAATTAAGTAATGAACAACCATCTCATTTAGAAAGAAAGTGTTTATAATGCATGTGTTCACAAAACATAGAAGTCATAAACAAATAACAAAACAAGACTTCAAGCTATAATGCTCCATCTTCAGAAGTCCCAGCACGAGCACCTGTCTAATAGTATCCTGAGAATACAAGTTATTTGAAAGAGTTGATCAGCAATTAAGCTAGTGAGTTCATAAGATTTTAGTGATGTGAGTAAGCTGTAAAAATGTGGTTTAAAATGTATATGTAAAGTACTGTAAGCTGTAAGGTGTAGTTTTGTAAAGTTTGCGTGTTCCTCTAGAAAATCATATATTTCCTACTTAAAATGGGAGTTGAGTAAAATGACACTACAAGCCTTTCTATGCGTAATAAGTGGGTACAAGTTATATATACTTGGAGTAAACAAAAAATCGATTATGTGCACCTGCCCTCAACCTACAACCCGACGGGGTACAGTAAGTAAGGCGGATAGCACATATTCCATTGGTTGTTAGATCGTTGTCATATATAACCTTGGTGTATTCACTTGTTACTCATGGAGTTATTGTAATGGTTCCTTTATATCTAATGGAGAGTTCCTTTTTAAGAAAACCTATATTTCTTATAATAAAATATTGACTCTGGTGATTAATTTTATAATAGCTTTGTTTATACTGCTATATATAATTTGATATCGGGTAGATAGTAGATTGGGTGACCTCGGTGTAAGCCCACATCCAACGGGAACAGGATGTACAGCGAAGAGCACACATCCTACTAGCTATCGGATACTAGTTTTATATATAAACATGGTTTGTAAACTAAGGTATTATAGAGTTAACTCACTTAAAGTCTTTAAAACTGTACTGGCTTATTCAAATGGATTAAGCCCTTAACTGGGAAATCGCTAGTTTTGTATATCAAAAGTACTGACTTTGAAACGAAAGTTTTGTACTAGAAAAACTATAAACTGACTTTATGTCCTATGACCTGATCCATACCTGGTACCCTTATGATGACTTAATGTTTACTAAGCATAAATATATATAGATTCGGGTAGATAATAGATTGGGTGACCTCGGTGTAAACCCACATCCAATGGGAACAGGACGTACAACGAAGAACACACATCCTATTAGCTGTCGGGATCTACTTAACATATATGTATGCTATAGTGTATACATTACGGAATCATAAGGTTAGCATCATGGTCCTAACTTTTAAAAGCAGTCTTCTACCAAGACCCTACTGTTTTGAAAGCAGTCTTCTACCAAGACTCTACTGTTATGAAAGCAGTCTTCTACCAAGACTCTACTATTATGAAAGCAGTCTTCTACCAAGACTCTACTGTTATGAAAGCAGTCTTCTACCAAGACTCTACTGTTCCCTTGTCAACTGTAAATTACATTCTCCTCAATTTATAACCAATCTCGATTAGAGAATAGATCAACGTTAAAGTGTTACCAACACTTTATGAAAGTAATGGGAGAAATGAGTACCCTGATGTCGTTTACAATGACATATGGAGGTACTATCAACCTAAAAACATATATGTGTTTTATTACGGTCATAATGTGAAAGCTAGAACCCCTACTAACCCGCTCTCATGTATGGAGATTGAGGGAACCAAACGCGACCCGAGCAAATCCATGCAAGCCATGTAATTCACATTAAAGTTAGTTCCTGTCTGCGTGTTGTCATGTTATAGCAAATTAACTTTTTAGTTATGTTCTGTTCTGTTAATTTCTGTTCTTTTCTGTTTTGTTCTGTTCTGTTATTGACTCTTTGTGTGCTTCATTGTACTAGAAGAAATGAATAGCATTCTCCTAAACTATACCTATAATAGTTTACTAATGCTCTAACTGGACTGTTATTGAAAAGACTCAGTTATCTACAAAGTTATGCTTATACTTTAAAATGGAGTTTTATATAACTATAAAGTAACATAACCGTTAGAAGAGTTTTGAAATGTTTTAACAACTTATAAATAACATAAGTAACATTTTGAAAGAATGTTTAACAACAAATAATTACACAATTATCATTGTGTTCAACTTGTATTCCCCCCCCCCCCCCTTAAAACAATTAAAATAGTTAAAAGATTCATTACGGGGTATGAACTCACCTGATGTGGGTGATTCAAACGGGTATGCGTGTACGGATGAGAAGTTCCACGAATGAAGTTCCGAGAAACAATAAGTCCTAAATGATATTTAAGGACACATAATGACATGAATATAGTGTTTATAAACAACTATATGAAAGGAAACACCTTCCGGGACTAGGAAACACCTTAACCAAGTGTTGGAATCACATATGATTCAAACTAGGAGGGTATAAAGGCACTTATATGAGTTTACTACCATGAGTTCATGGCCCAAGGGAGTTTACGGCCGTAAACTCATGGTTACTCATGGGTTATTGCTAGTTTGAAGTCTAGGGAATTATTTAGGGACATTAGCTCTAGCCTAGGGTGAGAAATACCACCTTCTTTGGAGTTTTTGAGGTGTTCACGGCCCAAATGAGTTTACAACCATAAACTCATGGCCAAATATTCTTATGAGGGTCCTAAAGGTCATAAAGAAGCATTCTAAATTCATTCCTAAGCCCTTGGAAGTGTTTGTGGCATCAAAACACCTCTATCTTGAGTTTACGGCCCATGGACCATTTGGTCATGTGTTTGTGGCCGTAAACACTTATGGGAGATGATCTTTTGATTGTTTTGAGTCCTAAACACATCTAGGTAAAGTTCTATGTTTGTCTCTTGGGTTATGGAAGGCATTTAGGGCATTTTGGCACCCTAAAATGGAGTTCACGGCCCAATAACTTCCTTGGCCGTGAACTCACTTTTGGTCCCTGATTTTAATTGATTTTGATGCCTAAACATGTCGACGTTTATCCCATGTTTGGTTTCCAAGGTCTAGGGGCATTGGGCACACTTTGGCCCTTGAAATGGAGTTTATCCCCAAGGTGTTCTTGGGCGGTAAACTCACAGAACTTGGTGTTTTCCTATGATTTCTAGTGTATTAAGCTTATATAAAGCTTTAAAACAACAGTAGATAGAAGTACTCACTTTCCGGAACAAAAGTCCGAAGATCCTTGAGAGAGAATTTGGCTTTTCTCTAGTTGGAATTGTAACTAATGAGTAATTTGGTTCAGAATTCTATATATAGTCCTAGGATTTTTGGCAGAAAATATTTTATTCCCGGAAAGAACTCTAATATCATAGAGTTTTGGAATAACAGAGTTGCACAAGACCCAAGTGCAACCTCTCTCCTGATATATCCTTAAGTGTAAATCCTGAGTTGCTCAAACTTGTCCCAAAAGTTTGAAAGTTTGCAGAAACAGACTTGGCTTCTACTGAATTGGAAATTTTTGGGTTGTCACATCATCCCCCGTTAGAATGAATTTCGTCCCGAAATTAGCTCTCTTAGCATTACTACCGGGGGTTGAGCTCTTCTGCTTTATAGAATACTCACTCGTAGACCTGGCAACTTTGCCCTGGTGTTCTTGATAGGATTCATACTTGGTCCATCTATCATTACCTCGCGTATACAAGCCGTATATGATTAAGAGTAGTAGGACTGTCGGATGTGCGACTCCGTTCTAGGTCCACAACTCAACGGAGAACAGGAGATAGGGCGGAAACACACATACTAGATCTGCGTAATCATACTCATGTACCACCCTCGCGTATACACTAAATAATAATAGGCGGGCTGTATTCATCCTTAGCCTCTGTGCTAGAACTTGGTCTGCTAGACGAGTGGTATGGCGTGACGGTCTATGGATATCTGACGATAATACTCCAGAGAATAAAGTACTCTTCGCATGAGTACTTCGGGGTTTGAAATGCAAAAGATAAAGTTTAGGTTTAGGTCGGACCTTTTATAAGAATGATGAAAGTTTCGAGAACTTGTCGATCGAGGCGATAGAAACATATGAACTCAGTATGGTGAGGACCACGCCAACTCATGACGAAAGGAAAACAACGGACTCTATACTGAACAAAGTTTTGGTCAAATGAAAGAAACGTCTGATATACGACGATGTATCCCTAGTATGCTTGGTACTGTACTCCTAGTATGTTCAACAATGTACTCCTTGTAATTGATCTCGAGTTTCCTATTTTCTATTTTGAAATTAACACTGCTATGTATCGTACCGCTATGTGCGCATACATACAAATAAAAGTGCTTTACTAACTGAAACGATACTTTTATACTATGATCCCCCATGGTACCACTACCATCGCCTGTCATATACAAGTTGTGAATACTCAAGATGATTCTGGCATTCGACTGAGCATCTCTGCCTCAAATCCTCAACCAATTAAGGAAAGGGGACCTAAGCGGAGTCACTCACTCTAAGTCTGCGACATCTCAGTTGCGCACAACCCTGATGTACATGGTGAGTCATAATAGCTTCTCTAAGGGATCTTTTAGTTCTCTTGAATATTACGACCTATTTCATCATGTGAGTTGTTATTGTTACTTTTAAGTGTCATCCCTAATTTTAATCTTATATGAATATAATTTAACTTTTAAATGTAATTACATTTTTGAAAAACATACCACTACTCGACGACGACTCCGAGGTAGATTCTCCTACGGTGATCATCAGAATACGTCCATCCGCGCCTGAGTTCTTGATTATCGGGCAGTCCCTCTTAATGTGTCCATTCTCACCACAGCCATAACAGGCTCGGTTTTCTTTAGCACCGAGGACTTGGGAGATCGGTTGAGCTGGTGCCCTGCAGTAACGGACTGTGTGTCCCTTTTTGTGGTAGTTCAGACACTGCATTTCTCGGCACACTCCAGTGTGGTGAAAGTTCCACTTTCCACACTTTGGAAGGTTTACAGCATAACGACTGGCAGATGCTGAAGCAGTAGGCGTCGTAGCGGCGTACATAGTACTCGCTTGTTGCTCTTGTGGGAGGTCTTGTGTTTTTCTCTTCTTCTTTCTCTTGTTCTCTGACTCTTGATTATAGTCCTCTTCCCTTGATGACTCGGGAATAGGGACTTTTACGCTGTGGCGGACTCCATGATCGATGAGTCGCTGAGCCAAGAGTTCAGCACTATCGAACGTGACTAGGTTAGAAGATAACACATTTCCTTGGGTCGGAGCAGTTAGACCCCAAATATATCTTTCTATCTTCTTCTTTTCCGAGGTAATCATCTCAGGACATAGAGCTGTTAGTTCGCTGAACCGGTCCGTGTAGGTCACTATGTATGAGCCGACCATAGTGAGATCCCACAGCTCTTGTTCCAGTTTTTGAATCTCACTTAACGGGCAATATTCTTCCCGCATTAACTCCTTTAGGTTTTCCCAACCTATGGAGTTTGCCACTGATAGGATCAGTGACTTAACATGGCTGTTCCACCATGTTAGGGCCTTGCCATCGAAGGTGCAGGCAGCAAACTTCACTTTGCTTCCTTCAGGGCATGAACAGATTTTGAAGACCGACTTTGTTTTCTCGAACCATTGCATGAGGGCAATGACTCCTTCAGTCCCTTTAAAGGTCAATGGTTGAAATCTGGTGAAGTCCTTGTAGGAGAACTCTCCCTGGTGCACAGGGACCTCACCTTGAGTAGAATCGGTAGGTGCTTCGCCTCCACCTATACCGGTGGAGTGATATTGTGCCATGGCTGTTGCCACAGCCTCGGCCACTGCAGCGTTCAAAGTTGTTGCATCGATTTATGGAGAAAGTATGGGAGTTATCGGAGTAGCGTGTCCGGGTGATCAGCGAGGAGGCATCTTTGCTAAATGAAAACAAAGATGAGACGGAATAAGTCTATAGCAACGAACACAAGCCGAAAGCTGAAAAGACAAGGTTATCCTAGTTCTGGATGTATCGGGTCCTGACTTCCACAGGGTTCTAGGAACAATTCATAAATGAGTTTATACCTAATAAACTCTATGAATTTGAAATAACTATCCTCGAATGAATATCTGTTTCCTGAATAACTGTTACCAGTTGCATGTATGAAAATAATTCTAACACATGGAAAGTGAGCAGTGTTTCTACTCGCTCAATAAATTAACCTAATTAATATTTATTAGTGTGACGTGTAAGACGTTTTGGTTGCTTTGGCTGATCTTTCCTTGAAAACTTCTCATGGACTTGTCCTTGTTCCTCCTGGACTCTTCTGTTGTCTACTCTGAGAAAGTGGTTACGTTTATCTAGGCTTGTCGTGCGAGAATGAAAGTGACTAAAGAACCTATGAGCTTTAAGGTAACTTTATGGGGTGATCCTTACGGAATCTTCCTATAAGTATACTAAGTATACCAGTTGGTATTGTATATAATTGAAGATCAAATAGACCTTCGAACAATTGATCCCACCTCAACACTACTTCCTTAAAAGGAATGGATAGTGAAGCGTCGGTCACAGATTCTATGTCTATAAGATCTTGATTATATATAAAACTTTATGAATATACCCTGTAAGATTATAGACCTATCCGTAAGGGTCTTTTAAGTTATCACATAAGTTATGTATCTGGACCAAAATACTCCTATAGTATTCTAACATAATGTACTTGGTATGATCTAAAATCGTTATCGCGTTATAGTATCATAGAATACTCCCATAGTACTCTAATTCTAACTGTACTTGTTCTGGCGTTCTCTTGACTGGTGTTCTGGTAAGTTTTAACCCTGTTGCAACACCACATCATTCCCAAACACATGTTGGTCACATCTCGAATGAATATAGTCGATCAGGCTATATTGATCCAAGCTATGATTACATAATTGTTTAGGTTGACGAAAGTGTCCAACCTCTAAATACTTTTAGTTCTGTTCTCCTCGTGATCCTAGTTCTATTATGTACATGTATGAGCAAGTAGGTATATTTTTATAACTTGAAGTTATACTCTAAAATATATCATCATCCAGAGCACTTAAGCCCCAATGTATTTATAGACATATATCTTTTATCGGTTGATTTACTTAGTTCACTATAAACAATGCTCTGATACCAATCTGTCACACCCCGAAACCGGAACGACGGAAACGTTCGGGGGTGGAGGACGTCATGTCAAGTATCACGAGATATGTATATGGTAAGCAAGTAATGAACAACTATTTCATTTAGAAAGAAAGTGTTTACAATGTATGTGTTCACAAAACATAGAAGTCATAAACAAATAACAAAACAAGACCTGAAGCTATAATGCTCCATCTTCTGAAGTCCCGGCACGAGCACCTGTCTAATAGTCTCCTGAGAATACAAGTTATTTGAAAGAGTTGATCAGCAATTAAGCTGGTGAGTTCATAAGATTTTAGTGATGTGAGTAAGCTGTAAAAATGTGGTTTAAAATGTATATGTAAAGTACTGTAAGCTGTAAGGTGTTGTTTTGTAAAGTTTTCCTGTTCCTCTAGAAAATCATATATTTCCTACTTAAAATGGGAGTTGAGTAAAATGACACTAAAATCCTTTCTATGCGTAATAAGTGGGTACATGTTATATATACTTGGATTAAACAAACAATCGATTATGCGCACCTACCCTCAACCTATAACTCGACGGGGTACAGTAAGTAAGGCGGATAGCACATATTCCATTGGTTGTTAGATCGTTGTCATATATAACCTTGGTGTATTCACTTGTTACTCATGGAGTTATTGTAATGGTTCCTTTATATCTAATGGAGAGTTCCTTTTTAAGAAAACCTATATTTCTTATAATAAAATATTGACTATGGTGATTACTTTTATAATAGCTTTGTTTATACTGCTATATATAATTTGATATCGGGTAGATAGTAGACTGGGTGACCTCGGTGTAAGCCCACATCCAATGGGAACAGGACGTACAGCGAAGAGCACACATCCTACTAGCTGTCGGATACTAGTTTTATATATAAACATGGTGTGTAAACTAAGGTATTATAGAGTTAACTCACTTAAAGTCTTTAAAACTGTATTGGCTTAATCAAATGGATTAAGCCCTTAACTGGGAAATCGCTAGTTTTGTATATCAAAAGTACTGACTTTGAAACGAAAGTTTTGTACTAGAAAAACTGTAAATTGACTCTGTGTCCTATGACCTAATCCATACCTGGTACCCTTATGATGACTTAATGTATACTAAGCATCAATATATATAGATTCGGGTAGATAATAGATTGGGTGACCTCGGTGTAAACCCACATCCAACGGGAACAGGACGTACAGCGAAGAACACACATCCTATTAGCTGTCGGGATCTACTTAACATATATGTATCCTATAGTGTATACATTACGGAATCATAAGGTTAGCATCATGGTCCTAACTTTTAAAAGCAGTCTTCTACCAAGACCCTACTGTTTTGAAAGCAGTCTTCTACCAAGACTCTACTTTTATGAAAGCAGTCTTCTACCAAGACTCTACTATTATGAAAGCAGTCTTCTACCAAGACTCTATTGTTCCCTTGTCAACTGTAAAGTACATTCTCCCTAGTTTATAACCTATCTCGATTAGAGAATAGATCAACGTTCAAGTGTTACCGACACTTTATGAAAGTAATGGGAGAAATGAGTACCCTGATGTCGTTTATAATGACATACGGAGGTACTATCAACCTAAAAACATATGTGTGTTTTATTACGGTCATAATGTGAAAGCTAGAACTCCTACTAACCCGCTCTCATGTATGGAGATTGAGGGAACCAAACGCGACCCAAGCAAATCCATGAAAGCCGTGTAATTCACATTAAAGTTAGATCCTGTCTGCGTGTTGTCATGCTATAGCAAATTAACTCTTTAGTTATGTTCTGTTATGTTATGTTCTGTTCTGTTCTGTTATGTTCTGTTCTGTTATTGATTGTTTGTGTGCTTCATTGTACTAGAAGTAATGAATAGCATTCTCCTAAACTATACCTATAATAGTTTACTAATGCTCTAACTAGACTGTTACTGAAAAGACTCATTTATCTACAAAGTTATGCTTATACTTTAAAATGGAGTTTTGTATAACTATAAAGTAACATAACCTTTAGAAGAGTTTTGAAATGTTTTAACAACTTATAAATAACATAAGTAACATTTTGAAAGAATATTTAACAACAAATAATTACACAATTATCATTGTGTTCAAGTTGTATTCCCCCCCCCCCCCCTTAAAACAATTAAAATAGTTAAAAGATTCATTACGGGGTATGAACTCACCTGATGTGGGTGATTCAAACGGGTATGCGCGTACGGATGAGAAGTTCCACGAATGAAGTTCTGAGACACAATAAGTCCTAAATGATATTTAAGGACACATAATGACATGAATATAGTGTTTATAAACAACTATATGAAAGGAAACACCTTCCGGGACTAGGAAACACCTTAACCAAGTGTTGGAATCACATGTGATTCAAACTAGGAGGGTATAAAGGCACTTATATGAGTTTACTACCATGAGTTCATGGCCCAAGGGATTTTACGGTCGTAAACTCATGGTTACTCATGGGTTTATGCTAGTTTGAAGTCTAGGGAATTATTTAGGGACATTAGCTCTAGCCTAGGGTGAGAAATACCACCTTCTTTGGAGTTTTTGAGGTGTTCACGGCCCAAATGAGTTTAAAACCGTAAAATCATGGCCAAATATTCTTATAAGGGTCCTAAAGGTCATAAAGAAGCATTCTAAATTCATGCCTAAGCCCTAGGAAGTGTTTGTGGCATCAAAACACCTCTATCTTGAGTTTACGGCCCATGGACCATTTGGTCATGTGTTTGCGGCCGTAAACACTTATGGGAGATGATATTTTGATTGTTTTGAGTCCTAAACACATTTAGGTAAAGTTCTATGCTTGTCTCTTGGGTTATTGTTGGGTCGCGTTTTGTATAATATGTTGCGTCTATTGGGCTCGTTAGCTAGTCCATTTTTGTATATCCGGTATGGGCCTGGCCTGTCCATCCGTGAGTTTAGTAGGATTGAATATAAATATAGGTGCTTGCATGCATCTTAGGTTAACGATAGAATAGAACGATCAGATTATTATTTAGAAGTTTATTATTATCGTTCTTGTAACCCTAAATCCTCTACAGCGGAAGTTCTTAGTCGAGCTCTGCTGAGGATTGTTTGATCTAATCATTCGACATATTTTGATCCACTCTTATCTTATTTATTGTTTTGTGTTCATCGCAATACCTGTTTCATAGATCTAATCGATCTTCATGTTTGTTATTTTATCCTATCAATTGGTATCAAAGCAGGAGGCTGTGTAATTCATACACATCTTTTCTGTGAAAAAGGTTGCGATTAGGGTTATTCCGCATTAACTAATATTTATTGAGCCGTCATCCCATAATTAACGTAACTCAGCATTTATTCGTTTTGCCCTAACTTAATATATTACAAGTCTGATCTTTTAAACAGGTTATTCGATCTAGCATGGACGAGTCACAATCAAATCCCATTAACATCTCAAACAGCATTGGATCAACGACGAAGATTCCCATCCTTTACACCCAGGATTACGAAGTCTGGGCACATCACTTTGAAGATTATGTCATTGGATCTGAGGACAACGGATATCTTATTTGGGAAGCAATCGTGTCTGGACCATTCGCTCATTCAGCAACATCAAGAATCATTAAAACTCAGAAAGAGTATAATGATCTGTTGAAAGATGTAAAAGATATTGCCCAAGACTAAAAAGATAAATTTCAGTGCAAAATTAAAGCATTGAGACTAATCAGATTCGCTCTTCAATCTGATACTTTCAGGCTAGTGAGTTCGTGCAGAACTGCTAAAGAAATATGGGATATGCTGCGAGAGTTATATTCCACAGATGAAGATCTCGAGCATTCCATTCAAACCTTACTTTTGTCCGATTTTGGTGAATTCAAGCAGAGTCCTGAAGAAACTGTAACTCAAATGTTCGATCGCTTCAATCATCTTCTTAGTAAGATGATTAAACATGATATTGAAAGGAAGTTGATTGAACAAAAGGTTACGTTTTTAAACGGTCTTAGATCTGAGTGGAGAGCGGTTTTGTCCACTGTTAAAGCACATGAGCAATTCAAATCTTACTCATTGGCAAAGCTGGTAGGGATTTTGAAATCCCAAGAAAAGATTGTCTTGTAGGAGAAAAATGTAGTTTCAAGCTTGGAATCATTGGCCCTTCTGTCCAAAAGCAAAGGTGTGATGGAAGATGAAGACTTTACCTTAGAGGACTATGACCTTACCTCTGAAGACTATGCAATGATGGTGTCAAACCCGAAGAGGTTCATCAAGAAAAGGTTTCCAACCAATAAGAACCGAAATTGGCAGGGAAGTTATAGTTCTGAAAAGGTCAGGGAAGAACCGAAAGCAGAAGAACCAAAGAAGGAACCGAAAGCTGAAGGAGATTCGGGTGTGAACTGCTACTATTATGGAGGAAAGAACCACTATGCCAAAGATTGTGTCCTCAAAAAAATAGCAGAAAAGGATGAGGAGAAAGATGAAGAAGCTGTGTTAATGAAAAAGCTGGAAGAGATCAAGAAAAAGAAAGCTGTCACTAACCCTTCAATGAATGCTTTAATTGTGCAGGGTTCGGTAGCAGATGATGAGTTCGGTGGCGTGGAGGTCTGGTCAACCGACTCTGAGGATGATGAAGTAAGGAAGCCATCTCATGGAAAGGCTTATGTTGCAAAAATGAAGGAAGCGGTGGAAAGTGCTTGATGGTGTCGGATGTATCTCAAATGAGGGGATACAACACAGACGGTGGGAATGAAGACACAAAGGAGCGAGAGGACTTGTGCTTCACAGCAAAACCTCTCAGCGTGCAGTTTAACGAGCTTGATGAATTAATAAAGAAGGTACAATCTATTTTTGTTTCATTCAAAGTCCCACAAAGTTCATATGAAAAAGAATTAAAAAATGTAAATTCAAGAATCTCGCATCTAGACAGCAGTTTAACTCAAACACGGGTCACCAATTCTAACCTAACTGACCAATTAAGCAGGGCGTCTTCAAAGACTGAGGAACGGAGGATGTGGATCGAGCTGAAGGAGTCGGAGTTAATCAAATCCAAGGACGAAAACATTTATTTACAAAGAGACAATTTGAAACTTTTAAAACAGAGAAATGTCTTTTGTTTAATTGCTAAGCGTCTTTACACTAATATCACTCAACTTCATTTAAACTGTGAAATAGGGCAAAAAATTCATCGCATGATTTTTCCCTTCCTTGAGTTTAAGGAGGATGAAATCGACGCTGAAGCATATAATTGCGAAAGTGTAGTTTCGTCTGAGGATGTAAATCCGACTTATATGTATGGACTAGACAAAATCGAATCTTTCATAAAGTCCAAGGACCATAAGGACATGCTGAAAAACCTTTTGGATGAAAATGATAAATTGAAACTAAGGAACGAAACCATACAAAAGTTTGACTCATTGAATGCCAACTTGAGCTCAGAAAATAAAATTGATGTTGAAAATGCATCTGAGCTTAATGAGGATGATGATATGAGTGAAATTTTTGTAGAGGATGTAGTTGACTGTTCTGAGTTTGTCAAGAGCGAACCCGAAAACCACAAAAATCTTATTTCAGAAAATTGTGTGGAGTTTGCTCGTTTGTCCCAACAAAAGTCCCCGGTCCTTGAAGAAAAGGCTGTTGTATACCAAAAGGTAAGGACGACTCCAAATCAAGTGTATAAGGTCACAGGAGTAACCGAACATCAGATAGCTGAACTCACAGCCATTGTAAACGAAGATAATGCTGATGGTTGTGATGAGTTCTTCTGGTCCGCTCCTATCAACAATGCTGACGAAACCGTTGGTCTGTCTGAACGGACGTCCTGGAAAACCAAAGGCAGATATGTACCAGAGCCTCTGAACAAGCCCGATAACTTTGACATGCCAAGTACTAGTGGTACAAAAGATGTTCCTGAAGAAAAAGGAGATCCTGCAAAAGAAGTCACTCCTTCAAGCGAAACTTCATCAGTTCAGAGTGAACCGGCTAACAAAAAGCAAAAGAAAAAAGCAAATATCCATCGACAGCCGAAGCAAGTGAAGAATCAGAAGCAGCAAAGGAATATGAGATACAAGAAGAATCTCTCAGAACGAAAACAGTTTTGGCAATCTCAAAACGCCCATTTCTCTTATCATGACAGAAATTCAAAGTCAGAGAAAAGTATTGTTAGATCGCAAGAAAGTAATAACAACCGAAGGGAGAGGTTCGGTTCTGAGGGTCATAACAACTGAAAGGATACGTTCGGTTCTGAAAATTATGATAACCGAAGGCAAAGGTTCGGTTTAGAAAACACAAGCTACTGAAAGCATAAGTTCGGTTCTGAGAGCAAAAGCAACCAAAGTTCTAAGTTCGGTACCACTAATGATCAAAAACAAAAGGGTCACTTAGAACCTCAATTCAAGAAAACATCTCAGTCTAAATTCTCTCGTTCTACTTCTTCTAATCCTTCTAATTCCTCTCAACCTCATTCTAAATCCAATTCTATTAATACTCAAAATCCAAAATCTTCAACAGATTTGAAAGGAAAATCGAAGGTTTCCTCAGTCAAAACCGATCAAAAGCATTCCAATGTCCCAGTGCCTAAACCTGAATCCAAACCGACTGTAACAAATCCCAATAAAATTAAGGTTTTCACCATTAAAAAGAAAGATGAAACAACTTTAATAAAAAGAACATATCTTGTTGACATCTCTCTTACTATTCCTGTTCCTGTGAAAGGCTCACGTGGACCCAAGAAACTTTGGGTTCCTAAATCTGCTTAATTTTTGCAGGTTATCAGTGACGAGCAGTTTGACGAAGAATGGTATATTGACAGTGGCTGCTCGCGTCACATGACAGGAAGGAAGGAAGAGATGAGGGAATTTCGGTCTCTTTCAAACGGTGGAAATGTCAAGTTCGGGAACAACTCATTCGGCACAATAAAAGGCTATGGAATGATAACAAATGGTGATTTTACGATTAGGAAGGTCGCATACGTTGAAGGACTACAACACAACCTCATCAGTGTATCCCAGCTTGTTGGAGGTACCGGTCTCAAGGTCTCATTCGATGATGAGGGTTCGGAAATAACTGAAAAGAAAACGAAAAGAGTAATTCTCAAATCGGAGCGCAAAGGCGAAATGTTTCCCCTGAACCTCAAACCCATCAAAGGGAATCCAACTATCTGCCTGTTATCCAAAGCACAATCTAACGAAAGCTGGCTTTGGCACCGAAGGCTCTCTCATCTCAACTTCAAGGATATCAACAAACTTGTCACAGGTGGTCATGTTCGAGGTCTTCCACTGCTCAAATTCGATCGAGAACATTTATGTGTTGCGTGTGAAATGGGGAAGCTGAGTCGTCAAAGTCACCCATCGATTGTAAACACTAAAGTTGTTGAACCATTAGAGTTAATTCACATTGACTTGTGTGGTCCATCATCTATCGAAAGCATCGGCGGTAGTAACTATATTCTTGTTATTGTTGATGACTTTTCACGTTTTACATAGGTGTTCTTTCTGAAGCACAAATCTGAAGCAACTCTCAAGCTAAAGATGTTTATCAAGCAGGTTGAAGTACAACTGAAGAAAGTTGTTCGCGACATCAGGAGCGACAATGGGCTGGAATTCAAAAATAAAGAATTCGAAGAATTCTTGGCCGAAAAAGGAACCAGTCACAACTTCTTAGCTCCCTACACCCCTCAACAAAACGGGATTGTCGAAAGACAAAACCGATCTTTGTGTGAGGCGGCTCGAACCATGCTAAGTTTTGCTTCTTTACCTTTATATTTTTGGGCTGATGCTATTGCTGCAGCATGCTTTACGCAGAACAGGTCATATCTCAATAAGCGATTCTCTCTCACTCCTTATGAGATCATCAACAACAGGAAGCCAAATGTCAAATTTTTCCATGTATTCGGCTCACGGTGTTTCATCTTCAATTCTAAAGAACATCATAACAAGTTCGATGTCAAAGCCGATGAAGGGATATTTCTGGGCTATTCTCTCACTTCTAAAGCCTACAGGGTATTAAACAAGCGCTCGAGGAAAATAGAAGAAACTTATTATGTGACTTTTGATGATAGCTATGTCAAAAAGCTAAAGGCCAACGAAGACACAGTTGGAGAAATCTTTTCTCAAACAGGCCAAGTCACAGCCTCGATCGCAAACCTATTTGAGAAGTTCGTCGAGTTATTCGATGAACCAGAGAAGGCAACTCTCACGGAAGCTAGTGCAGCAGACAACAAAGTAGATCATCTGAAGCAACTCATCGAAGATGCTGCAAAGCGAATGAATGAAGGAGGATCAAGTTCTAACGAACCTCCACAGCACGATACTTCAGTTGAGGGGGAGGACCCATCTTCGTCATCACAGCCGAGCTCACATGTTGAGGGGGAGAACAGTTCTCAAGCTGCACCCGAAGGTGCTATAACACCCGAAAGTGCTACAACACCCGAAGGTGCGTCAACACCTGAAAGCTCAACACCACTCGAAACCCCTATAGCTCCGGAAACTCAAGACACACCTGAAAACTTATCTGTCGAGGGGGAGAATGTTGATATGCTTTATGACAATGACAGTCAATCTGAACTAGAAGAGATGGTAAACGCTGAATTGGATCCATCTTATGATCCAAATTACCCTCCTCTTGTCAAATGGAGCAGAGATCGTCCTGTTTCCCAGGTTGTCGGTAATGTCTCTGAAAAGGTCCTGACCCGATCACAACTAAAGGCAAAACAAACTTCCTTATTTTCAAAAGTAGAATTATGTATGTTTAACTCCTTTGTCTCAAAAGTTGAACCAAAGACAGTTAACACTGCTCTTGATCACTCTGATTGGGTTCAAGCTATGCAAGACGAACTGAATGAATTCGAAAGGAATAAAGTTTGGCGCCTCCTTCCAACTCCTCAAGATGCCTCAGTTGTTGGTCTCAAATGGGTCTTCAGAAATAAGATGGACAAGGAAGGCAACGTGATACGAAACAAAGCCCGTCTGGTGGTTAAAGGATACTGTCAGGAGGAAGGAATTGACTATGAAGAAACTTTTGCTCCTGTAGCTAGGCTGGAATCCGTTAGAATATTTCTTGCCTATGCTGCACACAAAAACTTTGAGGTCTACCAAATGGATGTCAAGTGCGCATTTCTAAATGGAGAACTTGAAGAAACGGTGTACGTGGAGCAACCTCCTGGATTTGTCAATGAAAGGTACCCCAATCACTGTTACATTTTGGATAAAGCCGTATATGGACTGAAACAAGCTCCGAGGGCCTGGTATGAAACGCTAACCAAGTTTTTAAAGATGTCAAAATTCAAACAAGGTTCGGTTGAACCAACCTTCTTTCGTTAGAAGGAAGGTAACCACCTTATGATTGTTCAAATTTATGTCGATGATATCATCTTTGGCTCAACGAATCCTAGCTTAACGGCTGAATTCAGAAAGCTGATGGAGACTAAATTTGAAATGAGCTCAATGGGTCCAATTAACTTTTTCCTTTGTTTAAATATTAGACAGGGACCCGAAGGCATCTTTATTAATCAGGAAGCTTACACGAAGACTCTCCTTGCAAAATTTAGCATGATGGGAGATTCAAAGGTTAAAGTTCCAATGGCGTTCGGTACCAAGCTCACTCCATCATTGGATAAGCCAGCAGTTGATATTACGCTATATCGCCAGATGATCGGTTCTCTGATGTATCTTACTGCTAGTAGGCCTGATATAATGTTCTCTGTTTGTTATTGTGCTAGATTTCAGGCGAATCCACGTGAACCTCATATGCTTGCAGTGAAGAACATACTCCGTTATCTCAAGCGAACTACCTCTTTAGGCCTATGGTATCCATCCAACTCAGGTTTCTTCGTTCAAGCCTAGTCAGATGCAGACCTTGGAGGTTGTGGACTAGACAGGAAAAGTACCACTGGAGGCTGCCAATTCCTAGACGGGAAGTTGGTTAGTTGGCAATCAAAGAAACAGACCTGTGTGTCTCTGTCTACCGCTGAAGCAGAATACATCGCAGCTGCCTCCTGTACTTCTCAAGTGATTTGGATCCAAAGTCAACTCCAGGACTATGGACTCAATATGAAAAAGATCCCACTATATTGTGACTCTGAAAGTGAAATTAGGATCTGTCATAACCCAGTACAACACTCCAAGACTAAGCACATAGCACTGAGGTATCACTTCATTAAGGATCATGTAGAAGATGGGAACGTCGAAATTCATTTTGTTCGAACCACTGATCAACTGGCTGACATCTTCACCAAAGCTCTTCCTAAAGCGTCGTTCAACAAAATTCTACAAGGGCTAGGTATGATGGAATCAGAGTCAGTACCAAACATTACCTCTCAAACTCAAAAGTAAGAAGCGAAATAGACCGAACGTTCGGGTTCGGGTCTTGTACTAATGTACCGAAATGAACCGAACGCTCGGGTTCGGTTGAATAATCTGCTTTTCGCTCATCAATCAAAGGTAGTTTTCTTGGTTGTAGATCTTATGTATAATTGTTCCAAATGCATTTATCTTATTGTCAAAGTTATTCTCTTTTTAAAACCTATTTTCTTTGCCAACCGAAATATACCGAACATTCGGGTTCGGTTCCAAAATCTTTCTCACCCGAAATAGACCGAACGCTCGGGTTCGGTTCCAAAGTTTTTTTTACAACCGAAATAAACCGAACGCTCGGGTTCGGTTCCAAAAAAAAAATTTCTCTGTATTTTTTTTCTTTTGTCTTATTTTTTATTTCATTTTATTTTTATTATTATCAAAAACTCCAAAAATATTTCGTTCTTTATTTCCTTTTTTTTGGCTTTAATTTTATTTGTGTGTTCGTTTATGGGGAAATTGTTGAATTAGCTAACTGTCCCTGGAAGCATGCTGCTGTATGTGTCCAAAGCCTCACCTGATTCTGAATAATAGCCTTAATGACTTGGTATACACAAACCTTGTCTTCCCAATTAGGCTATCATATTTATTCTAATCATGAGCTACCTAACTCTCTTCTCACATGAGATAAGAGTTTTCTGCTTGGTCCTATTTTTCACAGCAGATGTACTTTGATTTCTTACACCATCTAAATTGCATTTCTCCATCATATTCGTTTCACAAACGTAACCCTTAAGACTCTCAGAAATTACCACTAAGGTTTATGGTTACATAATTACTGTGTTAATGATCTTAGTTTCGTGCTACTACGATCTAAGTGAAACCCAACATTCAATACCCAATACGAATTGACGGTGAACAATTAATTTGCTCTAGTTTTCACTAATGCATTGACAGACGTACCTCCATGAAATCTCAAAATTTTCTTTTGTGTGATTCCTATGAAATTGTTAACACCAATAACATTTCTTCCCTTGGAATCCAGTCTTAAATTTTTGTTGAGATTTTATATACATATTTCCTCGCCAAATTAAATTATCTCCAACCTACTTGTTCAATAGACTACACCGGTCTCACAAGTACTTCGTTCGCTTTCTATCTTATATCAAGATTAGGAAGTTTGAATCGAAGCGAAAGCCACCCTAATAAGCCTAGTTAAAAGAAGCCTTTCAACACTTTTTAATAAGTGTTTGATCGTTATTCAATGGGAAACCACACAAACACTTTAAGGTCTCTCTTGACTTTGAAGGACGAGATTCGTGCCCGGGATCATTTGTTTCGTGTCTTTATTGACATCACATATTTTCCCAAAAATATTGCTTTATTTCTTTTCTTTTACACCCTAAGCACAAAAATCTTTGATTTTCCTAAATTCAGGTTCTATTAATTACAAGGCATTTTACTTGGATTGGCGGTTGATTAAAGGTTGTGGATGATTTTAATCCACGTGGGGGCATTTTTCAAAAGATGTCGTTACAATTTAAAGAGATAAGATGAAGACATGCTGACTCAGGCGGGAGTCTAATCGATTTGATTTCCAACGGTGCTAAAAGGGAAAGCGTGCGAATCGGAACCGTTTAATCTCCAAACGGCGCAAGAGGGGCGTGTGTGAATCTGAACCGTCTCGTCTCCAAACGGCACCTGATGGGAAGTCGTGTTATTAGGGACCTGACATTCTCTCTCATGCGTGATCATCGGCAACCCCAACTGTCACGCATCAGTCAACAGCGAAAAACCCTTCATTTTTCAATAGAAGATTTGGGAAGATCTTTCTCTCTCCTTACACCACAGTATAAAAGGCAACATCCTCCACCGTTTACCTCTTTACTGCAATTAAAATTCCCAGAGCACAAGAAATCCCTAAACCTTCACTGTTCATCATCTTCTCTACTTTCTTCAAGCAATGGCAGATTCATCTTCCGTTCACGCAACATCCCACATTTTTCCCATTCGCCCACAACAAAGCCTAATCATCGATTTAACCCCTCATGCTTACGACACCTTCATGTTCCCCATCATCGAGTGTCTGAAGTTTCCTCCGATCGCTCCTGCACTTACTAGGGCTGAAACTGTTCCGATGGAGTTCTTGTCACAGATCTTTGCGACCGCTCACTACGAAAAGGTCGTTGACAAAATCTTTTTTGATGTCTTTGAGCACAAGGCGTCAATTTCAAAGCAAAGGTTTTGCTCGCTGTTAGGGTTTAAACCTGATTCTTCGAGGGTTAACCCTGAAACGATTCCAATGGGTCACTTGTTCAACATGTTCTATAACATGGGTTATATGGAGGTGCTTTCTACGGTCACGAAGTTCAAGAAGTCGTGCCTACCTCCACAGTGGAATGGGATGTTCACTGTTCTCTTGAAGGGGTTATCCGAGAGAAGTGCTGGAGCTGATGGTGCCAGCCGTTTATTTCTCTCCATAATGTATGGTATCTACAATGGCATCAACATGGATTATGGATATGTTCTATGGCAACAACTCATCCAGAGTCTCTTCTCTACCTCCAGACATTCATAGATTTCGTATGCTAGGTTCTGGACTCTTATCACGAAATGGGTGATAGACAAGTACCACGTCCCCATTGTCGCTGGTGCTCCAATGTCTTCGATTGGTACCTTCCATGCCACGAAGATCATTGTGTCGGATGCTTCAAAGTTTCCGTTCAACGGGTCTATTCCGGAAACCATGTATGGGGATGTTCCTGCTGACAGCCGGATTATCCAGATGTACAAAGGGTTCAAGCGTTCTGGTCCGAGGGATCTTACTCCAAAGATGTTGAAATCAATACATGACGCCGACAAGCCTGCTCCAAGAGGAAAAAAGGCTGATAAGGGGAAACAGGTGGCAAAAGGAGCAAAAGGCCCATCTCCAAAGAAGAGGAAACCCACCAAGCCTGCTCAGTCTCCACAGCAAAAGAGGAGAAAAACCCAACCACGACGAAAGTTAATTATCGCTTCCTCCTCAAGAGAGTCTGAGGGTGAGAGTTCAGATTATGATGACTCTCCACGTGGCAATACTCCACCCAGATCTCCTACCCCAGAAGTTCATGCATCTACTTCTCCAATTTCCTCTCCACCAAAAACCATTCCTATTTCTATTCCCCCTATAACTTCCACTACTTCAATACCACCCACTTCCATCCCAATACCAACACCAATATTCACCGACGCAACCACAACATCCACTGCAGATGTTAAAGCCAACGTATCTGATACGGGGGTTCATACTGATGCACCCGAAACCACACCAGCACCCGAAACCACAAAAGCACCCGAACCTACACCAACACCCAAAACAACCCAACCCGAACCTACCCATACTACTACACCACCATCTTCTCCACCACCACCTTCTCCTGGTCATGCTTCAGAGGGAGAAGAACCATTCCTTGGAGGAGAAGATATGACGTTTGACTCGGTCTACTATAGTCCGTTTCAAGTACAGAGTGATGACGATGACGACGCTCCTATCACAAAAAGACATCTCAAGGAGCTCCATGACAAGATTGACTTGCTCATCGCCTCCTCTTCCACTTCTCAGTCATCCCTTTTTGAAGATGCAGTTCAGAAGATTGTTGACGCCTTCTCAAAAGCTCAGCAAGATTCCATTGCTTCTGCAACCTCCGCAATGGATGCCTCAACAAAGCCTGTCAGGCAGCGACCGCAAAAGTCGATAAACTATTTTCTGATGCCTCTTCCCTGTTAAAGTCTTTACAGGAGAGTGCAAATGCTGCCAAGACTACGTTGGAACCTATTGTTCACCAGCTAGCAACTTCAGTCTCCACTGAGTTGAAGTCCTTCGCTTCTTTTCGTCAAATGCTTTCAGATGACAACTCAGCCTTTCGCACAACCATTGACGAGCGTCTCTCGAAGCTACAAGAAGATTTGGCTGCCGAGAACTCTCTTATGGATGTTCTTGCCAAGAAGACCACTACTCTGAAGGTCAAGAGCGTTCAACTCTCCAACTCTCAACAGGAGATTGACTCTCTTCGGTCCGAAAGGGAGGTGATAAAGTCATGTGTTTCGGATGTACACTCTGTCATCTCCAACATCCTCGAAGCACATGATCCTATCCTTAGCTATACTGTGAGGCGTGACCTTGCAGAGAAGCTCGTTCCCTCCCTTGCCCTGCTTAGCAAACTCGAAGGGCTACTTGATTTCGTGTCCATTCCGAAATAAGGGGGAGAGAAGGAATCTATGTCCCAACCACCTCCTACCTCAAAAGCAACTCACACTACCGAACCTCCTCCAGTAGGCCAAGCCTCCGGTTCCGGTGTGAAAGACAAAGGCAAAAAGATTGCTGAGGAAGAAGAAGAAGAAGAAGAAGAAACAATCGCCGACTTGTTGAAGCGTAGAAGTCGACGCAATGAGGCTGATATCAGTGCTCGTGTGGCAAGAGAGGCTGAAGAAGCCGAACGTAAACAGAAGGAAGCCCACGACCTTCTTGAGAGTAGGAAAACTCTTTTTCCTGCTTGGACTCTCGAGAGGATGATTAAAGAAGCCATTGACACACCGAGTATCTTGTGGCTGGAACCTGTAATCTCTCTTGATTGTTCCAACACTGTCGACTCACAGTTCGACATGTCACTGACCCGAAAGGCGTTCATCTTTCATGCCTTCTCCAACGTTGCAGAGTTCCCTCATCCTCATCCACAGGTTGATCGGGACTTAATCAGTTTTTATCTGAAGGCTGCTCAACCTCAGTATCAGACTTGGAGCGCTCAGAAAATTGTCAACGTTTGGGTCTTGAAGCCGTATAGTGAAGGGAACTTCATCAACATTCGGTTCAAGGTACTTCGGGGATCTGCCAAAACCGAACATGCTATTTCCCTTGCAGATCTTCCAAACCTTAATCCCCATGATTGGATTATCTTGCACAACATCCTACTCACCAACGAAGCTGAATACGGTCCGATCATCGACCATTTCAAGAGGATGCTCGTGTGCTACATCATGGAAGTTGCACTGATGGATCAGGAGATTGCAAGCGTATTTAAAAAGAAACCAACAATATCTCATGTTGGCTCTGCCAGTGATCTCAACCAAATGCAGATGGGTAAAATTGACTCGAGAAGGAATTCGGTCATGTTCACCAGGAACGAAGGACAGAAATGTCTTTTCGCCTTGGCTGACAAACACCTCTACACCACTGCTTGTTTAGAGCATGTTTTGGGGATCATCCACAGATGCAAGCAGAACACAGCGAATGATGTCAAGTACTTCGATGACATGATTCAATGGTACATTCGGTTCAGACAGACTATTCTCGCTCTTATCACACGTCTGTTTGATACTGTAAAGAAGGCTCCCGCTGCTGGCCCGAAGAAGAAGTAGTCTCGCTCCAATTTGACGCAAAGGGGGAGATTGTTGGGTCGCGTTTTGTATAATATGTTGCGTCTATTGGGCTCTTTAGCTAGTCCATTTTTGTATCTCCGGTATGGGCCTGTCCATCCGAGAGTTTAGTAGGGTTGAATATAAATATAGGTGCTTGCATGCATCTTAGGTTAACGATAGAATAGAACGATCAGATTATTATTCAGAAGTTTATTATTATCGTTCTTGTAACCCTAAATCCTCTACAACGGAAGTTCTTAGTCGAGCTCTGCTAAGGATTGTTTGATCTAATCATTCGACATATTTTGGTCCACTCTTGTCTTATTTATTATTTTGTGTTCATCGCAATACCTGTTTCATAGATCTAATCGATCTTCACGTTTGTTATTTTATCCTATCAGTTATGGAAGGCATTTAGGGCATTTTGGCACCCTAAAATGGAGTTCACGGCCCAAGAACTTCCTTGGCCGTGAACTCACTTTTGGTCCCTGATTTTAATTGATTTTGATGCCTAAACATGTCAAGGTTTGTCCCATGTTTGGTTTCCAAGGTCTAGGTGGCATTGGGCACACTTTGGCCCTTGAAATGGAGTTTACTCCCCAAGGTGTTCTTGGGCGGTAAACTCACAGATCTTGGTGTTTTCCTATCTTTTCTAGTGTATTAAGCATATATAAAGCTTCAAAACAACACTAGATAGAAGTACTCACTTTCCGGAACAAAAGTCCGAAGATCCTTGAGAGAGAATTTGGCTTTTCTCTAGTTGGAATTGTAACTAATGAATAATTTCGTTTAGAATTCTATATATAGTCCTGGGATTTTTGGCAGAAAATATTTTATTCCCGGAAAGAACTCTAATATCATAGAGTTTTGGAATTACAGAGTTGCACAAGACCCAAGTGCAACCTTTCTCCTGATATCTCCTTAAGTGTAAATCTTGAGTTGCTCAAACTTGTCCCAAAAGTTTGAAAGTTAGCAGAAACAGACTTGGCTTCTATTGAAGTGGAAATTTTTGGGTTGTCACACCCCGTAATCAATCTTTTAAACTATTTTAAATGCTTTAATGGGGAATACAAGTTGAAAACAATGATAATTGTGTTAATATTTGTTATAAATATATTTCAAAAGATTGCTTATGTCTTTTATAAGTGGTCAAAACATTTCAAAAACTCTTTTAAAGTTATGTTAATTTTTAGTTTAACAAAACTCCATTTTTAAAGTACAAGCGTAACTTAGTAGTAAAATGAGTCTTTTCAATAACAGTTCAAGTAAAACATTAGTAAACTATAAGGGGTATAGTTTAGAGGTTCAGTTCATACTAGATACAATACACGATAACATAAGATAACACACAATAAAGGGAATCAGGGAGGAAGATACAATATACGATAACAGAAAGAACATTCTAAGATACTATAACATAATGAACATACTAAGTTGCTATAGCATGGAACACTTACATGATCTAACTATACGAATAATCACTAACGCATTGTTCTAAACAAACGGTGATAAAATATTGGGTTTACATTATCATATAACTTTAATGTGGATTACACGGCCTAGCAACTGGTTTGCTGATGTCACATTTGGTTCCCAGAATCTTTTGATAGGGGGAGCGTATAGTATGGGAACTAGCGTTCACATTATGACCTTAATAAAACAAACATGTTTTAAGGTAACTAGTACGTCAGGATGTCAATTCAAAAGACAACTGGGTACTTATATTTTCCCATTACTTACATAAAGTGACAGTTCCACTTGAAAGCTAATGTAACGATGTAAATTTTCAAAACATTTTAATGAGCTTATAATACTCTTGATCGATTAGATCTTATAACAGGAAAATCAAGAAAGTAATAACAGTAAGACAAAAACACAAGAATGGATCTGAATGAGTCGAATGATTTTATTAACTCAATCCTCAGAACAGCTCGATGAAGAACTTCCGCTGTAGAGGATTCTAGGGTTACAAAAGATAAGAACGTGAACGTTATTAAAAATCTCTATCCGATCTGCTTTACTAGAATGCATGCAAGCATCTATAAATAATAAACCCAACAAAATAACTCACGGATGGACAGGCCCATACCGGAGACTAAACTGGACTAGCTAACGAGCCCAAGACGCAACACTAACTGGACCTAACAATCTCCCCCTTTGCGTCAATTGGAGTGAGACTATCACTTCTTCTTGTTGGGTCCACCTGCCGGAACCTTCTTAGTGGTATCAAACAGACGAGGGATAAGAGTGAGGATTGTCTGTCTGAAGCGAATGTACCACTAGATCATATCATCGAAGTACTTCTTGCCGTCAGCTGAGTTTTGCTTGCAACGATGAATGATACCCAAAACATGTTCCAGGCATGCGGTGATGTAGAGATGTTTGTCTGTCAAAGCGAACAGGCATTTTTGGCCTTCGTTTCTGGTAAACATAATAGAATTTCTTTTCGGGTCTATCTGCGCCATCTGCATCATGTTCAGATCACTTGCTGAGCCAACAGGAGAAATAGTAGGCTTTTTCTTGAAGACACTAGCGATCTCCTGATCCATCTTGGCAACTTCCATGATGTAGCAGACAAGCATCCTCTTGAAGTGGTCAATGATCAGACCATATTCTGCTTCATTTGTAAGAAGGATGTTGTGCAAAATTATCCAATCATGTGGATTTAAATTGGGAAGATCAGCAAGCGAAATGGCATGTTCGGTCTTGGCAGAACCTCTTAGCACCTTGAACCAAACGTTCGTGAAGTTTCCTTCCCGATACGGCTTGAGGACCCGAATGTTGATAATCTTCTGAGCGCTCCATGTTTGATATTGTGGTTGGGCAGCTCTCAGATAGAACTCGACAAGATCCCTGTCAACCTTAGGATGAGGATGAGGGATATCTGCAACGTTGTCAAAGGCATGGAAGATGAAGGCCTTTCGGGTCAGTGGCATGTCGAACTGAGAATCGACAGAATTGATACGATCAAGTGAGATCACCGGTTCGATCCACAGGATACTTGGGGTTTAAATTGCTTCTTTCAGCAGATTCTCAAGAGTCCAAAGAGGAAAAAGTGTTTTCCTACTCTTAAGAAGGTCGTGAGCTTCTTTCATCTTTCTTTCAGCTTCCTCAGCCTCTCTAGCAACTCGAGCGCACATATTAGCGTCCTTATCTCGACCTTGCTTTTTCAGGAGATCAGCAATCGTCTCTTTGTCGTCGTCACTATCTTCAGTAATTTGTTTCCCTTTGTCTTTTACACCCGAACCTGAGGCTTGGCCTATTGGAGGAGGTTCAGTTGTTTTTGTTGCTGTAGAAGTGGGAGGCGGTTGAGATACATTCTCTCCCCCTTGTTTCGGAATGGACACGAACTCAAGGAGCCCTTCAAGTTTGCTCAGGAGAGAAAGACCAGGAGCAAGCTTTTCCGCGAGAGTACGCCTCACTGAATAGTTTAATATTGGATCATGTGCTTCAAGGATGTTTGAAAGTGCTACGTGGACATTCGAAACACACGATGAAATCACCTCTCTTTCAAATCGAAGAGACTCAATCTCCTTTTGAGAATTGGAGAGTTGAAGATTCTTGACCTTAAGAGCAGTGGTCTTTCTAGCGAGAGCGTCCATAAGGTAGTTCTCAGCAGCTAGATCTTCTTGAAGCTTGGTGAGGCGCTCCTCAATGGTCGCCTTAAACGCGGAGTTGTTGTCGATGAGAGTTTGACGAAGAGTGGTGACGGACGTCAGTTCAGAGGCAACTGAGGTAGCCAGCTTGTTGACGATGGGGTCAAGCTTCGTTTTAGTGGCTTCGGCAGTTTCCTGTAAAGACTGCAAAAGAGAGGAGGCATCAGTAAATAGTTTTTCGACTTTTTCGGTCGCAACAGTACATGCTTTGGTGGATGCGTCAATGGAGGAAGTAGCTGAGCTAACGGAGTCTTCATGAGCCTTAGTAAAAGCGTCAACTATCCTCTGAATAGAAACCTCAGAAAGGGTAGACTGTGATGAAGAAGAAGAGGAAGCGATGAGTGAATCAATCTTCTCGTGAAGCTCCTTGAGATGCTTTTTGGTGACGGGAGCATCATCATCATCGTCACTTTGCACTTGATACAGACTGTAGTAGACCGAATCAAATTTCATGTCCTCCCCACCAAGAAATGGTTCTTCATCCTCTGCGGACTGAGCAGGAGAGGAGGGTGGATGTGAGGGTGGAGGCTCGGTAGTGAAAGTAGGTTCGGGTTGTGAAGTAGGTTTGGTAGTGGGAGTGGGTTCGGGTGCTTTAGTAGGAGCCCCCATATCAGATACGTTGGTTCTTACTTCAGCTGTTGTTGTGGTAGCTTCAGTGAAAATGGGAGGGGGTACTGGGATAGAGGTAGATAGGATTTGAGTGGTGGAGGTTATGGGGGAATGGAAATAGGAATGGTGATTTGTGGAGAAGAGACAAGTGAACTGGAAAAGTGTGCGTCTGGGGTAGGCGATCATGGAGGAGTGTTACCACGAGGGGACTCGTCAGAGTCTGAATTGTCTTCCTCAGATTCGCTTGAGGAGGAAGCAAGTATCAGCTTTCGCCTAGGTTGGGTTTTTCTCTTCTTTAGTGGAGGAGAGTGAGCAGCCTTGGTCGGTTTTCGTTTCTTGGGAGAAGGGCCTTTCGCTCCCTTGCCAACCTGTTTGTCTTTTCCCTTTTCATTCTTCTTTCCCCTTGGAGCGGGCTTATCAGCTTTGTGGATGGATTTGATCATCTCAGGAGTGAACTCTCTAGGACCAGAGCGACAAAACTCCTTGTAGGTTCGGATGATACGGCTTTCAGCAGGAACGTCTCCAAACATTGACTCAAGAATGGAGCCAATAAACTGAAATTTTGATGCATCGGAGACTATGATCTTCGTGGTATGGAAAGTACCAATCGAAGAGAGTGGAGAATCAGCAACAACGGGGACGTGATACTTATCCATCACCCATTTGGTGACCAACGTCCAGAATCGAGCATAGGAGATCTCTGAATGTCGAGATGTGGATGCAAGGCTCTGGATCAGTTGCTGCCATAACACCAACCCATAATCCAGTTTGATACCGTTGTATACCCCATAAAGAATCGTGATGAACAGACGACTCGCTCCGTCTGAACCGGCACTGCGTTCCAATAACCCCTTGAATAGAACCGTAAATAACCCGTTCCATTGTGGAGGTAGGCACGATTTCTTGAACTTAGTGACCGTTGTCAGCACCTCATTATATCCCATATTATAGAACATAGAAAACAAGTGACCCACTGGAATGGATTCAGGGTTAACCCTAGATGAATCGGGTTCAAACTCAAAAAGTGAGTAGAATCGCTGCTTGGAGATTGACGCCTTGTGATCAAGAATGTCGAAGAAGATCCTATCGACAGACCTATCGTAATGAGCAGTGGCGAAAATTTGGGATAAAAATTCCATTGGAACAGCTTCAGCTTTGGTGAGAGCAGGAGCAAGCGGCGAGTATTTGAGGCATTCGATGATCGGGAACATGAAGGCGTCGTAAACGTATGGAGTAAGATCGATGATCAGACTCTGTTGAGGACGAATCGGCAGGATGTGGGAAGTGGCATGAGCAGATGATGAATCAGCCATTGAAGTGAAGAAGTTGGGAGAGATGATGAACAGTAGAATACTTAAAGCTTTTCTTGCTCTCTAAAGTTTGGGTGCAGTAAAGAGGTAAATAATGGTTGAAGTTACCTTTTATACTGTGGCTAAAGGAGAGAGAAGAATCTGTTCCCAAATCTTCGAAGGAAATACGAAGGGTTTTTCGGAGGTGATTTATGTGTGACAGTTGGTAGCACCGATGATTACGCAGGAGAGAGAAGAACTGTCCCGATTCACGCGCCTTCCCATCAGGCGCCATTTAAGAAAAACGGTTCCACTTCGCACGCCTTTCATTCAAGCGCCATTTGAAAATCAAATCCATTGGACTCCCGCCTGAGTCGGCATCTTATCCCTTTAGAGTGAATGTCATCTTAAAGCAAAATTACCACGTGGATCAATATGAGCCACAACTCTTTTATAACTTCAAATCCCATTAAAAAAATTGCTTGTAACAAATGAAACCAGAATTTTGGAAAATCAAAAAGATTTTCGTGCTTAGTGTGTAAAAGAAAAGGAAATAAAGCAACACATATGAGGGAATTTGTGATGTCAATAGAGACACGAAACAATGGATCCCAGGCACAAATCACTTCCTTCAAAGTCAAGAGAGACCTTAAAGTGTTTGTTTGGTTTCCCGTTGAATAACGATCAGACACTTATTGAGAAGTGTTGAAATGCTTCTTTTAATTTGGCTGATTTGGGTGGCTTTCGCTTCAGTTTAGAATTTCTGATCTTGACATAAGACAGAAATCTACTAAAGTACTTGTGAGACCAATGTAGTCTGTTGAACAAGTAGGTTTTAAAAGAATCTATGTGGCATTGTGAAAATATTTTATGTGAAATCTCAAAGAAAAATAAAACTGGATTCCAAGGGAAGAAATGTTATAGGTTTTAACGATTTCATAGGAATCACACAAAAAGAAATTAGAGATTTCATGTTACATCCCCATGGATAAGTTCGTCAATTCGTTAGTGAAAGCTAGAACAATGTTGATTGTTCACCGTCAATGCATAATAAGTATTGAATTGTGGGTTTCACTTAGCACGTAGTGGCATGAAGCTAAGATCATGAGCACAGAAGTTGTGTAACCATAAACCTCAGTGGTAATTTCTAAGAGTCTCAAGGGTTATGTTTATGAAGCGAATGAGATGGAGAAAAGTACTGTAGATGGTGTAAAGAGACCAAAGTACCTCTGCTATTAAAATAAGGACCAAGCAGAAAACTCTTATCTCATGTGAGAAGAGAGTAAGGTAGCTCATGATTAGAATAAATATAAAAGCCTAATTGGGAAGACAATGTTTGTATATACCAAGTTAGTAAGGCTATTATTCTGAATCGGGTGAGGCTTTGGACACATACAACAGCATGCTTCTAGGGACACCTAACTAATGAAAGAATTTCCACACAAATAGCCACACAAAAATATGAGATAATAAATTTCGTACAAAAAAAATGTTTTTAGAGTTTTTGATAAAAAAGAATTTTGAAATTTTTAATTTAAAGAGAAAAAAAATGAGACAAAAAAAAAATTGGAACCAAACCCGAGCGTTCGGTCTATTTCGGTTGCAAAAAAAATAAATTTGAGAAAGAAAAGAATTTTGAAATTAAAATAAAAAAATGAGAGAGATGAAATTTGAAAAAGATACAAAAGGTTTATAGCCAAAGAAACTACCTTTGAGTGATAGGCGAAGATTAGATAATAGGACCGAACCCGAGCGTTAGGTTCATTTCGGCACACACGTGAACCGAACCCGAACGTTCGGTTCATTTCGCTTCCAACTTTTAGTTTTGAGAAGTAGTTTTTGGTACTGACTCCGATTCCATCATTCCTAGCCCGTGTAGAATTTTATTGAAACTCGCTTCAGGAAGAGCTTTGGTGAAGATATCGGCCAGTTGATCAGTGGTTCGAACAAAGTGAATTTCGACGTTTCCATCTTCCACATGATCCTTTATAAAGTGATACCTCAGTGCAATATGCTTGGTCTTAGAGTGTTGCACTGGGTTATGACAGATTCTAATTGGACTTTCTGAATCGCAATATAGTGGGATCTTTTTCATATTGAGTCCATAATCATGGAGTTGGCTTTGGATCCAAATCACTTGAGATGTACAGGAGGCAGCTGTGATGTACTCTGCTTCGGTTGTAGACAGAGAAACACATGTCTGTTTCTTTGATTGCCAACTAACCAACTTCCCGTCTAGGAATTGGTAGCCTCCAGTGGTGCTTTTCCTGTCTAAACCACATCCTCCAAGGTCTGCATCTGAGTAGGCTTGAACGAAGAAACCTGAGTTTGATGGATACCATAGACCGAGGGAGGTGGTTTGTTTCAGATACCGGAGTATGTTTTTCACTGCAAGCATATGTGGTTCACGAGGATTCGCCTGAAACCTAGCACAATAACATACAGAAAACATTATATCAGGCCTGCTAGCAGTAAGGTACATTAAGGACCCAATCATCTGGCGATATAGCGTAATATCGACTGCCGGTTTTTCCAAGGATGGTGTGAGCTTGGTGCCAAACGCCATTGGAACTTTGACCTTTGAGTCTCCCATCATGCCAAATTTAGAAAGAAGAGTCTTGGTGTATGCTTCCTGGTTGATAAAGATGCCTTCGGGTCCCTGTCTAATATTTAAACCAAGGAAAAAGTTAATTGGACCCATTGAGCTCATTTCAAATTTAGTCTCCATCAACTTTCTGAATTCAGCTGTTAAGCTAGGATTCGTTGAGCCAAAGATGATATCATCGACATAGATTTGAACAATCATAAGGTGGTTATCTTCCTTCTTACGAAAGAAGATTGGGTCAACCGAACCTTGTTTGAATTTTGACATCTTTAAGAACTTAGTTAGCGTTTCATACCATGCCCTAGGTGCTTGTTTCAGACCATAAACTGCTTTGTCCAGAATGTAACAGTGATTTGGGTACTTTTCATTGACAAAACCAGGAGGTTGCTCCACGTAAACCGTTTCTTCAAGTTCTCCATTCAGAAAGGTGCATTTTACGTCCATTTGGTAGACCTCGAAGTTCTTGTGTGCAGCATAGGCCAGAAATATTCGAACAAATTCCAGCCTAGCAACCGGAGCAAAAGTTTCTTCGTAATCAATTCCTTCTTCCTGGCAGTATCTTTTCACCACGAGATGATCTTTATTTCGAATTACATTGCCTTCCTTGTCCATTTTGTTTCTGAAAACCCATTTGACACCAACGACTGAGGCATCTGTAGGAGTTGGAATGAGGCGCCATACCTTGTTTCTTTCGAACTCGTTGAGTTCATCTTGCATAGCTTGAACCCAGTCAGAATGATCAAGAGCAGTATTTAATGTCTTCGGTTCAACTTTTGATACGAAAGAATTATACATGCAGAACTCTACTTTGGAGAATAGAGATGTTTGCTTTGCCTTTAGTTGAGATCGGGTGAGGACCTTTTCAGAGACATTACCCACTATCTGAGATACAGGATGATCTTTGGTCCATTTAAAAAGAGGAGGGTAATTTGGATCATAGGATGGATCCAATTCAGCATTGACCATTTCTTCCAATTCAGACTGACTATCGTCATCGTAGAACATATCGGAGTTCTCCCCCTCGACTGATGAGCTTTCGGGTGTAGCTGGACTTTCTGGTGCTACAGGACTTTCGGGTGTAGTATAGCTTTCGGTTGTTGTTGAGCGTTTGGGTGCTACAGGAATAGAATTCTCCCCCTCAAATTGTGAGTTCGATTGATTTGAAGGAAATGGATTCTCCCCCTCGACTGAAGTACCTTGCTGAGGAGGTTCGTTTGGAACTTGTTCTCCTTCACCCATTTGTTTGGCTGCACCTTCGACGATTTGCTTTAGATGGTCGATTTTGTTGTCTGTTGCCTTGGCTTCTGAGAGAGTAGCTTTCTCAGGATCATCGAATAATTCCACAAGCTGATCAAACAAATTAGCAATGGTGGTCGTGACCTGACCTGTTTGAGAGAAAATCTCTCCAATTGCTTCTTCAGTAGCCTTTAGCTTCTTGACGTAGTTATCATCGAAAGTCACATAATATGTTTCTTCGATCTTCCTAGAACGCTTGTTTAAGACCCGATATGCTTTTGAAGTAAGAGAATATCCCAGAAAAATTCCTTCATCAGCTTTAACGTCAAACTTGTTACGATGTCCTTTGGAGTTGAAGATGAAACATCGTGAGCCAAACACATGGAAGAATTTTACGTTCGGCTTCCTGTTATTGATGATCTCATAAGGAGTAAGAGAGAAACGTTTGTTGAGATAAGACCTGTTTTGCGTAAAACATGCTACAACAATATCATCAGCCCAGAAATATAAAGGAAGAGAAGCAAAACTTAGCATAGTTCGGGCCGCCTCACACAAGGATCGGTTTCGTCTTTCGAAAATTCCGTTCTGTTGAGGCGTGTAGGGGGCTGAGAAGTTGTGACTAGTTCCTTTTTCTGCCAAAAAGTTTTCAAATTCTCTGTTCTTGAACTCCAGTCCATTGTCGCTTCTAATGTTGCGAACGACTTTTCTCAGTTGCACTTCAACCTGCTTGATGAACATCTTTAGCTTAGGAGTAGCCTCAGATTTGTGCTTCAGAAAGAACACCCATGTAAAACGTGAGAAATCAACAACAATAACAAGAATATACTTGCTACCGCGAATGGTTTCGATTGATGATGGACCACACAAGTCAATGTGAAGCAACTCAAGTGGTTCAACAACTTTTGTGTTTATAATGGATGGGTGACTTTGAAGACTTTGCTTCCCCATTTCACACGCAGCGCACAAATGTTCTCAATCAAACTTGAGCAATGGGAGACCCCTAACATGACCTCCTGTGACAAGCTTGTTGATGTCTTTGAAGTTGAGATGTGAGAGCCTTCGGTGCCACAACCAGCTTTCGTCAGAATGAGCTTTGGATAAAAGACATATAGCTGGATTTCCTTTGATTGGTTTGAGATTGAGAAGAAACATTTCGCCTTTGCGTTCAGATTTGAGAATCACCATTTTTGATTTCTTCTCTATGATTTCTGAACCTTCATCGTCAAATGAAACTTTGAGACCGGTACCTCCTACCAATTGAGACACACTGATGAGATTATGTTGTAGCCCTTCAACGTACGCCACCTTTCTTATTGTGAAGTCTCCATTGGTTATCATCCCATAACCCTTTATCCTTCCATAAGAGTTGTTGCCGAACTTCACATTCCCACCATTTTGAAGAGATCGAAACTCCCTTAGCTCTTCCTTCCTTCCTGTCATGTGACATGAGCAGCCACTGTCAATGTACCATTCTTCATCGAACTGCTCGTCACTTATAACCTGCACAAATTAAGCAGATTTAGGAACCCAAAGTTTCTTGGGTCCACGTGAGCCTTTCACAGGAACAGGAATAGTAAGAGAAACATCAACAAGATATGTTCTTTTTATTAAAGTTGTTTCATCTTTCCTCTTAATAGTGAAAACTTTGATTTTGTTAGGGTTAGTTACAGACGTTTTGGTTTCAGATTTTGGTGTTTGGGCATTAGTCTGCTTTTAGTCTTCCTGGACTAAGGAAATCTTCTATTTTCCTTTCAAGTTCGTTGATGAATTTGAATTTTGTGCAGGAACAGAATTGGGTTTAGATGAGAATTGAGAATGAGAAGAATTAGAATGAGAGAATTTGGATTGGGATTCTTTCCTGACTTGAGGTTCTAAGTGACCCTTTTGATTATGGTCATCAGAGGGACCGAACCTGGATCTTCGGTAGCTGTTGCTTTTGGAACCGAACCTGTCCTTTAGGTTGTTGTTGCTCTCTGAACCGAATCTGTCCTTTCGGTTGCTGTTGCTCTCTGAACCGAACCTGTCCTTTGGGTTCTTTTCCTCATGCGGCCTGAAAGTCTTTTTCTCTGGCTTTGAATTTTTATCATGATAGGAGAAATGGGCATTTTGAGATTGCCAAAACTGCTTTCGCTCTAAGAGATTCTTTTTGTATCTTAGATTCCTCTGCTGCTTTTGATTTTTCACTTGTTTCGGCTGTCTGTGGATGTTAGCCTTTTGTTTCAGCTTCTTGTCAACCGGTTCACTTTTCACAGATGATGTTTCGCTTGTGGAAGTGACTTCTTCTACAGGCATTTCTTTTGTGCCACTAGTTCTTGGCACATCAAAGTTGTCAGGCTTATTTAGTGGCTCTGGTACATATCTTCCTTTAGTTTTCCATGACGTTCGCTCTGACAGACCAACTGTTTCGTCGGTATTATCTATAGGAGTAGACCAGAAAAACTCATCACAGCCATCTGCGTTATCTTTGTTCACTATGGCAGTGAGTTCGGCTGTTTGATGCTCAGTTACTCCTGTGACCTTATATGCTTGATTTGGTGTTGTTCTCACCTTTTGGTACACAACAGCCTTTTCTTCAAGAATCGGGGACTTATTTTGGGACAAACGAGCAAACTCCACAGAATTTTCAGAAATCAGATTTTTGTGATTTTCGGGTTCGCTCTTGACAAACTCAGAACAGTCAACTTCAACCCCTACAGAAATTTCACTCATATCATCGTCCTCATTAAGTTCAGATGCGTTTTCAACATCAATTTTATTTTCTGAACTTAAATTGGCACTTAATGAGCCGAATTTTTGTATGGTTTCGGTCCTTAGTTTCAGCTTATCGTTTTCATCCAAAAGATTTTTCAGCATGTCCTTATGGTCTTTGGACTTTATAAAAGATTCTATTTTTTCCAGACCGTACATATAAGTAGGATTCACATCATCAGACGAAACAACACTTTCACAGTTGTATGCTTCAACATCGATTTCATCCTCCTTAAACTCAAGGAAGGGTAAAATCATGCGATGTATTTTCTGCCCTATTTCACAATTCAGATGCAGTTGAGTAATGTTAGCGTAAAGTCTTTTAGGAATCAAACAAAAAACATTTCTTTGTTTTAAAAGTTTCAAATTGTCTCTTTGCAAATAAATGTTTTCATCCTTAGACTTAATCAGCTCTGACTCCTTCTGCTCAATCCACATCCTTCGTTCCTCACTCTTGGATGACACCCTGCTTATTTGGTCAGTTAGGTTAGAATTGGTGATCCGTGTTTGAGTTAAACAACTATCCAGATTTGAGATTCTTGAATTTAAGTTATTTAATTCCTTTTCATATATTTCTATGGAACTTTGAATGAGATAAAAAGAGATTGTACCTTCTTGATCAATTCATCAAGTTCATTGATCTGCACACTGAGTGGTTTTGCTGTGAAGCATAAGTCCTCTCACTCCTTGGTATCCTCATTTCCACCATCAGTATTGTATCCCCTTATGTGAGATACATCAGTCACCACCAGACACTTTCCACTGCTTTTACCGCCTCTCGCCACATACGCCTTTCCATGTGAAAGCTTTCTCACCTCATCATCTTCTGAGTCGGTCGACCAAACCTGTACGCCACCGAACTCGACATCCTCTGCCGAACCCTGTACAATAAGAGCATTCATAGAAGGATTAGTAGCAGCTTTCTTCCTCTTAATCTCTTCCAGCTTTTTCATCAGGATTGCCTCTTCATCTTTCTCTGCCATTTTCTTCAGAACACAATCTTTGGCATAATGATTCTTTCCTCCACATTAATAGCAGCTGACACCAGAATCTCCTTCAACCTTCGCCTCTTTCTTTGGTTCCTCAGTCTTCGGCTCCTCCCTTACTTTTTCTGAACTGTAGCTTCCCTGCCAATTTCGGTTCTTATTGGTAGGAAACCTCTTCTTGATGAACCTTTTTGGATTGGACACCATCATAGCATAATCTTCTGAAGTAAGATCGTAGTCCTCCAGGTTCAGATCTTCATCTTCTACTACATTCTTGCTTTTGGACAGGAGGGCCAAGGACCCCAAGTTTGAGACCACACTCTTCTCTTGCATCACAATCTTTTCTTGGGATTTCAGAATTCCCACCAGTTTTGCCAGTGAATATGACTTGAACTACTCATGAGCTTTAACTGTAGACACAACAGCTCTCCATTCGGATCTTAAGCCATTCAAAAAGGTGACCTTCTGTTCAACCAACTTCCTTTCGATATCATGTTTGATCATCTTTCTAAGAAGATGATTGAAGCAATCACACGTCTGAGTGACGGACTCATCGGAATTTTGCTTAAATTCTCCAAACTCAGACAAAAGCAAGGTCTGAATAGAGTGCTCCAAATCTTCATCTGTGGAATACAGCTCTCGCAGCCGATCCCAGATTTCTTTAGCGGTACTACAGGAACTTACCAACCTAAACGTGTCAGATTGAAGAGCGAATCAGATCAGTCTCAATGCTTTGATGTTGCACTGAAACTTCTCCTTTCGTCTTGAGCCACATCTTTCACATCTTTTAACAGATCATTATACTCTTTCTGAGTTTTAATGATTCTGGATGTTCCTGAATGAGCAAATGGTCTAGACACAATAGCTTCCCATATAAGATACCCATTATCTTCAGATCCGATGACATATTCTTCACAATGATGCGCCCAAACTTCGTAATCCTGGGTGTAAAGAATAGGAATCTTTGTTGTTGATCCAATACTGTTTGAGATGTTGATAGGATTAGATTGAGAATCGTCCATGCTTGATCGTTTTACCTGTTTGAAAGATCAGACTTGTAATATGTAATATTAGGGCAAAACGAATAAATACTGAGATACGTCAATTATGGAGTGACGGCTCAATAAATATCAGTTAATGCAGAATAAACCCTAATCACTTCTTTCACAGAAGAATTGTGTAAATTGTTGAGTATTTGAGATATTGAAACTGATATGGCATATTTGGTTATTTTGGGAAGCCTTTTCAGGGTTAATCATTTTATGATTCCCTACGGTGCCTTTACAGTAGAAGTTCTTAATCGAGCTCTGCTAAGGCATTGGTTTTATATTAGGCATTTATTTTATATTTATGGTAGATATTTATTGTTCCCTATAAATAATCATTAGGTTTACTTTTGGTGTAAGCTTTTTACCAGATTAGGATTTTTCTCTGTACGTTCATGAGATAATCAATATACAAAAACCCTTTATCAGATTACTTGCATATTATGGTGATTGATTCTTGATTGTTCTTGATATTCCGCATTCGTCATCTTGGGATTTATTCCTAACAAGTGGTATCAGAGCGGGTTCTTGTAGATCTCAACGATTTTTGCAAGAATCGATCTTGTTAATGGCGATATTTTATCATGAATCTCACCTTGTTCTTCAAGTTTTGTAAGTTTTCTGAAAACAAAAAGCCTATATTTCGTTTTTATTGAAAATCTTGTTCATATCTGTTTTCTTCAACTCATTATTTCATCTTATTTGTTCTTGAATTGAGTTCTGGAAGAGAGTTAGAAGAAAATTTCGTGTTTGTTTGAATTTTCGTGTTCAGATCTACTTTATCTCTCTAAAATCCATCTCAGATCTGCTTTCTCTCACTAGAAACCCTTTCAGATCCGTTTTCTCTCTCTAGAATTCTCATCAGATCTACTTTCTCTCTCTTCAAGTTTTCTTTCTTGTTGAAGATTGAATGGCGGATTACAAGGTGTTAAAAGAAATTGAGAGACTAGGATTAAAAGTTACAGATCCAAAGTTTCGTCTTAAAGAAGGATATTTATTTTGGGATGTTCCTGAACAATCTATGTTGAAGAATGCCATTGAGATGTATAACCTCTATGTTGATGAGAAGATTGGTGATTTTACACAGATCTCTAGTGGTGGATTTAAAAGTAATTGTGTAGAGCAAGATAAAGATTTGTTAAAACAATTTATCATTATCAAAGAATACTTACTTTTGAAGCATATACAACAAAAGTTAGAGAAAGAAAGAAAATAAAAAGAAGATGTTCTTGATGTTCTGGAAGAAGTTCATGATGTTCTTTAAGTTTCTGAAGAAAAACCGACTCCAGATGTTCTTGTTGATGGGGGGTCAAGTGTTTCAAGTTTTTCAGAAGTTTCACAATCCGAATCTAGTTGTTTTGAAGAAGAATCTCATAGTATATCTCTAGAAATCGTGAAAGTGAAGGAGTTTTGTTCTATTGGAACAACTACAGATGATCAGATTCAGAAAGATGAAAAGGTTGTCCAGATCAGAAACTTGTTTCTGAAGCCTAGAAATAAGAAAGGGAAGAAGAAAAGAAAGAACAAGAGTAAAATAAAGAAAGTTTCGATGCCCAAGGTACAAGTGCCTATTGCTTGTGAAAGAGTTGAGAAAGTTGAAGTCAAGCATGTTCAAAGAAACACTGATTCTTATCTTTCTTCAGTTAAAAATGTTAGAAGTTGGAAGGAAAAGAAAAGAGAATTTGGTTGGTTTAATGAAATTTTTGGAAATTTTTGTTTTCCAACTAAGAAGCGGGTATTATCTTCAGAGGATGATAGATTTTCTTCAAATAAGTGGGTGTGCAAGAAACGAACTTCAAAGTTGAACATTAAATGGGTTCCAAAAGTCCCATAAAAAGTTTTGTCATTTATATAAAAAAAAAAAAAAAAAAAAAAAAAAAAAAAAAAAAAACACGAAAATGGGGACAAAATCTGGTGAATATTGGGTCAAAGATATGCAATCTTGTTGAAGAAATCAATTTTATTGATCTTTTAATTGTTGGAAATACCAAAAGACTGAAAAAGGTGAAAAAGTAGCTAAAAAGTGACATTTTCTACAAAAAGAAAGCTGTCATCTGACATCTTTCAGCAAAAAGGGTACAGGCTGACAGTTCTCTGCAATCAGGAGGGTCAAATTTGCATTTATGCAGATATTGGAGTTAGATTCGGGGTTATTGACAAAAATTGTTAAGTTTCGGTGTTAAGGGCGAAATTAGTAATGTTATTCAAATTCAAGGGATGTTTTCTGGGCATTTAGCCATTTAATTGTATATCCTTCCTGTGTTCACTTCTTGAAACGGAGATAACGAACAGAGTATCAGCCAAAATAATGAAGCGAATGTCAGGCAGCAAAAGCCATAGAAGCGAACCCATCAAACAAATTGGAATTGAAGCCAAACTCCCGATTAAGAACCGAACCGAACCTTACTCTAAGAAAAGAACTCACAAGAACCGAACTCATAAAAGCGAAACTCAGATTAAGAACCGAACCTCACAATTAAAGAACCGAACCCTAATTTAACAACCGAACCCACAAGAACCGAACCCAAAACTACTGTTCACAGCCGAACGTTCGGTTGATTTCGCTTTCGGTTGTGTAATCAAGGGAACGAACCTGCAATTCACTTTCGGTCCATATACATTTGAAATCAGAGCGAGAGTCAAGGTGTCGATACTTTTCTGTATCGATGTTCGCTTGCCAGTACATCACGTTCGTGTTTGAAACTGATTTCGCTTTGGTATGAAATTGAAGCAAACTGCAATTCACTTTCGGTCCTTAATCTGTGTTCGGTCCTTGATTACTTTCGGTCCATGTCAATTTGAAATCGGGGCCATAAGAGCGAACCTGCAACTGGAATTGGAGCGAACCTTGGAATCAAAAGTGAAATTCAAGATCTAGAAACGAACTCACCAAAAACGAAACTCATAGAAGCAAATATCACAGAAGCGAAAGTCACAGATGAGAGAGTTCGTCTCTCGCCTCAAGACCCAAAAACGAAACTGAGATTGGAAATTTTAGAACTGGATTCGAAATTGGCTTTCTAAGACTGCAATCGGGAGTTATGCTCGCACTTGGAATCGTTTTTACTAACCCAAATCGGACCTTCAAAATCATTGTTTCGGTCTCTCCTGGTCGTCTCAATCGGAATTCTTGTTGGAATAAAATCAAATCGGAATTGCGCGCTTCAAAATCGAGTTCTGAATTTAAGCAATCGAAATTTGTTTGTTGATCGGAATTGAATATGGTCTCGAAATTATGACTAGTAAAAGTTCTTGATCGAAATTTCTTTGAGTTCCAGTTCGTTGCTCGTCTGATTCACTGCGTATCCCATACGCTTGTTTACACAATTTTGACTTTTAGAAGTCAAAGAAGCATCTTCATGAAAATGATACAACTTTCAATTCTGGTCCCCACTGTTTGCATAGATCGACTGTTTCTACCCCTCATTTGACAGTTTCAAAGTTAAATTGAAGATAATGGCATATATTTTCATCATTAACCCCCTGACGTTCAGAGCTTCATAGATTTTACCCAAGATTATTAATTCTTTCAATTTCTGGGGATTTTACCACCTTTCACCCCTTCTTTCCAAAATATTTTAGTTTCTTATCTTTTCTTTGGTCTTATTCTTCTTTAAACCCTTCTAAATAATTGCTTCTTTTCTATTCTTTTGTCTAAATTTAAAAATCGAAAAATACAAAATTATTTTTTGTTATTTTTCCGGTTTTAATTTTTGAAGATAGGGTTTTTGCTAAAGGGATTTGTTTCATCTCATCTGACGGGTTTTGAAGATTGTTGGTGATTCTTCTTAACTTTCCGGATTCTCTCCATAGTATTTGTTGAAGATTCAAGGGGGAGTGATGATTATTCAAGGGGGAGTTCGTATTTAGAAGATTATTTTTATTTCTCTCACTTTGAAGACCCCATGTATTGATGAGTATCACAATTTAGGGGGAGAAATGCCAAAGAAGATCGGAAATCATGATCTTCATCAGTTTCAACATCTAGGGGGAGATTGTTGAGTATTTGAGATATTGAAACTGATATGGCATATTTGGTTATTTTGGGAAGCCTTTTCAGGGTTAATCAGTTTATGATTCCCTACGGTGCCTTTACAGTAGAAGTTCTTAATGGAGCTCTGCTAAGGCATTGGTTTTATATTAGGAATTTATTTTATATTTATGGTAGATATTTATTCTTCCCTATAAATAATCATTAGGTTTACTTTTGGTGTAAGCTTTTTACCAGATTAGGATTTTTCTCTGTACGTTCATGAGATAATCAATATACAAAAACCCTTTATCAGATTACTTGCATATTATGGTGATCGATTCTTGATTGTTCTTGATATTCCGCATTCGTCATCTTGGGATTTATTCCTACCACATTTTTTCATTTTTAAAACATAATTTCATCCAAGACAAAACCATAAAATCCAATGTAACATGGTCATTATACAAAACATATCAAATCCCAAGATCAAACATATCCAAATCCGCCTGTGTGTACGAGTCATGTCGGCGCCTTCCCACGGTCCTCACTAGTACCTGAAGCACATTACACATAAACACTATAAGCAAGAAGCTTAGTGAGTTCCCCAAAATACCACTTACACACATACGCCTTTCCAGGCCATACTCCACACGACCTTTCGGTCCATGTATCTCAGGGGACTTCCGTCCCAACCCTGTAAACCTTCCGGTCCTACCCGTGTCGACCTTCCGGTCCATAACTCCCTGACCTTCCGGTCCACATCATAATGCCTTCCGGCCCATATCAAGCATAGCACACATATCACATACATAATGCATACAATACATGCAAATCATAGCATGCAATGCATATATCTCATAGCATACCAGACCTTCCGGTCACACATAGGTACTCTTCCAGGTATAGTATAGTGAGAAGACTCACCTCGGGTAAATCTCGGAAATCTCGGACTCTGTGAGATAAGATCTAGCCTCCGCCTAATCATAACAAACACTTCTCATTAATACATTTCCCCAAGGCTAGAATCTTTCCTTTCCTATCATTCTCAAAAGGGTAAAAGACCATTTTACCCCTCTCATGGCTCAAATACCCAAAAGTTGACCAAACCCTAAAAGTCAACAAAAGTCAACCTTCCGAGGTACGCGGTGCGTACTAGATCTGTACACTGAGCGTACCCGGAGGCTTCACTGAATCGGGGTATGCGGCCCTTTACGTCGCGCGTACTGGGATTACGCCCAACGTATCTCCCAGCTTTCTCCTCCTTTTCAATTAGGTCTTAATCGGTTAAGACTTGCGTCCAAAATCCAGATCTGACCTCTCTAATATGACTTAATCCACAAAGTTGGTGACTTTAAGCCTTTGCATGGCTGTGGAAGTCACCAACACCCAAAACACTCCATTTCCAACCTTAAAAGGTCCATATCTCATGCATGAACAACCTTTAACAACCAAGACTGGATTTTTATCACATAACAACACTAAAGGAGCTAGTATGGGATAGATCTCGGCTTCTATGAGCTCAACCACTCAAAAAGCTATGAACTTGGGGACCAAAAACCCTAAAACTTCTCTCTACAAAGCATGAACAGAAAAGATGCAAAGCTTGGAGCTTTTTACCTCAAAATGAAGCTTCTTTCACTGCTAAACTTGGATCCAAAAGCTTGAGCTCCAACCCTTCCTCTCCCAAGGCAAACACTTTGCTCCAAATGGCCAAGAACACAATACAAGGCCCTCGTAGACACTCCCTTGCTATAAGAACCAGATTTAGGGTTTTGAAATGTTAAAGCTCTGGAAAAGGTGGTCAACAAAAGGGCCTTAAGGTTTCTTAAATAAGGAGGCTCAACATATTAGGGTTTCTCTTCTGGGTCGGGTACGCCCCACGTACACATTGGTATGCCCCGCGTACCTGGCGACCTCAAGACGCAAACGAGTACGCTGAGCGTACACCCCAGTACGCCCCGCGTACTCGCCAACCATGCATTTCCTTAACAAGGGCCAAAAGTGCACATTGCTCAAAGATGAAGGTTCACAAGGTATACCTGATTTTTGGGATGTTACAATTAATGCAAACTATTTTCGAGTCAAAATAGTTATAAACTAGGGAAAAAACTTACATCTTTTCAAATGACAAACAAACCAGTCGGGTCTAGTACATTCAGTAGAAAGGGACCATAATGCTAACCTTATGATTCCTTAATGCATACATCAAGAGATATATATTACTAATATCTAATAAGTAATAGGATGTGTGCTTTCTGCTTCATTTCTTGTTCCTTGTTTGGTTGTGGGCTTAGAGTGGATTCACCCAGCCTATTATCCATTCGATATTAGTTATATATATATATATATATATATATATATATATATATATATATATATATATATATATATATATATATATATATATATATTCTGTATACATTAAGTCATCATAAGGGGTACCAGGTATGGGTCAGGTCATAGGATACTAATTCAATGCACAGTTTTCTAGTACAAAACATACTTTTCAAAACAGAACTTGTGATATACGAAACTAAAAACTTACTAGCAAATGGTTTAATCCATTTTATTAAACCATCATTTTAAAGGACCTTAGGTAGTTAACTCTACAATACCTTAGTTTATACATCAAAGGTTATATATAATTATTATCCAATAGGTAGTTGGATGTGAGCCTTCCGCCTCATTCCCTGTTCCTTGTTTGGTTGTGGGCTTAGGGCAGATTCACACAATTAACTATTTGTTCGATATTAGATTATATATAGCTAGTATAAACTAAGTGATTATAGAAGGAACCACTGTGGTTACTATTTTATTATAAGAAATAAGGGTTTTCTTAAAGAATCTTTTCATAAATTATAAAGGAACTATTACAGTTAACTCCGTGAGTACCAAGGGAATACACCAGGGTTATATACAACAAGGATCTAACAACTAATGAGATGTGTGTCATCCACCTTATATCCTGTTCCTTTTTTGGTTGTGGGCTTAGGGAAGATACACATAATAGATTGTTTGTTTACTCTGAGTTTTATATAACTAGTATCCATTTATTGTAGAGTCATTTTTACTTATCTTTCATCAAAGCAGGAAATATAGGATTTTTTGGAGGAACATGAGAACGTTTCTAAAACAAAACATACAAATAACTACAACTTACTAAGCTTTCTACAACATACTTACATCACTAAAATCTTATGAACTCACCAGCTTAATTGCTGATAAACTCTTTCAAATAACTTGTATTCTCATGAAAGTATTAGACAGGTACTCACACTAGGAATTCAGAAGATGGAGCAGTATAGCTTCAAGTCTTGTTTGTTATTTGTTTATGTATTCTATGTTTTATGAACACACACTTTGTAAACACTTTCTTTTTAATGAAAAGGTTGTTTATTTACTTTGATTACTATGATGCATGTCTTGTGATACTAAACATGACGTCCTTCACCCCTGAACGTTTCTGCCGTTCCGGTTTTGGGGTGTGACAAGCGCTCATAAGTCCTGAGTATTGGATTAAACCCACACTCACTTGTATCACTTCATGGAATTTATCTCTAGTGATCGTGAGACGGTAATATCATATAAGTCTTCAAACCTAGAGATATGAGTTGTTAACTATGAGTAGGTTGTACATTGATTGCACGAAAACGCATTAGCAACTTTATGTTATAAAATGTGCCTTTGTGTATGATTCAACAAGTAGTTAGTACAAGCATATGAGTCAAAGTTTATCTGTTCCTTTTAGTCCTTGGAGGATTAGAAGCGATATCTGGGCCCCTCGATGATTTTGTTTTGACCTATGTGTTGGGCCCGGTTAGAACCAAATTGATGTGTTTAGTTTAGTTCTATGTCAAACAAATCGGAAATCGGGAAACAAATTGTTGGACATTAAGTACGACGTTGTTCCATGTATTTGTCTGGCTGATATCTTGAGAACAAAGGATTCTATTATCACTTATCTAAAATGGCACTTCATAGCTGAAAAGAGTTTTAAGAGCTACGATTGTTGGTTGATTCCTGAAGTCATACTTGCAACTATAGTTATTAGACTAATCCAAGTGGGAGACTGTTGGATAAGGTGTCTAAGTCCGTAACTATACTTGGTATGTACTTGACCCGAATCGGCATGGTCCATTTGGGTTGCACTTCACCAAAACAATTTGTATGGATAGTCATTTGAGAATAGTATATTTATGATTTATTAATATATTATAAGTTATAATATATTAATATGAAATCATATTATTTAATTAGTATTGATCAATAAGTAATTTGGAATTAATTTAGTGAAAAAAAAAGAAACTAATTACACATGGACTATATATATATATATATATATATATATATATATATATATATATATATATATATATATATAATGGGCCAATGTTCATCTAGGATGGGCTAAGCTTGCATGGAAGTCCATGGATAATCCATGGAGCTTTTAACCCATGGATCCTATGGAAATGAAAGGTCATGGGTGTTAGGGTTTACATGGATGAAACCCTAATCCACCATACTATATAAAGAGGTATTTGGCACTTGAAATGGCACTAGTGTGTGAGAACAAGGTTGGGCTGATTTCTAGAGTGCTTCATATTCTCTCAAAGTCTTCCAGGTTGTTTTTGGTGATTTGTGATTCAACTTGAGACATTCACATTATTGGTGCTAGGCTCTTAAAGCTTCAAGCAATCAACCACAAGAAAAGGTAAGTCATTCTACTAGTTTTTATATTACAAGTACCTCATGATATGTTAGTTAGGATGAGAACCTTGGAAAAACCAAATTTGCATGTATAATAGAGAAAACACAGATCCAAGGTTTCTAGGGTTGCATGTAAACCATAAGAGTGTTAGAATGCTCAAAACCCATCACTTACCATAACTAAAAAGACTAAATTACCCTTCTTTATTTCTTTTTTTTAGGTTTGTATCGATCGGATATACTTCAAGTATAATAAACAATAACAAACTAACTAAGCAAATAAAAAACAGAAAAAGTAAAGAACACGGAATATTCACTAAGTTGTCTTTCACCAAGAAAGGGTTTATTTTCACCAAGAAAACAAGTTGTCACAAAGATGGTCATCGAGACGTTAACATTAGGATTTCACCATAATGTTGGATATGTACTAAACTATATTAGTATATCCTTTCAATCAATGGATTGTATCTAGACTATACTAAGAACTAATCATTATCACCAAGATATCGAATCCGTTATATATATATATATATATATATATATATATATATATATATATACCTAATATACAAAGATTACATTACATTACTTAACTACACATTGACGATGATAATGTCTTGAGACGTTGGCGTTGATGCTGATATTGGCGTTGGCGATGTCAGTCAGCGTATAGAATGTTTGACTCACCAAATCATAAGGTGTGACCTTACATTTTTAATTTCTTTGTTCTTTATTTATTAAAAAGTGTTTAGTAAATAAGGTAGGTCTCACTCCCACTCCTCTCCGTCACCTTGCCCTAAAACCTATACATTGCAACCATAAGAAAACGTGTTTCATTTGCGGTATGGTCATTTCTGACTCACCGAAAAATGTTGCAGGCGACCCACCCCTTACATCCACTTTTACCTACCACTTTTTTCATCATTCCCCGTATTTCCATCTCAAATGAAGTAGAGGAACAAAGGAGAGAAAATCACCACCACTTGTACACCTGACTAAATCACCACCACCTTTATTATCAAAAAAAACAACACCCCATCAAATTAAGGAATCCATTCGAACCAAAAATCCAAACAAGTAATTCAGAACCAGATATGCAAATCATAAAGCAAATCCTAAATCAATCCATTAAATAAAATAATCAATCTATTCAAACAAGAAATCAAACCCCATCGAACCTGTGACTCAAATCTTAATACAAAATCGAGTCTTCAGTTGGTTTTTTGGTGTTGAAAGCGGTCAGATAGGCAGAGGTACATAGTCGTTGGTACGTTGGGGTTGTTCGTCAGAAAGTAGCAGTAGTCATCGGAGAACTGATGTAAGGGTTTGGGGAAGGTGAGAACATAAATGAGAGGGTGGGTGGGGATAAAAAAAGGGATTGGAGGGGAGGGGTTATTTCTTTTTTTTTTAAAATAAAAATGATAAATAAATAATCAAAAATTAAATAAGAAATTATTAACAGTAAAGTACTCATTTTACATTTGGTAGGGATAAGACGTGTAACAAAATACATTCTAGATACCTTCTGAATTTAAAAATAAATAAATAAATATATAAATAATTTAATAAAACCTTAGGGACCAAACATGTAGATTATCCAAAACCACAATGACTATTCGTATAATTTTTTCTAAAAATTAACCAACAAGTCTGTCTTGAATTTTATGAAGCGACACTTTCATTTACTTTTGGTGAATAATGTCTTCGTTGTTTGATTGAGTTGTACTCAAATCAGACAAAATTGTTCGATCTAACAAAAAAGATACCAAATGGATTCTAGTCTAATATTATCATCACTCTTTGAGGTCTTGTGTTCAAATCTCTTCTAAGATATAAGTAAATTAATGAGTAGTTTAGTAGTAGGTTATATTAGTCGATCAAAAATCATATCAAAAGATGATATTGATAACGAGAAACACAAAAATTTGTGTCTATTGACATGGTTGAGTATCGATTGACACAATCATTTATTGTTTAGATTAGCTTATGATTATGTTAGATTTGTCGTTCAAAAAATCATATCAAAATACTTAATTACAACAAGAAACACAAAAATTTGCATCTAGAGGCATGTTTGCATATTGATTGACATAATCATTTATTGCTTTGGATCTTATCTGGTTCATACTTCATAAAATTCTACTTGATCCATCTCCCAATAAAACTCTTTTGTCAAATAAATAAATAAGTGGTTTAAAATGACACATTTGTCCATTTAAATTATTTGTTTTTATAATCAATTGTCAAACATAGACTTTGATATGTTAACAACTTCATTTACCTCTCAATTCATGTATATTAATAATGTAATGTCCAAACTGTATGACAAGAGGTGTTTAACTTTTTAATTCTAATAATTAGTGGTTTTGATTTGACACTTATGTGTAGGGCAACATGCAAGTGCACATTCATAATGATTTAGCTCGAATATTATCTTTTGTGCATGTCGTACAAGTGATAGGCATAGCTTTTTGTTTCTCGTATAAATATGTGTTATGTAAATGGTACATGTACTAACAATAACCATCAAAAGATGGATAGAAAAATGTCACATTATCTATTCTTGTTGTTTAAATTTCTATTAAAATCACTAAGTTACCCACGGGGTTATCAAAGGAAGAACAGGAGCCTAAAGTATTTGAAATATGAAACCATGGCCGAGAAGCACACATCAGAAGAACTACTAAAAACAACTCTTGTGTTTGATGTGGAAGGAGTGGTATTAAGGTCAACTTCACTCTTTCCTTACTTCATGCTTGTGGCTTTTGAAGGTGGTGGTGTCTTGAGAGGGTTAGTGTTGTTCTTATTTTACCCTTTGGTTTGTTTGCTTAGCAAAGATATAGGGTTAAAGATTATGGTGTTTATATGCTTCTTTGGGATAAAAAAGGACAAGTTTTCGATT